>NC_086110.1:68295589-68905589 GCF_963921235.1 Mobula hypostoma | reverse complement strand
CTGAATTGTAAAGGTGTACATAAATATAGAATTATAGAACACTACAGTACAGAAACAGGCCTTTTGGCCCATTTGGTTCATGCCAAACTATTAAACTGTTCAGTCCCATTGACCTGCACTCAGACTACAATCCTCCATACCCCTCCCATCCACGCACCTATCCAAATTTCTCTTGGGTTGAAAACAAACCCACATCTACCACTTCTACTGGCAGCTCATTCGATATTCTCAACACCCTCTGAGAGAAATTTCCCCTCATGTTTCCATGAAAAATTTCACCTTTATATCCCATCCGCTGCTGAATTCCATAAAGCTGTAAGACAAAGGAGCAGAATAAGACCATTAGCTCATCAAGGCTACGCTGCCATTTAATCATGAGTGATTTATTTTCCTTCTCAACCCCATTCAACCTAATAATGACAAAATGACTTCTTCTGTGCTCTGTTTGGAATAGAGGGACCTAAGAGCACCTGTACAAGTGAACTCACTTTTGTGAACTTCAGTTTTGAATGTGTTTTGCTCACTTGAGTTGTTTGCACAATTTGTTTTTTTTTCCCCTCTCTCTGCACATTAAGTGTCTGAATGTCTTTTTTAAATGGATTCTTCTGGGTTTCTTTGTTTAGTGGCTGCCTGTAAGGAGATAAATCTCAAGGTTGTATATGATATACATACTTCAATAATAAATGTACCTTGAACATGAAAGTGGTATCACAGGTAGACAAGGTGGTGAAGAAGGCAATTGATATTCTGTCCCTCGTCAGACAGAGCATTAATGTAAGTGATGGGGCATTAAGTTGCAGTTGTACAAGACGTGAATGAGAACGCATTTGGAGAATTTGGTCACCCTATTGTATGAAAAATTAAAGGGGTGACCTTATAAAGGTGTATAAAATCATGAGGGACAGAGACAGAGTGAATGCACACAGTCTTTTTTCCAGGGAAAGGAAATTTAAAAACTCTAAGTCTTAGATTTAAGATAAGAGGTGAAAGATTTAAAAGAGAAGTGTGAATATGGAATTTAAAAGCAACTTCTTCATACTTTACAAAGGTGAATAAAATCACGGTAAGCATAGATAGGCTGAATGACGTTTGTCCTTTTCCCAGGGAAGGGAACCTATAAACCAGAGGGCATAGGTGTATGGTGGGAGGGCAAAGATTTAAAAGGGACATGAGGGGCACCGTCTTTGTGCAAGGAGTAGCCGGTATATGGAACGAGCTGCAGAGAATATGGTTGAAGGAGGTACAAGGAGAATTTTGAAAAGGCGTTTGTATAAGTACACCGAGTTTAGAGGGGTATAAACTGAATGGGACTGGCCCAGAGGGCACCTTGGTCAGTATGGATGAGTCTCTTTCGGTGCTTTATTACAAAGTTCAGAAAGTTCTAAGTAAATTTATTAACAAAGTACATATATGTCACCATATACAGCCATGAGATACATTTCCTTGTGGGCATTCAGAGTAAATAGATTAGATTAGATTATGAAGACACGCAGTCCTCTTTTATTGTCATTTAGTAATGCATGCATTAAGAAATGATACAATATTTCCTCCGGTGTGATATCACAAAACACAGGACAGACCAAGACTGAAAAAACTAACAAAATCACATAATTATAACATATAGTTACAACGGTGCAACAATACCATAACTTGATGAAGAACAGTCCATGGCACAGTAAAAAGTTCAAAGTCTCTCAAATGTCCCACATCTCACGCAGACGGGAGAAGGAACAAAAACTCTCCTTGCCATGCCTGACCACAGTCCGACTCTGAGTCATCCGAAAACTTCGAGCCTTCGATCAGCCCTCCGACACCGAATACTGAGCACCATCCCTGTCCGAATGATTCGACCTCAATCTCGGTCACCAGCAGCAGGAAAAGCTGGGGATTTTGGGGGGTTCCCTCTGGAAAATTTCTCGATCACGCAGTGACAACGGCAGCGAACTGGTGTTTCAGAAATTTCTCCAGATGTTCCTCTGTGCTTTCACGTTTGTCTTCATCAAATCAGAATTGTCCTTGGCCCCTATTTAACAGCCCCTATTTAACGGATACGATATCATTTTCACTGGAGGGCTGCTCCTCCTCCAAAAACACACACGACAAAGATGGACAACCAATGTGAAAAAGACAACAGACTGTGCAAATACAAAAAAGAGAAAAAAATAAAATAATAATAATAATAAATAAGCAATAAATACTAAGAACACAAGTTGTAAAGTCCTTAAAAGTGAGTCCATAGACACTAAATGTTCTAAATGTTATCTCCGTTCCTCTTCCTTGCTCATGAAAATCTAATCAGTTAATCTAAGCAAGTCACAGTTACTAAGGAGAAGAGGGAACACACTCAGCTGAAGAGGGAGAGAAGAAGAATTAGGCACAGTCATTGAAAACTGAGGTGTATATAAACATCTTGGAAAAGTTCAGCACTGTACAGGCTCTTCTCTTTGTAGATGTTGATAAACCTCAGGAATTCTTTACTCCAGAAGGTTAAAGATTTTTTTTAAATTAGCTTTATTTGTCACATGTACATTGAAGTAAACAATGAAATGTGTCACTTGCATTAAATAAGATGAGTGAGGAGTGTTCTGGGATAGCTTGCAAGTGTCGACATGGTTCTGGCACCAACATAGCATGCTCACAACTCACTAACCCTAACCCGTACATCTTTGGATTGTGGGAGGAAACCGGAGCACCAAGAAAAAACTCAGTGTCGCAGGGAGAACATGCAAACTTCTTACAGACAGCGGCAAGAATTGACCCTCAATCTTACACTCATGCTGTAACAGTGTTATGCTAAACACTATGATACCATGCTGCAGAGGGTTGTGTGGAGGCTGGGATACTGGGGGAGGGTACTTAAAGAAAAAATAGATAAATTGTTGACAGATCAAGGTATTGAGGGCACAGGAGAACTGACACAGGAGAGGCTTTGAATGGTGAGATAGGCTTGAGGGGACATGGGCAATTTCTGTTTCTGTGTTTTTATTGCTCAGCAGGTCCATTGGGGGTTCAGGTGAGACAAGGTTTCACTGTGTCAAAAATACCTTAAGAAATCGAAGCCAGCTACTAGTGCCAATAGTCAGTGGGCTGGAGGCAGGGAGAGTGTTACAACAGAGGACCATAAGACAATCAGACATAGGAGCAGATTTAGACTATTAGGCCAGTTGATTCTGCTCTGCCATTTGAACAAGGCTAATTACACTCTCTCTCAAACCCATTTTTCTGCTTTCTCCCTGTAACCTTTGATAATTTTGCGAATCAAGACTCTATCAAACTCCACTTTAAATACCGCTGTCTGTGGAAATAGATTCCATAGATTCTCCAGCCTCTGTCTAAAGAAATTCCTCATCTCATGTACTGTACATCCTCCTGTTCTGAGGTTGTGCACTCTTGTCTTAGACTCATCCTCTATTGAAAACATCCTCTCCACGTCCTCTCTATCTCATCATCATCATCGTTAAGGGCCCTGTTGCATGATTTATGCAATCATATCCTCATGATCATGATTGTTCTTGGTAAGTTGTTCCACAGAAGTGGTTTACTATTGCCTTCTTCTGGGTAGTGACTGTACAAGATGGGTGACCTCAGCCATTATCTATACTCTTCAGAGATTGTCTGCCTGGCATCAGTGGTCGCATAACCAGGACTTGTGATATGCACCAGCTGCTCATATGACCATCCACCAAGAGCTCCCATGACTTCACATGACCCTGATCTGGGAAGGAGTTTGGGGCTAAGCAGGCCTGAGGGTGACCTGCAGACTGGCAGAGGAAAGGAGCACCTTACACTTCCTTTGGTAGAGACATATTTCTGGCGCCCTGGCACCCATCACTCTATCCAGGTCTTTCAATTCATCCTTTCATTTTTCATTAAGCATCCTTCATTCCCACTCCCACCACCCATACTTCTCCAGTCATTCAGAAACCCTTTAAATCTTCCCATCACTTCTAAGCTGTACTTAACTAACACTCTAAACTTCTCCATCAGTCAATATGCTGCAGACTAAACAAATGCTTTAAAACTGAATGGATTTCCAGGTCATAGATTGAACTAAATCCCAAATTTTCTGCATTCAGCAGTTTCTGGCACAAGAGCTGAAGCAGTCACAGCAAAACAAAGAGAAAACTCAAATTGACCCACAAATCAAGTTAGAAAAAAAAAGTCAATCTGCTCGGAACAAGAGTCAGTGTAATATTCTGGACAGCATCTCAAATCTATTCAAAATTATGTTTTCCACTGATTTTAAGGCAGATTTGAAAACTGCAGGTGCTGAAAATAAGACCATAAAATACAGGCAACACACATAAAAGTTGCTGGTGAACGCAGCAGGCCAGGCAGCATCTCTAGGAAGAGGTGCAGTCGACGTTTCAGGCTGAGACCCTTCGTCAGGACTAACTGAAGGAAGAGTGAGTAAGGGATTTGAAAGTTGGAGGGGGAGGGGGAGATCCAAAATGATAGGAGAAGACAGGAGGGGGAGGGATGGAGCCAAGAGCTGGACAGGTGATAGGCAAAAGGGACACGAGAGGATCATGGAACAGGAGGTCCAGGAAGAAAGACGGGGGGGGGGGCCACAGAGGATGGGCAAGGGATATATTCAGAGGGACAGAGAGCGAAAAAGGAGAGTGAGAGAAAGAATGTGTGTATAAAAATAAGTAACAGATGAGGTACGAGGGGGAGGTGGGTCATTAGCGGAAGTTAGAGAAGTCGAGGTTCATGCCATCAGGTTGGAGGCTACCCAGATGGAATATAAGGTGTTGCTCCTCCAACCTGAGTGTGGCTTCGTCTTTACAGTAGAGGAGGCTGTGGATAGACATGTCAGAATGGGAATACAGGAGCAGGATTAGGCCATTTGATCCATCGAGTCTGCTCTGACATTTCATCATGTCTGATCTAATGTTCCTCTCAGCCCCAATCTCCTGCTATCTCCCTGTATCCCTTCATGCCCTGACCAATCAAAAATCTACAGCCTCTGCCTTAAATATACACAAATAGGTGGCCTCCACAACTGCCTGCAGCAAAGAACTTGACAGATTCACCACTCTCTGGCTAAAGAAATTCCTCATCTCCATTCTAAAAGGACACTCCTCTATTCTGAGGCAGCGTCCTCTGGTCTTTGACTCTCCCAGCACTGGAAATATCCTCTTCACATCCACTCTATCATGGCCTTTCCCATTCAAAAAGCTTCAATTAGGGGTCACCTCTCATTCTTCTGAATTCCAGTGAATACAAGCCCAGAGCCATCAAACACTCTTCATATAACAAACCATTCAATCCTGGAAAAATTTTCATGAACCTCCTTTGGAACCTCTTCAGTTTTCATTCTTTCTAGGATAAGGGGCCCAAAACTGCTCACAATAATTTAAGTGAGGGCCTCACCAGTCATTTATAAAGTCTCAACATTACATCCTTGCTTTTATATTCTAGTCCTCTTGAAATGAATGCTAATATTTCATTTGCCTTCCTCACCACAGACTCAAACTACAAATTAACCTTTAGGGAATCCTGCACAAGGAATCTCAGGTCCCTTTACACCTCAGTTTCTTGCAATTTTTCTCATTTAGAAAATAGTCAACCCTTTTCATTTCTTCTGCCACACTGTATGACCATACACTTCTCAACACAGTGTTTCATCTGCTATTTCTTTGTCCATTCTCCTAATCTACCCAAGTCCTTCTGTAGGCCTATCTACTTACTCAAAACTATCTTTTATTTCCCCTCCACCTATCTTTATATCATCTGCAAGTTTTGCTGCAAAGCCATGAATTCCAGCATCCAAATCATTGGCATATAACATAAAAAGAATCAGTCCCAACACAGACGACTAGTCACCAGCAGCCTACCAAAAAAGGCTCCCATTAATCTACTCTTTGCCCCCTGCCAATCAGCTACTGCTTCATCCATACTAGAATCTTTCCTGTAATACCATAGGCTCGTAGCTTGTTAAGCAGTCTTGTGTGGCACTTTGTCAAAGACCTTCTGAAAATTCAAGTACACAACATCAACCAATTCTCCTCCATCTATCCTGCTTGTTATTTCTTCAAAGAATTCTAATAGAATCCGAAATAAAAACTAACAAAACTGCAAATGAGTCATAGATAAAGTAGATAGTCTTCAGTCCAAAACAAGAGAGAATAGATTTAGAGAAAGGGGAAAAAATTTAAAAGAAATGTGAGGGGGCAAATCTTTCATGCAGTTTGATCACTTTGCAGTACAACATAGCATTTTATTTTGTTCTAATTGTTTTTTATCTTGCAAAACTTTATAATACAGCTATATCTGTTTCATTGCATCTGTGCATAGCAATAAACTTGATTTTGACTTTAAATTTGATTCTGTCATAACTAATGTTCAATAAAAGTCTTAATCCCATAGTATAGAAGGAAAATGAAGGGTATTAGCTCATACATTAGGTTATATGAGCATTTTAAGATATATACTTCATTGGCTACAGAATATATCTAATTAAGTGACAACTGAGTGTTTTAGGTTATGAGAACACTCAGTCCTCTTTTATTGTCATTTAGAAATGCATACATGCATTAAGAATTGACACAATGTTTCTCCGGAGTGATATCAGAGAAAGCAGGACAGACCAAAGACTAACACTGACAGAACCACATAATTATACCATATAGTTACAGCAGTACAAAGCAATATCATAATTTGATAAAGATCAGACCATTGGCACAGTAAAAAAAAGTCTCAAAGTCCCGAGTCGATCGACTCCCGAGTCCCCGATAACAGGCGGCAAAAGGGAGAAGCTTCCTGCCATAAACCTCCAGGCACTGTCAACTTGCCGATACCTTGGGAGCAGCCGACCCCAGCCGACACTGAGTCCATCTGTCCGAAATCTTCGAGCTTCCGACCAGCCTCTCCGATACAGCCTCCCAAGCGCCATCATCTGCCGAGTGCCTTCAACCTCTCCCCGGCCACTGAAACATGCAAAGCCGAGGATTTTGAGGCCTTCAGCTCTGGAGATTCCGGTTATCACACAGTAGCAGCGGCAGCGAAGCAGGCATTTCAGAAGTTTTCCAGAAGTTCCGCTGTGCTCTCACGTCTGTCTCCATCAAATCAGAATTGTGCACGGTCCTCTACTTAACAGATTACAGATATCATTCACCGAAGTGGCCGTGCGCTGCCGTCGCGCCGCCATCTTCTCCCCCCTCCCGGGAGGATTTGTGTGTTTATGATCTTCTGCTGCAGTAGCCCATCCCCTTTAAGGCTCAACGTATTGAGTGCTCAGAGATGCTCTTCTGCACACTACTGCTCTAATACCTTAAGTTACTCTCGCCTTCCTTTCAGCATGAACTAATCTGGCCATTCTCCTCCGACCTCTCTCATTAAAGCCCACCAAACTGATGCTCACTGGATGTTTTATCTGTGTGCTTTTCACTCCATTCTCTGTAAACTCTAGAGTAGGGGTTCCCAACCTTTTTATGCCATGGACTCCCTACCACCAACCGAGGAATCTGTAGACCCCAGGCTGGGTACCCCTGCCCTGTAGAGTGTTGTGCATAAAATCCCAGGAGATCAGCAGCTTCTGAGATGCCCAAACCACTCCGTCTGATAACAACAATAATTCCTTAGTCAAAGTCACTTAGATTACACTTCTTCCCCATTCTGATGTTTGGTTTGAACAGCAACTGAACATCTTGACCATGTTAGCATGCTTTTATACATTGAATTGCTGCCACATGATTAGCTGATTTACATTAACAAGCAGGGGTGCAGGTATACCAAATAGAGTGGCCACTGGGTGTATATCAGTGACTTTAAACCTGATTCTGGGTTTCCTGTACAATTCCCAACCAAAATCTAACCCAGGATATGAACACAGATCTCAGCAGATATATACCTCATTAGCAACAGCTGCCGTGCATTTTGCTCCTCAATCTCACTCATTTTACAAATGTGCTCTCAGTATTGAATAATAAAACAAAATGTTAGACAGTATGCTGACTTAAAGAGGCAGGTTTTAATGAACATTTTCAAGAAGTAGAAAGATGTGAAGAGGTTGAAAATTTTAGGCAGAGAATTCCAAAGGTGTGGAATTTTTTCTCGGCCAGCAGGAACAGCTTCTGTCTATATGTCCTTTCTAAACAGCCCATGATCTTGTGCTTTAACAAATCTCGTCTCATTTTTCTTTCTTTCTGATGAGAACAGTCATGTTTTGTAAATTCAAAGCATTAAACTAATTCAAAGAAACACACAGGAGTCTGAAGTGTGAGTCTAACTTTGTTTACTCTAAGCGAGGAGCGTTTGTATTACGTGGTAGCGTTATGACGTATGCAATTCTCATATTTATACATACTCTATAAACCATAATGATTGAAATGAACAAGAACAAGAAAGTTTAATCAAAAAAAAATATATACAAGATTAATCAAATATTAATGAAGAATTAAATACACAACATGAACAGATTCAAATTCATTTATTACATGTACATCAAAAAACATTGGTGGCGGAGTGGGGATGTGTCTCTACCAAAGGAGGTGCAAGGTGTTCCTTCCCTCTGATAGCCTACAGGTCATCTTTGGGCAAGGTGTAGCACCTGCTTAGCCACCTGACCCCCTACCCTACCCGATCAAGGTCACGTGAAGCCATGGGAGCAGGTGGTGGATGGTCGTACGAGCAGATGGTGCATATCACAAGTCCTGCTTATGCGACCACTGACGCCAGACACAAAACCTCTGAAGAGTTTTGGTAATGGCTGGGGTCACCAGTCTTGTAAAGGCACTGCCCAGAAGAAAGCAATGACAAACCACTTCTATAGAAAACATTTACCAAGAACAATCATAGTCAAAGAAAGTTTGAAGATAATAATCACCCATGTCATACAACATGGCACTTAATGATACTCAATGTGGCAGCAATTCAATGCATAAAATAATGAAGACATGGTCAAGAAGTTCAGTTGTTGCTCAGACCAAACATCATCAGAATGGGGAAAAATATAATTTAAGTGACTTTGACCATGGAATGGTTGTTGGTGCCAGACAGTTTGGTTTGAGCATCTCAGAAACTGCTGATCTCCTCAGATTTTCACATACAACAGTCTCTAGATTTTACAGAGAGTGGTGTGAAAAACAAAACACATTCAGTGAGTAGCAACTCTGTGGGTGAAAATGCCTTGTTAATGCGGGAGGTCAGAGGAGAATGGTCAGACTGATAGAAGCTGACAGGAATGCGAGTGTAACTCCCATAATCGTGTGCTACAACAGTGACATGTAGAAGAGCATCTCTGGACACACAACACATCAAAACTTGATGTGGGTGGACTGCAGCAGCAGAAGACCATGAACTTAACTCCTCTTGTATAGGTACAAGTCAATGGAAGTTCTTGCCTATGACAGCACATATACTTATTGTCTTTTTAAATAACAAGCATTGTTTTTGTCAGCCTTTGCAAACTAGTAAGTGGGGAGGAGAAGTTTGATTTGTGCAATAAATATGCACTGAAAGGGATCCATTAAGAGTCAAGAGCTGTCAAATAGCCTGAAGTGTTTGCAAAGTACAGAGAGCTTTGAAATCTGGAAGCTGTTTTTGTTTTGTCGAGCAGATGCCTCCATTCTACATACTGCCTCTTGAAGACAGGACCTCTGTCATTTATAAATGCATCGAAATTGTGACCACTTGACAGATTTGGCAACCTGTCACCAACGGCAACTTAGAAAGATTCAGCAAATCAAAGGTTCAATGCTGTAGCAGCAGAAGTGTTTGTGGGAAGTTGAGTGTAAATCAATCCCCGAGGCTC
The DNA here is from genome assembly GCF_963921235.1 of Mobula hypostoma. Taxonomy (NCBI): domain Eukaryota; kingdom Metazoa; phylum Chordata; class Chondrichthyes; order Myliobatiformes; family Myliobatidae; genus Mobula; species Mobula hypostoma. Next base: position 68,895,832 of record NC_086110.1, on the reverse strand, counting down.
TGTAACCTGCCCCTTTTCGAAGTGATGGCCCAAGACAAGTTTTCTTTGTTTAATCTACAAAATACGGACACTGTGTAACTTCCGTACGGAGCAGCATCTATTCTTCCAGCCTTCACTTTACAAGAGCAGAAAGTAGTGACATGGGAGAAGGTGTAGAATTGTTTCAGAAGTGTTATATCTGGTGCATGGATTCCTCAGAAGGTTAAAGAGATTTGGCTTGTCCACAATGACCCTCGCTAGATTTTTTTTAATATAAACAGATGCTCCATAGATCACACACTAACCAAATGCATCACAGCTCAGTACAGCATCTGCTCTGCCCATAACTGCAAGAAATTGTGTTGTACAGGCTTACAACATCACACTCATCAAAAAGAAGCCTCTCCTCATTAACTATGAAGCTTTCCACTGCCTCGGGAAAGTAGCCTACGTAACCAAGGGCCCCTCCCATCCCAGTCATTCACTCTTCTCCCCTCCTTCTTTCAAGCAGTAAATACAAAAGCCTGAGTATATATATGACCAGACTCAAGGTCAGCTTTTGTCCCTCTGTTATCAAACTCCTGAATAAACTTCTTCTGTAAGAAATTTAAACTCTTCATCTCTCAGTCTATCTCAATCCCACAACCCACTACCTTATAATTTCCAGTCAGAGTCATCTTATATACAGATCAGAATTAGAATTGGGTTTAACTTCACCAGCATATGTCATACGGCAATGGTACTACTGTACCATTGATAGCATACTCACCAACTGCATCTCAGCGCAGTATGGCAAATGTCCCGTATCGGACCGCAAAGCACGCCAGCGTGTGCTGAAAACGAGCCAGCAGAATATCGGCACCCAATTGCCCACCATTTGGAACATCTACCAGAAACGATGCCTGGGCAGGGCGAAAAGCACTATCAAGGATGTATCTCACCCTAACCATGGACTTTTTACTCTCTTCCCATCCGGTAGGCGCTACAGGAGCCTCCATTCCCGCACCAGCAGGCACAGGAAGAGCTTCTTCCCTGAGGCTGTGACACTGCTGAACCTCACATCACAGGGCTAAGCAGTATTGCACCCATATTGTACTGTCTCAGTACTTTTATATTTGTGTGCTGTAGCACTTACTTTTTATTCGCAGTTATTTTGTAAATAGCACTATTCTTTGCATTTCTGGTTAGATGCTAACTGCATTTCATTGGCTTTGTATCTGTGCTCGGCACAATGAAAATAAAGTTGAATATAATCTGATCTAATTTAATCTAGTCTAATATGTCATAGAAACATAGAAAATAGGTGGAGTAGGCCATTCGGCCCTTCGAGCCTGCACCGCCATTCAGTATGATCATGGCTGATCATCCAACTCAGAACCCTGTACCAGCCTTCCCTCCATACCCCCTGATCCCTTTAGCCACAAGGGCCATATCTAACTCCCTCTTAAATATAGCCGATGAACTGGCCTCAACTGTTTCCTGTGGCAGAGAATTCCACAGATTCACCACTCTCTGTGTGAAGAAGTTTTTCCTAATCTCGGTCCTAAAAGGCTTCCCCTTTATTCTCAAATTGTGACCCCTCGTTCTGGACTTCCCCAACATCGGGAACAATCTTCCTGCATCTAGCCTGTCCAATCCCTTTAGGATTTTATACGTTTCAATCAGATCCCCCCTCAATCTTCTAAATTCCAACGAGTATAAGCCTAGTTCATCCAGTCTTTCATCATATGTCGTGAAATGTGTTAACTTAGCGGCAGCAGTACAATGAAATACATGATAAATAAATAGAGGAAAAAATGAGTCACATTAAGTATATATATATACTTCTATTAACCAATTAAATTAAGTAGCTCAATATAACAGAAATGTAAAGTATGAGGTAGTGTTCATGGGTTTAATGTCCATTTAGAAATCAGATGACAGAGGAGAAGAAGCTGTTTCTAAATCGCTGTGTGTGTACCATCAGGCTTCTGTACTTCCTTCCTGATGGTAACAGTGTGAAGAGAGCATGTTCTGGGTACTTCTGTATCTAGTATCATTTTATGTGACATGCACAATATGCTGGAGGAATCAGCAGGTCAGTCAGCATCTATAGAAACTGGGCCGAGACCCTTCTTCAGGACTGAAAGGGGTGGGGGAGGGGAAGGAGGACAGCTAGAAGGTGATAGGTGAAGCCAGGTGGGAGAGAAAGATAAAGGATTGGTGAAGAAGAGATCTGCTAGGAGAGGAGAACGAACAATAGGCGAAAGGGAAGGAGGACAGAATCCACAGAGGGGTGATAGGTAGGTGAGATGAGGTAGGATTCCAGAGGGGGGAATAGAAGGGGGGGGAAGGGGAGGGAATTTTTTTTATCAGAAGGGAAAACATTATTCATGCCATCAGGTTGTGGACTACCCAGATGGAATATACGGTGTTGCTCTTCCACCCTGAGGGTGGTCTCATCTTGGCACAAGAAGACATCATTAGCTGACATGTTGGAAAGGGAATGTGAATGGAAATTAAAATGTTTGGCCACCGGGAAACTTTTGGTGGATGGAGCGGATGTACTTGATAAAGTGGTCCCTCAATTTATGATGGGTCTCACCAATGTAGAGGAGGCTGCATTGGCAGCACCAGGCACAATAGACAATTCCAGCAGATTCACAGGTGACACGTTGCCTCACCTAGAAGGACTACTTGGGGCCCTGAATTGAGTTGAAAGCGGAGGATGTGAATGAGCAGATTAGCACCTAGGCTGCTTGCAGGGATGTATGATCAGTCTATATTCAATATATAAGCTAATCTTATTTATTGATATTTGTTGTGATTTCTATTGTGTTCTTTATGCTTATTGTGTGTTTTCTAAATGCTGCATTGGATGCGGAGGAGAATTCTCCTTTATACCTCTGCACTGATGAATTACTATAAACAATCTTGAATCATGGCCCTTGCACATTACCTGCCTACCTACACTGCAAAGTCTGGTTTTTTTTTTTCCCCCTTTTTTCCCTTTGCACTGTGGATGGCGGTGTGGAGATTTGTCTCCACCAAAGGCGGTATAAGGTGCACCTAGTAAGGCGGGCTTGCAGATCACCCTTGAGCATGACGTAGTACCTACTTAGCGCCCTAATCATGGTCACGTGAAGCCTCGGGAGCAGCTGGTTCATATCAGAACTCCTGGTTATGTGACCACTGACACCAGGCAGGTAACCTCTGAAGAGTATTGATAATGGCTGGGGTCACACACCTTGCAAAGACACTGCCCAGAAGAAGACAATGGAAAACCACTTCTGCAGAAAAATTTCTATTGACCAGTTTACCTACATCATACAACATGGCACATAAGGATGATGACGACTATGCCATTGTACAAGGAATAATCTTCCAGACAGCATACAGATAAGGCTTTTCACTGTGTCACAGTACATGTGACAAGAATAAACCAACTCATACAAATTATCTAGATATAGTACATATGATACATTTATCAGGGGAAGTTGAACATCTCACCTCATTATAGGAAGAACTTGGAAGCTTGAGAGAAGGAGTAGAGAAGAGTTAGCAGGACACTGCCTTGATAAAAGAGCATGCTTTCTGAAGAAAGATTGATTATTAAAATAAAAGCTTGGATGGACATTCAGAGACATCCTTCCCAGGGCGGCAATGGTTCAAGTCAGAGGCTATTGTGTTATGGAAAGTGGAAGAAAGTTTAAGGGGGGAGGTCAGGGGTGGGTTATTTTACACAGAGAGTATCTGGAACACACTAAGCAGGTGGCAGAAGCAGATGCATTAGGGGTATTTAACAGACTCTTAGATAGGAACATGGATGAAGAAGAAAAGTGGAGGTTCTGGGCTATGTAGGACTGAAGAGCTAGATTGATCATGGAGTAGGTTAAAAAGTCAAAGGAACTTCATGGGCTGAAAGACAAGTACTAATCTCTGCAGTTCTATGTTCTGCTTTGCAGGATAAATGAATTTTTATTAGCATCAGAAGTTTGGAGGATGTCAAATGTTAGTCCTTTGTTCAAGAAAGGAAATCGGGATAATCCTGGGAATACTACATCAGTGATGGGTAAACTATTATAGAGGATGCTTAGAGACAGGAAGCATCATATGATTTGGGGCAGTCAACATAGCTTTGAGGGATGGGCCATAGTTCATGAACCTAAATAATCTACTCGAGGAAGGGGCAAAACAATTTTGAGAGAGTAGAGCAGTGAATGTGGTGGAGCAGTGAATTCTAGTGTGGCATTTGACAAGTTTCCCATGGCTCATTCATAAATTCATGGGATCTAGGAAAACATGGCTGTGTGGATTCAGAATTGTCTGGCTCACAAAAGGCAGAAGTTAGTCGAAGATGGGGTGTGTTCTGCATGGCGGTCTGTGACTAGTGGTGTTCCACAGGGGTCTGGTCTGGGACAATTGGCCTTTGTAACTTTTATAAATGACCTGGATGAGAAAGTGCAAGAATGGATTAGTAAGTTTACAGAAGGTTGATGGTGTTGTGAATCATATAGGAGGTTTCTATTGGTTACCATGGGACATTGGCAAAATGTACAGCTGGGCTGAAATAACAAATGGAGTTCAATTCAGAAAAGTGTGAAGAGATGCTCTTTGGAGGTCAATCTTGAAGGCAGGATACAAAATTTACAGTTGGATTCTTATCAGCAAGTGGAACCGTGGGATCTTGGCCTCCAAATCCATTGATCCTTTGAAGCTGCCACTCAAGCTGATATTGTTGTTAAGAAGGTGTTTGGTGTTGGCCTTCACTTGTCAGTGAATTGAGTTCAAGAGCACTGAGATAATGTTGAAGCACCATGAAGCTGTAGTTAGACACTACTTGGAGTGTTATACACTGTTCTGGTCACATCATTATAGGAAGGATTTGGAAACCTTAGAGAGGGAGCAGAGGAGATTTACCAGGCTGCTGCCTGGAATAGGGAGTGTATCTTATGAGGATAGTTTATAAACAGATTTCTGACTCCAGAATCTGCCAATTTAATTATTTTCTAATGTCGGTGGCACAGCTCAGCGCTTATAAAGATGTCCCCAGTTTATAGGAGCAAACCTCAATGCAATTGATTACTGCATTGTTGGTAAGTATCTGATACATATGTGTATGTTTAATGTAGAGAACAAGAAACATGGGTACCATGGTCACATAGTGGTTAGTGCAACATTATTAAAGCTTGGGACGTCAGAGTTCAGAATTCAATCCCAGAGTCCTCTGTAAGGAATTTATACCTCCTTCCTATGTGCACATAGATTTCCTCAGAGTACTCTCTTTTCCTCCTACAGTCCAAAGATGTGCCAGTTAGTAGGTTAATTAGTCATTGTAAATTGTTCTGTGATTAGGCTAAGGTTAAATAGGTGGGTTGCTAGGCAACATGGCTCATTGGGCCAGAAGGGCCTGTTTTGTGCTCTATCGCAAAATTAAAATAAATAAAATTTTAAGGTGCTTGAGATAAGTACAGAGGGGATATCATAGTGTTTTTTTTTATATAAACAGAGAGTGATAAGAGTCAGGAACACACTGCCAGGAGTGGTGGTAGAGTGTGCTACGTTAGACGTATTTAACACGTGTGACATAAGATATAGGAGCAAAATTTGGCAATTTGGCCTGTTGAGTCTGCTCCACCATTCCATCACAGCTGATTTATTATTCCCCTGAACCCTATTCTCCTGCTGACTCCCTGTAACCTTTGATGCACTAGCTAATCAAGAACCTATCAACCTCTGATATAAATATATCCAATGACTTGGCATTCACAGTTATCTGTGGCAATAAATTACACAGATTCACCACCCTCTGGCTAAAGAAATTCCTTCTCATGTCTGCTGTACTTGGAAATCCCTCTTTTCTGAGGCTGCAGCCTTTGGTCCTAGACTCCCACACTACAGGATACATCCTCTTGTTAGCCACTCTCTCCAGACATTACAATATTCAATAGTTTTCAATGAGAACCCCCCTGATTGTTCTAAACTCCAGCAAGTACAGGCCTGGATCCATCAAATTCTCCTCATACTTTAAGACTTCCATTCTCTGAATCAATCTTGTGAGCCTCTACTGGACCCTGCCCAATTCCAGCATATCTTTCAGCACAGGGAGCCCAAAACTACTCACAATAAAGTGCAGTCTTACCAATGCCTTATAAAGCTTCAGCATTACACCCTTGCTTTTATATTCTAGTTGTCTCAAAATGAATGCTAACATTGCATTTGCCTTTCTTATCACTAATGTTTAAGGTCTGTATTGTGCTGTAATCTTTACTGCTTTATATTTTAGGATTCATGTCTTTTTCTTAGTAAATAGAAGACTAAAAAGTGAATGAGTATGCTCTACATTCTTGGATTCATGTCTTTGCATTGATACATAGAATGCTGAGAAGTGAATTAGAGTTTTCATATCAGTGACTCTCTTTCTAACTCCAAATCTTCGATCATCTGTGAGGTGTCTGACATGTGATGGAACACCTTCTACTTGCCTGGAAAATGCAGCTTCAACAGCTCTCAGGTAGTTTGACACCAAAGCAACCTGCTTGATTGGCATCCCGTCCACCAACCTTAAATGCACAAGCATTCAATGTTCTCTGTAAATGCCATTCCATCTGGCTGTACATCATCTGTCTAACACAGGGACAAGACGTCAGCCACACAAGTAGAAGAGTATCTGTAAGTCCGGCTTCATGTCTGACCAGTCTGACTTGAGAGCGCAGAATTCTGTTTCTTCTCTGTCATTAGATCAAAATTCTTACCTGACAGCTCTTCAGGAACAGGAAGGCAGGTAGGCAGGTGAACCAACTTTCTTCGGGGCTGGAATGCACCATTAAGGGTGATTTTGCAAGGGATGCCTTACCACAGAAAATCATATAAAGATTTGGATTTTGTGTCCTTTTAAAGAAGATATGGAGAACAAAGAACTCTTAAATCAATTGTGGATGTGAACAAAAAGGAGACATGACCAGGGTCTATTCTAAGTCTTGTATTGATTTCAAACTAAATTTTCAATATTCAAAAATCCTACTGAAAAATATGTCCTTTTAAAGTGAATTAATCTTCATTAATGTTTCAGCAATTTATTTATATATTGTTGAAGAAAAATTGGGAAATCGTCTGCATGTGTTCATTATTGGCTTTGCATTTGTTGAAATTCACTGGCAATACAATCTTTATCTTTATCAGGAGAAACTCCAAGCCCTCAAACCTGCTGGGGGAGTTACCTCACTCTTCAATAAATGGTTAGATGAAAGAATGAAGTGAATATTGCCTTGGAACTTCTCATTTGGTAAATTGGTAAATTGATTTATTCTTCTCTCATGATCTAAAACTATAGTGAAAAACCATGTTTTGCATATAATCCATACAGATCATTTCATCACATCAGAATGGTTTATTCTGCATTGTTTTTTTTTCCTTCTATGACCTTAATGAACAGTTGTAATGAGAAGTTTATTGCTGTGCCTTGGTACATGTGACAATAACAATCCAATTTACCATTGAGTTAAGTACAAGGGAAATGCAATAACAGAATGCAGAGAGTGGTGTTACAGTTACAGAGGAAGTGCAATACAGGTGGGCAATATTGATGCAGCTACAAAGGCAGCATGACAGCGGCTGTATTTCTTTAGGAGTTTGAGAATATTTGTTATGTCACCAAAGACACTAAGAAATCTCTATAGATATACTGTGGAAAGCAGTCTAACTGGCCAAGTCATTGTCAGGAAAGATGGCGGCCTCGCGGGGGCCAATCAAAGGCACCTTTCTCTTTGTAAAATTAGTGTTTTATGATCCAAAGACAATTCTACTCCAAGAACATTATACTTACTCCATCAGTGAGCTGCTCATTGATCGGAGTAGCTGTACTGGTGTCAGCAGCGGAGCCAGCTGAGGTGCCGAAGGGGTCATCCAGGATGTTGAAGGGGTCGGCCAGGATGTCGAAAGGGTCGGCTGAAGTGCCAAAGGGGCTGGTTGCAATATGGGAGGAGCCCATCAATGAGTCAGAGGAGCTGATTTGAATTTGGAGGATCTGACCCTGCTGCAGGCCATGTTGCTGCCCACTACTCTGAAGCATCAGAGTTGGTGCAGTATGACTGTGGGAGATTGTCTCGGACACTTCACTTACATTCATAAAACTCTGTTGGACAGTGATGATGTAAGTTGCCGTAGGCCCGTTACCCTCCTCTGGTGAAGTCAACATGAAAATTGTGTAGCCTCAGTTGTAGTGAGAATTAGGACTCAAGCCTCTGGCTTGCCTAGTGCTGCAGACCAGGTGAGAGACGCGGAAGCACTACAGCATGGTTGAGCTTACAGGGACCTGTCCTCGTCCGTCAGTGCGACCTTCCTGTGTTCAAGCAGTGGAATGACAGGCTGGATTACATGCGTCTGTACACTGCTAGGAGACTGTCCAATTGATTGCTGGATATTGTTACTCAGGGTCTTGGACTATATATGCGTTTCTTTTTTCAAGTGAATATGCTTCTTGGCTTGATATTTTGAATTATGTTACTCTCTATTTTTGAATGTTTTGCACCTTGGCCTTAGACAAATGCTGTTTTATTTGGCTGTATCCATGTACGGTTTGAATGATAGTTAAACTTGATTTGATATATGGAGGGGGAACAGAAGGGCATACAGGATCAAAAGAAGCTGCAGAAAGTTGTGATCATAGTCAGCACCATCATGGATTCTGCCTCTGTAGTAGCTAGGGCATCTTCAAGGAGCGATGCCTCAAAAAGGTGGCATCAATCATTAAGGACCCCCAATACCATGGACATGCCCTCTTCCCATTGCTACCATTAGGGAGGAGGTACGGACACCTGAAGGCACACACAGTGACTCAGGAATAGCTTCTTCCTCCCTGCCATTCAATTTCTGAATGGACATCGAGCCCATGAATGCTACTATAGTACATTTTTTTATTTCTTAATTTTTACACTATTATTTTTGGGAAGAAGAGAAAATTCCTGTGGTAGATGGTGTCTTTGATTATGTTGGCTGTAGAGAGAAATGTAGAAGGAGACCACAGAGGGCAAGTTAGTTCCCATGATGTGCTGAGCTGTGTCCATCTCTGCAGTTTTTTTGTGTTCTTTGGCAGATTAAGCACCTTACTGAACCTTGATGTATCCAGACACCATTCCTTCGTGAATGCAGAACAGCTGTAAAGCAGCACCCTTCAAAACATAAGGCATGTATTGTGTAGGAGGACTCTTGTCCTAATGCCAAGTTGCTGTGGATTTGTCTTATTTCAGAGACCTGAGTTTTAAGTTCTGGGTTGATCCTGCCAAAGCTGTTGCAGCTTAATTAAAATTCTAAACCAGAGCATAAACTGCATTTCAGAGCTTAGACCATAAACCATATTTCTGGCACAACCTCCATACCAAGGAAGTTGTGCCAGGAAGTGGAAACACTAGAGAAACAATTAATATTGTTTTAAGTTCAAGGTTCAAAGTACATTCATTATCAAAGTATATATACTATATACACTCGAGATTCATCTTCTTGCAGGCAGCCACAAAACAAAGAAATACAATAGAATCCACAAAAAAAACCACACAACAAAGACTGTCAAACATCCAATGTGCAAAAAAAGGACAAATCATGCAAACAATTAAAACAAATAAACAAATAACACACGGAACATGAACTGCATAGTTCTCAAACAAGAGTTTACAGCCACAGAATCAGTACAATGCTACAGCTGGTCCAGGAGCCTGATGGTTGCAGACTACAGATCTTGCTCAAAGGCACTTCATCTGATTCTTCTTTTTTCCACAGATGCTGCCTGTCCTGCTGAGTGTTTCCAGTATTTTCTGTTTAGGTTTAAGGTTTCCAACATCGACTGTCTTTTTGTTTTATTTGCCTACCACACTAGTAATATCACAGTCAATGCTCTGCAAAAGCAGGGCTGTCATATACAGGAAACATGTGACTGCACAGGAGGGTGCAGAGGATCCCACAGCTAAGTATATAATCCTGACAAAGGCATTCTCAGGATTAGAGACTTAGCAATGGGAGGCAATGTTAAACTTGGTTTATCCCCTTTCAGTTGAAGAAGAGTGAGTGAGATTTAACTGGGATGTATAAAATTAAGAAGGGTTTTGACAGAGTAAATAGGAAAGAGCCATTTCCCTTCTAGGAGGGTCAGAACAAGGTGGAAGAGATTTAACTTAAGTAGTAGAAGGTGGTATGGTAGTGTAGTAGTTAGCATAATGCTTTACAGCACCAACAACACAGGTTCGATTCCTGCCACTATCTGTAGTGAGTTTCTACATTCTTCCTGGCATAATTCTCAGCTTCATTCATCTATTCAAGCTTCTGTGCACATTCCAAAGATGTATAGATTAGGGTTAGTAAGTTGTAATGAGTTATGTTTGTAATGAGTAACTTCACAACATTAAACTGATTCAAAGGAAGACATAGGCATCCAAGATGCCAGGCCAACTACAAGTTGACTCTAAGTGAGGTGCGCACGTATCACATGGTAATGTGATGACATGTGCAATTGACATATTTATAATTATATCCCGTAATGAATCATTTAAAGGAATAAGAATGTTTAATCAAATATATATATACAACTCAAATATTCCTGAAATATCAAATACACAACATGATGCATTTTTCTGCATATTTTAATATTTCAATGTACATGTGGACACAAAGAATCTGACCTTTAATCAAAATCTTTGAAGGAGGATCTGAAGATTCATTTTTCCACCAACCATGGTGTGGTGTCTGAAACTCACTGTCTAAAAGGGTGGGAGAAGTAAAAACTCTCTGCATATTAAAACAATGCATGGATGTTCACATATAACAAATCAGGGTGGATAAATCCCCAGGGCCTGACAAGGTGTTCCTTTCGACCCTATGGGAGGCAAGTGCAGAAATTGCCGGGGCCCCAGCAGAGCTATTTAAAACATCCTTGGTGTTATGAGAGGTCCCAGAGGATTGGAGGGTAGCCAATGTTGTTCAGACATTTAAAAAGGACTAAGCAGAAACCAGTAAATTATAGGCCGGTGAGTCTGACATCAGTTGTGGGAAAGTTATTGGAAGGTATTCTAAGGGACTAGATATATGCTGTAAGTACTTTGATAGACATGGACTGATTAAGAATAGCCAACATGGCTTTGTGCATGGTAGATCACGTCTAACCAATCTTATAGAATTTTTTGAGGAAGTTACCAGGAATGAGGATAAAGGCAAGGCAGTGGATGTTGTCTACATGGACTTTAGTAAGGCATTTGACAAGGCTCCACATGGGAGGCTGGTCTAGAAGGTTCAACCACTCAGCATTCAGGATGGGGTAGTAAATTGGATAAGACATTGGCTTTGTGGGAGAAGCTGAAGAGTGGTAGTGGAGGGTTGCCTCTTTGATGGGAGGCCTGTGACTACTGGTGTGCTGCAGGGACTGGTGCAGGGTCCTTTGCTGATCAATAGTTCAACAGTCACAGGTAAATATAAGAATCCAATAAGTATAATATGAAAACCATTAGCATATGGGTTAGAAACATAGAAAAACTACAGCACAATACAGGCCCTTCAGCCCACAATGCTGTGCCGAACATGTACTTACTTTAGAAATTACCTAGGGGTACCCATAGCCCTCTATTTTTCTAAGTTCTATGTACCTATCCAGGGGTCTCTTAAAAGACCTATCACATCCGCTTCCACCACCGTTGCTGGCAGCCCATTCCACATACTCACCACTGTGTAAAAAACTTACCCCTGGCATGTCTACTGCCAAGCACCTTAAAACTGTGCTCTCTTGTGATAGTGATTTCAGCCCTGGGAAAAAGACTATACACATGATCAATCCCTCTCATCATCTTATACACCTCTATCAGGTCACCTCTTTACCTCCATTGCTCCAAGAAAAAGAGGCCATGTTCAGTCAACTTATTCTCGTAGGATTGCTCCCCAATCCAAGCAACATCCTTGTATTTCTCCCCTGCACCCTTTCTGTGGCTTCCACATCATTCCTGTAGTGAGGTGACCAGAACTGAGCACAGTACTCCAAGTGGGGTCTGACCAGGCTTCTATACAGCTGTAAAATTACCTCTCAGCTCTTAAACTCAATCCCACAGTTAATGAAGGCCAATGGATTCAACCTGCGCAGTAGCTTTGTGTGTCCTGTGGACTCAGACCCCAAGATCCCTCTGATTCTTCACACTGCCAAGAGTTTTACCATTAATACTACATTCTGCCATCATATTTGACCTACCAAAATGAACCACTTCACACTTATCTGGGATGAACTCCATCTACCACTTCTCAGCCCAGCTTTGCATCCTATCGATGTCCCACTATAACCTCTGACAGCCCACCACACTAGCCAAAACACCACCAACCTTTGTGTCATCAGCAAACTTACTAAGCCATCCCTCCACTTCCTCATCAAGGTCATTTATAAAAATCACGAAGAGAAAGGATCCCAGAACAGATCCCTGAGGCACACCACTGGTCACCGACCTCCATGCGGAATATGACATGTCTAAACCACTCTTTGCCTTCTGCGGGCAAGCCAATACTGGATCCACAGAGCAAGGTCCCCTTGGATCCCATGCCTCCTTACTTTCTCAACAAGCCTTGCATGGGGTACCTTATCAAATGCCTTGCTGAAATCCATATACACTACATCTACTGCTCTACTTTCATCAATGTGTTTAGTCACATCCTCAAAAAATTTAATCAGTCTCGTAAGGCACAACCTGCCTTTGACAAAGCCATGCTGACTATATTATGCTGTTCATATTATGCCTCTCCAAATGTTCATAAATCCTGCCTCTTAGGATCTTTTCCATCAACTTACCAAGCACTGAAGTAAGACTCGCTGGTCTATAATTTCCTGGGCTATCCCTACTCCCTTTCTTGAATAAGGGAACAACATCTGCAACCTTCAAACCCTCCATAACCTCCCCCATCCACATTAATGATGCAAAGATCATTGCCAGAGGCTCAGCAATCTCCTCCCTCGCCTTCTACAGTAGCCTAGGTTACATCTCGTCCGGTGCTGGAGACGTATCCAAATGATGCTTTCCAAAAGCTCCAGCACATCCTCTTTCTTAATGTCTATATGCTCAAGCTTTGCAATCCGCTGCAAGTCATCTCTACAATCGCCATGATCTTTTTACATAGTGAATACTGAAACAAAGTATTCACGAAGTACATCAGCTATCTCCTCTGGTTCCATACACATTTTTTCAGTGTCACACTTGATTGGTCCTATTCTCTCACATCTTATCATCTTTCTTGTAGAATGCCTTGGGGTTTCCTTTAATCCTGATCACCAAGGCCTTCTCGTGGCCCCTTCTGGCCCTCCCAATTTCATTCTTAAGCTCCTTCCTGCTGGCCTTATAATCTTCAAGATCCCTATCATTACCTAGTTTTCTGAACCTTTCGTAAGCTTTTCTTCGAGTAAATTTTCAACAGCCTTTGTACACCATGGTTCCTGTACCCTACATCCTTTCCCTGTCTCATTGGAACGTACCTATGCAGAATGGCACGCATTTATCCCCTGAACATTTGCCACATTTCTGCCATACATTTCCCTGAGAACATCTGTTCCCAAATTAAGCTTCCAAGCTCCTGCCTGATGGCTTCATATTTCCCCTTATTCCAATTAAACGCTTTCCTAATTTGTCTGTTTCTATCCCTCTCCAATGCTATGGTAGAGGAGATAGAATTGTGATCACCATCTCCAAAATGCTCTGAGAGACCTGACACCAGACCAGGTTTATTCCCCAATACCAGATTAAGAACAGCCTCTCCTCTTGTAGGCTTATCAAAAACCTTCCTGAACACGCCTAACAAACCCCACTCCATCTAAACCGCTTGCTTTAGGGAGATGCCAATCAATATTTGGAAAATTATAATGTCCCAGCACAACAACCCTGTTATTATTACAACTTTCCAGAATCTGTCTCCCTATCTGCTCCTCAATGTCCCTGTTACTATTGGGTTGTCTATAAAAAACACCCAGTAGAGATATTGACCCCTTCCTGTTTCTGATTTCCACCCACAGAGACTCCGTAGACAATCCCTCCATGACCTCCTCCTTTTCTGCAGCAGTGACACTATCTCTGATCAGAAGTTCCATGCCCCCATCTCTTTTGCCTCCCTCACTATCCTTTCTGAAACATCTAAAGCCTGGCAGTCTAAGTAACTATTCCTGCCCCTGAGCCTTCCAAGTCTCTGTAATGGCCACAACATCATAGCTCCAAGTGCTGATCCACACTCTGAGCTCATCTGCTTTGTTCATAATGCTTCCTGCATTAAAATAGATACATCTCAAAACCAGTGGTCTGAGGATTTTCCCTTCTCTATCACCTGCCTATACTCCCTCTCACACTGTCATCAAGCTATCTCTATATGTGAGCCAACCACCCCTCCCTCCGTCTCTTCAATTTGGTTCCCATCCCCCCAGCAATTCTAGTTTAAACTCTCCCCAATAGCCTTTGGAAACCTCCATGCCAGGATATTGGTCCCCCTGAGATTCAAGTGCGACCCGTCCTTTTTGTACAGGTCACGTTTGCCCGAAGAGGTCACAATGATCCAGAAATCTAAATCCCTGCCCCCGCTCCAATTCCTCAGCCACGCATTTATCCTCCACCTCACTCTATTCCTATACTCACTGTCACGTGGCACAGGCAGTAATCCTGAGATGACTAACTTTGAAATCCTGCTTCTCAACTTCCTTCCATGCTCCCTGTAGTCTGTTTTCAGGACTTCCTCCAGGACCTCCTCCCTTTTCCTACCTATGCTGTTGGTACCCATATGTACCATGACCTCTGGCTATTCACATTCGCACTTCAAGATATTGTAGATGTGATCAGAAACGTCCTGGACCCTGGCCCCTGGGAGGCAAACTACCATCCGCGTTCCTTTCCTGCGGTCACCAAATCGCCTGTCCGACCCCCTAACTATAGAGTCCCCATAGAGTTCTAATAAACTCAAAAATAATATTTTATTTCACAAAATCTTGATATCTTTAGATTAACTTCTAAACAATACATCAACTTACAAGCAATGCTTCTGCAGGGGAAACAACAATAACTTTAGATAGAAACTTGTTCTGTGCCTGACATAAACCTCTGTCCCTCTGCCAGACAATGCGCTTTCCTACTAATTATTTCTTGACTAATGCAGGAAGTGACCTAATGCAGATCCAAAACTACTCATTTCAAAATAAAAGCTGAATGTGTTAAATCACATAGTGAAAAAAAAAGCATAAATCAATTGCCGGAAAGACGGAACATTGTATTTGCTTCAACTTTTTTCCATATTTTATCCTGATCCCTGATATACTTTGCAACATATGCTATAGGAGATTATCTTATATTTATTTCATCTTACTTCTACTTTGATATTTGTTGTCAGGTCACTGGTCTGAGTGCTACTGGTACCATGTAACCCAGTACTACCTGTCGCATGGCCGGGTGGTCGGCGACTGAACCGGCTCCCTCACCAGGCTTGCCTGGTGAAGAGGGTGGCTAGACACCCTGCTGGACGATAAACAAGACCTATCAAAGGGTGGATGAACCCTCTCATAGGGTCAACGGCCATCTAGCAAACACGTGCCATGAAGCGCGGAAAGGGCATCCCTTGCATCGAAGCTTGGTCTGGCCACTCACTGCAACAGAACTTCCCCCAGCCGTCTTGGATCCCACAATGCTGCTGGATCCAGGAGGGGATGTCGAGAGGGTGGGTCTGGACCCTTGCAACCCCCTACTCACCTAAAATCCATTCACACACACACTGTTCCTTTCTGAGGAGTAGGGTATCCTATATCAAACCCCACTAACTGACTGAAAGGAACCATCATCATCCTATGGGATGGATAGCCAGAGAGAGAGAATTTGATATTTATCATCCCTCTTAGCCAAATTAACAATGAACACACAAAATGCTGGAGGAACTCAGAAGGCCAGGCAGCATCTATGGAATAAAGCACAGTCTACATTCCGGGCTTAGAACCTTTGAACCTGGAGAGCTCATGTGTAGTCTGAGTTATAGAGCTTCTGAACTGCAAAAATAAAAACAACTTTCGTGATATTTAATTTTACTGTACTGTGCAGAAATCATATTATATATATGTGCCTTAAGACTTTTGCACACTACTGTTGTAACTTTATGTATTGTCACAAAAAAAAAACAAATTTCATGACATATGAGAGCGATGATAAACCTGATTCTGATATGCGTCTCTATTGTGGACTGAGAGTGGGAAGGGGAAGGGAGAGGGGAATCATGATTGGGGAAAGGGGAAAGGAGGGGAGGGAGTGGAAAGCATCAGAGAGACAATCTGTAATGATCAATAAACCAATTGTTTGGAATCAAATGACCTTGCCTGGTGCCCCAGGCTAAGTGTATCTGTGTGTGTGTATATGTATGACATACATAAGACTTTTACACATTAATGTACCTTCACACTCTATTTTCCTCTTTAATTTTTTTTTTCATTAATCCTTTGCTAGCTTCTAAACCACACCAGAATTTTTTTATCATGTAATTATTTTGTTTTACATAGTGATACAGCACAGAATAGGCCACTCCAGTCCTTCGGGCCGCAATTGACCCCTGACATCCCTGATTTAACCTTAAACCCTAAACAGGACAATTTAGAACCATAGAATCATAGAACACTACAGCATAGAAAACAGGCCATTCAGCCCTTCTAGTCTGTGCCAAAACTTTATTCTGCTAGTCCCATTGACAGGCACCCAGTCCATAACCCTCCAGACCTCTCCCATCCATGTACCTACCCAATTTATTCTTAAAACTTAAGAGCGAGCCTGCATTTACCACATCAGATGGCAGCTCATTCCACACTCCCACCACCCTCTGAGTGAAGAAGTTCCCCCGAATGTTCCCCCTAAACCTTTCCCCTTTCACCCTAAAGCCATGTCCTCTTGTACTTATCTCTCCTAATCTAAGTGGAAATCACCTGTTTGCCTTTACTCTGTCTACACCCCTCATAATTTTGTAAACCTCTGTCAAATCCCCCCTCATTCTTCTACACTCCAAGGAATAAAGTTCTAACCTATTCAATCTTTCCCTGTAACTCAACTCCCAAAGACCCGGCAACATCCCCAGTAAATCTTCTCTGCACTCTTTCAATCTTACTGATATGCTTCCTATAGTTAGGTGACCAGAACCGCACACAATACTCCAAATCTGGCCTCACTAATGTTTTATACAACCTCACCATAACATCCCAACTCCTATACCTAATACTTTGATTTATGAATGCAAGGATTCCAAAAGCCTTCTTTACAACCCTGTCTACCTGTGACACCACTTTCAGGGAATTATGTATCTGAACTCCCAGATCCCTTTGTTCCTCCGCAATCCTCAGTGCCCTACCACTTACTGTGTATGTCCTACCTTGATTTGTCCTTCTAAAATGCAACACCTCACACTTGTCTGCATTAAATTCCATCTGTCATTTCCTGGCCCATTTTTCCAGTTGATCCAGATCCCTCTGCAAGCTTTGAAACTCTTCCTTGCTGTCCACAATGCCTTCAATCTTAGTGCCATCAGCAAACTTGCTGATCCAGTTTACCACATTATCATCTAGATCAGTGATATAGACAACAAATAACAATCGTCCCAGCACAGATCCCTGAGGCACACCACTAGTCACAGGCCTCCAGTCTGAGGCTACGTCCACACTAGACTGGATAATTTTGAAAATGCCAGTTTCACGTTAAAACGATAGGCGTCCACACTGGGTGTTTTTGAAAATACCTCCGTCCACATTAAAACAGGTATTTGGGCGAACCTCCTCCTACTAGGCTTGCGCAGGACACATCTACAGAAAACAAGCGAAGAGGAAATGGTATACTTGGTGTGCGTTTGTCCAGTTACAGACTAGAAGAACTTAAAAGGAAATTGCCAAACGACGAATAGCTGTTGGCTGTCGTGCAGGAGGACTTAAAACTAAAAAAACAAATACTGGAGCATACGGAGGCAACCGACAGGGAGTTCACGGACAGCATGACCCGGCTGATGACGAACATTGAAAAACTGACTAATGCTGTTAGAGGGATTTGCAATGATGAGGGATATGATGGCTTCCCCCCCAGTACTTTTCACCACCACAATACCAGCCTCACAGCCACTACAATAGCTACACATACGGACACACAGACCCCCCGGGTGGCCCCACCAGCATCTTCCCCACTCCCACAGAGGGGCCACCCTGGAAACATTTCCTACAGCCATAGTTTCTTCACCGATGAAAGGGAAGACAGGTTTTTTAAAACCTCCGGTTACCCCGTACACACTACAATGCCCGACCGGCATTTTCAGATTTAAACACTTTGGAGAGCGTTTTAGAAAAGCTCTGTTTTCAGGGGAGGAAAATGCCATTTCAGTGGGGGTGGAGGGTCAGAACGAAGAGAAAAAGCTTCAGTTACAGATTTATCCGGTCTAATGTGGATGTAGCCTGAGAAGCAATCATCTACTACCACTCTGTCTTCTCCCATACAGCCAGTTTTGAATCCACTTTACAACCTCTCCATGGATGCCTAGTGTCTGAACCTTCTGAACTAACCTCCCACGTGGGACCTTATCAAAGGCCTTACTGAAGTCCATGTAGACAACATCCACAGTCTTTCCTTCATATACTTTGATAACCTCCTTGAAAAACTCCACAAGATCCGTTAAACACAATGTACCATGCACAAAGCCATGCTGACTAACCTTACTTAATCAGCCCTTGGTTGTCCAAATACTTGTATATCCAATCTCCCTGAACATCTTCCAATAATTTACCTACTACTGATATCAGGCTCACCGGCCTGTAATTACCTGGTTTACTTTTGAAGCCTTTTTTAAACAATGGAACAACATGAGCTACCCTCCAGTCCTCTGGCACCACACCCATGGCTAAAGAAGTTTTAAATATTTCTGCCGGGGCCCCTGCAATTTCTACACTAGTCTCTTTCAAGGTCCAAGGAAATATCATGTCAAGCCCGAAGGATTTATCTTCCTTTATTCGCTGAAAGGCAGCAAGCACCTCCTCCTCTAATCTCTATATGTTCCATGACACTGCTGCTTGCTTCCCTTTCTTCTATATACCCTATGCCAGTTTTCTGAGTAAATACTGATACAAAAAAGCTGTTTAACATTGTTTAAGATCTCCCCCATCTCATGAGGCTCCAAAGGTAGACGACCACTCTGATCATCTAGGGGACCAATTTTGTCCCTTACTATCCTTTTACTCTAACATACTTGTAGAAACCCTTCGGGTTTACTTTCATATCTGACAAAGCAACCTCATGTCTTCTTTTTCCTTCCTGATTTCCTTCTTTAGTATTTTCTTACATTTTCTATACTCTTCAAGTACCTCATTTGTTCCTAGTTTCCTATACCTGCTATATGTTGGCACATGGCGAAATGGTTAAGGCGTCGTTTTCTCTCTTATGGCTAGGAGGGCGATCTTGCTTAAATAGAAGGAGGTTGCCCCCCCACACACACACACACATGTTCAATGGTTATAGAAACAGAAAATAGATGCAGGAGTAGGCTATTTGGCCCTTCGAGCCTGCACTGCCATTCAGTATGATCATGGCTGATCATCCAACTCAGAACCCTGCACCAGCCTTCCCTCCATACCCTTTGATCCCTTTAGCCACAAGGGCCATATCTAACTCCCTCTTAAATATAGCCAATGAACTGGCCTCAACTGTTTCCTGTGGCAGAGAATTCCACAGATAGTGCGATGTTATGTCATGTTTAAATTTCGAGAAGATTCATTGTTCGATTTCTGATTCTAATCAAGATTTTCAAATGTTATGGGGACCCTTTTTGAACTATTTTGAAAATCTTTGAATTGTTATTGTTATTTATGTATAGATCTGGGCTATTATTATAAAACACTATACGGTAAAGTACTTTTTGTTTTTTTTTTAAACCAATCAGCTTTGTCTTGGTAGTGGGTGTAGATTTTTTTTATATAATATAATTAAACATACTATTGTATTTCATAACTCAATTTATTTTATTTGATTGAACATGAATATGGGATACAGTGACTGTATCAGTGTGATTTATATATAGTGCATTGTGCTACCTTATTTTGATTTATCCTTATGAATTCTGTATGTATATGAAATTTAATAAATTTAATAAAAATATTGGGAAAAGAAAGGTGTCGGTCTAGTGATCTGAAGGTCGTTAGTTCGAGCCTCAGCTGAGGCAACGTGTTCTGTCCTTGAACAAGGCAGTTAACCACACATTGCTCTGCGATGACACCGGTGCCAAGCTGTATCGGCCCTAATGCCCTTCCCTTGGACAACATCGGTGGCATGGAGAGGGGAGACTTGCAGCATGGGCAACTGCCAGTCTTCCATACAACCTTGCCCAGGCCTGCACCCTGGAAACCTTCCAAGGCGCAAATCCATGGTCTCACGAGACTAACGGATGCCTATTATTCTTGCTATACACCTCTTTTTTCTTAACCAGATTGCCAATATCCCTTGAAAACCAAGGTTCCCTATGCCTGTTAACTTCGCCTCTAATCCTGGCAGGAACATGCAAACACTGTGCTCTCAAAATTTCGCCTTTGAAGGCCTTCCACCTACTGAACGTCCTTGCCAGAAAACAACTTATCCCAATCCACTCTTCCGAGATCCTTTCTCATTTCCACAAAATTGGCCCTTCTCCAATTTAGAACCTTATCTTGAGAACCAGACCTATTGGCTACAATAACCAGTTAACCTACCTGGTACATCTTTGGACTGTGGGAGGAAACTGGAAGACCCAGTGAAAACCCAAGCATTCCACAGGGAATAATTCGTCTTTACAAAATGTTCTGCTATTTTGGTTGAATTTGATACCAATCTCAACTTTTTGGGTTAGCCTCCATTTCATGGAGCCTTTCTTTCTCACTGCAATATGCAGAGGTTCATGAATCATCTCACAGTCAGAGTACTACAGTATAGAAATAGTCCCTTCAGTTATCTAGCCTGTGACAAACTGTTATTCCACCTAGTGCTGTTGACCCACACTGAGAACCTAGCACTCCATACTCCTCCCAGCCATGTAACCAAATAAACATTGTGGGCCTATCTTAAATGTATATCCCTGGCTTTCTGCCATCTTACCTTTAATCTGTTTTCCCAGTCCATATTAACTAACTATGTCCTCATATCATTGTGGTTCACTTTACTTAAATAAAGAACACTGGCTTTGTGATATTTTCAGTCAGATGTATTGGATGATCAGTCCTACTCAATGTATATACATGCATTATTATAAAGCTATAAGGTATCTTATACTTTGTCAGGAAGTGCTCAAAAACAGTTGGAATGGGGTTTTGGACCTGTCCCCTGGAAAAGTAAGGAGAAATGCCTGATCCCGTACAAATTTCTGAGTGAAAATCAAACCCATTTCTCCCCCAAATATGTTGCTTTTGTTTTAAAATTATTGACTGTCTGAATTTGATTAACACATCCCTCAAAAATTTCAACCAGACCTCTACTTTGGGACCCCATGTTTTTATTTTATTGAGATACAGCGCAGAATAGGCCCTTCCAGCCCTTCAAGCCTTGTTGCCCAGCAACCCCACATTTAACGCTAGCCTAATCCCAGGGCAATTCACAATGACCAATTAACCCATCAACCGGTACGCCTTTGGACTGTGGAAGGAATCTGGAGCATCTGGCGAAAAGCCGCATTGTCGTGGGGAGAACAAACAGATTCCCTTATAGAGAATGTTGGGAATTGAACCTCGGTCGCTGGTACTGTAAAGTGCTGTGCTAGCCATCCCCAGGGCGGCTGTGCTGGCATTGGAGAGGGCCTAGCAAAAGTTCACAAGAATGATCCCAGGAATAAAAGGGTTAACGTATGTGGAACATCTGATGGCTCTGGGCCTGAATTCTCTAGGGTTTAGTATAATCAGGCGGCTATAAGGCCTAAATAGAATGGACAAGGAAGGGATGTTCTAGGACCAGAGGGCACAGCCTCAGATAAAAAAAGACATCCATTGTAACAGAGATGAGGAAAAATTTGTTTAGCCAGAAGGTGATGAATCTGTGGAATGCATTGCCACAGACGGCTGTGGAGGTCAAGTCATTGGGTGTATTTAAGGTGGAAGCTGATGGGTTCTTGATTTCTTGAGCATCAAAGCATAAGGAGGAGAAGCAAGAGAATGAGTTTGAGAGGGAAAATAAATCAGTCATGACCAAATTTCCAGCAGACTCAATGGGTTAACAGAGTAATTTTGGTCTGAAACTATCCACCTAAGTGTTAGAAAGATGCCGAGTCCCCATGTATTTTTAATAAACAGAGAGTTAACACTGATCCATGTCTATTCTCTGCCTTTTATTTTGACCTTTGGAATTTGAATAACTTTGATAAATAAATTCTTTTTATTTAACAAAGGTTTTCAAGCCGATTATGATCTGTTAATAATTGATTTTATTTGCCTGCTCTCTGCTGTCACCTCCTGCCCTGAAGCTGTTGTTTGCTCTCCTTAGGTTAGGGCTGTGTCAGCTGTTCCCTGACCATGTCACCATTGCTTTCCAGAGGAGCTTGAAAAATTAAGATGTCCCCTTATGCGGGTCAGCATGTATGAATAACAAAAAAGAACAACGGGGAAGAGATTTCCATCAGTTTAGCAATTTCTTTGTGATTTATTCTGCGTAAATTTGTTGCATTCTGCAGGAGGAATTTCTTTACCTAGAGGGTAGTGAATCTGCAGAATTCATTGTCACAGATGGCTGCAGAGGCCAAGTCATTGGCTATATTTAAGTAGAGGGGCATAAGTTCTTGATTGATAAGGGCATCAAAGGTTAAGTGGAGAAGGCAGGATAATAGGGTTGAGAGGCAGAATAAATCAACCATGGAACGGCAGGGCAGACTCAATGGGCAAAATGGCCTAATTCTGCTCATGTTCTTATGGTTACATAACAGTATTATTTTCCCGCATTTCTACTCTGTCATCCCCATTCCACTTTTAAGTTGATTTGTTGCTCTGATGTAAAGTAATGACAGTTCTTGATAGATTGCTGGAGAAAGGGCCAAATACCTTGTGTTCGCAACATTCGTCATGTGACAGTTCATCCGCCACGTTCGACTTAACATCTCCAATTTGCTTGAGGTGCTTTGGTCTTCCTCCTCCATAATTAAGAGCTTTGATGTAAATTAGGATCCATCAATAATTGAATTTCTTTGCAAGTTTTCTTCACCTTCTGCCTTGACGCTGTTTTACTTTGGTACTTTCTGTACTGGAGTCAACGGAAAGTTCCATTTAGAATCAGAAACAGGTACATAATCACTGATAAATGTCGTGAAATTTATCTTGTGGCAGCATTACAGTGCAAAATATAAAATTTTCAATAAGTTACACTAAAAAATAAAATAAAAATAGGTAGTGCAAAAAGAGAGCAAAATGTGAGATGGTATTCATGGGTTCATTGTCCATTCAGAAATCTGACGGCAAAGGAGAAGAGGCTGTTCCTGAAAGGTTGAGTGTCTTCAGGCTCCTGTACCTCCTCCCTGATGGTAACGATGAGAAGATGGCATGCCTAAATGGTTAGGTTCCTGAATGGTGGTTGTTACTTTGAGTTATTGCCTGTTGCAGATTATTCTGTTGCAGCTCAATAAATCACTGGTCAGATCACACTTAAGTCTGGTTAGACTACACTTCCGAAAATTATGTTCACTTCTGATCTCTTCATTATAGGAAGGATGTGGAAATTTAGAAAGTGCAGAGGAGATTTACTAGGATGCCTCCTGGATTACACAACTTGTCTCGTGAGGATAGTCTGAGTGAGCTAGGGTGTTTCTCTCGGAAGCGGAGGAAAAAAGGAAACTTGATAAGTTTATGAGAAGCATCAAGAGTGGACAGCCAGTGACTTTACCAGAGTGATAACAGTTAATACCAAAGGATATTGTTTTAAGGTAAGTGGAGGAAAGTTTAGGGGAGATGTCAAGGTAGTCTTTTAACAGAGAGAGTGGTAAGAACCTGGAGTGCACAGACAAGAATTGTGGTAGATTCTGATATAGTGGGGACATTTAACAGATTCTTGTGGGTTATGACAGAGGAAAGGATTACATTTATAGTGAGGCAAGTTAAAATGTTCATGAGGCCCTAAGACCAAAAGACATAGGAACAGAATTAGACCATTTGGCCCATTGTGTCTGTTCCATCATTTCATCATGGCTGATTTATTTTCATTCTCAACCCCATTCTCTTGCATTCTCCACTTAACCTTTGACACCCTAATCAAGAACCTATCAACCTTTACTTTAAATATACTCAATGACTTAGCCTCTACAATCATGTCTTTGGCAATGCATTTCACCGATGCACTACCCTCTGCGTACTGAAAATCCTCATCTCTTCTATTCTGAGGCACTGCACCATGGCCTTAGACCTCTCCACAATTTGAAACATTCTCACCATGTCCACTCTATCTAGGACTTTCAATATTCAATAGGGTTCAGTGAGATCCCCCCCTCCCCCATTCTTCTAAACTCCACAGAGTACAGGCCCAAAGCCTTCAAATGCCCCTCATACATTAACCCTTTCATTCCCAGCATTATTCTTGTGACCCTTCTCTGGACCTTTTCTAATGCTAGCACATCCTTTCTCAGATAAGGGGCCAAAATTGCTCATAATACTCCAAAAGGCGTGAGGAGAAGATGGTAGCACGCCGCGCGTGCGCAGCTCTCTGGTGAAAAATGATGTCTTATCTGTTATATAGGGGCCGTGGACAATTCTGATTTGATGGAGATGGACGTGAAAGCACAGAGGAACATCTGGAGAAATTTCTGAAATGCCCGTTTGCTGCTGTTGTTACTCTGTGGTCGGGAATCTTTCAGAGGGTAGGCCTCAAAATTCTTAGCCTTGCCTGTTTTTGGCAACTGAGGAGGTCGAATCATTCGGCAGAGATGCCGTTCAGTACTTGGTGTCAGACAGCTGATCAGAGCTCGAAGTTTTCGGATGACTCAGAGTCGGATTGTGGTCAGCATGGCAGGGAGAGTTTTCCTTCCTTCTCCCATCTGAGAGAGATGTGGGACATTTGAGAAACTTTGAACTTTACTGTGCTCACGGACTTCCTTCATCAAGTTATGGTATTGTTATGCTGTTTGTAACTATATGTACAATTATGTGGTTTTGTCATTTTTTTCAGTCTTGGTTTGTCCTGTGTTTTGTGATATCACACCGGAGGAAATAATGTATCATTTCTTAATGCATGCATTACTAAATGACAATAAAAGGGGACTACGTGTCTTCATATTCTAAAGTACCATCTGACTGATGTCTTATAAAGTCTCAGCATTATATCCTTTTATATTCTAGTCCTCTTGAAATGAACGTTAATACGCTTGGGGTGGTGGTAGAAGCAGAAACACTAGAGATTTTTAAGAGATGTTTAGACAGAAGGTGAGGAAATTGGAAGGATATGAACATCACGTAGGCAAAAGAGATGAGTTTAGTTGACCACTTGATTAGTAATTTGGTTGATTTGATAAATCATTGTGGGCCCTAGGGCCTGTTCCTGTGCTATAATGTTCTATGTTTATTGAATTTGTCTTACTCAGCTCAACCTGCAAATTAGTCTTAGGGAATCCTGCACTAAGACTCCCAAGTCTCTTTCCATCTCTGATTTCTGAATTTTCTCACAACCAGAAGATAGTCTACACTTCTAAAGTTCAAAATTCAAATTGAATTTATTAAGAAAGTACATGTATGTCACCATATTCAACCTTGAGATTCATTTTCTTGCCAGCATACTCCATAAATCCATAATAGGATAATAACCATAATGAGAACTCTATGTAGATGTACTCAATGGTGCTGAAGCCTTATTTGTGATGGATTGGGCCGATCCATTACTTTTCGTAGGATTTTCCATTCAAGGGCATTGGTGTTTCCAAACCAGACTCTACACTACACATTTACAGAAGTTTGTCAAAGTTTTAGATATCATGCCAAATCTTCTCAAACTTCTAACAAAGTAGAGGTACTGTCGTGTTTTCTTCATAATTGCACTTACGTGCTGGGCCCAGGACAGGTCCTCCGAAATGTTAGCACCAAGAATTTTAAAGTTGCTGACCCTTTCCACCTTTGATGAACACTGGCTCATGGACCTCTGGCTTCCTCTCCTTGAAGACAATAATCAGCTCCTTGGTCTTGCTCACATTAAGTAAAAAGTTGTTGTTAAGGCACCACTCAGCCAGAGTTCCAATCTCCTCCTATATGCTGATTTGTCACCATCTTTGCTTCAGTCTACAACAGCCAAGATCTTGGAGCTGATAGATTGGTTCTGAGGGGATAATGGCATTGAATGCTGAGTTGTAGCTGACATCTTTGCTGTCCAGATATTCCAGGACCATACTATGTTACATGACCATATATTTCCCTACACTACAACCATCTGCATATAACATAGAGGGGGCCAGGGGGCCTGTGCCATGCTGTACTACGTTCTCTTTGATTTTGTCCTCAGATAATGGATAGAATGCAATATTGGACTTTGCTATTTCATTTCTTCAACCTTGCCTCAACCCAAACTGTTCATGTCCCTACTTCATAAGGCTGTAGAAACTTGGCCTGTATCTGATGATTCTTACCAATTTGTAAGAATGTACCACAGAAAGCTGTCATGGCCTGCTCTAGGCCTGTGAGGCGAGCTGAAGTGTGTTGGGCTCCAAGGTTACTAGAGAACCTGTATTTGTTAATTACAATCTTAACAATAGTAATTAAGCTCTTGTGTTTTCTGTTTAATGTTGTCAAGTTTATTTTGAATGGCATGGGTTTTCCACCCTCTATGATTATTTATAGTGGACTCCTGATTAGCACTTGTTGTGGGATCCTTGTTTTGAGAACGACTTGTCTCGCAGTATGAACTCTTGATACGGCTTTTCACTGCAACTCAGTACATGTGGCAATAATAAACCAGTTACAGTGTCAATTGTAAAGAGGGACGTCTATTTGGAACAGAGATGAGGGAGAATTTCTTTAGCTAGAGGGTGGTATATTTTTGGAATACATTGCCACAGACCACTCTGGAGGTCAAATCATTGGATATATTTAAGGCAGAATTTGATCAGTTCTTGATTGACCAGGCCATGAAGGGTTACGGGGAGAAGACAGGAAATTGGGACTGAGAGTGGAACACATCAGCCATGATGAAATGGTGGAGTAGACTCAAGGGACCAAATGGCCTAATTCTGATCCTATATATTATGGTCTTATGGTTTTATGGTCAATCACTGTAAATTGTACATGCATTTTATCAATTGCTTTGATGATGAGTGCCCAGTAAAGTCACTGAGTAACAGGTGTAGGAAAGGCATAATAAATCTGCTGCCTTGCATTCCCAGTGACCATGGTTCAAACCAGAACATGGTCGCTATCTTTGTGAAGCCTGCACATTCTCCCTGTAACCATTTGGCTTTCGTCTGGGTGCTCCAGTTTCCACCCACATCTGTAGGACAGACAGGTTAGAAAGTTAATAGAATTGTAGAGTCATACAGCACTGAAGTGCACCCTGCGGCCTAACTTGTCTATGCCGATCATGATGCCCCATCCAAGTTCATCCCTAGCCAGCATCTTGGCCTTCAAAACTTTTTCTATCCATGTGCCTGTTCAATTGCTTTTTCTTTATTATTAAAGTTGTTACTGTGACTGTACTATTTGATTGCAGTAAATTAACCCTATTGTGTAGGCAATCAATAGAGTGAGGGGACATTGTTGAGAATGTAGGAATCCGTGTGGGAATAGGGTAATTGTGGTCAGTTTGAGCTGCAATGTCATTTTTTTTGCTGCATGACTCTAATATGACTACTTCATATTCTGATTCAGAATCAGATTCAAATTTAATTACTACATGTATATAGAAACATATAGTGAAATGTATCATTTCTGTTAACAACCAACACATCTAGGGATGTTGTGGAGGCAGCCCGCAAGTGTCTCTACACACTCTGCTGCGAACATAACATTCCCACAACATTCAAGACAACAGAGAGGTTTAAAAGGTGGTGGAGGGGAGAGAGAAACACAAGGTGATCACCCGTTTCCCATCTTCCCACTCACCCGGTC
Source organism: Mobula hypostoma (assembly GCF_963921235.1). Taxonomy (NCBI): domain Eukaryota; kingdom Metazoa; phylum Chordata; class Chondrichthyes; order Myliobatiformes; family Myliobatidae; genus Mobula; species Mobula hypostoma. The sequence continues at coordinate 68,867,814 of NC_086110.1, read as the reverse complement.
ACACACAGGCCTCCAGTCCTTGGCCTGGACTCTCCAGCGCAAGTTGAGGCAGATCAAATCGAAGCAAGGGAGTGATCCATGATCACCATTTCTTTTGGCGTGGTAGCACAACAGTTAGTGTAATGCTTTACAGTACCAGTGATTGGGGTTCAATTCCTGCCGCCATCTGTAAGGAGTATTTACAATCTCCCGTGACTGAGAGAGCTTCCTCTGGGTGCTCCGATCTCCTCCCATATTCCAAAGATGTTCATTTATGGTTAGGCTTAGTAAGTCATGAGTATGCTTTGTTGGCTCCAGAAGAGTGGCAAGGTAGGCTTCCCCAGAAGAGTTCCCACTGATTTGATTTGACGTAAATTGTGTATTAGATTAGATTATGAAGATACTCAGTGCTCATTTATTGTCATTTAGAAATGCATGCATTAAAAAAATGATACAACATTCCTCCAGAATGATATCACAAGAAAACACAGGACAAACGAAGACTAAAACTGACAAAACCACATAATTATAACATATAGTTACAACAGTGCAAAGTAATACCATCATTTGATAAAGAGCAGACCATGGGAACAGTAAAAAGCCTCAAAGTTCCAATAGCCTCATCATCTCACACAGGCAGTAGAAGGGAGAAACTCTCCCTGCCATGAACCTGCCAATGCAGCACTATTGGAAGCACCCGACCACAGCGGACTGAGTCCGTCCAAAAACTTTGAACCTCTGACCAGCCCCTCTGACACAACCTCTCCGAGCACCATCCTCTGCTGAGCGCTTCGACCTCACCTCGGCCGCCAAGGAAAGCCGAGGACTCAGGGCCTTCCCCTCCGGAGATTCTGGACCACACAGTAGCAACAGCAGCGAAGCAGTCATTTCAGAAGTTTCACCAGATGTTCCTCCGTGCTCTCACATCCATCTCCATCAAATCAGGATTGTGCACGGCACCCTACTTGACAAATAATGGACATCACCACCAGAGTGGCCTTTGCCAGCTGCGTCACGCCATCTTCTCCTCCTCTCACACTTTCACTATTTTTTGATATACATGTGATAACTAAAGCCAATCTTTATGGAATGTCACAGTAGTATAATGGTTAGCATAACACTACTACAGTGCCAGTGACCCAGACTCAATTCTCACTGCTCTGTGGAAGGAGTTTGTATGTTCTCCTCTTGACCACATGGATTTCCTCCAGGTGGTCCAGTTTACTCACATTCAAAAGGTGTACAGTTTAGTACGTTAATTGGTCACACGAGTTAAACGGGGCTGTGTAGGCTTGTTGGGTGGGAGGGCCCATTACTGTGCTGTATCTCTAGAAAAGAATAAGAAAAATGATTGCAGTTCAATTCCCACTGCTGCCTGTAAGGAGTTTGTACGTTCTCCCTCTGCCCACATCGGTTTCCTCCAGATTCTCTGGTTTCATGCCACATTCCAAATGCATTTGGGTTAGTAAGGGTTAGTAAATTGTGGACACACTATGTTGGCGCCAGAAGCATAGTGAAAATTGCAGGTGTGTCTCAGCATACATTTGGACTGTATGAGACGCAGGCACATTTCACTGCATGTTTCAATGTTCTGTACATGTAACAAGTAAATCTAATCCTGCTCATTTATTTTCTACATGCCATTGGATGAGTGTAGTTAATAGGCATATTTTCAGTGGTCCTCTAAGTTTAACATGGACCCACACATGCAGAGCACAGTCTCTTCTGGTCTGTCATCCACACACAACCTCCAGAATGACTCATTTCTGCCAGAGCTTTGTTGCCCTCAACAGAGGCCAACTTAGAACATGATTTCATCTGAGAGGTAACCGATTAATTGGGCTCTGGTGCACAAAGAGATGGGAAACTATACCAACACTTTTGTCAATGAAAGAACAAAAACAGCCTCAAGCCTAACATCTGAGCTCCAGTCTCTACACTCTGCTCTACGTGTACTGCAGTGTCTTCACAAAACCTATTACTGTGACAAATGGATCAAATCCATTCATAGATACTTGAGGCTAGGTCCGGATGGAGGCAATCTTTTCACTGCAAGAGATTTATTGGCCAAAACGTGACAGCTGCATTTAACCATTTTACTGCCAACAAAATATCACAAACAGCCCATCACATAACTTAGAAAGTGCAAACATACTTATTGTCTTTGTGGAAAGTGTGTCCATTTGACAAGAATGCAGATAGTCCTATTTCTAACAACATGAGGTTCAAGAACAGTTATAACTTACAACCATCAGGGTCCTGAACCAGTTTGGATAACTTGACTCACCTCAATACTGAACTGATTCTATAACATAAAGACTCACTTTCAAGGAGCCTATATTGTGCACTTACTTGTCACTATTACTTACAAAAATTGTCTCCTGAACTTTGGCTATTTGCTAGTCTTTTTCTATGTGTTGGGTTTCAGTGGGACTCAAGTGCAGACCAATGAATACTTTTTCACCAGGATTTATTAGGGAGCATGAAGGCAACAGTCTTTCAAAAACAGAAGGCAGGCACAAATCCAAAATGGCAGGCAGAGGTCTTACCAGGAAAGGCAGTCAGGCGAGGGCAGACAATCCAGAATGCACAGGCAAAAATCAGGTCCAGGAACAGGCAAAATCAACTGGCAGAAGTCACAATGACAGGCTAGAACAACACAGGTCAGAACTGGGCCAAACTGGCAGAAGATGCTAGTCAAGGCAGGATTTAAATATACAGGGTAATGAGTGAAAATTAGAAACAGGTGGGTGCAAATGAGGAGATAAGCAGGTAATTGGAGGAAGTCCAAAAAGGAAAGGGGCTGGACCAGAACCCACATGGCCAGATGAAAGAAAACAGAAATTAAAGACTGTCGTGATCCAGAGCTACCAGCAGAGGCCCTTCGACCCAGTGTTCAGGCAGGATCTTTAACACTATGTATAGCTTTTCATGAAATCTATTGCATTTCGTTATTTTCCTGTAAACAACTGCAAGCATGCTTATGATAACAGATACATACTTTGACAGCACGTTTACTTAGAATCTTGAACTTTGAACTTTAAATTTCAGGCTAACCATTCTTCAAATTCTGGAAGTTTCTGCAGAGAGATAAATGAAACAGAGAGATAATTTCCAGTAAGTCAGAATCATTGACAATTTGACTCAGTGGATGATGTTCTTCAGAAGGAATAGTGTTGGTACTGTTATATTATTGTCACATGTACCAAGATACAATGGATAACTTGGTTTGTGTGCAATATCTACGTGTGATGAGGTAGAAAAAGAAAACAAAATGAAGAATATCTTGTTCCAGCTGCAGAGGAGGTGCAGGGAGGCAGATAAAGTGAAAAGGATGTGAGGAGGCAGAAGGACAGATCAAGAGTTCATCCTTAGAATATGGAAGGTCTACCTGTGGTTCTGATAACAGTGGAATGGAAGTAGGATAGAGTTTAGTGGTACCTTCTTTAGTTAGACCTTAGCCTAATATTTCTGTTCAGATGGACTTTGGTCACATAAAGGTCACCATTCCTGATGTAGGATTTCAACCTGAAATAGCAACAATTCTTCCCCCTACTCCCATCCCTCGAAAAATGCTGCTCGACCTGCTGAGTTCCTGCCGCAGATTATTTGTTGCTCCTAATTCCAACACCTGCCGTCTCCTGTGTCTCTCAAATGGAAACAAATAGCATACCAAAAAGAAACATTATAACACCTCAGAGACTGATTGAAAATTGCTAAATGGATAAGAGAATGTAGTTGCTCATTACAATTGAAGTTGAAATGTTAAACAGTTAAATTTTGAAAAAAAAGGAAAAGAGCCTGTCTATGAAATGTGGATATATTTGTTGGGGAAGACTATTATTCCTTACAGGTTTATCAGGACATGGTATTGTATTTGTTTTTCTTTCAAGGTGGGAGGTGTGTTATTATGTGTGCATAATAAAGAATTTTGGATCCCAGTGGACAACGTGAACGGTTGTTCGTGAAGCAGAAGCTATGATGGTGAACTGGTTGTGCACCCACAGAGTTGAGCAGCAAACTCCTTGCAGACAGCGGTGGGCATTGAATCCTAATCTGCTGGCACTGTAACACTTTCACACTAACCACTACCCGACTGACTCACCCTGTAAGCTACGTGCTGCCTTGCTATGGAAGAACGCAGCGACACAGGATCAATTCCTGCTGCTGTCTCTAAGGAATTCGTACGTTTCTCTATGGGTGCTCCGGTTTCTTCCCACAGTCCAAAGAAGTACCGGTTGGTAGGTTAGTTGGTCAGAGTAAAATTCTCCCATGATCAGGCTATGGTTAAATCAGGGGTAGCTGGACAGTGCAGCTCAAAGGGCCAGAAGGGCCCATTTGGCACTGTCGTTCAATAAACAAATAACCATTTAATGTTAGAAGGCAGGTGAGTAGAGGGCATTTGTTTTGTAGATGTTAAATACAAAGACTATTCTGTGCACCAGTAATGAAGGTCAAAATTCACAGTTCAAAGTAAGTTAATTATCAGAGTTTTACGTCACCAAATGCAATCCTGAGATGCATTTCCTTGTGGGCATACTCAGTAAAGCTTTAGAATAATTGCTATCACAGAATCACTGAAAGACCACACCAACTAGGATATTCATCCAGATTGCAGAAGACAACAAACTGAAAATACAACAGGAAGAAATAGCAATAATAATAAATAAATAAATAAATAAACAAACAATAAATATCGAGAACATGAGATGAAAAGTCCTTGATTGTGGTTGTGGGAACAGTTCAGTGATGGGGCAAGTGAAGTTATCCCTCCAGTTGAATAGCCTGATGATTGAGAGTAATAACTGTTCCTGAACCTGTTGGTGTGAGTTCTGAGGCTCCTGTACCTTCTTCCAGATGGCAGTAGCAAGAAGACAGCATGACCTGAGTTAGATAATAGTTTGACTATGTTCCAGTATCTTTGTGATTTCTTTTACTGAGACTAACATTCAAAAACAACATTTTGTTATATTCTGATATTTCAATTTCCCAATTGGCTTATTAGGATTCCACCTCTCACAGATCTGAATCAGTAACCTAAAACTAAAACTCATTCTCCCCTCCACAGTATGAATAGTCGATGCCTATTGCAGCCCACCAGTACCAGTAAGTATGTCTTGAACTCACACTCACCACTTTGTTAGTCCATTTGCAAACATCAGCATATTTCTATAGAATGGCATTAAATTTCCATGGAATCTGTTTTTTATGACAATAGCTTCACTTTTATGATACATGCAAATTAAATTAAGAGAGATTCCTTGCTGGTTTGAGAAAGATATTAGTGGAGAAGGGAAGGTAAGATGGAGAGAGACAAAGACTAAGATTGTCACCTGCTGTGAAACAATTCAATGAGGTTCATAAAGAATTAAAATAAAGTCAAATCCCCGAATAGAAATAACAAGAAATCTTTTCATGACTGGAAGTGTTTTTCACTGCAGGAAACTTGAAGCGATTAAAGGAGAGATTTTACAAAAAGTTCAGAAGTTTGGAAGGAGCTTAGCATGTTCCTGATTCCCACACTTGTCACCCAACACAGGACTTCCAATATGATAGCTCCCTGGAATTTAAAGTTGCTGACTCTCTCCAGCATGTGCACTGGCACATTTTTTTTTGCCCTCCTTCCATTTCCTGAAGTCTGTTTTGAAGACACAATGAATGGAAAGATATATGTGTGCTGATTTCCTACACCTCAGGACCAAAAGATATAGGAGCAGAATTTGGCCATTCGGACCACAGAGTCTGTTCTGCCACTCCATCATGGCTGATTAATCAGCCCTCTCAAACTATTCCAAAGTTTTCTCACCATAACTTTTGACAGACTGACTAATCAATGAACTATTAACTTTAAATATACTTACAATTAACTTTAACTATTAGCTTTAAATGCACCCAAAGACGTGGACACCACAGCCATCCATGGCAGTGAATTCCACAGATTCACCCTTTGGCCAGAGAAGTCCCTCCTCATCCTTGTCCTCAAGGGAAGTCCTTCCAGTCTGAGGCTTTGCTCACTGGTCTAAGACTCACCCGCTATAGAAAACATCCTCTACATGTCCACTCCATCAAGGCCTTTCAGTAATAGAGCTTTGACCAGCGTCCAATCCAGACATCGGAAGTTTGGAAAGGAGGGCCTTCATACAAGTCCACTGCTCGAGGATAAAAGGAAGCAGAAGTTTGCGGCAGTGTAGTATCGCTTTGACCAGTGGCCAATCAGCATCTGGGATTGATAAGTAAGAGCTAATTAAAGGAAGGCAGGGGCAAGCGCACTGACCATCATCGCAGCAGCCGTCGTCTGAGTGCACAGAGTCAGAGTGGAGATCTTTGGGTTTTAGCTCTTCGACGCTTCCGTGAAAAGAGGCCTCACTCAGAGAAGGAAAGAAAAGATCAAGTTTTTTTCCTCTTTTCTTCATATCTGCTCAGCTAGGACAGTAGAGATGTCAGGTGGGATAGTGTAATGGTCCTCGTGTGGAATATGGGAAGGCAGGGAGACCTCCAGTATCCCTGACCACTACAACTGCAAGAAGCTGCAGCTTCTAACAAACCGCGTTAAGGAGTTGAAGCTGGAACTGGATGAACTCCAGATCATTCGGAAGGTTGAAGGGGTGTCTGATAGGACATATAGAGAGGTAGTTACACACAAGGTGCAGGACACAGGAATCTAGGTGACAGTCAGGAAGGGGAAAGGGGTTAAGGAGACAGAGCAGAGTACCCCTGTGGCCAACCCCCCTCAACACCATGTATATTAGTTTGGATACTGTCGGGGAATGAACTAACAGAGGAAAGTCACAGTGATTGGAACTCTGGAACTGAGTCTGCCTCTGTGACTCAGAAGGGAAGGGGGTAGAATAGGCATGGTGTCACACTGTGGTGAAAGGGGATTCATTAGTTAGTGGTGGATCTGTGGGCAAGAATGAGCTTCCCAGATGCCGGGGTCCAGGATATCTCAGACGTAGTCCTCAGAATTCTTAAGTGGGAGAGTGAACAGCCAGAGGTCATGGTCCATGCAAGTACCAAAGATATAGGAAGGATGGGTGATGAGGTTCTGCAAAAGGAGTTCAGGGAGTTAGATGCTAAGTTACAGGGCAGTTCCTCCAGAATCAGAATCAGGTTTATTATCACCGGCATGTGACGTGATATTTGTTAACTTAGCTGCAGCAGTTCAATGCAATACATAATCAAGCAGAGAGAAATAATAATAATAATAATAATAATAATAAATAACATAAAACATAATAGCAATAAATAAACAGGTAAATCAGTTACGTGTTGGCAGGTGGACAAGTGGTTAAGGCGTTCGTCCAGTGATCTGAAGGTCGCTAGTTCGAGCCTTGGTTGAGGGAGCATGTTGTGTCCTTGAGCAAGGCACCTAACCACACATTGCTCTGCGATGATACTGATGCCAAGCTGTATGGGTCCTATGCCCTTCCCTTGGACAACATCGATGGCGTGGAGAAGGGAGCGTTGCAGCATGGGCAACTGCTGGTCTTCCATACAACCTTTCCCAGGCCTGTACCCTGGAAACCTTCCAAGGCACAAATCCATAGTCTCACGAGACTAACGGATGCCTATCGAGGAAAGCAATTACATATATTGAATAGATTTTAAAAAGTGCAAAAATAAAAATACTGCATATTAAAAGAAAGTGAGGTAGTGTCCAAAGCTTCAATGTCCATTTAGGAATTGGATGGCAGAGGGGAAGAAGCTGTTCCTGAATCACTGAGTGTGTGCCTTCAGGCTTCTGTATCTCCTACCTGATGGTAACAGTGAGAAAAGGGCATGCCCTGGGTGCTGGAGGTACTTAATAATGGATGCTGGCTTTCTGAGACACCGCTCCCTAAAGATGTCCTGGGTACTTTGTAGGCTAGTGCCCAAGATGGAGCTGACTAGATTTACAACCTTCTGCAGCTTCTTTCGGTCCTGTGCAGTAGCCCCTCCATACCAGACAGTGATGCAGCCTGTCAGAATGCTTTTCACGGTACAACTATAGAAGTTTTTGAGTGTATTTGTTGACATGCCAATTCTCTTCAAACTCCTAATAAAGTATAGCCGCTGTCTTGCCTTCTTTAAAACTACATCAATATGTTGGGACCAGGTTAGATCCTCAGAGATCTTGACACCTACGAACTTGAAGCTGCTCACCCTCCCCATTTCTGATCTTTCTATGAGGATTGGTATGTGTTCTTTTGTCTTACCCTTCCTGAAGTCCACAATCAGCTCTTTCGTCTTACTGACGTTGAGTGCCAGGTTGTTGCTGTGGCATCATTCCACTAGTTGGCATATCTCACTCCTGTACGCCCTTTCATCACCACCTGAGATTCTACCAACAATAACAGCAAATTTATAGATGGTATTTGAGCTATGCCCAGCCAGTGTTGATCGTCAGTGAGGAGGATATGTTATCACCAATCCGCACAGACTGTGGTCTTCCGGTTAGGAAGTCAAGGATCCAATTGCAGAGGGAGGTACAGAAGCCCAGGTTTTGCAACTTCTCAATCAGGATTGTGGGAATGATGGTATTAAATGCTGAGCTATATTCGATGAATAGCATCCTGATAGGTGGAGGGGCAGGTAGTTTTAAGAAAATAAAGAGGCTGCTACAGAAAGACTTCGACAGATTAGGAGAATGGGCAGAGAACTACAGTGTTGGGAAGTATATGATCATACACTTTGGTAGAAGAAATGAAAGGGTCTCTAAATGGAGAGAAAACACAAAAAACTGAGGTACAAAGGGACTTGGCAGGAGCCTATGGTGAGGAAGGCAAATTCACTCAAAGAGGACTAGAATATACAGGCAAGAATGTAAGGTTGAAACTTTATGAAGCACTGGTGAGGACTCACTTGGAGCATTGTGAGCAGGTTTGGACCCCTTATCTTAGAAAACATGCTGAATCTGGAGAGAGTTCAAAGGAGGTTCATGAACACGATCCAGGATTGAATAGCTAGTCATATGAAAAGCATTTGATGGCCCTGAGCCTGTATTCACTAGAATTCAGAAGAATGAGGGATGACCTCATTGAAACCTAACAAATGCTGATAGGCCTTGAAGGAGTGGATTTGGAGAGGATGTTTCCCATGGTGGGAGAGTCTAAGAACAGAATAAAGGAGCATTGTTTTAGAACAAAGATGAGGAGGGATTTCTGTAGCCAGAGGAGGGTGAATCTGTGGAATTCCTTGCCACAAGCTTATGTGGCACCAAGTCTTTATGTATATTTAAGGAAGATATTGATAGGTTGTAGTTTGGTCAGTGCATGTAGGAATACAGGGAGAAGGCAGGAGGTTGGGTCTGAGAGGAAAATTGGATCAGCTGTGATGAAATGATGAAGCAGATGTGATTGTACTCCTATATCTTATGGTCTTATTGTCTTATTTGATAGGTTTCAATGAGATTCCCTCACTCAGTCTTCAGAACTCCAGTGAGTACAGGTCCAGAGCCATGCCTCATTTGTAACTGATTCTACCAAGCTACATACCGAGATCATCTGACAGATCTTGTGATGATTCTGTATTGCTCCATAATCATTGGAGCATGGATGTGGGCATGTGGTAATGTCAGCAACAAAGTCGCACACCCAAAATCCAAAAGCTCCTTCTGTATAAGATTCTTCATTGGTGAAATACTTTATCATTGCAGTAATTACTTTAGAACGGTGACTGTGAACATGTTTGTTCCATTTTCCGTTTGGATTTGCAAAGCGAAGATAGAGTGTCCGTAGAGAGGATGTTTTAAATAGTGGGGGAGTCCAGGACCAGAAAACACAGCCTCAGAATAGAGGGATGTCCCTTTGGAGATGAGATTATGAGGAATTTCCTTTGCTGGAGGGTGGTGAATCTGTGGAATTCTTTGTCACAGAGTGCTGTGGAGGACACATCTTTCAGTCATCTTAAAGCACAGTTTGGTAGGTTCTTGGTTAGTAAAGGAACCAAATGTTATGGAAAGAAGGCAGGAAAGTGCATTTGCGAGGGAAAATTAATCAGCCATTATCGAATCACAAAGCAGACGATGGGCCAAATGACCTAATTCAGCTCTTATCTTATGGTCATATGGTTTTATGGATTAAAAGTTTATTGACTTTATTGAATTGACTTTATTTCTTACATCCTTCACATACTTAAGGAGTAGAAATCTTAATGTTATCCCGCCTGTAATTGGTGAGCTCTTCAAATAATATTTAAATATCTATAGCATGGTGGCATATCTCTCTCCTCTGTATAAACAAACATTTGATTCCCCCCTCCCCCAATATATTGATACCGTGAATTGAGCTGCATTTTGCAGAAGATCACAAGATCATATTCTTCCTATCAGATTCCTTCTTCCTCAACCTTTTACCTTATCCACCATTCACCTCCCAGCTCTTACTTCACCACTCCTCTCTCACACACCAACTTTTCCCTCATCCAGACTCACCTATCACCTGCCAGCTTGCACTTCCTCCCCTCTCCTCTCCTATCAGATTCCTTCTTCTTCTAGCCTTTTACTTCTTCCACCTATCATTTCCCATCTCTTACATCATCCTCTTCCCCCAGCCACCCACTTTCCCCCCTTACCTAGACTTAACAAGTCCTTATGCTTTTCTCCCTCCCACAACCTTCTTATTCTGGCTTCTGCCCCCTTCCTTTCCAGTCCTGATGAAGAAACTCAGTCCGAAATGCTGACTGTTTATTTCCCTCTGTAGACATTGCCTGACCTGCAGAGTTCCTCCAGCGTTTTCTGAGGGTGGCCGATATCCGCAGACTCGCATGTGATGACATTGGTACTGATTTGAGAAGTGCCATTTGGAAAGAGAACTATCTTCTCCCCTTGTGGATGAGAGAACAGGTAATTGAAGCTCCAATGCACAGAATGAAATTAGGAAAACTTCATGAATTAGTAAATAATCATCCTGCCAGGTCAGAGAGATAGCCACCTCTTGATTCTCTCCCAATATTTCTTCTCATTACACCTGTGAGTGGTATATATAGCTTTGTCTGATTAGAGTCGCGAAATCCAAAGCCCTTTTCTCTGACTATGAACAGCAATGGTACTAATCCTGCCCTCAGCTTTCCAACAGATTTATAAGGAGAGCTAATTATCTTTAAAGTTGACCAGTCAGCTAATTGCTACAAAAATTGTCCATTTGTTTTAACACTAATTCCAATAGCTTCTGACCATTAAGAAATGAATGTATCTGTATTCCAGAAGGCAATTGCAGTTCCAGTGTTAAATTTGCAGGGGGACCTATGTGTGTAGAATCACATTAATGTACAACCCTATTGAAGGAAAGCAGCATTCATCATCAAAGACCTCCAACATCCAAGCCATGTACTCTTCTCACTGCTGTCATCAGGAAGGAGGTACAGGAGCCTCAGGACCCACACCACCTGGCTCTTGAACTAGAGGGGAAAACCCATCGCAACACTGAAGTGATTCCACAACTGATGCACTCACGTTTAAGGAATCTAAGATTCATTTTCTCAATGCTTATTGCTTACTTATTTATTATTATTTTAATTATTTATTCTTTGTATTTGCAGTTTGTTTATTTGCACAATGATTGTTTGTCCATCTCTGTCATGTATGGTTTTTCATTGATGCCATTGTGTTTCTTACCATTTACAATGAACCTCATGGTAATATAGCATGACGTAAATGTACCTTAATAATAAGTTTACTTTGAACTTTGAACTTTAAACACTGCTTTATTTAATTGGCTATTGTTATTCCAATTTAATGTTTATGGTGTTTATGACTCAAGTCCTGTTGGCATGGAAACACAGAGTCAGACAGCAGAGGATCTCACCTTCTCTGCGGACTTGTCAACTTGTCATGGTGGAGAGGCTTGTAAGTTACTGAGCTCCTGGGAGCGATACCGCCTGGCATTAAGCCATCTTGTACTTAGCTCCTGATAGGCTCACCCATGCGATAAGGTGAAGGGGGAAGTTCCGGACAATGAATGATCCAATCAGAACCTCAGTTGGCGGAAGATGATGACACGTCTCAATGGCAGTAAAGGGTTCTAGTCATCTTGCATTTCATGTGACTAGACCCTGACCCCCATCTGTTTAGCCTTGTGCATCAACTTCCCCACATTAAACAAGTAACACACTGGAGTTCCCCCTTTAAGAGAATCCACCCTAACATCTCAAAACAACCTCTAAAACCACCTGAACACTCATCAATAGACAACTCTTTAGGAGACTATTACACTCAATTTGAGTGATGGCACTACTACAACAAATACAGTTACCACTACTACTACCACCAGTACTGTAAGTACTATTATTACTACAGCAGAGAATCAGGCCCTTCAGCCCACCCTGTCCATGCTGACCACCAAGTGCCTAAGATAGAATTGATAGCCAGATACCTTTTAACTGTAAAGCGTAATGCTAACCGGTACACCACCGTACCGCGATGCTACTGCACCATCTCTCCAGCACAATTGTGTTCTTTCTACAGTCTGCTAATCAGGCTGTAAAGTTGCAACATAACATTCCAACTCATATTCCATGACTCAACCTGAAAAAACAAGCATGCCATGGGACTTTTTCACCAACCTATCCACCTGTTGTGCCATTTTCAGGAAACTATAGATTTGGACCCCTAAGTCTCTCTGTTCTTCAACATTCTTAGTTTTGAAGAACAACACAGTAACAAAGCAAAAACAACAGCAAAACAACCGCTCACCCCCTCCCCCCATTCTATCTACCCAGTTACTTACACACGCAGACAGTCCTCCAAACCCAGGACAGGCTGCCTCTGGTTCACTGATCACCATCCATGGCCCCGGACTCTGAGCCTCACAGACATTGGACCTCCTGCCCCCAGTCTATGGCCTAGACTTGCAGACTTGCAGACATTAGGCCTCTGACCTTCGGACATTCCATCCCAGGGACTTCAAACTTCAGGCCTCATCTTCCTCACTCACTGAATTCAGTCTTCGAGCTCCAGACTTTGTCAGGATTAAATTCCACCTGCCATTGCTCTGTTCAACTTTCCATCAGTACTATATCCTGTTGTCATCTTAGGCAATATTCCTCACCGTCCATGACACTGGTAATTCTCATGTCACCAGTCATCCCTCTGACATTCTCAAGCAACTTGATAATAGATATCACAAAAAGCACAAAGTCCCAGTGTTGTCTATATGGACTTTGTCCTTTCTCCCCATGACCACAAGGGTTTCATTCCAGTGTTCTGGTTTCCTCCCATATTTCAAAGATGTATGGTTAAATTTGGGGTTAGCAAGTTGTGGACATGCTCTGTTGACGCCAGAAGCATGGTGATATTTACGGGCTTCCCCACAGCAGATCCTTGGACTGTCTTGGTCATTGACGCAAGTCAAAACATTTCACTGTATGTTTGAATATTTCGCTGTACATGTGATAAATAAAGGTAGTCTTTATTTTTAATCAGTTCTAATATCTGCAGTGCACCATGAGTCACAGACTTCCCATCGGATCAAGACCATCTCCTCAGCACTCCCCTCTGTGTCCTGTCACCAAGCCAGATGGACCACCAGTGACACAGTTCACCTTGAATACCACCTGTCTTAACCCTCTGTCCAGCCTACCAGCGGTACTTGGGCAAGTGTATTACTGAAATCCACCTGGGCAACATTTACCAGCCTGCCTTCATCAATCTCCAAGTCACCTCAAGAAACTCACTCAAATTAGTGAGATAGAATTTCTGCTGCTCAATCCATGCTGACTATCCTAGATCAACCCCTGCATTTACAGATCTAATTAAATCCTAACCAGCACAGACAAAATGCTAGAGAAATGCAGCAAGACAGGCAGCATCTACAGAAGGCATCTGCAGTTTTGGTCTCCAGGGTTAAGGAAGGACATCCTGGCTGTGGAGGAGGTGCAGCATAGGTTCACTAGGTTAATTCCTGGGATGTCCGGACTGTCTTATGCAGAAAGGTTAGAGAGACTGGGCTTGTACACGCTGGAATTAAGGAGATTGAGGGGGGATCTGATTGAGACATATAAGATTATTAAGGGATTGGACAAGATAGAGGCAGGAAATATGTTCCAGATGCTGGGACAGTCCAGTACCAGAGGGCATGGTTTAAGAATAAGGGGTAGGTCATTTAGCACAGAGTTGAGGAGGAACTTCTTCTCCCAGAGAGTTGTGGAGGTGTGGAACGCGCTACCTCAGAAGGCAGTGGAGGCCAATTCTCTGGATGCTTTCAAGAAGGAGCTAGATAGATATCTTATGGATAGGGGAATCAAGGGTTATGGGGACAAGGCGGGAACCGGGTATTGATAGTAGTTGATCAGCCATGATCTCAGAATGGCGATGCAGGCTCGAAGGGCCGAATGGTCTACTTCTGCACCTATTGTCTATTGAAGGGAACAATCAGGCGGAGACCTTTCATCAGGACTACTAAATCATGTTCCTTCAAATTTTCGCCAATAACTTCCCTTCAATTACTGTAGAGGGTCACTAGCCTATAGCGTCTGGGCTTATCACTCTTCATTAAGTTCTCCATTCTCGCATCTTTTGGTAATTTACCTGTGGCTGACAAAGATACAAAGATTTCTGTCATGATCCCAGCTATGTTCTCCTTTCTTTCCCAAAGCAATCTGGGAGAGATGGTCCACTGGTGGGAATTTACCTGTTCCTCGACATCTAACAAGCCGATTGGTGGTGTCGTGGCATCAGTGTCGGACTTCGGAGTGAAGGCTCCCGAGTTCAAATCCATCCGGCTCCCTTTCACGCTTTCCATCTGTGCTGGGTTGCGCGTCAAGCTAGCAACTCAGTCTCGTGAAAATAAGAACGCCTGCTAAAAAAACGCTATCATAATGGTGTCCCGATGACTCCACTCAGAGATAAGGGCTTTCTTCTTCTTCTTCTTCTTCTTCTTCTTCTCGACATCTGACACATCCACCTTCTTAACACTGACATGCTCCATCCTATCAACTTATCCCTCCATGGGCTCATTATTCTTCCCACCCTCTGCTTGCTGACTACAGATGGGAAGTATTCATGAATGACATTGACCACACTCTCTGGCTCCACACATAGATTGAAATGCAAGGTTTCTGCAAACCTCCAATGCAGCCCAAAGATATGGTAGGGACAGCCTGCAGATGTCTCTATGCTTCTGGCACCTACGTAGCATGCCCACAACATACTAACATCTATGAGTTTTTTGGTATGTCTGACTCACGAGGATGAATCATGCCCTCTCGTATTAGCCATTACTGCCTTGGAAGGAAGGTACTGGTTGTCCACTCTGTCAATGCCTCTTATCATCCTATGCATCTCTATCAATTCTCCTCTCATCCTCCTTAGCTCCAAGGAGAAGGGCCTTAGCACATCAACCTTATCTCATAGGACATGCACTCCATGTTTTCTTTTTTCGGATCAAGCCTTTAGAATCAGAATCAGACGTTTTGCTGACGGTGTCATAAGGAGGAGGCTAGGAACGGACTCAAGTACAAGACACAGACACTGAAGTACTAGGGACAGGACTCGGATACAGCGTGAAGGCTAGGACATGGACACGAATACCGGGAACCCAGAACAGGACTGGACAAGAGATCTAGGATCCCGGGCTTGGACTCCGAGCCAGACACTGGACAAGGACCCAGTACCTGGGTTTTGCCTCTGGCTCAGACCCCAGAACTAGGCAAGGATGAGGCTTGGCTGGCAGGCAGGATGAAGCTGGAGAAATGGCTGATATGACAGGGCCGAAGTTTAAGATGACTGGCCAGAGGTGTTTTTTTTTAAGTTAACAGTTTGCAACATCCAAAGGGCCTGTACCGTGTTCCATTGTCTATGTTCTATATTCCAATAAATTTTCTTTGAACTTTCTAAGTTACCTTCTAACTTCCTCTTAATCCTGATTTGGAAGTCTTCTTCTTAAGCAATCACCCCTATTGGGGCATAGACTGCTGACAGCAGCTCATAGAAGTCCTCTATCCTGGGCCACTCTTTCAATTTGTCCCCAGATATGGTCCATCTTCTTGGTGAAGATCCTCCCCCTCCCAGAGATGAAGTCTTTGGAGCTTCTGTTGGTGTTTCTGTAGCTCTGGGTTTTTACAGAATGGATTTGCTAGCCTCATGCCCATCCCTCCTCCTTTCGCAGCAGAGCTTGGGCCCATCAACAGCAGAATTATGATTTGGAAGTACATTGCCT
Source organism: Mobula hypostoma (assembly GCF_963921235.1). Lineage (NCBI taxonomy): Eukaryota > Metazoa > Chordata > Chondrichthyes > Myliobatiformes > Myliobatidae > Mobula > Mobula hypostoma. The sequence continues at coordinate 68,851,702 of NC_086110.1, read as the reverse complement.
ATTATTTTAAACATTGAATATACAATATAAAAATGGACACATTAAACCACTATGTCCATGCTGACGATTAAATATCTATCTGCACTAGTCCCTTTTCTCAATACTCAGCCCTTAGCCTGGTGTGTCTTTATCATCACTGGGTTGAAGTCTTGAATCTCTCATCCCAACAGCACTGACCACAAATGGACAGGAGTGGTTGATAAGGGTACTGAAGGATGCATAGTGGATGCTGGCTTGGCCCAAGCTCATTGAAAAGACAGCTTTCTCCATTGTGTGTGGGAGAGTCAATGCAATTTTGTTCAGGTCACAGAGTCAAACTGTGCGATGCCACAGAAACATGTCCTTCAGCTTATCCTCTTGCCAGGACTCGAGGGCCTGAGTTATAGGGGAATGTTGAGCATACTAAGACATTATTCATTGGCACGTAGAAGGCTGAAGGGTGACTTCATAGAGATCCATAAAATCATGAGGGTCATAGATGGTTGAGTATACTTAGTCCTTCTTCAAAGGAATAGGAATCAAAAACTAGAGGGCAAGGGGTTAAGGTGAGGCGAAAAGATGTTAATGGGTCCTTAGGGGCAACTTTTTCACAGAAAGTCTGATATGTATATGGAATTGACTACCAGGTGATTCTGGGAACAAAGGGCTTAACATGTGAGGAACATTTGGCAGCTTTGCGGTTTGTACTCCCTGGAATTTAGAAGTATGTGGGGGAATTTCATTGAAACCTATTGAATGTTGAAAGGACTAGAAAGGGTGGATATGGAGAGGATGTTTTCTATGGAGGGGGTATTCAGAACTAGAGGGCACAGCCTCAAAACTGAGGAGTGACCTTTTAGAACAGAGGTAAAGAAGAATTTTTTTTTCGCCAGAGAGTAGCGAATCTGTGGAATGCTCTGCCATGGATGGCAGTGGAGGCCAAGTCCATGGATATATTTAAGGTGGAAGTTGATCATTTACTGATTGGTTAGGGCATCAAAGAATATCGCAAGAAGGCAGATCTATGGGGTTGAGTGGGATCTAAAATCAGCCATGATGGAATGGCAGAGCAGACTCGATGGGCTGAATGGCCTAATTCTGCTCCTAAGTTTTATGGTCTTATGGTCTTACCAGAAGAAATGGTTAAGGTGGATATAATTGCGACATTTAAAATGTATTTGGACAAGCACATAGACAGGAAAGGTTTAGAGCAGGGGTTTCAAACATTTTTTATGCCATGAATCTCTACTATTAACTAAGAGACCCATGGATCCCACGTTGAGAACTCCTGGTTTAGAGGGATATGGGCCAAACAGAAACAAATAGAACTAGCTTAGATTGGCATCTCAGTCAGCATGAACAAGCTGGGTTGAAAGGCCTTTCTCCAAGCTACATTACCCAATGATACTAGAGTCAATAATAATGAAGCACCAGTCTTCACCAAATATTCCTACACTTGTGCGTTTTATTCTCACTAGTAGTAATAGTGCGATCTCTTGAGTCGAGAATGATGTTCTCGACACAGGTTATTCCCTTAATGGAAAACACCTGTGTGTGACTTTGATTGGCATGGGGAGGCTGATGCATGGGCAGTCACCACACAGTTCTTGACAGATCTTGGTCAGAGTCTAGTGTCATGCAGTAAAAGGCAGCTGAGGGTCCCTCAGTGCTGCAGCCTTCCTCCATCTTCACTGCTGTTGTGATGTGCCATCATCTCCTACCTGCTCCACTATTGAGGTTTTGGTTGGATTACTGTTTGTCTGGATCCTCCCTTTTGACTTTACTGTTATGGGCGACTTTACCAGGAGCTAAGCTCCAGATGGAATCACTCTTGGGATCTCAGAGACTCTCCACTATGGCAAGGTGATAATCCTCGGTGAAGATAGTCTGGTCAGCTCTCCACAGATTCACCACTCGCCAATATACCAGGGGCAATTTACAGTGGCCAAATAACCTACCAACTGACATATTTTTGGGCTGTGGAAGAAAACTGAAGCATCTGATGGAAATCATGGATCGACCCTGGAGTTGCTTGTGCTGTGCTCTTGGTGTGGGTCCTGAAACCAATGATTCAGGCAGGACAGTTGCCATGTGGTCATCATGTCACGGTCCCAACCGTTAATTCCCCATTTTCTCCTAATTCCCTTTGATTGTGCCACTGTTCCAACCATTAATTCCCCATTTTCTCCTATTTTCCTTTAATGGCGACACACCTGGTTTTCATCAAGACCTGCAGCATAAGAACCCCAGCTTTGCACCCACTAGTTGCCAGATCGTCGGTTTTGCCAGTGTGATAATTAACATTTCCCGGCCGCTTAGGATTGTGTGTTCTTCTTCAGTACCGAGATTTACCTGTTAAACTCAGTCTCTCCGTGTCAAGATAAGTATTCTAAGTTTTACTTCAGCACCGAGGTTTACCTGTGTAACTCTGTCTCTCTGTGCTAAGTAGAGTTTTGTCTGCCGTTTTCCCTTCTACTCTCTGTGTCAAGATAAGTTCTGCCTGCCTCCTGCTTTCCTGTACTCTCTCCTGTTTGCCGTTCAATGCTCACGCCCACATCTGCATCCTAACTCAATCCCCGTGCCTGTGTCCTGCGTTTGGATTTGCCTCGTTCTTTGCAACACACCAAGGAAACAAGCAAACTCCAGACCAGAGGTCAGGATCAACCCTGGAGTTGCTTGTGCTGTGCTCTTGGTGTGGGTCCTGAAACCAATGATTCAGGCAGGACAGTTGCCATCTCTTCTGCCACTATCAAAAATATTCAGGGAAGAAATTCCAGGGAAAAGGAAGTAATTTTTTCTTGCTGTCTGATAGTGGTGTGGCTGAGAGCAGTAATTCCTTTTCAAAAATGTAATTTTCAACCTGACAGAACCCTCAGTAATGGGTGACTAGGCAGTTGTGTGGATTAGATACCGATCTTTCACCTCTGGGACCTGGCTTCAATTTCTGCCCAGACTGATGGAATGACATTCTTCACTCTTTTGGCCTGATGATAAATGAGATTGGACAGTCTCAGCCCATTTTCTGTAGGCGTTCTCTAGGAGCACAAAATTACATTCGATTTAGCACAGATGACAGCATCAAAGAGTGGTTGCCAGGAACAAGAAGTGAAAACAAAAATCTCAGCTGGATTAGATGTTCTTTTCGTTTGAGATGAGGAAAGACCATCTATATATATATATATATATATATAAAACTCTATGGGTCAATAATGGTCAAACCCCTATCTTCTCAAACTCTTCCTCCCCTCATCTATATTATTCTCTCAACATCTGCTTCAACTCCTCCCACTCTTCACTAGGGGCAATTTACAGTGGCCAATTCACCTACTAACCCACACATTTTTTGCATGTGGATGAAAAATGAATCATCTGATTGCCACTTTATTAGGTACACCTGTATACCTGCTGGTTATTATAAGTATCTAATCAGCCAATCATGTGGCACCAACATTCATGCATAAAAGTATGAAAACATGGTCAAGAGGTTCAGTTGTTGTTCAGAACAAACATCAGAATGGGGAAGATATGTGATCTATGTGACTTTTACGGTGTAATGATTGTTGGTGCCAGACGGAGTTGTTTGAGTATCTCAGAAACTTGTGATCTTCTGTGATTTTCACAGACAACAGACTCTAGGTTTACAGTTTACCATGAAAAAAAAACAAAAAATACAGTGAATGGCAGTTCTGTGGGCAAAACTGCCTTGTTAATGAGAGAGGCCAGAGGAGAATGGCTGGACCAGTTCAAACTGTCAGGAAAGCCACAGTAACTCAAACAACCTTGTGATAAAAAAAATGGTGTACAGTAGAGCTTCTTTGAACACACAACACACCAAAACTTGAAGAGGTTTGCTTAAAATTGGTTGCTAGACAGTTCCTTCCTCACAACATCATAATTACGTTCATTTAAAACGAAGACACTGGTTTCGGACTGATGGTGTGCATACACAAACTGCATTTGGATTACTTTCATACTGTGGTAACCACGCGCCATGGGATTTTTAACCACAAGATTCCTTGCTAATCCTTTTTGAATAAGGCTAATGTAGCCTATACCCAGGGAGGCTCCACTATTTGGCTTTTAAAGCAATCATTGATGAATGCCACCATTTTTCTTGTAATACCCTTGCCTGTTTGGGTCATCCAATCAATGTTTAGATTAAGATCAGACTAAAAGGGGATAACCACACTCAGCGTCACTCACTCCATCATTGAAATGTTTTCCAGAACATCAAAAGGTCTCTCTACCTTGTTATTTTATGTTTTTGCTATTTATTGCTACTTATTTATATTTGCATTTGCACAGTTTGTTGTCTTCTGCACTCTGGTTGATCTTTCTGAGATCCGGTTGTAGTTATTATTGATTTGTTGAGTATGTCTGTAAGAAGATGAATCTCAATGTTGTATATGGTGATGTACATGTACTTTGATAATAAAATTTACTTTGAAATTCAAACTTTGAACATCATGATCTACTGCTTTTATATTGTGACTCATCATTATTCTGGTCCCTTCCTTGACTAACCAGCTTTATACCGTTTGGCCTATTCTTTTGGAATATTGAGTAACCAGTCCAAGGCACATTGCAACTTTAATCACCTCATCAACGTGTGCTGCAATGTGAAGGATCTATGGACATGAACAAAAATATCCCTCTGTTCCTCCATACTGCTAAGAATTCTGCCTTTAGTGTCAACCTTCTGCGGGGTATGATTTCACACTTTTCCAGATTGAACTGCATTTGCCATCTCTCGGCCCAGTTCTACATCCTATCAATGGTCCCAAAAATGAACTATGGGGAGATATATAGCTGGGCTTCTGGTTGATCTCCAAGAGGACCACAACCTTGGGTGTCTCAGTGACACAGAGAGTTATTTTGACTCGAGTCAGGCTTTTCGTAAGATTACCCATGCCAAGCAGGTCAAAGGACAGAGCCCAGACTAAGAGAGGTCCACTGGTCCTCCAGTTTCAGGCCCTCAATTCAGGGCTAACAACTCTGACTGGTAAATCAAAATTGCTACGGAAACAGCAATGAAGAACCTTTCTACATCAGAATGCAACAGTATTCCTGAATCTCCATCTGGGACTTGCATGACTAACAGTAGTGAAAACCGAGAGGAAGGTTGTAACAAGATGAAGGAAGCCCTGAAGTCCACCAGAGTTGGAGGACTTTCATTGTTGCCCTTAACGCCAGTGGCGTAACAGGCAGTAAGTACAAACTGATTGACTTAAGTGGTCTGTTCCATGATAGGACTTAGATACAGTATAAAACAAGTTTCAACCAACAAATAAACACAACTGCATTAATTAGCCCTTCTATCCATTGCAAATGTACATTTACCTGATGTTCTAATACTTAGCTCTGGAGACAGAGAAAGAAAAAAAAAGAACACACTTAAATTATGTATTTTAAAACCTCAGGACTTCTAAAATCCTTCATATCCAATCAAGTGCACTTGAAGTGTGGTCATATTTGTAATTTGGGGAGTGTAGTTGTCAACATTTGCACAGTAATATCCCATCAAATGCAACACCATCGTGATCAGATGTCCCCTTTAAGCACCACATACCAGTTAGGGTGGCACTATTACAGCTTGGGGAGTTCATTTCTGGCCTCCTCTGTAACATCCTCCCTGTAGAATGTATGGGTTTTCCCTGGGTGTTCTGGTTTCCTCCTACACTCCAAAGGCATAGCTGGTAGGTTAATTAGTCACTGTAAGTTGTCTCGTGATTTAGTTAGGGTTAATTGTGTTTGCCGAGTTGCTAGGGTGACATGGCTTGGAGGGTCAGAAGGGCCTACCCCGCACTGTATCACTAAAATAACAATTAACATTGAAAAATACATGGTATTGGTGGAGGGATTCATGGTAATGAGGAGAAAAGGGAGAAATGAAACCAAACCGGGAAAAGTGACAAAGTACATTTAATAGGATTCTTACTATAATCTTGTGCTGCTATGGCAGGAGTGCTGAATAAGATAATGAATTTGTATACAGATAGGGGATTAGTTAACGGGAAAGTTATGATTCAACTTAATATTCAGGATTACAATAGATTGTTTCCTTCTTTGTTTTATCGGGTTGAAATGCCTAATACCAGAAGACATCCATTTAAGGTGAGGAGGCGGAGTAATTTCAAAGGAGATTAATTAATTAATTTATTCATTGAGATACAGCATGGAGTAAGCTCTCCTTGGCCCTTGGAGCCTTGCCGCCCAGAAATCAATTTAACCCTAACCTCATCAATGGGATAGTTTACAATGACCAATTAACCTACCGACTGGAATTGTCTTTGGACTGTGGGAGGAAACCAGAGCACCCAGACGAAACCCACGTGGTCACGGGGAGACCATACAAGCGGTTTACAGACAGTGGCACAAATGAACCTGAGTTGCCGGTACTGTAAAGTGTTAAGCTAACCACGACACTAACGTGGGGACAAGGTCTTTTTTAACACAGAGAATGGTGGGTATCTGGAATATTCTGCCTGGCGTGGTGGTACAAGCAGATAGGTTAAAGACTTTTAAGAGATGCTGAGATAGGCACATGAATGTGAAGAGAATGGAGGTCTACGAACATTGTGTAGGCAGAAGAGACTACTTTAGTTGGCCATATCATTACCAATTTAATTGGGCTGGCACAAAATTGTGGGCCAAAGGACCTGTTCCTGTGTTGTACTGATGTATGTTTTACGTGCTTATTCATTTCCCTGAATGTGGGCATCTCAGCCAAGGCCAGAAGAAAGTGTCTTGATAATCCATCTCATAAGAAATCTTTTGAGTCAAACACATGAAGGGTAATGGATAAAAAAAAAACAATATGGATAAACGTGATTATATCCTGGCCCTTGAGGGTGGTGAAACACCAACACAAACTGATTGAGTCTAATTGCTTGAAACCTGGTGGAAGGTTCCAAAACATGTTTCACTCAGCAGACAAACACAACTAAGATAATTAGCCCATCTATCCCTTTCGAATGTGCATTTACAGTCATTTTCAAGTACTTATTTTGTCACTCATCTGACTGATGCACCAGTGAGTAATTGATATGAGAGGAGGAAGGGACAAACAATGAGAACAGTCTGTATTATGTAATGTCATTTTGATGGCAAAACATCAGGAGGTGCTTGGAGAGATAGGCATAAGGAACAATTCACTGAAAGAGAAGTGAAGTGACCATAAGGCTCTAAAATGTAGGAACAGAATTAGGCCATTCAGTGTATTTAATCTGCTCCACCATTTGATCATGGCTGACTTATTTTCCCTCTCAACCCCATTCTCCTGTCTTCTTCCCATAATCTTTGATGCCCTTATTAATTAAAAACTAGTCACTCCCTGCTTTAAACGTACCCAATAACTTGGCCTTTACTGCTGTCTGTGGCAATGAATTCCTCAGATTCAACACCCTCTGTCTAAAGATATTCCTCCTCATCTCTGTTCTAAGAGTACATTCTTGTACTCTGAGGCTGTCGTCTTTGGTCCAAGACTCACCTACTATTGGAAACACCCTCTCCATGTCCTCTCTATCTTGAACTTTCGATATTTGAAAGCTTACAATAAGATCTCCACTATTTTTCCAAACTTCAGCAAGCACAGAGCAAAAAAAAATAAAATGCTCCTCGTACATTAAACTTTCAATTCTCATAAACCTCCTCTGCAGCCTCCCTAATGCCAGCACATCCTTTCTTAGATGTGGGCAGATATCATCCCTGTGCTTTCTGATGGGATTCGTTTGGATGGGTGTTATGGCAACACGTTTATTGTACACTAAAGGGACAGTTCTTGTTCTGTACCATTCCATGATAGAGTTAAGGATTTGTAATTTTCTTTTGTAATTTAGCATGGTGGTAGAATGAGCAAATTCAGGGATGAAGGAGGAACCAGTACTAAAGGTGCAGAAAAATTTTGGAGAGATTTGGACAAGAGGAGATTGAGAGACAAGTTCAAAGATGAGAGTTTTAGAATGAGGTGTGTTTGAACAAGAAGCAAATGAAGTTCAATGAGTTAACAGTGGTGTTGGGGAGTTGAGGTAGGTTGGGGGGGGGGAAGAAGATTTGAGGCTGACCACAGACTACAGAGCTTTGGGTGACTTTTTTCTTACGAGGAGAGCTTGGAATGCTTTGAAGTAGTTAAGTCTAGGAGGCATCAAAGGAAAGAAAAATCCAGACACAGAAAGGTTGAGTTGACTCTGGAAACATTACTGAAATGGAATTAAGACATTCTGGTGATTCATTTTTGTTTTGGACAGTATTCTCCCAGAGATAATATTGTTGTTCAGGATTCAAGTGGAGACTATGCTCGTGTGAAACTCCTCCACTGCAAGCCTTAACACTTCACTTTCAAAATTGCAGAAGCTTTCATTTAAATATCAGAGAGGGGATTGTTATATAAAAATATGAAGTGCTCATTCACCAATGTCACAGCCAGTTCCAAACCTGAGAATTCATTACATATTTAGCCCTAATCATTTTAATGATTACTTATGTCTTTATTTTAGCAATTGGCACAGATATTCCCATTATATACACCCAGTGACCACATTATTAGGTACCTCTTATACCCAATAAATTGGCCACTGAGTGCATGTTCATGGTCCTTTGCTGCTGTAGCCCACTTTTGCCCCTTCTCCTGTCAGTAGAAATGGTTCCGCCAGGCTTGGTCGCTAAGCTACGTGTGAAGGCCAGGAGCTGGACTTGGTTGTCAGAGGTGATTGTAGTTTCATGCCATTGGGAGCATTTAATAGGTAGTGTTAACTTATTATTACCCCTAGCTATAACAACCTTCAGGAACCTGACATGTAAGAAGATATACTGAAAAGCTTGTTATGCAAGCCGTTACTACAAATCAAATTATTACACCGTGTATTGAGCTGGAATAACAAGACACAATAACAATACAGAATAAAGTGTAAAACCACTCACACCCCTCGTTACATTGGCGGCACAGCAGTGGAAACTGTGAGCAGTTTCAACCAGCTAGGAGTGCACACCTCGTAAAACCTCTCGTGGTCCCAGAACACATCATACACAATCAAGAAAACTCATCTTTACTTACTGAAGGAGGGTGAAGACAGCCGAATTATGCACATCAATACTTACGATCTTCTACAGATGCGCAGTAGAGAGCATCCTAACAAGCTGCATCACAGAATGGTAACAGAAATTACTCTGCAGTGGACAGGAAGGCTTACAATGGGTAAACAAAACTGCCCAGTGCATCACCAGTACCAGCGTACCCACCATCAATGACATACAGTATATACAGAAATGTTCCAGAAAAAGGCCAACAATATGATGAAAGGTTCCACCCAACCCTGCTCATGGACTGTTTCTCCCATCAGGGTGGAGGTTACAATACTGTGCAAAAGTCTTAGGTACATACGTATAGCTAGGGTGCCTAAGGCTTTTGCACAGTATCAAAGTGGAGCAGAGAGCGAGTTTGTAAATCTGGGGAGGGCGGAGTGCCATGGGAGGAGTGTGGGACAGGTGGCAGAGGTGGAATGCCCAGGGTGGAGGGTGCCACAGGATACAGACACACACAGCCCTGGAACACCACGTAAGGTCACATGATTCCAAACAATTAGTTTATTGATCATTATAGAATGTCTCTCTGGTGCTTCCTGTTCCCTCTCTTCTCCCTTCTCCTTTCCCCATCCATGATTTCCCTCTTTGCCTTCTTCTCACTCTCAGTCTACAATAGAGACCAATATCAGAATCAGGTTCATTATTACTTACGTATGTCATGATTTTTTTTTTTGCAGCAGTACAGTGCAATACTTAAAATTACTCGAGTACAATGCAAAAGTCTTGGGCACCCTAGCTGTATATAAGTACCTAAGATTTCTACACAGTACTGAATGTCCCCAGGGCTTCATCTCCCTTGATTCACCTTTCCCATCCCCTACCCCATCTGATTCCATCTGCCAATCGTCCCTTCTCTATCTGCATCATGGTAGCACTTTCTAACTTCTATTGCAACACATTTTTGTCCTGTGGCTCCATTTGCCCATCTTCCCTGCACCATCCCCAGCTTCTGTCTCTCCTCTCCCTCTCACTTCTATCTATTGGTGATCTTCTATCCATACCCATGGTCCCAAAATTTCAACCATCACTTTTCTCCACAAATGTGGCTTGTCCCATTGAGTTCATCCAGTAGTTTGTTTTATTTTTAGTGGAGTTGGATCTCTGACCATGCCTTTATTGATGCGTGGAGAAGGTTGCTAAGACTGAATAACCTATCCCTGCTTTTGTGTTCTCTCTTTCTCGATCAAAAGTACAATGGAAGACTATACACTCAGTAGCTACATTATTAGTGCCCATTGAGTGTCTCTTCGTGGTCTTCTGCTGCTGCTGTAGCCTATCCACTTCAGGGTCCAACATGTCCACTCATACCACTGTTGTTATGCATTGTTATTTGAATTATTTTCATCTTCCTGTCTGGTTGAACCAGTCTGGCCATTCTCCTCTGACCTCTCTCATTGACAAGACACTTTCACCCTCAGAACTGCTGCTCTTCGCTGGATTTCTTTTTGCTTCTTTTTCGCACTGTTCTTTGTAAAGTCGCATGAAAACTTGTGCATGAAAATCCCAGGATATCAGCAATTTCTGAGGCATTCAAACTACTCTGTCCAGCACTGACCATCATTCCATGCTCAAAGTCACTAAGATCATATTTTTCCCTAATTCTGATGTTTGGCCTGAACAACTGAACCTCTTGACCATGTCTGCTTGCTTTTATACATTGATTTGCTGCCACATGTTTTGCTGATTAGATACTTGTACTAACTCAAAGGTGTAACTAATAAAGTGGCTACAGAGTGTATGTACCAATTAAATTAATATCTTCCAATTTTCAGGATTTGGCAGTGGATATGAAAGCTACTACAGTTAACAAGGGAAAGGCCAATCAACACCAGTGTTATGAACAATGCCTGCAGATTGAAAAGAAAGTGAAAAAAATCTGATATAATTTTCTGTACTGAAATGAATAAACCTAAATAATTAATATTGGCTACATTCTATGGTATTTAAAATGTAGAATGATTTAAAGAAGGAAGTCTGACCAATGAACAACTGAAACACACGTACTGTACTTCACATGTCCCTAGAGAGTGCTTTGACAAGGCGTAATACCTCCTCTTCACTTATGCATATTGAAAAAATGCCAAAGGTTTTAACTTTAAATTTATCTTGCGCTACTAGCTCAATTAAAGCTGAGGAACAAGAAAGATTAAGGACCACGCAGTGAGCAAGAATTGGATTGAAGGCCTTTCTTCATAGAACTGATGGACTGGTTGATGACAGTAGCAGACAGAAACATCAGTAATAGCTTCACGGGGGCTGATCCTGAAAATAATAACATTGAAAAATATACTCAATGTATTTCACTTCATTAGGAAAACCTGTTCACCTGCTCGTTAATACAAAATCTAATCAGTCAATCACGTGGCAGTAACTCAATGCATCAAGGCATGGTCAAGAGGGTCAAAATAGGGAAGAAATGTGGTCTAAGTGACTTTGACCGTGGAATGATTGTTGGTGCTAATGGGGTGATTTGAGTATCTCAGAAACTGCAGATCTCCTGGGATTTTCACACACAATCGTCTCTAGAGTTTTGAGTCGATGGTGTGAAGAACAAAAAAACCTCCAGGAGAGTGGCAGTTCTGTGTGTAAAGTGCCTTGTTAATGAGTGAGGTCAGAGGAGAATGGCCAAACTGGTTCAAGCTGACAGGAAAACAACGGTAAATCAAATAACCATGTGTTACAACAGTGGTGTGCAGAACAGCGTCTCTGAACGCACAGCACATCAAACCTTAAAGTGGTGGGCTCCAGCAGGAGACAACAAACGTATATTCATTGGCCTCTTTATAAGTGCGCATGAGCCGGTCATGCATGCAGCCTGTTACAGCCGTTCCGATCGGATTCTTACTTTTTAACTTACGTTATTTTTTGTTTTTTTTTCATGGTAACACGTCGAAGCTGCACCCTCTCTAACATGCTGGTAGAGAGAGTTTTATTTGGGTTTTTAGCGCTGGAAATAGTTACATCCCGACACGCGGGACAGAAGCATTGTCACATTGTTCATTCCTGGGACCAGCTGCTTGAGCTAATGTTGGCCAGTTTAGCGAGCAGAGCGGCGGACACCCCTGCCGAAATCTGGAGGAAAACACACAGAGGATGCAGAGGGGGATCACGAAGTCGAGGAAAGAGAACCAGGTCGAGACAACAGAGACTTATGGAGAAGATGAGTCTGGTAGGTAATTAAATGGATGAGTTCACGGCGCTAGCCAGGCGTCAGAGAACATTTCAGGAGCGCAGTGTTATGTGTTTCACTGGAACGGGGCTGCATGAGGACATACCCGATGAAAACTTCTTCATGGACGGCTTCCAGACTGTTCCAGCTGACTGGAAGTGCACTGAGAGAGTAAGCGTAAAGGAGTTGGGTGCTTACTGTTCTGGTTAACAACAGATGGTGCAATTCAGGTCATATTACGATCGAGGAACATGTTTCTAGACCGGATATTGAAATTTTTACTGTTGGACTTCGGCCACATTCCACTGAGATTCAACACTGGGCGGCACGAGAGGTCATTCCTGCCTGTGGCCATCGAACTTGCAGCTCCTCCCGTGGAGGGTCAGACACCCTGAGCCAATAGACTGGTCCTGGACTTGTTTTCCATCTGGCATAGTTTGCATTTTGTTGTTTGATTGTTTGTGGTTTTTGTATTGCTATATTTATGCTCTATTCTTGGTTGGTGCGGCTGTAACGAAACCCAATTTCCCTCAGGATCAATAAAGTATATCTATCTATCTATCTATCTATAAGTACAGGAGGTACTTAATAAAGTGGCCACTGAATGTAGAAAAAAAAAGGTGTGAATAACACAGTCTAAATGGTTTATCAATAATTAGCTTCAATGATATGTAAGATGAACAGAGGCTTTATTGACTGTGTACTTTAATCAAGCAGGCAACATTCTCATTATTCTTGGTAAACTTATTATGTAATAATAATAAGACAATAAAGGCAGTGGAAGTTCCTTTATCATATTCCATGAATAAGAAGTTAAAATTACCATTTATATCCCTAGCGCATTGCCTTTGAGAACATAGTGTTTAACTGTTCTCCTGAACTACATAATGTAAACCTGTAAGACCAATCAAATTGATGAAAGGAAAACCAGCAAACTGCAAGTGGTACAATTGGAAATAGAAACAGTAAGGTATGGCAGACTAACAATCACCTTTGTTCTGATGAATGGCCTTCCTCCTGAAACATCAGTTCTTTTCCACTTTTCATGGCAGTTGTTCATCATGTCGGACGATGACAGGAAACCTGAGCGGGAGGTTTTTTGAAGTGGAAAAGGCATTGCACTGGGTTCTCTCAATCTCAGGAGTTCAGGGACAGTAATACGAAGGAATGTCACAAACTGGGGTCTTTCTTGATGTCTTCTGTGCCTTGTCATACCTTTCGCTCTCCACGGAGCATTACAGAACTGCCTTCCTGGCCACTGGATCTCGCTGTAGATCTCGTCAGCCCAATCTGCTGGGAGCTGACTCTTCATGCTGCGACAGGCATGTCCTTAACTCACCGGAGTATAAGGTCGCCCGCCGGCTACCCTCGCCTGGTTTAGCCCGCCTGTCGAAGGGGTGTACTGCGGTGTGTCCACTGTCCGTACAAGCAGCTACTTGAAGCCAGAGGTAAGAGCTGAGTATCCGGTGGGGACCCTAGGTGAGTGAGCAGCCCCAGAACGGACATGACAAGCCCTTTCTCCGGAGGTGCTGCCACTTCTTGGACACCCCATACACCAATTTCTTTCCATAGACACTGCATTACCAGCTGAGTGATACCAGCACTTTCTGTTGTAACATTGATACAACTGACTGGCTTGCATTTCTGAAAGGAAGCTAAATCCCTACCATGTTGCTTTGGGTCTGAGGCTAGACTGGGTAAGGATCTCCTTCACTGAAGAAAGTGGGATGGTAACGTAGTGATTAGTATGACATATTACATTGCCAGAAATCAGAGTTCAATTCCCGCCACTGTCTGGAGTCTGTTTGTTTTTCAGTGAGTGATGATAAACCTGATTCTGATATGGGTCTCTGAGAATGGAAAAGGGGTAAGGAATGAAGGTTCATGGTTGGGAAAAGGGAATGGAGCGGGAATCACTAGAGAGGTATTTGGCAATGATCAATAAGGCAATTGTTTGGAATCAAAAGACCTTGCCTGGAGTCCCAGGGCTGGGTGTGTCTTCACCCACACCACACCCCACCCCAGGCACTGTTTCTCTGCCACTCATCCCACTCTCCTCCCACAGCACTTCACATTCACCTTTCCCAATACCCTTTGCTTCTGCCAGATTTACAAACTAGCTTTCCACTCCACGTTGATAAATACAGTCCTGTGCAAAATTATCAGGCATGCTAGCTATATAAGTATACATATGTGCAATACAATCAGTACAGTGCAATATATAAAATTACTATAGTACTGTACAAAAGTCTTAGGCATCCTAGAGATATATATATGTGTCTAAGACATTTGCACATTATTGTATTTGGTAAACATCTTTGATAATAAATACACTATTGAACTTCTTGAACTTTGAGATTAAGGATCTCGACTTGAAGTATCAACAGCTCATTTCCCTTCAAAGATGCTGCCTGACCCACTGAATTCCTTCAGCATCTCTTCTGTTGCTTCTGCATAATTAATGCACGCTTTCATTTGATTAACTGAATTAAAAATGCACAGCCTCTAAGGTAGAACCGTTTTTGAACAATTACTAGATAGAGTGGACAGAGAGAGGTGATTTCTTATAGTAGGCAGTTTAGGAGCAGACAGCACAATCTCAGAATAGGACTGCCCTTTAGAATTGAGTTGAGGAGGGATTTTTTTAGCCAGAAAGTGATGAATCTGTGGAATTCATTGCCACAGATGACTGTGAAGGCCAAATCATTGGGTCTATTTAAAGCAGAAGAGAGAGATATGGACCTTGTACAGACGGTGGGGTTAGTCTTCCCCTTTCCTTTCCAGTCCTGATGAAGGGTGTGAGGAAGAAACTTCAACAGTTCATTTCTCGCCATAGATGTCACCTGACCTGCTGAGATCCTCCAGCATTTTAAGTTTGTTTCTTTGGATTTAGAACAGAGATGAGGAGGAATTTCTTTAGCTAGAGGGTGGAGAATCTGTGGAATTCATTGCCACAAACAGCTTTGCACCCAAGTCATTGGGTATATTTAAAGCAGAGGTTAATAGATTCTTAATCAATCATGGTGCCGAAGGTTCATCAGACGTGTGAGGAGGGGAAGCTTGTTACATGTGCAAAAACTTGCTCTCCATTTTGTACTGCCCTGCTGTTAGTATCTAGGCAGCTAGGGCACAATTTTCAGGAGAATGAGATTGAGAGAAATAATAAACCAGCCACGCTGGAATGGTGGAGAAGACCTGATGGGCCAAATAGCCTAATTCTGCTCCTATGTCTTATGTTTTTTTTTGTTTTATTAGTATTTGTCACTTAATTATGTGCCAGTAACATAACCACTACAGTACAGAAAAATTTGCAAAGTAATTTCTTGTCACCTGTCCCGAGGTACAGTGAATTACTTTCTTTTACATGCCATCCATACTGATCACTTCATCACATCAGTACATCGAGGTTGTACAGGGAAAAGAACTACAGATCACTAATAACGTGCAGTTTCACGTTACAGAGAATGTGCAGTGCAGGCAAATGATCAGGTGTGTGGCCACAATGAAGTAGATTACTAGAGCAAAAGTCCATCCTATGTACAAGGGAAGTGTTCTATAGTCTTATGTCTATGACCATTGAAGATTTTCAACCATTTTTTGAAAAGAACTGATGAAGGGCTATATTAGGGTGTGAAAATACGATGTTGCCATCTCATTTTAGAATAGAATAAATGTTATTGCCATTGCTCAAGACAACGAGATTGTGGTGCACTTTCACAGGAATGAGCCCTCAATCCAATATGGCAAGTGACAGTACATGTACACATACCGCAATAGGCTCAATGATAGAGTAGCAGATAGCGTGGCGCAATTACAGCTCAGGGCGTTCCAGAGTTTGGAGTTCAATTCCGATGCCATCTGTAAGGAGGTTGGACATTCTCCCCGTGAAACGTATGGGTTTCCTCCAGGTGCTGTGGGTTCCTCCCACGTTCCAACAATGACCGGTTAGTAGGTTAATTGGTCCTGGCAAACCACTTCTGTGGAAAACTTTGCCAAGGAGAATCATGGTCATGGTAAGACCATGATCACCCACATGGTCACCCAACAGCGGTCCTCAACCACCAAGCCGCGGACCAGTACTGGGCCGTGAGGAAACGATATGAGTGAGCTGTACTTTTCCTCATTCCCTGTCACGCACTGTTGAATTTGAACGTTGGGTTGCCAACTGTCCCGTATTTGCCGGGACATCCTGTATATTGAGCTAAATTGGTTTGTCCCATACGGGACTGCCCTTGACCCATAGTTTCCCCATTAAGATGGAGCGTTCATATGAAACCTTCCGTGCCGAAATGGCGTGAAGCAAAGAAGCAATTACTATTAATTTATATGGGAAAAATTTTTGAGCGTTTCCAGACACAAAAAATAACCTAACAAACCATACCAAATAACACATAAAACCAAAAATAAATAACACTAACATATAGTAAAAGCAGGAATGATATGATAAATACACAGCCTATATAAAGTAGAAATAATGTATGTGCAGTATAAGCGGGAAGATGAAAGAAAAACCGAATTTGTGGGGAAAAAAATTGGCACGTACGCGCATGGGCACACAGGTGCCTGCGCAAGGCTTCATGGTCATGGTAGTCTTTTCCCGGGGTAAAGTGTCCCGGGATTTGACTGCTACTTTTGTCCCTTATTTGGGAGTGAGAAAGTTGGCAACCCTAACTGTAAAAGACATGTTGAGGTGAGTTTAACCCTACGTGATCACCCACCCTGGTCAGCCGGTCCACAAGAATATTGTCAATATTGAACCGATCCGCGGTGCAAAAAAGGTTGGGGATCCCAGTCATACAATATGGCATATAATGAATGAGCGATATCCTAGAGATGAACTCTTGATCTTACTATCTACCTTGTCATGGTCCTTGCACTACTGTACTTTCTCAGTAAGTGTAACATTATATTCTGGAATCTGTTTTCATTTTGTTACTACCTTGATGTAATTATGCATGAAATGATCTGTATGGGAGGCATGCAAAGCAGTTGTTTTCCCCATGTATCTCGGTACATGTGACAGTAATAAACCAATTCCGATTCCAATTCCCTCACTTCTCTTCCTCCTTCCATCGTTTATTTCCTAATCAGCATTAGACCTCCTTATTGCTCGTACAAAACACACCACGCCACAGTCATCTACATTGAAATTAATTTGACATTTTCATGCTAATTAACTTATTTACTGCAATTAAGGATGTACGTACAGCAAATACAAAACAGCAGTGTCTTCAGTAGAGTAAAAACAGACTGCCCCAGGCAGCAGGGAGTGCAGTGGGAGTCTTTTCAACAACCATCTGTAGCATTCACTAAAAATGGAATTTCTGGTCAACTCAACCCTCAACCACTTCATTTTCCTCCTCATCTCTTGCTGTCTCTGTCTCTCTGTATGTCTGTCTGTCTCTGTTTCTGTTTCTTTATCTCTTTTTCTCTCTCTTGCAATCTCTCTTTCAGTCTTTCTGTTTCACTGTCTCTCTCAATCTCTCTCTGTCTTTGTTTCTTTCTGTTTCTCTCTCTCTTTCTCCCATTCTCTCACTGTGTAACTGTCTCTCTCTCACTCTTGCTCTCTCTTCTCTCTCTCTCTCCTCTCTATGTCTGTCTGTCTGTCTCTCCCTCTCTCTCTCTCCTCTCTATGTCTGTCTGTCTCTCCCTCCCTCTCTCTCTCTCCTCTCTATGTCTGTCTGTCTCTCCCTCCCTCTCTCTCTCCTCTCTATGTCTGTCTGTCTCTCCCTCCCTCTCTCTCTCTCTCCTCTCTATGTCTGTCTGTCTCTCCCTCCCTCTCTCTCTCTCTCCTCTCTATGTCTGTCTGTCTCTCCCTCCCTCTCTCTCTCTCTCCTCTCTATGTCTGTCTGTCTGTCTCTCACTCTCTCTCTCTCCTCTCTATGTCTGTCTGTCTCTCCCTCCCTCTCTCTCTCTCCTCTCTATGTCTGTCTGTCTCTCCCTCCCTCTCTCTCTCTCCTCTCTATGTCTGTCTGTCTCTCCCTCCCTCTCTCTCTCTCCTCTCTATGTCTGTCTGTCTCTCCCTCCCTCTCTCTCTCTCTCCTCTCTATGTCTGTCTGTCTCTCCCTCCCTCTCTCTCTCTCTCCTCTCTATGTCTGTCTGTCTCTCCCTCCCTCTCTCTCTCTCCTCTTTATGTCTGTCTGTCTATTTGTCTGTCCCTCCCTATCTCTCTCTCTCTCTCTCTCTCCTTTCTATGTCTGTCTGTCTGTCTCTCCCTCCCTATCTCTCTCTTTCAGGCCTGAATACTTACAATTCAAAACTTTTCAATGAAGTCCCCAGAAGATCTGTGGGGGAGAGGCAAAATGAATTTAAAATTTTGTTTAGTGACAGGAGACACTGGTGCTGCAGTGGGCAGTGGGTGACAGCTTTGGAGAGCACTGTTGTTATTCACCCAGGCTCTTCAAAAGTTGACTTCCAAATCAGCACCTCTCTACAAAAGGTGACACGAGGGGCAGGTTTTTAAACACATAGCTGTCCACCATTACACCTTTGGTTGTATTTGATGTTAACACAAATGACACATTTCACTGTTTTGATTTACTTGTGGTAAATAAATCTGAGTCTGAATCAGAGGAAGTGGTTTAGGCTGATGACATCATAGCGCTGGTAGAGTAAAAATCTAGTGAGCTCGAAAGCAGCCAGTCCTTTTTGCTTCAGGGGAATCACCGATGGACAGAGGGTCACGACCAGTGCTGCGGAATCAGTGGAATTGTGCTGCAGTGAGAGAGGGCCTGAGCAAGCACTTTAGATAAGTATTTGTAACTGGGTGAAATTGAATAGTTTACTGAATGTTAGGTGTCTGTTTTGTCCTGTAAATAGTTAACTTACTTACCAGTAGTGAGTGGCTTCTATCCCCACCCACTGAACCTGCAATCCTGATTTCACATAACATCATGGGTGAGTTGGGTTGAAGGCCCCGATTCCCTGTGATATAAATTTAATAACAAAAAAGAGCAACCAATTCATGGGATACCATTATTTCCTACCACACACATGCTGACAGAGAAATAATCACCATTTATTTATGGTTACTGACCCTTGGAATGATTTTGCCAATGGGGCGTGAAATGGGCAATAAATGCTGGTCTTACTCGAGGGTTCCAGAATGAGTCTCCTCCTTCCCTTTCTCCCATTGGCCACTCTCCCCTCCTATCAGATTCTCTCTTCTTCAGCCCTTTACCTGTTTAACCTATCACCTCACAGCATCTCACTTCAGTTCCCCTCCCTCACCCACCAAGCTTCCCCTATACCTTTCTAACATGTACTCCTTCCCCTCCTCACCAAATACCTTATTCTGACTTCTTCCCCCTTCCTTTCCAGTCCTGATGAAAGGTCTCGGCCTGAAACTTTGACTCTTTACTCCTCTCCATAGATGTTGCTTGACTTGCTGAGTTCCTCCAACATTTTGTGTGTGTTGCTCTGGATTTCCAGCATCTGCAGAATCTAAGCACAAAAAATAGACAGGAGAAGGCGAAGGAGGGGGTTCCCAGGGGAAAGTAATAGGCAGTTGAGAAGAAGCAAAATGGCAGAGTGGGGAACAGAGGAAAGGAAAAGGGAAAATTTGTTTTTCCAGAAGAAGAAATTGATATTCATGCCATCATGTTGGAGGCTACCTAGATGGAATATAAAGTGTTGCTCTTCCACCCTGAAGATGGTCTTCTCTTGACACAAGAGGAGACCATGGACCTACATATCACAAAAGGAATGGGATCAGAATTAAAGTGTTTAGCCACCTGGAAATATTGTTTGTGGTGGATGGAGCAGAAGTGCTCGACGAAGCAGTCCACTACTTCTTCGGACCCGCTGATTTCCTCCAGCATTCTGTGTGTGGTGACCTGCAGTATGTCTTGTGTTTATAATATTAGATTAGATTAGATTATAAGGACACACAGTCCTCTTTTATTGTCATTTAGTAATGCATGCACAATGATACAATGTTTTTCCAGAATGATATCACAGAAACACATGACAAACCAACTAAAAATCTGACAAAAACCACATAATTATAACATATAGTTACAACAGTGCAAAGCAATACTGTAATTTGATAAGAACAGACCATGGATACGGTAAAGAAGTCTCAAAGTCTCTTGAAAGTCCCATCATCCCACGCAGACGGTGAACCTCCAGCGCCGCAAACTTGCCGATGCAGCATCCTGGAAGCATCCGACCACAGTCTGACTCCGAGTCTGTCCGAAAACTCTGAGCCTCCGACACCGACCACCGAGCACCATCTCTGCTGAGCACTTCGACCCCGGTCCCGGCAACAGGCAACAGGCAATAGGCAAAGCCGAGGATTTGGGGCCTTCCCCTCTGGAGATTCTCGATCGCACAATAGCAGCGGCAGCAAAGCGGGCATTTCAGAAGTTTCTCCAGGTGTTCCTCCGTGCTTCTCACGGCTGTCTCCATCAAATCACGATTGTGCACAGCCCCCTAGTTAACACATATCGATATCATTTGGAACGGCCACACGCACTACATCGCGCCGACATCTTCTCCTCCCTCCTCTGTAGTTTTTGATGAATGGAACATTTTTGAAAGTTGCCTTTCTTCAAATAACTATATTTTTTAAATATTTATGATCTTTGATTAGAAATATTGGGCGTCTGAAATATGTAACACAAATGTCCCTTTTAAAAACAGTATAGCAGAGTAGTCAGTTTTAAAAAATCCTTTTAACAGTGAAGACATGATTTTGGTTTACTGGCTTAACCAGTAGGGAATATTTGCAAGTGTTGTCCCTCACTCGTCATGATCCAGGTTAAATTCTATTCACTGTTTTCTGCCCAGCAAATCAGTCTGTTTCTCTGAAGTAAAGGAGTCTGAGAGGTGACCTTGCAGAGATTTAAAACCATAAGGGGCATAGATCAGGTGAATGGTCATGGTCTTTCTCAGGGTTGAAGAGTCGAAAACCAAAGGGCAAAGGTTAAAGGTGAGGGGTGACTGGGCTGTCTGTCTCTATGATTCTGTAATTAGAAAAGAAACCAGAGATGTGGAATAAGTCTTTCTGACAGGAAGTTTTTTAAAATTCCAGAATGCACTAACTGAAAGGGCGGTGGAAGATTCGATAGCAACTTTCAAAAGGACAAATATTATAAGGGGAGAAAAATATTCTACAGAGATATAAGAACAGAAGCTGCCTGCGAGGTTGTTTCTGCAGATAACCTTGCATTCAAAGTCTCTGTACAGTAGTTTGATCATGTACACCGTCTTCTAGGGGATTCCATATGAATGAAGCCTTTTCTTTCTCCCAGAGGGAGTGATGGTGATGGATGAAAAACAGCAAGATGTCAAAGCAAATGGGAACAAAAACATAGCTAAGGCTTTCTAACAACAATGTCCTCAGTATGTTGTCAGATGTCTTGGATATTTATGATGAGAATAGTTCACAGGCTTCCCAAACAATCTCCAGTGGAGGTTTCTCAGAATTTTCTGGCCCAGATGAATCTCAGAAAAGGAATGGTATCAAAATGCAAAGGCAAGGAGGAGAGGGAGAGGACGAGGGCACATGTGTGGGATAGCACTATAAGAGCAACTTATACCACTACAGGGAAGCAGCTTGTAGAACCAGTGCCTCATCACACCAGATCAGTTCTGACCTTGGGCGCTGAAGTGTGAAGTATACACGTTCCCCAGATTTCTTCTGGGTGTTCTAGTTTCCTCCTATGTCTCAAAGACATGCAGGTTGATAGGTTAATTAAAGCCACAGAGAGATATAGTACAAAAGCAAGCCCTTCAGCCCAACTGGTCCATGCTAACCAAGGTTCCCATCTGAGCAGGTCCCATTTGCCTGTGTTCAGTCCAGATTCCTCAAAACCTTTTTCATCCTTGTACTTGTCCACATACAAAGCACAAAGGTTCAAAGTAAATTTATTATCCAAGTACATATATGTCACCACATACAACCCTGAGATTCATTTTCTTGTGGGCATACTCAATAAATCCATTATAGAATAATAGTCATTAACAGAGTCAATGTATCCGCAACAACATGAGTGTTCAACCATTGTGCAAAAGACAACAAACTATGCAAATACAAAGGAAGTAATTAATAATAATAAAGCATTCAGCATACTTAAGGCAGAGGTTGATAGATTCTTGATTAGTCAGGGCATGAAAGGATACAGGGAGAAGGTAGGAAATTGGGGCTGATAGGGAAAATAGATCAGCCATAATGAAATGGCAGAGCAGACTTGATGGACCAAATGGCTTAATTGTTCTCCTATATCTTCTGGTCTTCTGTTCTTATAAATAAGCAATAAATACTGATAACATGAGATGAAGAGTCCTTGAAAGTGAGTCCATTGGTTATGGTAACATTTCAGTGATGGGCAAGTGAAGTTGAGTGAAATTATCCTCTTTAGTTCAAAAGCCTTATGGATGAGTTGAAGTAACTGTTCCTGAGCCTGGTGTTGTGAGTCATGAAGCTCCTATACCTTCTTCCCGATGGCAGCAACAAGAAGAGAGCATGTCCTGGGTAGTGGGGTCCCTGATGCTGGATGCTGCTTTCCTGTGATAACATTTCTTTTTAGAGATTGTACCTGCCTCAACTACTTTCTCTGGTAGCTCATTCCATGTGCTGACCACCCTTGGTGTTGTACAATTACTGTATTCATCTTGTATAATTTCCTCCATTGTGTAGGTCAGTTGTTTGGGAAAGGTTGGACAAAGAGAGGCTTTGATGGGAATGTGAGGAGAATAAAAAACTTGGATTAGAATCATAGAGAAATACAATGTGGAAACAGGTCCTTTAGCCCAATTCATCCATGCTGACCAATATGTCCATCTAAACTAGATCCATTTGGCTGTACCTGACCTGTATTCCTCTAAACCTTTCCTGTCCATCAACCTGGCCTAGTATATTTCAAATATCTGTCTCAACCACTTTTGTGGCAGCTTGTTCCATATATACACCACCGTCCGTATGAAGAAGTTGTCTTTCAAGTGCCTTCTAAATCTTTCCTTCCTCTCCTTAAAACTCTAGGTTTTGATTTGGGAAAAAGATAGTGCTCATTTACTCTATGAATGCCCTTTATTATTTCATATACACCTATATCAGGTCACCCTTCGGCCTCATAGAATGAAGACCCACCTGACGAACCTCTCCTGTAACCAGTCCTCGCCTCTGTTCCCTCTAAGCTGTGCAGGTGCAGGACTGCGCAGTAGCTGAATTGCTCCTGGTCACATAGCCTTTGTTGCTGCACAGATAGATTTTTTTCCTTTTATATAAACATTTAAAATAGCTTGCAGCTTTCACCATGTAAAACTTTCCTGCCCAGAGCAATGGTTGGTCCTTGTAGATGTATAAAAAAATTAGACGACATTATTAATGTTACTAGGACCCATGACCTGATGGGTACAGATTTAGTCATAGAATCACAGAATAATACAGCACAGGAACAGATCCTCTGGTCTAAATGGTTCATCCTGACCACAGCATTCTCCCTGCTAGTCCTAGTTGCACACATTTGATCCCTATCCCTCCAAGCCCTTCTCCTCCGAGTACATATCCAAATGCCTCTTGAGACGGGAGGAAGAGATAGAAGCCTCCGGTAAGATTGATATTGTATCCGTTAAATAGGGACCGTGAACAATTCTGATTTGATGGAGACAGACGTGAAAGCACAGAGGAACATCTGGAGAAATTTCTGAAACGCAGGTTCGCTGCTGTTGTTATTGCGCGGTCGAGAATCTTCCGGAGGGAAGGCCTCAAAATCCCCATCTTTGCCTGCTGTTGGCGACCGAGATTGAGGTCGAATTATTCAGATAGAGATGGTGCTTACTACTCGGTGTCAGAGAGCTGATCGGAGGCTCGAAGTTTGCGGACAATTCAGAGTCGGACTGTGGCCGGGCATGGCAGGGAGAATTTTTGTTCCTTCTCCCGTCTGCGTGAGATGTGGGACATTTGAGAGACTTTGAACTTTTTACTGTGCCATGGACTATTCTTCATCAAGTTATGGTATTGTTGCACCTTTGTAACTATATGTTATAATTATGTGGTTTTGTTAGTTTTTTCAGTCTTGGTCTGTCCTGTGTTTTGTGATATCACACCGGAGGAAATATTGTATCATTTCTTAATGCATGCATTACTAAACGACAATAACAGAGGACTGCATGTCTTCATAGTCTAAAAAAGTATTACAATTGTACCCACATTGACCACTGCCCCTGACATCTCATTCCAAGTAATCCTTATCCTGTGTATAAAGAAGTTGCCTCTCAGTGTTCTTTTTAATTCTCTCCACTATAATCTTGCATCTGTGCCTTCTAATTTTGGACTTGATAGATTGAAGCTCCTGTTTTCATGTCCATAACTTTGGATGTATAGTAGGGGTGAACCCTGTGTCAAATGGTGGTGGGGCTGAGGAATAGGAAGGTGGGAGAGGTTGATGGAGAATACCTTGACTAGATAGCAGGATTGGTGAACTCTGGGAGCACTGTAATGCATATTTTGAGGCAGTGAAAAGGAGAGAGCGACAAGTAATCAGAAATCAGAAATAGCAGGGAAAGCCAGAATAGAGGCAAGGGTGTCAATTACCCTTGACACGGTAGTGTAGTAGTTAGCACAATGGTTTACAGTACCAGAGACTTGGGTTCAATTCCCGCTGCTGTCTGTAAGGAGTTTGTACGTTCTCCCTGTGACCCCATGGTTTTCCACCGGGTGCTCTAGTTTCCTCCAACAATCCAGAGACAGACCAGTTGCTAAGTTAATTGGTCATTGTAAATTTTCCCATGATTAGACTAGGATTAAATCTGGGCAGCATGGCTCAAAGGACTAGAAGGGCCTATTCTGCACTATATCTCAATAAATAAATGAATACAATTATCTTCTCCTTCATTATGCAAGTGTATTCTTCTTTGAGAATGATTATCAATATCTAGCACACAGAAAGGAACATATTGGTTCTTGATTAATCAGGGCATGAAGAGATATGCGGAGAAGGCAAGAGATTCAAAATTCAAAGTTCAAAGTTGAAAGTATGTACAAATTATGCAACCTTCAGATTCAACTGCTTACAGGCAGCCACAAAGCAAGAAACCTGTAAGAACCAATTAAAATAAAAGACCAATGTCCAATGCACAGAGAAAGTGTAAAAAGAACACAAATCATGCAAACAATAAAACCAAGCAACTTCATTCTGAACCAAGAGGAGTCCTTAGACACGAATCCAGCAAATGAATCAGCTATGATATATGCAACACACATCAAAGTTGCTGGTGAACGCAGCAGGACAAGCAGCATCTATAGGAAGAGGCGCAGTCGACGTTTCAGGCCGAGACCCTTCGTCAGGACTGACGTTTCAGGCCGAGACCCTTCGTCAGGACTTTGATGTGTGTTGCTTTGAATTTCCAGCATCTGCAGAATTCCTGTTGTTTGCGTTTAAAGCCATGATATATATTTTTTTACTGTGCCCATGGTCTGTTCTTTATCTAATTACAATATTGCTTTGCACTGCTGTAACTATATGTTATAATTATGTGGTTCTGTCAGTGTTAGTCTTTGGTCTGTCCTGTTTTCTGTGATATCACTCCGGAGAAACGTTGTATCATTTCCTAATGCATGTATGCATTTCTAAATGACAATAAAAGAGGACTGAGTGTTCTCATAATCTATATATATATATATTTATAATCTGGTGACCTTTGAATATTATTTTTTATTGTTAAAGTGCACTTCTGTATTCACTCTGCTAATGCTGATGTAGCTGCCTGGGCCTTTAAGAGAAAAGGGTGATGTGATTTTGCACGTGTGGAGTAGAAAGAAGAGTTACAATATTCTAGGGTGAACACAGCGCTAGGAGTACTGGTCGTATGGTGAGGAAAGGTGAATAATATTTGATAGTATCCATGTAAATTCATTTGTAAACCTAGAATATCAGTAATTTGACATATTTAACATGTGAGTGCTTTAGATTTTCACGAGTAAGTTATCAGAGCTGGATAGTGTGGTTGTGCGAAGTTCCTTATTGACCTAGTAAGTTAGTCTTTCTAGTAACTTACCTACAAGGCAATATAATGTAAAAGTTTTTGTAGGTTTATTTTTGTCTTACTTTATTGTTTCATGACCAAATGTAGCAAATCAGCAAGTTGTTATGTTATGTCTGCCCTCTCGCTGTGAAAGGGTGACACATGTCCGTCCTTTTTATTGGGGAGAGACAGAGCCTGTGGTATGTTGAATTGTTGGGTGAATGATTAGTTTTTGTTGTACTGCAGGTCCTGGTCTTTCTTGGGGGCTTTGCTATTTTTTGCTTGGTGGGTGAAGGGTGCTGATACTGTTTTTGCTGAAGTGAGTAGGGGCTTCGGGGCTCTAACGTTTTTACTGTCATTTACTCTTTGGGGAAATTTTCTGTTTTTGTGGATGTTTGTGAAGAACAAGAATTTCAGGTTGTACATTGTACTCATTTCTCTGATATTAAATGGTACAATTGAACTATTGACATAGACGCAAAAGAAATGTAGCTTAACCTGGCATCATGCATCGATTGTGGGCCAAAGAGCCTGCTTTTGTGCTGTACTGTTCTCTGTTCTATCTGATGTTATTGTAGCAGGTACCCCGTAGAAATAAACTGCACAGGTTGGAAGCTCTTTCCCTTTCTGTGTGCCTAACCTTTCATGCCCAACATGGCAATTTACAAATGTTGACACATATTCTTCTCTTGAATGCTGACAACCAGAGAGCTTAATTATTTCAATCTGACATTCAGGCATTAAATTGCAGCTAATTGGAACATCAAAGTGAAAAACGAGAGGATTTGTCAGGCAAAGTATAACTAATGTATTCAGGGATCGCAGAGAACTGACAAAAGGTTTGAGGGCAGCACGGCAACAGCTTATCCCGTTGAGGGAACTGACAGCTATTGGTGCACCATCCAGGTGGGTGTGTTTTAATTGCAGTGACGGACTTAGGCAATCATAAACTGCTTCTGTCTCGAATATGTTCCCCCTCTTAAACCCAAGTGCATGCCAGAAAAGAATCTTTTGCGCTTACAGTAAACATGACAGGGGCACTCCTCCTCATATATTATGGATCATCTCAGTTATGAAGGAGATTCCTGTTCCAAGATACAGTTTATCCCAGTAGATTTTATTTCTCGTAATGTGCAGCTACAGAGGATTTCGACACAGCTTCTGGAAGCATCCTGATGAATTGTAGTATATTCTTATTTATTTGCAATTGTGCAAGTTGAACTAGACTCAAGAAACTCAGTACTATCTGGGACAAATAAATCTACTTGATTAATACTCTATTCAGCACACCAAGGATTCACGCTGCCTCGCATGTCGATGTGTATTGTCTACAGGATGCACGGGAACTAGGTATTTCCACAAGTCCACAACCTCCAGCAATGAGACAGTGAAGGATGGTACCACTGCCTGCTTCTAGTACTATCTTGATTCTGAGATCAAAGTCGAGTTTGTTGTCATGTGCACAGGTACAAGTATGCACAATTTACCTGCAGCAGCATCGCAGGCACATGGCATCAGATCAGCAGCGTTCACAAGAAAAACATAAGACAATAAGACACAGGAGCAGAATTAAGTCATTTGTCCCATCGACACTGCTCTGCCATTCAATCATAAAACTCCTCCTCATCTCTTTTCTGAAGGGACATCCTTGAATTCTGAAGCTGTGCTCTCTGGTCATAGACTCTCCTGCTGTTGGTAACATCCTCTCCACATCCGCTAGGCCTTTCAATATTAGGAAGGATTCAATAAGATCCCCCTCATTTTTCAAAACTCCAATGAGTACAGTCCCAGAGCCAACAAATGCTCCTCGTAAATTATACAGCAATACGTGGTGAAAGTCTGTCTGTCCATCTGTCCATTCATTCATTAATTTAGATACAATTTGAAATAGGCCCATCTCTCCATTTGAGCTGCATCCTCCAATTTAATCCAAGCCTAATCATAGGACAATTCATAACATCCAATAAACCTACCAACTGGTACATCTTTGGACTGTGGCAGGAAACTAGAGCAGCCAGAGGAAATCCATGTGGTCACAGGGAGAACATAGAAACCTCCTTATAGGCAACGTTGAGAATTGAACTCAGGTCGCTGGAACTGTAAAGCATTCTGCTAAACACTACTCTACCATGCGCCCCAACGTTAAAACTTTGGTAGTCAAATTTAAAGTCAAAATAGAGTTTATT
Source organism: Mobula hypostoma (assembly GCF_963921235.1). Lineage (NCBI taxonomy): Eukaryota > Metazoa > Chordata > Chondrichthyes > Myliobatiformes > Myliobatidae > Mobula > Mobula hypostoma. The sequence continues at coordinate 68,823,319 of NC_086110.1, read as the reverse complement.
GTTGTTTGCACAGGAGCAACGAAAAGCTTACTTGCAGGGACATCACAGGCCATTACACCAGATAAGTGGCATTCACAAGAATATCAAAGTTAGCATCAAAGTTTAAATTTATTATCAAAGTATGTATAGCATATACAACCTTGAGATTCATCTCTTTGCAGACAGCCTCAAAACAAAGGAACACCAGAATCCACGAAAAACCACACACAACAAAGACGGACAAACATCCAATGTGTAAAGGAGGACAAGCCGTACAAGTAATAAAAAAAAGGTAAATATATAATGCACAGAACATGAGCTACAGAGTCCCCGAAAGTGCGTCTACATTCTGTGGAATCTGTTCAGCGCCAAAGCGAGTAGCTTACCTTGAATAGACCACATCTTTGACACACCCAATACCAGATTCTCAAAACAGACTCTTTTCCAACCTTAGGGTGTACAATCGTAAAAGGTTCTAGGCTCTGCTCAAATATCCCTTGATAAAATCTAACATTATCAATGGCCCTTGAGAATCTGTGCCTAAAATTAAAGATTTGCTTTATTTACAAAATTTACATCAAAATTTACACTTTACAGTTCTAATGACCTAGGTTCAATTCCCACCGTTGCCTATAAGGAGGTTTCTATGTTCTCCCTGTGACCACATGGATTGTTTCTTCCACTCCATAGATGCCGCTGAGTTGCTGCAGCAATTTTTGTTGCTCCGGATTTCCAGCATCTATGGTAAAATGTGTCATTTGGAGTAATAACCAACACAGTCCGAGGATGTGCTAGGGGCAGCCCACAAATATTACAATGGTTCTGGCATTTCATCATAGTGAAGTAGTCAATCTCCCTCCCACAAACGGCCGTTATATTGAGTGAGGTAAGGGAACATTTCAGAGCTGTATTGATAGACTTGTATCGGGCAAGAACATGTGACCAAAATGGAATTGGAATTGGAATTAGTTTATTATTGCCTCATGTACCGAGATTGAGTGAAAAACTTGTCTTGCATATTGTTCATACAGATCAGATCATTACACAGTGCATTGAGATAGAGCAAGGTAAAACAATCACAATGCAGAATAAAGTGTAGCAGCCACAGAGACAGTCAGAGGAGAAAGGGAGTTTAAGGTGTAGAACAGTACTAAGTATCTTAGGGAACTTTTTGGGTGCTCAGATCTGTTAGTCCAGTGCAGCTCATGACAACTTTACTGAACTTCTTTTGAGTAGCTGCCTTCAAAGTGGCTGGGAAAGCACAGTGGAATTCTGCATGGATACGCTGTCTCACCAGGCTCCCACTTGTACTCATCCATTTATACCCCTTGAACTGGTTCTAACAGCTATGTGCAAAGCTCTCAGCTCTAGAACGTCATTGTTCTCTTGGGTACTTCATTGGATCCAACTTCATTTCACAATGCCCCTGCCACTCTCTTCCAATAAGTGTTGATATTACACTTTTCTGTCCACTGGAGAACTGTGTCATTCTCTTTTTCTCTCCAACATCCATCTTCAAAGTCCTGGACTTCACATACTTCAACTCCTTAATAACCATTTAGAAGAAGTAACTCACATTTACAAAGAACCTTTTGTGACTTCAGAAAGCCTAAAAACATATTATCACTGATGAAATGTTTTTTGATGTGCATTCACTGCCAGGGCTCAGTTTTGCTTCAGTTCTGAAGTTGGTTGTGCCATTTCTATGTGATATCTACTTTCCAGATATGTTCACTATTGACAATACAGCCTTATTGCTAACCATGATATCAATCTAAACTAATCTCAAACACAAAGTCTGCAGATGCTGGAAATCCAGATATCATAAAACCCCAAGACGTTGGAGCAGAAGTCAGCAGTTTGGCCTATCAAGTCTGCTGCACCATTCCATCATTTATTTATTATTTATTATTGCTCTCAATCCCATTTTTCTCCCTTCTCCCTGCAACATTTGACCCCCTTACTAATCAAGAACCTGTTGCCAGAAAGAATTACAGTCTACAAATCAGTGAATTTGAGTGAATCAAGGACAATGAAGCAGACAGACCGATTGTCTTTGTTCTCGCTATTCTCTTGATGGAGACGGAGACTGCCATTTTGTGAAGCCGTTCTGTATCCTCCATTTTGTGAACTAGAGTTGCTTGGCTGAGTTACAGGAGACACAATGACGCTCCAGGTAATCTGCCAGACTAGAGATCATTTCCAAATAAGAAGTTATTTGTGAGATTTTCTTTGATGTAACATAATACACAGGTTTAGGAATGTTGGGGCCTGTGTCTGCTCTGAGTGATTCAAGCTGGTTACTGGTTTGGTAATTGATTTAGGACAAAGAGCCATAAATTACCAGTTGTAATTTGTGGAGGAAGAACAAAAATAGATGCTCGCTTTGAAGAACCAGAGTCAATAAGATGGTGTTAATGGACAGTCAGATAACCCACAGCCAATATCACTGAAGTGCAACATTTCAACTGATATGGAATTAAAATAAAAGTAGATGCTTCAATTGCAGAAGTAGTGATAATTTTCTCCAGGGATCCACCATTGTGGATTTGAAGGACCCCACAGACAGGTAGAGATCAGCCAGAATAGGCTCCTTTTACTGATATTACTTTTCTATTCTTTGACAGTTCATGGATGGTCAGGAAAAATTAGTAGGTGTGCACACAGGTTGTGTAAATTCATGTGTTTTTCCACTGAGACAGTAACAGTACTTGTCAGTATTTATAGATTCTCTCTGTGCCTCTTTGCTCATTATTACTAATGGATAAATCCTTGTAACAAACCTATCAATCTTCACTTTAAATATTCCCAATGTCTTAGGCTGCACAGCTGTGCATGGAAATGAATTCTCTACACTCTGATTAAAGAAATTCCACCTCGTCTCAGTTATAAATCCAAAGCGACAAACACAAAATGCTAGAGGAACTCAGTAGGTCAGGCAGCATCCATGGGGAGGAATGAACAGTGAACATTTTGGGCCAAGACCCTTCATCAGGTTTGAAAGGGAAAGAGGAGGACTCATCCCACCTGTTCATGTCCCTCTATTCACTGTCTGTCTAAATGCTTCGTGGTCATTGCTTTCATATCGCCACCTAACTGGACAGTACGTTCCAGACCTCGACCACCCAAGTAAAAATCTTGCCTTGTAAATCTCCTATAAGTTTACATCCTTCACATTAAATCTCACGTCATGTAAGACAATGCTGTCTAGTATTTAACATTTCCAGCCTCAGTAAGAAGTTCCTCAGTAAGAACTTACCCTCTTGTGCCAAGATGAAGCTAGCCTCATATGCAGCCTGGGTATCCTCCAATCTGATGGCATGAGTATCAAGTTCTTCTTCTAGTAAAAAAATGTTTCTCTTTCCCTCCCTTCTTTTTCTATACCCCACTCTGGCCTCTTAGCTATTCTCACCTGCCCATCACTCCTCCTGGCTCCCCTCCTCCTTCCCTTTCTCCTTTTGTTCACTCTTTTCTCCTATCAGGTTCCTTCCTCTCTAGCCCCTTACCGTTCTGACCCACCTGGTTTCATTTATCACTCTCCAGCTTTCTTCCTTCCCCTCCCCTAACTTTTTTATTCTGTCATCTTCCCCTTTATTTCCAGATCTGAATAAGGTGTCAGCCTGAATCGTTGACTGTTTATTCATGTCCACAGTTGTTGCCTGGCCTGCTGAATTCCTCCAGTATTTTGTGTGTGTCACTTTGGATTTCCGGCAGATGCAGAAATTCTTGTGTTTGTGATTTTCTACCCTCCCTATGCCTCTCAGGATTTTAAATACTTTGATTTGGTCAACCTCAGCCTCTGCCACTCCAGATAAAACAATTCAACTTTATCCAACCTCGAAAAAGGATCTATTATCAGTTATAACTGATGTTTTAATAACAAAGTCTGGCAGTTTGTCATTGAAACGCCGATTATAATCGACACCTGTACCCAACTGGAAGCCCGAGAAGAGTTTATTCATTTGTCCAAACTTTACTGTCAACTAGTGCTCTCTAAACTGGTGATTAGCTCTCTAATCTGCTCTCTGGTGAGCCTCCTCTACACCCTCTCCAAAGCCTCTGCATCTTTCCTGGAATTTACAACCAGAAGAGCACACAAAACTTGTAATTCACCTTTTTTAAAACAGTAAACTCGATAACTTGAATGCGAGAATCAGAATCATGTTTGTTATCACTGACAAATATCATGAAACATGAAAAACTGACCATAAATTATATTAAAAAATAAATAATTAGTGCAAAAGAGGAATAATAAGACTCCTGTACTCCAGGGCTCACACCACCGGGTTCAGGAACCCATTATCAGTCTCTTTATATTTTTTGCTTGTTTCTTTGTATTTAAAATGAGGGCCCACAGGAAAACAAATCTTAGGCTATGTCCACACTACGCCGGATAATTTTGGAAACAAGGCTTTTTCTCTTCGTTTTGACACTCCGTCCACACTGAAACGGCGTTTTCATCCCCCGAAAACAGAGATTTTTGAAAACACTCTCCAGTGTGTGTAAATTTGAAAATGATTGTTTTGTGTTGTGTGGACGGAGTAAACGGACAGATTTTAAAACGTTGTCATGACAACACCACAACAACAATGCTTTTTCTGCTTCTGCTCGGTACTGCGCAAGCACTGCTAGACGGCTGTTATAACACGCAATCGGTGTGAACAGCATGAGAGTTAAATTGTAAACTGAGCTTTTTTGACTAGATCCCCTAAATTGATTTGATTGAGTCTATCATTAAAAATATTAATGTCAGAAATACTGCGCAGTTCTGGCTGCAGAAGATTCCACTCTCTTGTTGATCTTGGTTAGAGGATGGCTTCATGCGAGTGTTGTTTACTTTATTGTCTACGTTAATAGTTTGTTTGGAATTAAACATCTCTACTGCTTTGCTGACTTTGTAGTCATTTGTAACTCGCAGAAACAGCTCGACTTCATTGGCTGTCTAAACGAAGAAGTCCGGTCTGAATTTTCCAGCGGAGTTTTTCTTTGTATTCCTCGAAGACATTGTTGAAAAGTTTCTTTCACTGTTGTTGTTGGTACTCTAGTTTTATTCTATGGAAATAGCACACCGCCGCCACGGAAACGTAAATATTATACCGTTTCCTCTTCGCTTGTTTTCTGTAGATGTGTCTGCACTTGCCCTGTAGGAGTAGATTTGCCCAAACATCCGTTTTGGTATGGACAGAGATATTTTGAAAAACGCGTAGTGTGGACGCCTGTCGTTTTTACTCGAAACCGGCGTTTTCAAAATTATCCGGTCTAGTGTGGATGTAGCCTTAGGGTTGATGTATATGTACTTTGATATAAATTTATTTTGAACTTTGGAAAATGTAGTAGTGTTCATAATTTATGGACCATTCAGAAATCTGATAGTCAAGAAGAAGAAGCTGTTCCTGAAACAGAGAGGGTGTTATCTTCAGACTCTCGCAGCCCCTCCCTGATAAAAAGAGTACATGTCCCAGATAACAGACTCAATTTGATTCAAAGGGTTAAGAGTGCAGGCGGGAGCTGGGAGCCCAGTGAGCCGAAAAGATGCAGAGGAACTGAGGTGCTTGCGAGTGGGAAGGGTCTAGATTTGGCATTGGACTTCTTGGAATCTGGATAGACCTAAGTTAAACCTATTGGTCAAAGATGGCTCAGCTCCTTGCCCCAAATGATCTCACCTCACCTCCTGACCAGCCTTAATTACATAATTATTGATTCAGATTCATTTATTTAACAAGTACAGTGCAATGCATTGTTTGTGCTAACAACCATCCCAACCTAACGAAGGGCTCTGGGCAAGTGTGGCCATTCATTCTGCCACTAACATAGGATGCCCAACACGCTCGGCAAAACAACACAGAACACAACAAGCAACAAAACAATAACAGCAAAAGAAGCCAATTTCCTTCCTCCCATCCTCCCACACAAGCTGGAAATCCTCCAACTCCAGGACAGGTCTTCGGGTCTCCAGTCTTCACTCTCCAGGCTTCAGACATCAGGCTTTGACTTCTGGACTTCTGATCAATCCTTGGGCTTGGAGCTTCAGTAATGAACCCCTCCAGAAAGCGGACAGTGAAGTCCTGAACTCCAGGCTCACCGACTAACTAGCCCTGATGCCCTCAATGAAACAAAGGTAAAACAAGCCCTATTCCTCCCTCCGTCCCATCTAGACACAGTCCCAGGACGAGTCATCTCCCACCTCCACCCTCCAGAGGGTTCCTGGAATTTGCAGATAATGGCTTTGACGTCTGGCCATTGGACCATGACCTCTGGACTTCTGATTAGAAGTATTGTACCATAACATTTACTTTATGAGTTAATTTTGTTTTTCTCCTGAATCTCCTGCCTCAACTCTCTGAAGGGAAAGACAGAGGAGAAACAAACAAACAACGTGTGGAGAACAGAGAGGGAACGGGCAGCTGGCAGGGAGTGCCTGCCCCTGGTTATATCAGCATTGCGGCATTAAGCTTTCTCAGTGAAACAGTCCTATGGAGTATTTATAAAGCCCCATTGCCGTGTGAGTTGAAAGGAAAAGAGCCAGCAGAGTGTTTAAGAGGCCCTGTGGTGTCAAGACTTCTAATGGGAAGACAGCATAGTGATATAAAAGCATTTTGAGAATTGCAATCTCAAAGGGCAAAACTGGACAGTGACCTAAAATATCCTGCGGCTTTTCAATTTGATGCAAGCAACGCTGGCAGAATAAAAGAACCTGCCTGCCTCAGAGAATAGACTGTCTTCAATACATTTTTAACACCAAATCATACTGATCGGATGACATTTCAGAGAAGTGTTCACACACTGATGTTTAGTGAAGCTCTGCTTAATTGTTCTATATCTTGACATTGTGAGCAGTTTTGAGTCCCTTTTGCTAAGAATGGATGTGCTGGTATTAGAGAGGGTCCAGAGAAGGTTCATGAGAATGATGAGAATAAAAAGTTTAACATACAAGGAGCATTTGATGGTTCTGGGCCTGTACTTGCTGGAGTTTAAGAAAGGGTGGGGTAGCTCATTGATACCTACTGAATTTTGAAAGGCCTAGATAGTGTGGAGGTGGAGAGGTTGTTTATTATAGTGGGGGGAGTGCTGGACAAGAGAACACAGACTCCAAATAGAAGGCTACCCCTTTAGAACAGAGATGAGGAGGCATTTCTTTAGCTAGATGGTAGAGAATTTTTGGAATTCATTGCTACAGGCAACTGGGGAGGTCAAGTCATTGGATCTATTTAAAGTGGAAGTTGATAGGTTCTTGATTAGTCAGAGAATCAAAGGTTATGGGAAGAAGGCAGAAGAATGAGGTTGAGAAGGATAATAGATCAGCCCTGATGGAAGGGTGGAGCAGCCTTGATGGACTGCACGGCCGAATTCTGCTCCTATGTATTACGGTCTTATATAGCACCTCAGAATTTCTTGCAATGTTTAATGTCCAGTTACTCTTGTGATTGAGAGAGGATTCTGCTAATTTACATTCAACGGGTTCCCACAGGCAAGATGTGATAATGATTGTTTTTTAATGCTATGGGTTGTGGGGAAAATGTTGACACCAGGCACAGTAGGGAGAACTCCACTGGTCTGCTTCCAAACAGTGGATCAGCTTCAGTCACAAACAACAAATTAGGCAGCTCGCCTGTTAAACATGGCCTTACATTTGTGAAGAACCTTCCATTTCTGCTCAAGGGCAACCCAAAACGTGTTACTTCCTATGAAGTTCATTTGAAATACAGCCAAAGTTATAATAGTTTTCCAGTTATAGACATTAGCTGTCTGATTTAATGGTGCCAAATTCAGGTGCATCCAATATTATTGCCAGTTGGTAATCTTATTGAAACACAGCTGGAGAGCCATTTAAACAAATATAGTGTTCCGAAGCAATATTTATAACCTGTGATTCATGTTAATAACACAAAATGCAGCGTGTCTCTTGGAGATGCTCAAATATTGATCCATCAGCTTTGAGCCTTCTTGCAATTTATATTTGCATAGAGAGCAGAACCCTCTCTGGGGCTTTCTGCTGTTGCTTGCATAGTGGGAGGTGTCTGTGCTTCTTCTGGTGTGAGTGGGAAAGTTGATGCATTTGCTGCTGCTTATGTTAAGGGAGAGATGGACTTCAGGGGCTTGGATGTTTCTGTCTTTCATTCTATGGGTTTCTTGTTTCATTGATGTCTGTGAAGAGTAAGAATTTCAGATTGTATACTGTATATATTCTCTGATATTAAAATGAACCTTTGATCACTCTGTTGGTTCATGAAAGCTATTGGATCTTTGTCCTGCTCAGAATAGAGGGTGCCCTTTTAGAATAGTGATGACGAGGGATTTCTCCAGCGAGAGAGTGGTGAGTCTGTGAAATTCATTGCCAAGGGCAGCTGTGGAGGCCAAATCTTTACATATATTTAAGGCAGTGGTTGATAGATTCTTAATTGGTCGGGTATGAAGGGATAAGGGCAGAAGACAGGAGATTGGGGCTGAGAGGAAAAATGGATCAGCCATGATGAAATGGCAGAGCAGACTCAATGGGCCAAATGGCCTAATTCTGCTCCAATATCTTATGGCCTTATAGTCTTATAAGTAAGCAATTGCTCTGCCTTAATAGCTGTGGAAGAGGATGATCCAACTTAACCCATCAGAAAGATCAAGTCCGTAAGTAAATGAGTGGAAGAGAGCAAACCATTTAGTCCTTGTCCTGCTTCACCATTTAATACAGATATAGAGTCACAGAGCAATACAACACGCCCACCCAGTCCATGCTAACCATCCATCTAGTCCCAGTTACCTGTATCTAGCCCATATCCCTTCAGGCCCCACCTCTTCATGTATCTATCCAAGTGCCTCTTAAGTGATATTGTACCTGCCTCAGCCACTTCCTCAGATTCTGGTTCATGTGTCTGGTGGTTGTCCATCGTATTTGACGATGACAGGAAACCTGTGTGAGAGTGTTCTTAAAGTGGAAAAAGCGTTGCACTGGGGCAGTTCCATTCTCCTGACTTCTGAAGTATCAGTCCAGAGGTACGAACAAGCGTCACAAACTGGGGACACAGCTAGAAAACAAGGGCACTTCTGTCAGAATGTTGTTTCTGGATTTCAGTTCTGTGAACAAGAAGAGCATGAAATATGGTAAAGCCACTGGACCAGATGAAATTTCAGTGGAAATGATACAAGCCCTAGAAGATCAGGGCATAGATATTCTTTTTGAAATGTTTAATGGCATATATGAGTCTGGTGTATTGCCTGACAATCTCTTGAAATCATTATTTATAACTCTGCCAAAAATTCCTGGAACTATTGACTGTGAAAAGTACAGAACAGTCAGTCTTATGAGTCACATAAGATTTTGTTGAGAATTGTTCTGAGTCGAATTAAAAACAAGATGAGACCAGAAACTTCTAAACTACAATATGGGTTTATTGAGGATAGAGGAACTAGGAACACAATTTTCATAATACGATTGCTTTCAGAAAGGACAATTGAATATCAAAATGATGTCTTTTAATGTTTGACTGATCTCACTAAAACATTCAACAAATTGCATAATGAAAAATTATTTCAAATTCTTGCTAAACTAAATATTGAAGGAAGGGACCAACAACTGCTTCAAAATTTATATTGGAAGCAAATGACGGCGGTAAAAATTGATGATAATATAAGCAGTTGGAATAAAATTCAAAGAGGAGTTAGACAGGGATGCGTTGCCTCACTGGAATTGTTTAATATCTATACTGAAATGATTCTCAGAGAAATAGAAGACCTAGATGGGATAAAAATTGGGGGGGTTAACATCAACAATATAAGATATGCAGACGATACCACCCTAATAACAAGTGCTGCAGAAGACCTACAAATCCTCCTAGACAAAGTAATACAAATAAGTGCAGATTTTGGTCTAACCGTCAACTGTAAAAAAAATAAATGTATGGTAATATCAAAACAGCATGGTACTCTCAACTGCCAATTGTACAACGGTAACCAAGAGATTGAACAAAAGACCAGCTTTAATTACCTTGGTAGATTTATATCTCAAGATGCTAGAAGTAAAGTAGAAATAAAAAGAAGAATTGCCATTGCCAAAACCAACTTCCAAAAAATGAAACCCATTTTTACCAACAGACACATTTCTGTGACAACAAGGCTTAGGCTACTAAAATGTTACATCTGGTCAATCTTGCTGTATGCTTCCGAAACGTGGACTATAACACCAGAACTCCAAAGAAACTTAGAGGCATCAGAAATGTGGTTTCTTAGAAGAATTCTGAAAATATCATATAGAGATAGGGTAATTAATCAGACAGTACTCCAAAGTGCCCATACAAAAAGATCTTTAATGAGAACATTAAATGAGAGGAAATTTAAATTCCTGGGCCATGTCATCAGAAAGGGAGAAATAGAATGCCTTACAAGGCTGTATGCCTGGGAAACACGGAAGAGGAAGGCAAAGAAGAAAATATATGGACACTGTGAAAGAGCTAACAGATCTAAGTATGCAAGATATCATTGACGCTGCGAGGGATTGTACGATGTGGAAAGGCATGATTGCCCAAGCGTGTAATGCTCAAGGCACATGAAGAAGAAGAAGAACATGACTATTGTCTCATAGACCTTGGTGAACAAACTCTTAAGCCTCAGTCTAAATACACCACTGTGCAACTGGGTGTTGGACTTCCTAACCCACACTCCTCAGATAGTCAGACTGTTACCTCTCCTCTGTCCCCATCATCCTCAACATGGGTGTCCCCCAGGGCTGTGTGATGAGCCCAATACTGTACTCTCTGAACACACATGAATGCATGACCAAATACACGGGTGTAATCACATTGCAAGTTTGCTGACAGTGGTGGGGCTCATCACAAACAATGATGAGACAGCCTACAGAAAGGAGGAGGAAGAACTTGAGGGCTAGTGCCAGGAAAATAACCTCTTCAGGTACAGCAGGCGGTGAAAAAGGTGAATGGTATGCTGGCATTCATAGCAAGAGGATTCGAGTACAGGAGCAGGGAGGTACTACTGCAGTTGTACAAGGCCGTGGTGAGACCACACCTGGAGTATTGTGTGCAGATTTGGTCCCCTAATCTGAGGAAAGACATCCTTACCATAGAGGGAGTACAAAGAAGGTTTACCAGATTGATTCCTGAGATGGCAGGTCTTTCATATGATGAAAGACTGGATGAACTAGGCTTATACTCATTGGAATTTAAAAGACTGGGGGGGATCTTATTGAAACGTATAAAATCCTAAAGGGATTGGACAGGCTAGATGCAGGAAGATTGTTCCCGATGTTGGGGAAGTCCAGAACGAGGGGTCACAGTTTGAGGATAAAGGGGAAGCCTTTTAGGACCGAGATGAGGAAAAACTTCTTCACACATAGAGTGGTGAATCTGTGGAATTCTCTGCCACAGGAAACAGTTGAGGCCAGTTCATTGGCTATATTTAAGAGGGAGTTAGATATGGCCCTTGTGGTTAAAGGGATCAGGGGGTATGGAGGGAAGTCTGGTACAGGGTTCTGAGTTGGATGATCAGCCAGGATCATACTGAATGGTGGTGCAGGCTCAAAGGGCCGAATGGCCTACTCCTGCACCTATGTTCTATGTTTCTATGTTTCCTCAGTGTTAATAAGATAAAGAAGATGGTTGTTGACTTAAGGAGAACTCACACCATGCACACGTCTTTACATTGGTGCCACAGCAGTGGAAACTACAAGAAGTTTCAAGCTTCTGAGAGATGCATGTCTCGCACAAACTCTAATGATCCCTGAACACCTTCTGTACAGTCAGGAAAGCTCACCGACACCTCTACTTTCTGAGGAGGCTGAAAACAGCTCGATTATACACTTCTCTACTCGTGTCATTCTACAGATGTGCAGTAGAGAGCACCCTAACAAGCTGCATCACTGAATGGTACGAACATTTTCTGTGGCGGACAGGAAGGCTCTGTAGCCGGTAGTCAGAACTGCACAACACATCACTGTCACCAGTCAACCAGCCATCAAGGACATATATACAGAAAAAGGACCATTAATATCATGAAGTATCTCACCAACCCCCCCAGCTCATGGACTGTTTGCCCCACTCCCATCCGGGAAAAGGCAGCGCAACATCGGCACCAGAATCATCAGAGTCAAAATCAGTTACTTTCCCCAAGCTGTAAGGCTGACCAACAACTCCACTCACTAAACCACCCCCAACCACCCTTACTTTATCATTTCCTGTCAGTCACTTTATGTCAGTGGTTGGTAAGTTGATGGAGAAGATCCTGAGAGGCAGGATTTATAAACATTTGGAGAGGCATAATATGATTAGGAACAGTCAGCATGGCTTTGTCAAAGGCAGGTCATGCCTTACGAGCCTGATTGAATTTTTTGAGGAGGTGACTAAGGACATTGATGAAGGTGGAGCAATAGATGTAGTGTATATGGATTTCAGCAAAGCGTTTGATAAGATACCCCATACAAGGCTTATTGAGAAAATACGGAGGTATGGGATGCAAGGGAACATTGCTTTGTGGATCCAGAACTGGCTTGCCCACAGAGGCAAAGAATGGTTGTAGATGGGTCATATTCTGCATAGAGGCCGGTGACCAGTGGTGTGCCTTAGGGATCTGTTCTGGGACCCCTTTTCTTTGTGATTTTTATAAATGACCTGGATGAAGAAGTGGAGGAATGGGTTAGTAAATTTTCTGATGACACAAAGGTTGGAGGTGTTGTAGATGGTGTGGAGGGCTGTCAGAGGTCACAACGGGACATTGATAAGATGCAAAACTGGGCTGAGAAATGGCAGATGGAGTTCAACTCAGATAAGTGTGAGGTGGTTCATTTTGGTATGTCAAATATGATGATAGAATATAGTATTAATGTTAAGACTCTTGGCAATGTGGAGGATCAGAGGGATCTTAGGGTCCAAGTCCACAGGACACTCAAAGCTGCTATGCAGGTTGACTCTGTGGTTAAGAGGACATACGGAGCATTGGCCTTCATCAATCATGGGATTGAGTTTAAGTGATGAGAGGTAATATTGCAGCTATATAGGTCCCTGGTCAGACCCCACTTGGAGTACTGTGCTCAGTTCTGGTCGCCTCACTACAGGAAGGATGTGGAAATCATAGAAAAAGTGCAGAGGAGATTTACAAAGATGTTGCCTGGATTGGGGAGCATGCCTTATGAGAATAGGTTGAGTGAACTCAGCCTTTTCTCCTTGGAACGACGGAGGATGAGAGGTGACTTGATAGAGGTGTACAAGATAATGAGAGGCATTGATCATGTGGATAGTCAGAGGCTTTTACCCAGGGCTGAAATGGCTAGCACAAGAGGGCATAGTTTTTAAGATGCTTGGCAGTAGGTACAGAGGAGATGTCAGGGGTAAGTTTTTTACGCAGAGAGTGATGAGTGTGTGGAATGGGCTGCCGGCGGCATTGGTAGAGGCAGAAATGATAGGGTCTTTTAAGAGACTCTTAGATGGCTACGTGGAGCTTAGAGAAATAGAGAGCTATGTGTAAAGCCTAGGTAGTTCTAAGGTAGGAACATGTTTGGCACAGCTTTGTGGGCTGAAGGGCCTGTATTGTGCTGTGTGTTTTCTATGTTTCTATGTTTCTACATTTCAGACATTCCTGTACCTAGTGTTATTTTATGGGCATACAATCAACATGTATTTAAGCTAGTTTATATATTTATTTTTGTGGTGTTTTTTATTATTGATGTGTTTCTTATCTTATTATGTTTTTGTTTGCGCTGCATCTGATCCGGAGTAACAATTATTCTGTTTTCCTTTACAATTATGTATTGGAAATGATGTTAAACGATCTTGAATTGAATTCTAAGTTGAATCTTTCTATTATGTCATCCCACACTCTCCTATGTTACAAGGAATTATGGCCTAGCCTGGTCAACCTCTCCCTGGCAATATTCTCAGAAGATAGTTAATCTTCTACTTCAGTACCTCTGTATTAAGTTCACATCCAGATGAGTTTATAAAATTGTGAGACAGATGGCTAATCTAGACAGTCAGATATTTTTATTTCCCAGGGTAAAAAGGGTAGAAATGCCAAGTACTGGAAGATGTGCATTTAAGGTAAGAGAGGCGAACTTTAAAGGAGATGTATAGGGTATGATATTTACATTGAGATTTCTCGGTGCCTGGAACGGTCTGCCAGAGTTAGTGGTGGAAGCAGATACGATAGTGGTCTTTAAGACGCTGTCAGATAGAAGCAGGAATACCCAGAGAATGAAGGGATATGGACCATGTGCAGGCAGAAGTGATTATGTCTAATTCAGCATTGTGTTTGGCACAGGCGTTGTTGGCCAAAGGGCATGACCTTGTACTCCGCTATTATATGTTCTATGTCAAATATCTTTTCACTCTCTTACTAACTAATAATCCATAACCTATATCCAATGATGTCAGTAATAACATGTCTCGAATATCCCTGGTGATTAGTCGATGATCACATCTTGCTGCCTTCGTAAATCAGCCAACATAAACAAAGGCCTTTCCCACCTTAGATATTCTGTCTTAGGGCAGAAGATAGGGAAGTCTGAAAGCACCTATCACCAGGCTCAACAACAGCTTCTATCCCACTGTTATAAGACTATTGAATGGATTTCTTGTGTAAGTTACGATAGACGTTCAACTTCTCAATCTACCTCATCATGGCCTTGCATCTTATTATCTGTCTGCACTGCACTTTCTCCGTAACAATAACACTTTATTCTAATTCTGCTACTGCTTTCCCCTTGCACTAACTCAATGTATTGATGTATCTGTGTGGATGGCATGCAAAACGAAGCTTCTCACTACAGCTCAGTACATGTGAAAAGAATCATCAGAATCAGAATCAGGTTTAACACTACTGGCAAATGTCATGAAATTTGTTGTTATGTGACAGCAGTACATTACAATACATAATAATAAAAACTGCAAATTACAGTAAAAAATAAATGTAGTGCCCTGCTAAAGTTTTCTCTGTTAACGTTGTAGATTATTTCATCTAATGGTCTTTCAGTAGGAGCAGTGTTTGGGTTATTGTTAGAGATAGTGGGTGCTTCAGCATGAGAGCCATCCATTCAGGGGTGAAGGCCTGGGGAGTGGGGTTCGTTTGTGCCTGACACTGGTGTGAGTTTTTGTCTTTGTTCGGCGGGAGATGAAGAGAGAAGACGCTGGAGAGAACTGGTTTTAGGATTCGATCGGGTGGGCACTTGGATTCGATGGAGCAAGGTGTTGGAGTCTACTGAGGATCAGTGAATATGACTTTTGGAAGACTTGAGCTCCGACCTGTGCTCATTTGACTGTTTAATTATAATGGGTCCCTTTTGTTTTTTTTCTTTCTTTTCTTTACTAATTCCTTAGTTAATATTCATAAATATACTTGCTTTAATCATATGCTGTGTGCATGCAGTCTGTTATTTCCTGGCAACGAGTTGTAACAGGGCAGCAAATCACATAGCATTCACCCAGACTGGGGCTTGGTTGGGAGAGACATCCCAATCTCACAGATTTGTTGCGCCAACCATGTAACCTATTCTAGAAACTACCTAGAATTTTGCTACCTCATAGCCCTCTATTTTTGTAAACTCCATGTACCTAAGAGTCTCCTAAAAGACCCTATTGTTTCTGCCTCTACCACCGTCACTGGCAGTGCATTCCACATACCCACTACTCTCTGTGTGAAGACATTTCCTCTGTCATCCCCCTTGTATCTACTTCCAAGCAACTTAAAACTATGCCCCCTCTTGTTAGCCATTTCAGCCCTGGGGAAAATGCCTCTGGCTATCCACTTGTTCACCTTATACACCTCTATCAGGTCACACTTCTCCTCCTCCATCGCTCCGAGAAAAGGCCAAGTTCACTCAAACTATTCTCATAAGGTATGCTCTCCAATGCAGGCAACATCCATGTAAATCTCCTCTGCACTCTCTCTACAGCATCCACATCCTTCCAGTAGTGAGGTGACCAGAACTGAACACAGTACTCCAAAAGGGGTCGAACTAGGGTCTCACATAGCTGTAACATTCTCATGCCTGCTTCGTGTTTGCCTGTGCCAGAACCTTCATGGTGTCCCAGTTAAATTGGTGCCCTTCTTGAATTTAATCATAATTGTTATTCCATTTAGACTTCCTCTGCCTCAGACCATAAGACCATAGCCGCAGAATTAGGCCACTTGACCGACCAGATGAGAACTGGTTTAACTCTCTGTTGATGTCGAGTAGTCTGCATCCATCTGAACAGATGGAAAGATATTCCATATGAATACCACTCTCTGGCACCAAGCTTGGTGAATGAAAATGCACTGAGAGGACCACAGCCTGAAGCATTAACTGCTTCTCTCTCCACAGACGCTGCATGATCTGCTGAGTTTTCCTAATGTTTTCTGTTCTTGTCAAAGAGACGTTAAAGTTACAACCTCTTAATAAAACCCAGTCTTGCAACAGCTGTAGGAGTCCGGTGACAAAGAATTTGCATTGTGATCATCAAGAGTGATGAGCTTGAAGGAACACGGGCTTTTGTGATAACCATGTTTCGAACAAATGGCTTGTTAGCCTATTGTGTGTGGAAGTGATTGGTTGGTAGCCAGATTGGAACAGGCAGTGTTTCTCCTGATCCTCATTCACATTCATAGACAGTTTGTACAGGCTCCAAATACACACATGTAGGCTGTCAGGGATGGCCGCAAGTTATCATTGCTCGTCTAATTTTCTGTGACAGATTCAGTGTATGTTTTAGCTGCCAGACTTGCAGCTGTGACCAAACTGTTCTGACATCACCGCTTAAGGCTTCTTTACCTCGGAACACTGATAAATCTAAATTTAAACAGTAAAAGAGAGAAAAAAAACTGTTTGCCTACCAGTTTTTCCATTCCAAAGGAAGTAATTGCATTGATAACTGCTGAATTGATCTGTCAGTTTTTTTTAATTTGTCCGCAGAATGCAACAAGGCAGTGCATGATGCCTGTCTCTAATTAAGCTGGAAAGATTGTAATAGTGGCAAGGATTATTGTTGTTTTTCCCTAAGCATTAGCGATCTAACAGAGCAGCCCCACTATGGTATCAGTTTAGATGGTGCGGGATAATTACCAAGGACAATTAAGGCCATAGGAGTAGACATTTACCCCTATCATGGGCAAATAAAGAGTCTCACCAGCCAGGGCGTGCCCTCTTCTCATTACTACCTTCAGGGAGGAAGAACAGGAGCCAAAAGACACACACTCAAAGATTCAGAAACATACAACTTCCTCCCGTCAGCTATCAGATTACTGAACAGTTCATGAACCCATGGACACTAACTTGCTCCCTCTTTTGCACTGCTTAATTACTTACTTACACTTGTCTGAACATATTTATTTATGTCTATCTATTTATCTATCTATCTTAACCGGTGGTTATTTGAGATACTGTTGCCTTCCTGTCAGCTTGAGCTAGTCAGGCCATTCTCCTCCGTCCTCTCTCATTAACAAGGCGTTTTCACCCACAGAACTGCCACTCACTGGATGTTTTATTTTTGATTGGCTGATTAGGTATTTGCATTAACAAGCAGGTGTACAGATGCATCTAATAAAGTGTCCACTGAGCATATATCAGGGATAATAAATTTGGTTCTTATTCTTTGACTCTAACCTACCATTCATTTATATTCCAGGTAAAACCCTTGAATGTGGTTTCATGTGTAGAAAGGGTGGTAAAGAAGGCAATTGGTACGCTGGCCTTCATCAGTCAAAGCAATGAGAACAGATGTTGGGATGTTACATTGCAATTCTAATGGATGTTGCTGAGACCACTTTTGGAATGCTGTGTTCAGTTTTGGTCACCCTGCTGTAGACAAGGTGTCATTAAGCTGGAATGAGTGCAGAAAAGATTTAAAAGGATGTTGCCAGGTCTTGAGGGTAAAATTGAGCTACCTGTGCATGCACCTTGAGCATCTTCTCTGCTTACCTTTTCTACACTACCTTTGAACATACAAGGAAAATCAAAAGTTAATGTAGTTTAGAAATCTGCAGGGACATTCTGCTAGATCTGTCAATGATAATTTTGTAGATAGCGAACCATCCCAGTTGCAAACACAGGGATGTATAAATAGCCATTCACGTCTATAGCTTCAAGAGAAAATCGATGGGCCAAACAAAGAGCTGAAAAAGGGGCCACGAGAGGCTGCAGATGCTGGAAAAGCGAGAAAGGAGAAAAACTGTTTGTGGATCTCAGATGGTCTAGCAGCATCCATGGGGAGTAGGAAGGTAACTGATGATGTTTCAGGTTGAGAGTTGAAGAAAATGGATTCATTCTAACACTGGGTCTGACTGAATCAAAGGGAAACAGTTATGAGCATCAGCACCTTATACAGGTGAAATAGGAGGAAAATCTTTCAAATGTAAAGCCTTCAATGGATGTGGAATTGAAGAAACAGCCAGCATTTTCATACAATTGAACAAGAGAGTTATTTTTTTTAAAGAATAAGAAATTGAAGCAGGTCATTCGGTCCTCATGCCTTAGGGCAGCCACAGGGCAGCTGTTCTACATTCTGACATCCAACCTGGATCTTTGAAATCCAGTGCTCCCCAAGCATTGGGTTATTTGTTAATTCTTTCTCTTGAAGTTGATTCAAATCTTCAGAGTGGAAACCACAGCCCTTTGGTTCAGAAGGGCAATTGTTACCAAGTGGTGAATCTGTGTGTACTGTGCTGTAAGGTTTTACTGCTAATGTAATTTTTTTTTGTAATCTTCACTGTTGAAGTAATGGTTTCTCTGTAGCAGCAATGTTTGGGTTATGGCTGGAGATAACAGGACTTAGGATGCATGTTAGCCAATCAGGATTTTGTTGCCCTGTCTGGTGAATCTGGAAGCAGTTGATTTTGTGGGCTTTTGCCAGACAGGGAGAGAGAGAGAGAGAAATGAAGAGAGAAGATGCAAATGGAGAGATTTGGTAGACCGTCGGACAGGGTGGACTTGGAGCGAGGGTCTGAAGGGCAGTGACGATCAGAGGAGGTCATTGCGGACCGATCGGCCTACGTGTGAACTCCAACTTTGTGCACAGACTGTTTACTAAGATTTGGGCCCTTTTTTAATATATTTCATTTCTCTACTAACCATATAGTCAAAGTAAGAGTTATAAAGCTTAATCATTTGTTCGCATATTGTGTACTGTTTTTTTTATTTCAGGGTACTAATTTGTAACAGGGGACACATTGCGTAGCATCCACCCAAACAAGATTTCTTAAGTTTGGCGGGGCAGAGGGTTGTCACCCCCTATATTAAGCTACTAGGCAAAGCGAGTGTTACAACTGTGTAACACATGTCCGGGATTGATTCCATTGGATGCTGTGTGATTAACCTGAGCAATGAACCAGTGGGGCAAATATTTGTACTCCAGATGAATTGTTAACTCCACTGTTAAGTACTGTTAAAGTTGTGATTGTGAGCGGAGGTTTGATAAAATGGCGGGCACAGCTCTCATTTTGGTGCAGACCAGCGCTGAGGTAGCTGGGGGTTTCAAAGACAGTGTTCGATCATTTCTGAGGAGTGAGGGGAAAGAGTGGTCGGATTTGGAATGTCTAATTAGTCCATGTCCCCGGGTGAAGAGTGAGAATTCTGAGGTAGTATCCGCCCTTACTTCTCTGGCGAATAAATGGAAAAATCAGATTCAAAGTCCCAGCTATGGCAGGCTTTGTCTATTCTCTGGAATAATGCCCACCCCTAAAGAGGTGGAGAAGTGTGAGAAGTGGGCTGAATGGACCTCTCAGTTGTTAGATGAGTGGCAGTGCTCAGATGATGAAAAACGACAGAGATTGGTTGAAAGTTTGAATGGGTAGGCCGCTGACGTTGTCAGAACTGTCATGTTAACTTATCCCGTAGTGACAGCTGTCAATTATCTGCAAGCACTGGACAATGCTTTTGGTCCGACTGGAATCCCAATGGAGCTGCTGCTGGGGTTTCAAAACATGCAAGGAGAAGGGGGAGAAGCTTTTTGCCTTTATTTTTCGGCTAGAGAGGCAGTTAAATTGCTTAGTCATTCAGGCGGCTAAGGTGGATCAGTTATGAATGGTCCAGATAACCGGGGCGCCCGGTCTCATGACCTGATTGTGTGGGGTCTCCGACAGTCTCATAAGCTGCACCCCACTCCATCTTTTGTTGAGCTGATCAGAGAGGTACAGGAAGAGGAGAACGCGGTGAAGGCACGGGGGGGGGGGACTCAGTCAGCAGGGTACAGTCCTCAGTAGTCTTCCCCTTGTGGTGAAGTGACCACAGATAGCCTACCCCGGGGAGTGGTAGAGGAGATTGTGGCAGAGTTGAGAACGGAGATACATCACTGTTATCAGCGGGTGTGACCCCCCCCCATATGATGGAGCTGATGGTGGGGGGTGAGGGGGGGGCAGATTCCCCAAGGGGACGAACAACACGGAGGGCTGCTGGCAGCAGGTGTCACACCTGAAGAAGGAGCGGGAGCCCCTGAGTACCTCAGCAGGGAGAGTCATTGGGAAAACTTAGAAGAGACCCAGCGAGGGAACGACCTGGTGTCTTGGGTGAACATGTTCCCAGCAATGTACCAAGGAACTCCCAAAAGCAAAAGACCCTATTCCTGAATGCTTAGTGGGACCACGCTCCAGTATATTGCTATGAATAGAGGGTACTTACGCTAAAGCCATACTCGACACCAGGTCGCAGGTCGCGTTACTCTACCGTTCGTTTTACAACCAGTATCTGAAGCATTTACCCTTGACACTGTTCAGTACACTGGAGATTTGGGGTCTCAGTGCTGGCGATTATCCATACGACGGTTATCTGTCAGTTATACTTGAGTTCTCGGAGGCCGATGTGGGAGTGTCTGAGGTTATTGATACATTGGTGCTGGTTTTTGTCCGGACCCCGTTGAGACGGGCGGCATTTCAATTCTGGTGGGGACCGCACCCCTCTTGTGAGGCGGCTCATGGGGGCCTGCAAGAAGAAGGCGGGTGAGAGCTTTTTGGGGATATTGTCCATGCACCCAATGTTTCAAGCCGCTTTTGAGGAAGCACATGGCAGCTTTGTGCCAGATACTGAATTTAAACGAGGGACTGTGTGGTTCACCTAGTCGAAACCAATGGTGGTACGGCCTGGGGAAGTAGCGAGAGTGTTGGGGACCCCCAGATTCCCCAGAGTGCCTGAGGGTGAAGCCCACTTAGTGGACGCTCCGGAAGACCACGAGGGGGAGTCAGGATTTCCTACTGGGGTACGGGTGAGGCCCGAATTGCAGAAGCCCTCGGTTGTACAGGCGAGCAGGATGGCAGTGATCGTCAGGAACACTACGAAGAGGGAGGTCACCTTCAAGCGGGGGATGCCCCTGGCGCATTTGTTCCCGGTGACAGTAATGTCTAGTGCCCCTGTGAGACACGCCGGGGAGAAACTATTGGAAAAGAGGGGAAAGTTGACCGCTGAGTCATTCAACTTCGGGGACTCCCCGGTGCCGCCGGATCGGAAAAGGAGGCTGATAGAGAAAATATTGAAGCTGGAAAGTGTCT
Source organism: Mobula hypostoma (assembly GCF_963921235.1). Classification (NCBI taxonomy): domain Eukaryota; kingdom Metazoa; phylum Chordata; class Chondrichthyes; order Myliobatiformes; family Myliobatidae; genus Mobula; species Mobula hypostoma. Next base: position 68,801,896 of record NC_086110.1, on the reverse strand, counting down.
TTTCCATTGGTGAGTTTGATGTGGGTTGTCACACTTGTCACACTACCCGGGTGACCAAGGACACCCCGTTTATAGAGAGGTTGCGTCGCCTGGCCCCTGCAGACATGGAAGACGTGCAGCAGCACTTGTGTAAGTTGAAGGAAGCTGGGATCATCAGTGAGTCCCGAAGCCCCTATGAGTCCCCAACAGTAGTGGCCTGGAAGAAGAACAGGAAGTTACGCATGTGTGTGGGCTATAGGATTCTGAACAGGTGCACCGTCCCTGACCAGTTTACAGTCCCAAGGATTGAAGATGCACTGGCCTCTCTGAGTGGTGCGAAGTGGCTTCGGGTGCCGGATTTGAGGAGTGATATGATCAGATCCGGGTGAGTGAGGCCGACAAAGAGATGGCAGCGTTTATATGTCCTCTGGAATTCTTCCAATTCGAAAGGATGCCCCAGGACATATCGGGAGCCCCTGCAACCTCCCAGCAGGTCATGGAGAAGACGGTGGGGGATATTAACTTGCTAGAGATGTTGGTGTATTTGGATGACCTCATAGTATTTGGATCCGCCTTGGAAGAACATGAAGTGAGGCTACTGAAGGTACTCGGCCGCCTAAAAGCTGAAAGGTTAAAATTTTCTCTGGACAAGTGTCAGTTCTGCAAAACGTATGTTAGCTATGTCAGACACATAATCTCACAGATGGAGTAGCTACAGTCCCGGCTAAGATAGAAGCGGTGACCACTTGGCCAAGACCCTAGACTGAGCGTTCTGCACTCGTTCCTGGGGTTCTGTGGTTATTATCGGAGATTTCTGACGGGCTATGCCAAAGTGAGTCACCCCTTGCATCAGCTTCTGTGTGGTTACCCTCCCTTGGGGAAGAAAGGGACAAGAGGGTGGAAAATATCCAAACCCGTCGGAGCCCTTTGGACAGAGGTGGGATGTAAAATGTGAGGAGGCTTTTCAGTCGCTGAAGGAGCTGCTGACCCAGGCGCCGGTGCTGGCTTTTGCTGACCCCCAATTGCCGTATATACTCCACATAGATGCCAGCTGAGAGGGTTTCGGATCAGGGCACAGGGTTGAGGCCTGTGGCGTTTGTCAGCCAGAGTTTGTTGCCCTCTGAGTGAAACTATCCCACACACAACTTGGAATTCCTGGCGCTGAAATGGGCTGTGGTGGATAAACTGAGTGACTATCTCTACGGGGCCAAGTTTGAGGTGAGGACGGACAACAATCCCCTAACTTATATCCTGACCTCGGGGAAACTGGATGCCATGGGCCACCGTTGGTTGGCAGCATTGTCCGCCTATGATTTTAGCCTGAAGTACCAGCCAGGGAGCTGGAACATTGATGCGGATGCTTTGTCCCGATGAGTCCATGAGAGACTGGACAGGGACGAGGAGTGGGAGAGCGTTCCTGCCCGAGGTGAAGGCCGTGTGTCAGTTTGCCATCACCGTGAAGGCAGAGGAAAAGGAGAGGCTGGATCGAGCAGTGGATCAATTGGGGTCTTCTGATGACGCCATAACCCCAAGTTTACTGTAACCTGACTGCTCTGAAGACAGATCTGCTGCTGGAATTGAGCTCTGGGGAAGTGGCAGCTGCTCAGTGAGATGATCCGGGCATTGGCACTATTTGGTCAATGGTTGAAAAGGGAGACATGGCTCAGGCAGAGAAGACGAACACGCATCGGTGCCTCCATTACTGAAAGAATGGCCTCGGTTGGAGTTGAAGAATCAGATCTTATACCGGGTCACGTCACCCCCGGACCGACCTCAGCATTGCCAGCTGGTTCTTCCTGAGAAGTATTGGAGGATTGCGTTGAAGTCACTTCGTGATGATTCTGGACATTTGGGGGTGGAGAAAACCTATAGATTGCTCAGAGACCAGTATTATTGGCCCCGAATAAAGTCAGAGGTTGAAGAATACTGCAAGTCATGCATTCGCTGCATACGACAGAAGACGCTGCTTACGTGGGAAACTCCTTCGTCCCACTTACAGAGTGCAGGGCCCCTGGACCTGGTGTGTATGGAATTCCTGTCCATAGAACCAATGCCAGCAACATGGTGAATGGCTTAGTCATCACAGACCACTACTCCAGATATGCTCAGGCTTTTGCTACCAAAAATGAGGTTCTCTCAACTCCTGCCGGGAGATCGAGTCCTCATAAGGAATTTGGGGCTACCTGGAAAGCACAAGTTGGCTGACCGCTGGGTGGTCACGCCCTATCTGGTGGAGAGTCAGATGCCAAACCTACCAGTTTTCTGGGTGAAACCAGAGGAGGGGAATGGGCCTGTCAAGATTCTCCATCAGAACCATCTGTTGCCCCTGGGACCAGAGGTGCAGGTAGACCCAGAGCCCGACTTGGAGCCTACACCTAGTCAGAGGGCTCTGCGAAAACATGGGGTGACTACAGGTTCCACAACAGGAGGGGCTTGGCCGGGCCCTGCCCATGAGAGGGATACTGATTCGGAGGATGATGATCTGGATGTGTGGTACATGCTTCCGTTCACTAGCTCCCCATTGATTGAGGAAGAGACTCCTGGCCCTTCTTCCACTGAGTCAGAAGAAGTCGGGGCGGGGGTGTTATCTGTGGGCAGCCTGGGTTACAGCAGGACCCTGAGGGAGAGGAAGCGGGGCATGGACATGGGACAGAGGGCTCCGAGTTGCAGGGGGGCATGAGTGATAGATCAGGGGAGGAGGGGAGGACTCGCAAAGTAGACCCGAAGTGTCCCAAGTAGCGTCTGAGCCTGAAGAGTTACATAAGGAGGTACAGAGGTCTCAGAGAATTAGGAAACCACTGGATAGGTTGGCCTATGTAGCACCTGGGGAACAGAGCGTCATCTCTACTGTTTTGGGGAGCTATGTTACTGCCTTTTGCACCCAGATTGGGCTCTGTGCTTTGCAAAAAGGGTTAGTGAATTATCTCAATGTCATGAGGACATGACTAAATTTGGTGGGGAGAGTATAAGCGCTATAAGGTTTCACTGCTAATGTAATGATTTTTGTTGAAGTAATGGTTTTGCTGTAGCAGCAATGTTTGGGTTATGGCTGGAAATAACAGGACTATGGCTGCATGTTAGCCAAACAGGATTCTGTTGCCCTGTCTGGTGAATCTGGATCAGCTGATTTTGTGTGAGAGTGAGGGTGAGAGAGAGAGAGAGAGAGAGAGAGAGAGAGTGAGAGTGAGAGAGAGAACGAACAGACTGTTTACTAAGACTTGGGCCCTTTTTAAAATATATTTTGTTTCTCTACTAACCGTATAGTCAAAGTAAGAGTTATAAAGCTTAATCATTTAATTGCATATTGTGTACTGTTTGTTATTTCAGGGTACTGATTTGTAACAGGGGACACATCACACAGCATCCACCCAAACGAGATTTCTTCAGTTTGGCCAGGCAGGGGGATGTCACCCCCTATGTTAAGCCGCTAGGTGAAGCGAATGTTACATGTGGACTTCATGGCCACAGGTGACCATGAAAACCAAGTCATTAGGTATAATTAAGGAAGAGGTTGATATATTTTTGATTAGTCAGGGTCTGAAGGATTGAGGAGAAGGCACAAGATTGCAGCTTAGAGGAAAATTGGATCAACCGTGATGAAATGGCAAAGCAGACTTGATGGACCAGATGGCTGAATTCAACTCTTTTATCTCATGGTCTTATGGTCAAGCCGAGTCACAGCGAATATCTGCTGTGGATACATGGAGAGGAAGGTTTACTCTTCCCCCAAGTTTCCAGATTGAAATTCTTGTTTTATTTAAATACTTGACAACTGGGCCTTAGCTGAATGGATCAAATTATTTGTCCCAATTGATCTCAAGATTGACAGTGCTTCTGTGTCCTGTACCGTTCATCCCTTGTTTGCACATATGCTCTGCTACTACAACACCTCCAATAACCATGAAGCCTCATTGTTGCAGCCATTGGTCTGTCGACAACAGCTCAGCCTCAGGAGGAAAAACCCAAAACGCCATCCAAGCCTGCGCCGTGAAAGGACTTTTACTGTCTCTCAACATGTCTCTGATCGTTAGAAACTATTGGATCTGTTGATTTTGCATTCCAGTGGTCCTTTGGAAGTCAAGAATGAAGCATTTGCTTATGGCAATTTATTAAATGAAATTAAAAAAAGGGAAAAAAATCCTCGTCGTCTTGTACAAAATTTTGCTCAGACTAGAAAGCTGACAAGACATTTCTGTGGTGACAATTAATCTATGAAATAGCCAGATTCAAGTGGCATGACACCTGCTACAGAAAAACTAAGAAAAACTAAGAAGCCTCTAGAAAAGTGTAGATTCAGCAATATTGCAGTGAGAAGCAAATGGACTGTTGGTATCATTGCTTGGTATGGAAGCACCAATGTCCTTGAATGGAAATGCTTGCAAAAAGCAATAGGTATGGTGCAGTACAACACGGGTAAAGATTTCACCACCATTGAACGCATTTACAAGGAGTCCTGTCACAGGAAAGAAGCTTCCATCATCAAGGACCCCTACCATCCAGGTCATTCTCTTTTCTAACTGATGCCATCAGAAAGGAGGTACAGGAGTCTCAAGACCCACACCACCAGGTTCAGGAGCAGTTATTACCCCCATCTATCAGGCTCTTTAACCAGAAGAGATATATTCACTCAACTTCACTTGCCCCATCACTGAATTGTTCTCACAACTTCTGGACTCACTTTAAAGAAATCTTCATCTCACGTTCTTGATATTTATTGCTCATTTATTTATTAATATTTTATCTTGTATTTGTATTTGCACAGTTTGTTGTCTTTGGCACATTGATATTTGTCCATCCTGTTGGGTGCGGTCCTTCATTTATTCAATTATGCTTTTTGTATCTACTATGAATACCCATAAGAAAATGAATTGCTGCACCTTATATGATGACATCTATATACTTTGAACTCTGCAATTACTCGAAAAGTAAATGGACAATTACACAGATATAGACGGAGTTAAGATGGCGCTAAATGGCGACTCCTTTGCTTGCATCTTTGGAAACAGCTCTATTTCCAACTTTGATATCTTTATCTTACTCTTTCAGGGTAATTTGAAGACCCTGACCTGGAGTTACATGTAGACTTCGGTTCTTTGCAGAAATGGGACCTGTTCTCAGGGTTTCAGGACCAGCCGTTGTTCGGCATACCAAAGTTTCGGTCTGAGAGGCGGCCTCCTGTTCGGAAGCTTAAGATCTTGGGGCTCTGGAGACAGCTGGATCGAGGGTCAGTGTCATGGCAGGAGACTCGTGCGTTATCGGGGAGACCGGAAAATCGTTCGCTGTGGGCCCGAAGACCCATGATCTTTGCGATCTTTGGGCATAGAGCTCATAAAAAGCGATGAAACAGACTTTTTAACATCGTAAACCATATACTTACTGTAAATCACATTTTGTTTCTCTATTATTATGCATTGGATTGTATTGCTGCGGCAAATTCAACAAATTTCATGTTACATGCCAGTGATATTGAACCTGATTCTGAGGTTGTGCCAACCTTTTATCCTTTTCTAAGACCAATCTACCTCTTCCCTCCTGCATGCTCTTCCATTTTCATCTATGTATCTATCTAAGAGCCTCTTAAATGTCCCTAATGTACACATCGATTTCGACTACCCCGCCCCCCCCCCGGCAGAGTGTTCTATGTACCCACCACTCTCTGTATAAAAAACCTTACCTCTGACAATGCCCCACAATCGCCTTAAAATTATGCTTTCTCCTATAAGCCGTTTCTGCCCTGGGAAAAGTTTCTGGCCGTCCATACTATCTGTGTCTATTATTTTATACACCTCTTTCAAGTCAGCTATCATCCTCCTTCGCTCCAACTTCCATGTTGAATCCAGTAAAGAGAACATCCGTGCACAATCTCAGGGCAACTCGATGAGCTTTAATTCACAATGAAGTGAGAAAAGCAGAAATCAATCTGTGACATTGAGACGTACTCCTGTTCTTTCCCGAGTAATCCTATGGGAAAACAGATATACGTTCTGATTTTCTGAAGAAACACTTTGCTGAGCATGTTTGACCCATCTGCCGAGCCAACAAGAACCTCACAGTCACCAGGCATTTAAATTCCACTCCCCATTTCCACAGCAGCCAATCTGTCCATGGTCAACATGTTTTCTCAATCATCTGCATAAGACTCTTTCTCAGGAAGGCAACATCCATCAGCAAACACTAGAGATTCTGAAGATGTTGGAAATCCAAAGCAACACATACAAAATGCTGGAGGAACTCAGCAAGTCAGGCAGCATCTATTGAAACGAATTAACAGTCAACGTTTCAGGCCGAGACCCTTCTTCTGGACTGAAAAGAAAGGGGGAAGACACCAGAATAAAAAGCTGGGTGGAGGGGAAGGAGGATAGTCAGATGGTGATAGATGAAGCCTGGTGGGTAGGAAAGATAAAGGGCTGGAGAGGAAGTAATTTGATATGAGAGGAGAGTGGTCATCAAAGATCTCCACAATCTGAGCAGTGCCATAGTCAGGCAGGAGGTACAGAGCCTCAAGTTTCTTACCATCAAGTTCAAAAACAGCTAGTTCCCTTCTGTTGCAATGACCAAATGAAGCAAACCCAAGTGCAGGACACAGGCACGGAGATTGACTTAGGATGCTTACGCGGACATGAACATCGAACAGCAAACAGGAAAGATCTCGACGTGGAGCCTTGACACAGAGAGATGAAGTTTCAAAGGTAAACCTTGAAACTGCAGTAAAACTTAGAACACACGGTCCAAAGCGGCCGGGAAACATTAATTACCACACAGGCAAAATCAGCGATCTGGCGACTAGTGGTTGTAACAACGGGGTTCTGAGGCTGCAGGTCTTGATGGAAACCAGGTGTGCTTTCATCAAAGAGAATTAGAAGCAAATGGGAAATTAACGGTTGGAACCATGGCACAATCAAAGGAAATTAGGAGAAAGATAGGGAATTAACGATGGGGACCGTGACATCTTCAGCCATCTTGTTCTTGAATTGATACAACATTAATCACTGCAATTTAGCAGAAATATGAGTACTCTGATCAATTTACATTAAAATGGACACTTGTTTTGTTTTAAAGTTGTGTTCTTTCTGTTATCCTGCTGTTACTAGGTTCTTGAACAGATCTCTCCTGCAGTGAAAGATGAATTCTTGAACCCTTGATCTCCCACTCTACCTCATCCAGCCCTTATACTGCATTTGTCTACCTGCAGTGCACTTTCTCTGTAAAATCAGCAGTACATTTTTCATTTTGTTTTCTTTTCACTACCTCGATATACTGATGTCAGAATCAGCATCAAGATTATTATTACTAACAGGCACTGTATGTTGAGAATACAAAATAATCTGCAGATGCTGGGGTCAAAGCAACACTCACAACACATCACAACAAGTCTTTTGGGGCCATCTATTGCATCCGGTGCTCCCGGTGCGGCCTCCTCTACATCGGTGAAACCCGACGCAGATTGGGGGACCGCTTTGTCGAGCACCTCCACTCTGTCCGCCACAACAGACAGGATCTCCCAGTAGCCACCCACTTCAGCTCTGCTTCCCACTCCCATTCAGATATGTCCATACATGGCCTCCTCTACTGCCATGATGAGGCTAAACTCAGGTTGGAGGAGCAACACCTCATATACCGTCTAGGTAGTCTCCAGCCCCTTGGTATGAACATAGAATTCTCCAACTTTTGGTAATTCCCTCCCCCCTCCCTTCCTCTAACCTTATGTCACTATGCCCCCTCCCCCAGCTGCCTATCACCTCCCTCTTGGTTCCGCCTTCTTCTACTACCCATTGTGTTTTCCTCTATTCCTTCTTCACCTTTCCTGCCTATCACCTCCCTGCCTCCCCTCCCCCACCCCTTTATCTTTCCCCTTACTGGTTTTTCACCTGGAACCTGCCAGCCTTCTCCTTCCCACCCTCCCCCACCTTCTTTATAGGGCCTCTGCCCCTTCCCCCTACAGTCCTGACGAAGGGTTCCAGCCCAAAACATCGACCGATCTTTTCCACGGATGCTGCCTGACCTGCTGAGTTCCTCCAGCATGTTGTGAGTGTTGCTGTATGTTGAGAAATTTGTTTTTTTACAATTAACTATACAGAGGATATTTCTGTGAACATTCTTTGGGATACTTTTAAAGCTTATATTCGTGGTCAGATTATCTCGTATTCTGCTGCTTTGAGGAAGAAGCTGAAGCAGGAGGAGTTGGTAATTGTGGTCAAGATTAAGGAAATTGATAAGAAATATGTTATAGCTCCTTCTGAGGAGTTATATAAACAAAGAACTGAACTTCAAATGGAACACAGTTTATTACTTTCGTCCTCGATTGTAAACCAATTAAAGAAAACAAGAAGTGAATTTTATGTACACAGTGACAAAATTGGCAAACTGTTGGCTAATCAACTGAAGTCTAATTATGCTAAATCTCAAATTAATCAGATTTATAACCAAAATGACCGACTGATACTTGATCATGTGGGGATTAATCAAACCTTCTGTGATTTTTATTCTTCCTTATATCAATCAGAGTCTCCTCGAGATTCTAAATATATGAATGATTTTTTAGATAATCTAGACTTCCCTGAGATTTCACAGGATATGTCTTCTATGTTAGATACTCCCATTACCACGGATGAGATTAAGAATGTTATTTTCTCTATGAATTTGGGGAAAACTCCTGGCCCTGATGGGTTTACCGTAGAATTTTATAAATGTTTCGCTCCTTCATTAATCCCTTGGATCTGTAGGGTTTTTGAGGCTTCATTAAAACTTGGTAAACTTCCTGAATCTTTCAATAGAGCGTCAATCTCTCTAACATTAAAGGATAAAGATCCTGCTCAATGTGCATCTTATAGACCAATATCTTTATTAAATGTTGATTCTAAAGTTTTTTCTAAGTTATTAGCAAATAGATTAGAAAAAGTACTTCCTTCTATTATTTCGGAAGACCAAATGGGTTTTATTAAAGGTCGTTACTCTTTTTATAATATTCGCACACTGTTAAATATTGTTTATACTCCCTGACAAAATGTTCCTGAGTGTGTTATCTCTTTAGATGCTGAGAAAGCTTTTGATAGAGTAGAATGGCCTTATTTATTTAAGGTGCTTGAAATGTTTAATTTTAGCTCGAAATTTATATCCTGGATTAAACTGTTATATCATTCTCCTGTGGCCTCGGTCCGTACTAACTCTTTAAGTTCACCCTTTTTCTCTCTTTTTCGAGGTACTCGACAAGGTTGTCCTCTTAGTCCTTTATTATTTGATATTGCATTGGAACCTCTTGCAATTGCCATTCGAGAATCTCCAAATATTACTGGGATAACTCGGGGCTTAAAGTCCCATAAAATATCACTCTATGCTGATGACTTACTTTTATGTATTTCTAATCCCCAAAAATCCATCCCGGCTGTTTTAGAGCTATTAGCACAATTTGGTCTTTTTTCAGGTTATAAATTAAATCTTAGTAAGAGTGAACTTTTCCCGATTAATAAACAACTTCCCTTATATCATAACTTTCCATTTAAATTGATTAATAATTATTTTTCATATCTTGGGATTAAAATTACTTGTAAATACAAAGATTTATTTAAGATTAACTTTTTACCATTAATTGACCATATTATTCAACTTTCATCTAAATAGTTTCCTTTATATTTAACTTTGATTGGTCATATTAATGCAGTTAAGATGTTTCTTTTGCCAAAATTTTTATATATATTTCAGGCATTACCAAAATTTTTATATATATTTCAGGCATTACCAAAATCTTTTTTTGATAAAGTCGACTCCAAAATTTCTTCATTTATTTGGCAAAATAAAAACCCGAGACTGGGTAAAATACATTTACAGAAAGCTAAGAGAGATGGAGGCTTAGCATTACCTAACTTTAGATTTTATTATTGGGCAATTAATATTCGACATATGAAATTCTGGTTACTTCACCAGGATATACTATCCATTCCTAAATGGGTAGCATTGGAATTACAATCTGTTCAGGGTTATACACTTGGCTCTATTTTAGGTTCCTCTCTTCCTTTTGATTTGAAACGCCTTAAACAGGTGTCTAACCCGATAGTTAAATATACCTTACGTATTTGGTTTCAATTCAGAAAATTTTTTGATCTTAATCAATTTGGGTTAGCGATTCCTATTTTAGGTAACATATTTTTTCCTCCCTCTTTTACGGATTGTGCTTTTCAAATTTGGAAGACTAAGGGTATTTCACAGCTTTTGGATTTATTTTTAGATGGTTCCCTTATGTCTTTTGAACAATTATCTAATAAATATAATTTATCAAGAATACATTTTTTTAGATATCTACAAGTTAGAAATTTCCTAAGTACTATACTTTCTTCCTTTCCAATGCTTCCTCCTACATACATTTTAGATACTATAATTAACCTTAATCCATGTCAGAAAGGTGCATTGGCTATGATTTATAATATTATTATGAAACTTAGGAAAGCTCCATTTGATAAGATTAGGGTAGATTGGGAACAGAAATTGGGGTTTATCATTTCCGTGGATGACTGGGGGCAGATTTTACAATTAGTCAATACTTCCTCTATCTGTGCTAAACATTCCCTAACTCAATTTAAAGTTGTTCATAGAGCACATATGTCCAAAGATAAATTAGCTCGCTTTTATTCTCATATTAATCCTTTTTGTGATAGATGTCCGGGGCAGATAGCCTCTTTAACTCATATGTTTTGGTCTTGCCCTACTCTGGAAACCTTTTGGAGAGACATTTTTAATATTATCTCCAAGGTATTGAATATAGATATCTCTCCTCACCCTATAACTGCTATCTTTGGACTACCTAAAATTTCCAGTAATCTTTCCCCTTCAGCCCGTAGAATGATTGCATTTCTTACTTTAATGGTGAAAAGATGTATCTTACAACATTGGAAAGAGCTTAATGCTCCAACTACCTTTTTTTTGGTTTTCTCAGACGATATTATGCTTGAATTTGGAGAAAATTAGAAGCAATCTTTATGACTCCTCATTTAAATATGAACAGACCTGGAGATCTTTTATTCAATATTTTCATTTAATGTAATATATACCCTTCTTGTTTTTTTTACTGTTTTTAATGGAGGTCGGGATTGAGGACGTGATTTTAAGTTTTTTAACTCTGTTTGGTTTCAAGTTAGCCCATTGCTTTGCTTTGCTTTTAGTTAGTTGCACGGTGGGTTTTTTGGGGTTTTTTTTTTTCCTTTTCTCTATTGATATATATATAAAAATTAGTATACTATTATGTTACCTTGGTACGTTATGTTTAAATTTCATTGTTTGTATTTTTTTGTATTAATATCTTCTGTAATTTTATTATATTCTAACAGTGTATTAGTGCCTATATGGCTTACCTTTTTGTATACTTATTCAATAAAAAGATTTAAAAAGAAAGAAAGAGAAATTTGTTATGTTTTGGGTAGTGGTACCATGCAAAACTTCTTTAAAAATTGCTATGAGTTACAAAAAAAAGTAGTACCAAAGAGGAATAGTGGCTCATTCAGAAATCTGATTGTAGAGGGGAAGAAGCTGTTCCCACATTAAGTGTGGGTCTTCAGGTTCCTGTACCTCCTCCCTAATGGTAGCAACGAGAAAAGGGAATGCCCTGGATGGTGATGGTTGTTAATGATGGATGTTACCTTCTTGAGGCATCAGCTTTACCAAGATGTCCCCAATGTAGCAGGTGGGTTGTGCCTATGATAGAACTGGCTGAGTTTACAGCCCTCCGCGGTCCCTTGTGGAAAGGGATAAGGGAATGGTGTATGAAATGCTGTGGATAGAAGATAAAAGCTTTTCACTGTAGCTCAGTACATATGGCAATAATAAACCCAATCGATTATCAATATTTTTGTCAGGTAAAAGATACCGATCAATACATAAGCAGACCATGTTGTTTGTGCCTGTGTATTGAAAAGTGGAAGATGCTTGGGATAGAAATGGAATCTTTCTATCTCTCATCTTCCAAGAGAGGAAAGGGCAACATTATTCCAAGAATTTCACACTTACATAGTGAAGGTTAGCAATCCATGGTAGGAGGGCTGGCATTCCTTAAGTACCCATCATGGAGTCATTACAGGAAGCACCTTCCCTTCCTTGGACTCAGACTTCTCTTCTCGCTGTCTTAGTAATGGAGACAGCATAATCAAAGTCAGAATCAGTTTTAATATCACCAGAATATTTTGTGAAATTTGCTGTTATGTGGCAGCAGTACATTACAATGCAATAATAACAACTAAATTACAGTAAATATATATGTCTGTATATTAAAGAAGAAAAGTTAAATGAATAGTGCAAAAATAAAAAAAAAGTAGTGAGGTAGTGTTCATGGGTTCAATGTCCGTTCAGAAATCTGATGGAAGAGGGGAAAATGCTGTTCCTGAATCATTGAGTGTGTGCCTTCAGGCTCCTGTACTTTCTCCCTGAAGGTAACAATGAGAAGAGCACATGCCATGAAGGACCCCCCCCCCGCCCCCCATCACCCAGGACATGCCCTCTTCTCATTTCTATCATTAAGGAAGAGACTCAGGAGCCTAAAGGCACACACTCAGTGATTCAAGAACAGCTTCTTCTCCTCTGCTATCAGATCCTAGGCCCCCACTCATCCCAGACATTCTCTCTTCTCCCCTCTCCTTTCTTGATAGCAGGTAGACTAGTGCCAGTGATGTACTGGACAGTTTTGACTACCGGTTTAGAGTCTTCCATTCAGAATATTATGTATTGCATTGAACTGCTGCTGCTGAGTTAACAAATTGCACGACACACACCGGTGATAATAAACCTGAATCTAATTCTTCCTGTCTGCAGTTTCCATATCACGCAGTGATGCATCACACAGTTCTTCTGTAGAAGGTCATCAGAATTACATGTTACATGGAAAACATTAGTGTTTAGTAACACTCAGGGCACTCTGTTATGAAGTTATTTCCCAGTAGTTAGCCAGGGGGAGGAGATAGTGGAGACAAGATGCTCCCAAAGGCATGTACCTCAAGTAGCCTCGGACAACTAAGTCCAGCATCCTGGGTTCACATGTAGCTTAGCTACTAAGCCCATTTCTACTGACTGGAGAAGGGGAAAAGGCAGGTTAGTGTCACCTTAAAAGCAGTTGCTTCGGGCAGATGGGGCTCACTATCAATGGTTGGCAGTTCATCTGGGAGAAGGAAAACTCTGATCTCAAATCTCCACTACCTTGCGGCTATACCCACTTATGAGGAAGGCTTTGGGAGTAAATCCCAAAGGAAAAATCTGGAGCTGGAGTCCTAAGCCCGTCCTCCTTTCAGTTCAAAGCTGACTGGCAGCTCCCATGATGCTCCTGGTGCCAAACTGTCTCTGTCTCTGACGTTCCTTTGGACTAATCAGCTACATGAAGAGGGAAGCCTGCTATATAGGCAACAGTTTGCTCTCCATATTGTACTGCAACTAGCTTGCATTCCATATCATATTGCCCTGGCCTGTGTAATGGCTTGTGTATCACGTAGACAGCAGGGAATTAACATCCATGGTCAGCCTTGATTAATGGAGGACTTTCTCCAGTTGAGCCATCAGCTAAAAGAAAACATTCCAAGGGCTCATCAGAAGATTATAACCTGAAGAGACTGTTCATTTCCTGGGCATTGTGTTGCTCATGATTCACTTGTCAGTATCAATGGGGTGCTGAGAATAATGAGTGCTTAACGTATGACACTCCCCTGCATGTTGGAAGTAATGAGTCAATCCAATGGAAAGAAATGGTTAATCCCTTTCCTTTATCTGGTGCCGTTACGTAAGTTTCTGTGAGAAAGACAGTTCAAATTAAAAGGATGCAGTGTCAGGGAGCTTGAGCTGATAACACTTTAGCTGCATAATAAAAATTCCATAAAAGGAGAAGTGTGAGGATAGATACTTCAGACTTTGACAAGGCTTTGACTAACCAATCATCTCGAGCTCAAAACCTGTGACAAGAAGAAATCTCATATACATTTTATTGCGAGTGAGTCCTTAGCAACCGTGTTATTATTATTATCTAGCTTTTTCCTGTATCTGTATGAATTTTTCTCCCATTTCTTTAAAAGATTGGGCCGGTATTTAGCATTCTTCTTTAACTACCATTGAATGGACTGGCTTCCTAGGTTACTAATGCACAGCTGAGTCAAGAAACATTCTCATTGATGTGGGGCGGGAATCACATGCAGCCAGCTTATCCCTGTCTTATTCTGCCTATCTTTATTTCAGAGCCAGAGGCTTTACTGCCCATTAGATCCATTCCCCTCGTGGGAGCCATTCCATTACCTCAGAAAAGTAGCCAACATCATCAAAGTCTCTCTTGTTCTCCTCTCACCTTGAGCAGAAAATGCCAAAGAGAATTGGTGGGTGTGTGTGAGAGAGAATATATTTAGCGGTAAGGTAGGTAAGGAAGGGTGGTAATGGTATTGGTTAGTGTGGACGGTAGAATCTGGAGAGAGTCGAATCGAATATGGAGAATATAAAATGGTGGCGGGGTGGAGATACATCTCTATGAAAGGAAGTGTTCAGTGCTCCTTCCCTCCGCTGGCTTGTGTTCACCTTTGGGCAAGTTGTAGCTCCTGTTTAGCCCCACAGTCAGGGTCACATGAAGTCATTGGAGCAGATGGTGGATGTCGTATGAGCAGCTGGTTCATATCACAAGTCCTGGTCATGAGACACTGACACCAGGCAGACAACCTCTGAAGAGTATTGACAATGGCTGGGGTCACCCATCTTGTAAAGACACTGCTCAGAAAAAGACAACGGTCAACCTCTTCTGTAGAAAAAATTGCCAAGAACTATCATGGACATGAGACTACGATCACCCACATCATGCGACACAATACATAATGATGGCGATGATGGTAAAATAGTCTTGGTGTGATTAGGTGGCAATAGTATGTGTGGGTAGAAAGCCCTGGTTTGGTGTTGTATCTCTCTATGATAGCAATACTAGATGTGATTGCATACATCAATGGTTTGTGTAGATAAGCGATAAATACAACTTATTTGCTCATCTCAGGGACAGGAAGTCAAGGTATTTAACACCGCTCCAGGGGCTTACGTCCCTTGACGTATAAGCATGGTGCTGGAGATCATCGGCGACATGCTGAGGGCTGCAGACAATATTTTGAACTTTGAACTTTGAATCTTATATGATATAATCTGCATTATTGGCTTGGGCTTTATTCATAAGAGTATAGGAGAATGAGGGATGATGTTAATAGAGATATAGACAATTACGAGGAGCATATACAAGGTGATTTCTTTTTTTACAGAAATGGGAAATCAAGATCCAAGGAGAATAAGTTTGTGAGTGGGAGAGATTAATTGAGATACTGCACAGAGTACGATCTTTCGGACCATGGTGCCGCGCTGCCCAGCAATACCCCAATTTAACCCTAGCCTAATCACAGGACAATTTACAATGACCAATTAACCTACTAACTGGTACATCTTTGGACTGTGGGAGGAAACCAGAGCACCCGGAGCAAACCACAAACAGCAGCAATCACGGGGCTAGTGTACAAACCTCTTGCAGACAGTAGCGGGAATTGAACCCATGTTGCTGATACTGTATAGCTTCGTGCTAACCACCACGCCACCGGGATGTCCTAATTTAATAAAAATCTGAGGGTTAGCCTTTTCACTGAAAGACAATTTATGCTGCATATAGAATGAGCTGCCACAAGATGTGTTTGAGACAGGGACATGAACAGCATCTAAAAGACACCTCTGCATGTGCTTGCATAGTAAAGGTTTAGATCAGGGTTTCCCAGCCTTTCTTATACTTTGGACCACTACCCTTAAGCAAAGGAACCTGTGGACCCCAGGTTGGGAACCCCGGGCTGTAAGGAATGGGGAGGGCAAATGGAGTGAGCTTAGATGGGAATCTTAGTCAGCATGAATCATTTGGGCTGAAATGATCTATAACTTAGAATCAGGTTTATTATTCATGACATCTTGTTCTTCTTCTTGGGCCCTTAGCCCCCAGTGGACCATGGCCATTGATGACCTCCTGCCTCTATCGTCCAAAGTCAGAGTTCATTCATCAATGTTTCTGTAATCCATTATATTGACTGTACAGGGCATTGGCCTAATCAGCTTCACCAGAGCCCTGCTGACCAACCTTACCCATTTCCACCTCTCACGATGGGGACATATGTCGTGAAATTCACTGTCTTATAGTAGCAGCAGAGTGTAATGCATAAAATATACTTCAAATTACAACAAGAAATATAGATATAAAATAAACAAGTAGAGAAAAAAAATTGAGATATTGACTTCTCTAACTTCCGCTAATGCCCCACCTCCCCCTCGTACCCCATCCGTTATTTATTTATATACACACATTCTTTCTCTCTCTCTCCTTTTTCTCCCTCTGTCCCTCTGACTATACCCCTTGTTCATCCTCTGGGTTTTCCCCCCCTTCTTCCTTTTCCTTCTCCCTGGGCCTCCTGTCCCATGATCCTCTCATATCCCTTTTGCCAATCACCTGTCCAGCTCTTGGCTCCATCCCTCCCCCTCCTGTCTTCTCCTATCATTTTGGATCTCCCCCTCCCCCTCCCACTTTCAAATCTCTTACTAGCTCTTCCTTCAGTTAGTCCCGACGAAGGGTCTCGGCCCGAAACATCGACTGTGCCTCTTCCTAGAGATGCTGTCTGGCCTACTGCGTTCACCAGTAACTTTGATGTGTGTCGCTTGAGACAGTGTTCATGGGTTCATGGGCCATTCAGAAATCTGATGGTGAAGAGGAAGAAGATGTTCCTAAAATGCTGAGTGTGTGTCTTCACGTTCCTGCACCTCCTTTCGAACATAGTAATGAGAAGTGGGCACCTCCTGGGTTGTGGGGATCCTTAATGATGGATGCTGACTTTAGCGGCTTCACCTTTTGAAGAGGTCTTTGACGCTGGGGAGGTTAGTGCCCATGATGGAGATGGCTGAGTTTACAACCCTCTGCAGCTTTTTTCTGATCTTGAGCACAGACCCCTCCAGATCTGATGGTGATGCAACCAGTTTATGTTCTCCGCAGTGTAACTCGCAGAAATTTGCTCTTGTGACTCCACGACCTGTAGGCCCACACATTTAAGTGATAGCAGTTTAGGAGGGTGTAACCTGGAACAGCAGCACAGTTGAGAATGCCAAGTGATCAAGCTCCTGAGAAGAAATGACAAAGTCTGCTCTATCTGAAATACTGCCGAAAGAGCAGGAATTTCATTCTCACTTCCCGGAAAAGATCTGTCACTGTCTCCTCTCTATACCGCAGCAGAAAACCCAGAAGAAACCTCATTGCTAATCATCTCTTAGATTACCCCAGTAAAACATGTGAATAAAGGAGAAAACTGCATTGGGTGATTGATGGAGAATCTCAGTCATAAGGCATCTCTCTGCTTTGAATTTCAGAGATTCAGAACGGAATTCCTTCAGAAATGAAACCAAACAATGATTTTTATTAAAAGTACAGATCTGGGCAATGCTTATGTTTGAAGGGAGCATTCCTAGTGATATCTTTGTTCCTTGACTATGAGTAATGTTTTAATTACATATCCTTAATTCAGCAGAAGGGTTAGTGCAGACTTCTATGAACTGTTGCCAGCTTATCCCTATGAGTTTAAAAGTGCTGAACAGAGACCTTAAATAGAACAGAGAAGTATTGCACAAAACTCTCCTGTTGCCTTTTGGAATGTATGAAGAGCAGTCACCAATGGAAGATAAAAACATATCATAAATCAAATTATCCATATAGTCCAACTAAATTGGGAAAATAGAACAATACCCTTCATTCAAGTGAGACTTCTTCACCATCAACTGCCTATATATAAAATAAAGAAATACATCAAGGATTGCCTGAGCAGACAGTGTGGTACTTTGCTGTGGTGATGTAGAAAACACTGCGGATATTGTTTGTTTTTCATTTGTACTACATCCATGTACTGTTGTATGAAATGGTCTGTCTGAATGGCATGCAAAACAAAACCCTTTCACTCTAAGTTGGTATGCAGTACATACTAATAATACACTAATTACCAATAACTATTATTTTAATTGGGTGGCAGTGTTGATACATGTCTCCATCATAGGAGATGAAAGAAACCCCTTGACTTTGCTAGCCTGCAGGTCACCCTTGAGCGAGGTGTAGCACCTCGATCAGGGTGGTGTGAAGCCATGAGAATTGGTGGTGGATGGTCGTATGAGCAGGTGGTTCATATCACAAGTCTTGGTTATACGACCTCTGACGCCAGGCAGACAATCTCTGAAGAGTATTGATTATGGCTGTGGTCGCATAACTTGTGAAAACACTGCCCGGAAGAAGGCAATGGCAAAACACTTCTGTAGAAAGAGCTTCCAAGAACAATCATGGTCATAAAACCATTATCACCCATGTCTTACAACATGGAACATAATGTTGAAGATTACTTTAAAATAATGAAAAAGTTATACCTCCTTTCATTTTATACTATTATTCCAGAAATTAAACATTTAAAAACAGTTAACAACAAGGATAGGTAGTTCATCTATAAGCTGGTCTGAAAATTTTCTACTCATGACTTCATGAAAGACCCAGGCAAGAACTGAATAGAATTTTTTTCATATCTTATTATTTTACAACATTTATTCTGAGATAATTCTAAGTGAGAATGATTGCAGCACAAAGTGAAAATTCCCATGTTCACTAAAGAAATTTGTGTGTAATTGCCGACACTTACCGATATTTATTGATCTACCTGCATGCATAATGGCTTGTTACAGCAACTACTCTGCATGCGACCACAATTAACTACAGGGAGTTGTGGACACAACTCAGCATACCACAGAAATCAGCCTCCCCTTTATGGACTCTGTCTACTCTTCTCAATGTTTCAGTAAAGCTGCCAGCACAATCAAAGAACCACCCATCCTGGCCTCTTATCCATACCCCCTCACCAATCAATTAGAAGATACAGAAGCTTGAAAGCATGTATCTCCAAGCTCAAGGACAGCTTCTATCCCACTAATATAAGACTACTGGATAGTTCTAGTCTACCCTATTTATACCGCTTATAATTTTATATACTTCAATCATTTTTCATGTTAACCTCTTCCGTTCTGGAGAAACAGACCATGTACATATAACCACAATGAATTTTATTAAACAAAGAACTCTAATCAATAATATATTTACAAGATCACTCAAATATTACTGATTTATTAAAAATACAACCCTCCCATTCAGGCCTAAAGATTTAATGCTGTGGAGGATTTCTTCCTCTTGTGGGATAAGGGGATCACTTTGTTCCGTAGGTGAGAATTGTGGCTGTGAAACAATCTCAGGTTCTGGGGCTTCCTGTATGATGGCTGGAGGTGTAGACTCTGAGACTACGGGAAGTGGTTTTGACAACTCTGGACGCCTTTCTTTCTCCTTATCTCAGGTTTTCTCCCTGGATCTACTTCAATCCTTGCTTCTGTCCTGGTCCGGGCTTCTTTCTCTCTCTTTATCCTGCTCTCAATCCCTTTCTCAGTCACACTCCCTTTCCTCTTCCTAGGTTCTCTCACAATCCCTATTACAGTCTCTCTCACGGTCTTTCTCTCTATCTCTTATCTCCTTTTGGTTTCCTTATCCACAAGTTGGACATCTGACAAATCCTCTGTTTTCATATCTCCATTGACTCTATTTTTTTGGCCTTCATTCATCCAGCTGGGCTTTGACCTTTGCTTTTACAAGCAGCTTCCTGTCTTCCACTTGCAATAACCTTAATGCACACAGAGTAAATTATGGTTCCTTATACTCATGAAAGCTGAATGCTTGCAACTTTCCTGAAGCTCCTTGAGTTCTCTTCCAGCTTAAAACCAAGCCACATTTTACAAGTAACTGCCTGATTAACATTTCAAAAGTTTTCTTAGCTATGTTGTTTACAAAAACCATTGCAGTCAGACAACTGCTTTGTCACTTTCCCAATTCCTCTGAGCAGCATGGTCCGTCCTTGGTCTAATGTGGTAATTGGTCTGTGTACATATGCTCCTGCCACAATAGTAACATAATTTGTTCGGCTATGCAAAGTTTCTGTTTAGATGTTGCAATGTTTTTCACACTCACTTTCATTCCTGACTGCAACTCTGTCTGTTGTTTCCATTGATACAGCAAGCTCAACTGCTCTTTTAAATGTAAGTTGTGCTTACATTATAAATTTCAAGGCTAGGCAATCTTGTGTCAGTCTCATTATTATCAGATTTTTCATCAACAACAGACAGATTGGTGCTCATTCTGAAACTGCAGCTTGACTTGGGGCAGCACAATAGCATAATGGGACAGCCTGCTGGTGTAGTGCAACAGCACAATAGCGTAACGCTTATAGTGCCAGTGAGCTGGGTTCAATTCCTGCCGCGGTCTGTTAGGAGTTTGTACGTGCTCTCTGTGACCACGCGGGTTTCCTCTGGATGTTCCAGATTCCTCCTGAACCCCAAAGGCAAGTGGGTTAATAGGTTATAATTGGATAGTACTGGCCCATTCAACTGGGAGGGCCTGTTACTGTGTTGTATCTCTAAATACAAAAATAAAACCAAAAAATACTCCCCATATTATCCATAACTCCACTAAACTTTGAGTAATCTGTGAACTTGAACCTGGTAATCGTACCTTCTAGATCCATATCTAAATCTACATGCATTGTGGACAAGCACTGGAATGTGGGGCAATACTTGAGGGCTGCCACCAGCACACCCTTGAGTATGTTAGTTGTTAAAAAAAACAACACATTTCATTATATGTTTTGATCTTCTTCTTCTTCTTCTTCTTGATCTTCTTCTTCTTGATCTTCTTCTTCTTGATCTTCTTCTTCTTGATCTTCTTCTTCTTGATCTCCTTGTTCTTCTTGTTCTTCTTCTTCTTCTTAGCCCATCACCCATACTGGGGAATTGGCTGCCAACAGCAGCTCACCAGAGTCCCCAATCATGGGCCAGTATTTCAAATTGCCTCTGGGTGTGGCCTATCTCTGAAAATCCTTCCTTTCCATGCAAATGTGTCATTGGAGCTTACGTAGACATTTCTGTAGTTCTGGGTTTTCACAACATGAGGTTGCTGGTCGCATGTCCAACCCTCCTACTTTCGCCGACATGGCAGAGATTTGTTACGATGTACATATGACAAATAAACTTGAATCTTGAATCAAGTCATTCATGTGTATTACAAGCAGCAAGAGTCCCAGCAACAACCCTGTGGAGCACCACTAGTCACAGGCATCCAATTGCAAAAACAATCTTCTGGATTCCATGAAGCCACAACCTCTCAGTTTGACTCTTGTTGAAGGCCTTTCTGAAATCCTTGTACACCATTTGATACCACATGATTAGTGCAACACCTCATAATTCCACGTGGGGCTGGGTCAAGCCTGATGGCATGAACATTGTCTAACTTCTGATCATTGCTCCCCTTTTGTTTTCGCACCCCAATCTGTCTTTTTTCCATTCCCCATTCTATTTAACATCTCCCACACCTTCTTTTCTCCTTCCCCACCCTCATGACCTGTCCATTTCCTTCCTCTGATTCTCCTCCTCCTTCCTTTTATTCCACATTTTCCTCTCCTATTAGATTCCTTCTTCAGCCCTTTACCTCTTCCACCTATCCTCTCCAAAGTTCTTACTTCATCCCTCTGCCACCCCCCCCCCACATGGTCTTACCTATCACCTGCCAGCTTGTTCTTCTCTCCCTCTCTCTTCCTTCTCCCTGCTGAGTTTGAAGAATGCAGTTTGAGTGTTGGCTCTCAAAAAGCCTGTGTTAAAAAGCCACAGAGTTAGTAATTCCATGCTAATCTGTGGATCTTTAGAACAATTCTGCCCCATTTCATTCCAGTCCTGGTTTAGGCTCTTAGCCTGAAAAATCGACTGTTTATTTCTCTTCATAGATGCTGCCTGACCTGGGCTCCTTCAGCATTTTGTGTGTGCTGTGCGATAGCAAATTTGCCCATCTTATGGTAGGAGGCACAAGAATGAAAGTTATTGTCCTGATCTTTGGGAGTAAGGAGAGACTTCACGGTACCTTGCAGCCTGAATGCCATGCAACATTTCTTCCCATGTACATTGCAGTTATAATGAGTCAGATTTTACGAGTGTAATGATGATGGAGCCATCAGCATTTACTGTGAAAGCGGAATTCAATGAGATGTGATAGAGTTCAGCATGAACCTGGGATGTCCCTGAGGCTGTGAAGATGACCTTAACCTCCACAGGCAAAGCAGTCAAACCACAGGTGTGAGGCTGCATTTGAGATCACAGAAGGTCACAGATCTCCGTTAGAATAAAGAATGCAGTTTGAGTGTTGGCTCTTAAAAAAGCCTGTGTTTTGTGTGTTTTGCTGCTTTTGAGGTCACTTTCATCAGGAAGAATTGTGCTGGAGAAATGAAAAGTCCAGTTGAAAAATGATGAGATAAATTTCCTGTCAGGCCTGCACAGGCAAACACCTCCTAGTCTCCACCCAGTTAGAGAAGCCCCCTGCAGTCTGTTCAAACCCAGCTCTTATCCCAAATTCGTGTTCATTCATATGAACCAAACAGGCTCATCCATTTACTTCGAGCCTTCAGTTACCTAGTTATTTTTATTATAGTGAACATAGAATATAGAAAATCTCCAGCATATTACAGATCCTTTGGCCCACAATGTTGTGTCGACCATGTAACCTACTCTCAAAGCTGCCTGGAATTTCCCTACCGCTTAGCCTTCTACTTTTCTAAGCTCCATGTACCTATCTAACAGTTTTTTAAAAGACCCTATTGTATCCACCTCTACCTCTGTTTCTGGCAGTGCATTCCACACACCCACCACTCTGTGTGAAAAATGTGCCTCTGATATCCCTCTTGTACCTACTTCCAAGCACCTTAAATCTATACCCCCTCACTTTAGCCATTTCAGCACTGGGAAAAGGCCTCTGGCTATCCACATATTCAAAGCCTCTCATCATCTTATACACCTCTATCAGGTCACCTCTCATCCTCCAGTGCTCCAATGAGAAAAGGCCAAATTCACTCAACCTATTCTCATAAGGCATGTTCTCTAATGCAGGCAACATCCTTGAAAATCTCCTCTGTGCTCTCTCTATAGCATCTACATCCTGCCTGTAATGAGGTGACCAGAACTGAACACAGTACTCCAAGTGGGGTCTAACTAAGGTCTTACATATCTGTAACATTACCTCATGGCTCTTGAACTCAATCCTAAGATTGTTGAAGGCCAACACACCATTCACCGTGTGCAGTAGCTTTGAGTGTCCTATGGACATGGGCTCCAAGTTCTTGCTGAGCCTCCATACTGCCAAAAGTCTTACCATCAATATTATATTCGGTCTTCAAATTTGACCTACCAAAGTGAACCACTTCACACTCATCTGGGTTGAACTCCATCTGCCACTTCTCAGCCTAGATCTGCATCCTATCAGTGTCTCGCTGTAATATCTAACAATCCTCCAGACTATCCACAACACCCCCAACTTTTGAATTATCAGCAAACATACTAACCCACCCTTCTACTTCCTCATCCAGTCATTTATAAAAACCACAAAGAGTAAGGGACCCAGAACAGATCCCTGAGGAACACCACTAGTCACCGACCTCCATTCAGAATATGAACCATCCACAACCATCCTTTGCCTTCTGTAGTCAAGCCAATTCTGGATTCTATACCTCATTACTTTCTGAATGAACCTCACATGAGGAACCTTATCAAATGCCTTACTGAAATCCATATACATTACATCTACTACTCTATCTTCCTCTATACTGCTCTACTTCAAGAGAATTTAAGTATCCCTTCTCTCTTGTTTTGTGATCTTCACCACCACGCCCCCCCCCCACCACCCCATGGCTTGTTATTATGCATTTTGTTGGGGTTGAGTAGTTCCCTGATCTTGGGAATTTACTTGCAAATGTTTCATCACCATATGAGGAGAGCGTTGTTGATTGTGGGTGTGTCCTCAGAATGCTTGGCCTGTATATATCAAATCAGCTGATTGGTTGTTATTATGGAACCTCAATTGTCATGCAGGGAGGAATGCTCGTCACTGATAGGTTAAGCTTTGAGCTTTGTGGTCTGGAATTCTACCATCATTGGCTCATAAATAGGGTCGATGTCTACATGTCAATTTACAGAATTGTTCGCAGGAAATCATGCTTCTAGGAACTCTCTTGTATGCTGCATGTTTGCTTGCAGCATGAATTTCAAATTGTGCCCCTCTTGATCTTCATGGATAGATGAAGACCACTACACACAAATTATTGGGGGCGACACAGCAGCATAGTGTGTAGCAAAACGTTCTACAGTGCAGGTGACCCAGGTTCAAATCCCACCACTGCCTGTAAAGAGTTTGTATGGCCTTCCCATGACCGTGTGGGTTTCCTCCCATAGCCCAAAGATGTATCAGTTGGTAGGTTAATTAGTCATTATAAATTGTCCCATGATGAAGCTATGATTAAAGTGGGAAATTACTAGCCAGCATGGCTCGAAGGGCTGGAATGGCAAATACCATCTATAATTTTGCTGATACTACAACCATTGTTGGTAATATCTCAGTTGGTAAGATGGAAGAGCTGATCGTGGACTTCAGGAAGGGTAAGATGAAGGAACACATTGTCACAATGGCGCGTTGGGAACTGAACAAGACAGACACTGAAGTACAAGGAGCAGGACTTGACTAGAGTAGGGATGTGACAGGATTCAGACCAGGAGCAGGGACAAGAATGCAGATTTGGGCTAGGGAAAGCAGGACCAGGACTAGAAACCATGGACTAGGAGACAAGGCTTCGACTCCGAGCCTGAGACTGGACAAGGACGCAGAACCTGGGTCTTGCCTTGGGCTCAGACCCCAGAACCAGGCAAGGGCATGACATGGCTTCAGGACATGACGTGGCTGGTGTATAGACTCTGAAGGCTTGAGGCTGGGGTCTTGGCTCTTGAACTTGGAGGCTTGGCTTGGGATCTTCAAGGTTTAGGTTCTTGGAGCTTGGCTTGGGATCTTCAAGGCTTTGGTTCTTGGAGCTTCTCCTGTGCAGGAGACAGAACTCCTGGGCAGAATGCAGAACTTCACCCCACGGAGACCAGGACATGGAGGGACAGACCCAACCGCGGGGTAACGGCAAACAGCCTGCTTACCCGACAGAGGCAAGGGACAGGAAGGGACAGAACAAACTACAGGGCAACAGCAATTGGCCTGGCTTACCCAACAGAGGCAAGGGACAGAACCAACCACAGAGTAACAGCAATTATAACCTGGCTTACCCAACGGAGGCAAGGACAGGAAAGGAGGTCAATCCAGGGTGGCTCTGTGTCTTGAGGCAGTCAGCAACCTTGGCTGGTTACAGAAAAAGCCAAATCCATACCACAATGACTGCTCGAACAAGTGGCAACAAGGCTCTATGAAGCTGTGGTCCTCCAACCAGGCTTAGAGATCACGAACGGTTTCACTAGCTTTCCATCAGCAGGTTGCTTCAAGAGGGACTGACAAGACAAACCAGCAGCCCACACTCAACCCCAAGGCTACTTATATTCCAAGCCGAAAGATGGGAATCAGGTGCCTATGATTAACTCAACCAAACGAGGGACAGCTGGAAGACCCGGAGTCCCGAGTCCACGGACCAGACCGTGAACCGGAATGCTGACTTCACAGACTGGACCATGACATAAATACCAATCCTCATAGAGGGATCAGAAGTGGAGAGAGTGAGCAGTTTCAAGTTCCTGGGTGTCAAGATCTCTGAGCATCTAACCTGGCCCCAACATATTTATGCAATTATAAAGAAGGCAAGACAGTGACTATACTTCATTCGGAGTTTGAAGGGATCTAGTATGTCAACAAATACACTCAAAAACTTCTATAGATGTACCATGGAGAACATTCTGACAGGCTGCATGACTGGTACGTGGTGGCTACAACACAGGACCGAGAAAAGCTATAGAGAGTTGTAAATTTAGTCGGCTCCATCTTGGGTACTAACCTATGAAGTACCCAGGACATCTTCAAGGAGCGGTGTCTCAGAAAGGCAGTGTCCATTATTAAGGAACTCTAGCACACAGGACATGCCCTTTTCTCACTGTTACCATCAGGTAGGAGGTACAGAGGCCTGAAGACACACACTCATTGATTCAGGAACAGCTTCTTCCCCTCTGCCATCTGATTCCTAAATGGATATTGAACCCTTGGATACTACTTCACTTCTTTAATATATATTATTACTGTTTTTTTGCACGATTTTTAATCTATTCAATATACGTATACTGTAATTGATTTATTTATTTATTATTATTATTATTTAATTTTGCTTTTTTCTTCTATATTATGTATTGCATTGAACTGCTGCTCCTAAGTTAACAAATTTCACGACACGTTCCAGTGATACTAAACCTGATTCTGATTCTGATTCCTCACGATATGTTAATAAATAAATAGATTTTCCATTATGCATTTTATTATTAAATTGATCATTCATGACTAGATCGCCATGGCTGCTCTGTGTTTGGGTAAAGCCTCCATTACATTTCCCGACATTCCCCAATGCAGTAATGTTTTGTGGTAGTCAGGCTACAGGTTAGCAATAAATCTCTCATTAATCCCAAAGGTCAGAACAGTGTCTGATATCCATGGGTCACATCCTCCTTCCCTGTCCCTCCTCCCAGAAGGTGGATGACTTTGCTGCTACCATGGAGAATCAAACATCACATGGAAAGTGCTGGAGGAAATCAATGGCTCAGGCAACATCAGTGGAAGACAAAGAAAAGTCAGCATTGTGGAATGAGACTCTGTAGAATGGTTCCTCTTCAGGTTAAGACATTTTTCATCAGCACATTAAGATATGTGAATGAGTTTTTGGGCAACTCGACAAACCAAAACAATACAATTAAGCTGACGTATTAGTGAAACGGAGCATAAATGCTGTTTGTTTCCTTGATGCCACAGTGGCACAGTAGCATGGTGATTAGCCTAATGCTGTACAATACCAGCAAAGCAGGTTCAATTCCTGCTGTTGCCTGGAAGGAGTTTGTACGTTCCCCCTGTGGCCATGTGGGTTTCCTCTCACAGCCCAAAGACATACTGGGTGGTAAATTAATTGGTCATTGTAAATTGTCCCATAGAGTTAAATCGGGGATTTAGTGGGTGGCACAACTCGAAGGGCCAGAAGGGCTAACTCCATGCTATAACTCAATACTTTATATGTTATTGTCACCAAATATTTTAAATATAGAAAGCTTTAACTACGAATTTTAAATAACTCAAGGTATTCTTTGAGGAGTGCATAAAGATAACATTGGTTTTGCTTTGGAATGCAGCTGAGGCTGAGGAAAATAAGCTGGAGAAATGTACTGGCAAGGAATAGACGTGTGAAATACTTAAAGCAAAAATTAATTCCTAGAGAAATTTATTCCACTACAACACAGGGACAAATAGTTAACAATATCACACTATGGATGAATAAAGAAATGAAGGCACACTGAAAGTGATGAAAAGACATGGATAAGTACTGCAGAATGACAAAAGGGAATCCAACAGGGATATGAATCATCAAAAAGTATTAGGACAGCTAAGAGAAACTATAAAATTAAATTATCAATGAATGTAAAAAGAGATAGCAAAGTGTTCAACAGACACATAAATAACAAAGGTAAAATCAAGTTAGGAGCCGGGCCACTGTGGTAAATGCAATAAACTCACAGGTAATAACTGTGAAATGGAAAAAACTGTTAAATACCTAACGGCCATAAATATACGATAGTCACTAATAAATCTAACAGGGAATTGAGGAGAAAACATCTTTACTCAGAGAGTGAAAAGAGCATGGAACTCATTCCCACAAGGATAACTGGGATGCACAACAGAGATATATTTAATGGGAACAGGATAAATACCAGAGGGAGGAAAGAATAGGATGGATATGTTGATGATGTAAGGCGAAGATGGGAGGGAAAAGGGTTGCATGGGTTAAAGATAACGGTATTTACTAGTGACATTAAAGGGCTGATCCTGTGCTGTGAAAGCAGTGTAATTGTATGAGATACTGTGTCTATTTCTGCCTGTGGCAGGGATGATAAGAAATAGTCCAAAATTCAAAATGAATTCTCTATCAAAGTATATATATATGTCACCATATACAGCCCTGAGGTTCATTTTCTTGGGGGCATTCAGAGTAAGTTCTATTTGTCTGTGGTGTCTGATAAGTGACTTACTACAATATCTGTTGCCCTACCTGAGTGAACTAGAGCTTTTCTCTTTGGAGCAAAAGAGGATGAAAGGTGACTTGATCAAGGTGTACAAGATCAGAAAGAGTATAGATAGAGCGGACAGCCAGAAACTTTTTTCCCAGGGTGGAAACATCTATTATGAGGGAGCATAATTTTAAGGTATTTGGGAAAAAAAGTAAGGTGAGGAGGGATTTCACCAACACATCCCTCCTTCATCGCCTGTCCCATTGAAAACCAACCAGTAATTTGCTCTTTCCCAGTTCTAATGAAGGATTCTGGACTTGAAACACTAATGGTCCCTCTCTCCATGGATGCTGCTTGATCTGCTGAATCTTTCAGTCTATCCAATTTTATTTCAGATTTTCTGCATCCAAAGTTTTTGATTTTATCCACCATTCAGGGCCCCAAACAGTCCTTCCAGGTGAGGCAACACTTCACCTGTGAGTCGACTGGGGTGATATACTGCGTCCGGTGCTCCCGATGTGGCCTTTTATATATTGGCGAGACCTGACGCAGACTGGGAGACAGCTTTGCTGAACATTTACGCTCTGTCCGCCAGAGAAAGCAGGATCTCCCAGTGGCCACACATTTTAATTCCACATCCCATTCCCATTCTGACATGTCTATCCATGGCCTCCTCTACTGTAAAGATGAAGCCACACTCAGGTTGGAGGAACAACACCTTATATTCCGTCTGGGTAGCCTCCAACCTGATGGCATGAACATCGACTTCTCTAACTTCCGCTAAGGCCCCATCTCCCCCTCGTACCCCATCTGTTACTTATTTTTATGCACACATTCTTTCTCTCACTCTCCTTTTTCTCCCTCTGTCCCTCTGAATATACCTCTTGCCCATCCTCTGGGTCACCCCCCCCCCGTTCTTTCTTCCCGGACCTCCTGTCCCATGATCCTCTCGTATCCCTTTTGCCTATCACCTGTCCAGCTCTTGGCTCTATCCCTCCCCCTCCTGTCTTCTCCTATCATTTTGGATCTCCCCCTCCCCCTCCAACTTTCAAATCCCTTACTCACTCTTCCTTCAGTTAGTCCTGACGAAGGGTCTCGGCCTGAAACGTCGACTGTACCTCTTCCTAGAGATGCTGCCTGGCCTGCTGCGTTCACCAGCAACTTTGATGTGTGTTGCTTGAATTTCCAGCATCTGCAGAATTCCTGTTGTTTGATTTTGTATGTCCTGTCTTTCTGAATTTACGGCTTCTCTGACCCGTGTTACTAAATTACCTTATAATTCTGGTCAACCAATAATAGGAAGGATCTTGAGGCTTTGGAGAGAGGTTTACCAGGATGCTGCCTGGTCTGGAGGGCATGTGATATAACTGGAAGTCAGGCAGACTCGGGTTCTTTTCTCTGGCGTGGAGGAGGCTGAGGTCTATAAGGTTATGAGAGGCATAGATTAGAGTAGACAGACAGTATCTTTTTTCCAGGGTTGAAATGTCTAATACCAGTGGGCATGCATTTAACTGAAAGGGGGTAATTTCAAAGGTGACGTGAAGTGCAAGTGTTTTCATCCTGAGTGCTGAGCGCCACTGTCTGGGGTTGTGGTGGAGGCAGGTGCATTAGGAAATTTTGAGAGACATTTAGATAGGCTGAAGGGATTAATTTGGTTGACCATTTGATTACTAATTTGGATGTTTCGGCATAACATTGTGGACTGTATGGGCTCTGTTCCTGTGCTGTACTTTGCTATGTTCCAAGTTCAGAGTTCTAAATAACTCACAAAAGCTACCAGAGTGAGTTAGTTAACTGAATAAGTGTAGCATTGGATTTTATCTCGATGGCAATTTAAAATGCTTACAGTTTGTGCACAAGATTAACAATGTTGAATTTTAGCTCTGAAGAACTAGATACAGTTGATAACATTACAAGAGGAATCTGCAATGGTTCATTGATTCTGCTGAATTAAGTGCTGATGTACTTGCTTGGCATTATCGAATCTCTCCGTTAAATGTGCAGAAAACTTAATGATTATATTTTCATTGATGAACAGATAATTACATGATTGGTGAGTCAGGAGCACTATTGATCCCTCTTTCTTGATGTCAGCAGATAACACTGAAAAATTTAACCCTGCATTGCCTTCATACCCATGCTCACCTGCCATCTCAGAAGGATGCAAAATAGCTTTCATTACTACTTAAAAGAGGGCAGAATTACTTTATTCGCAAGGCTTGTACTAAAGATAAAAATTAGCTTTATTTATCATATGTGTATTGAAACATACAGTGAAATGTGCTGTTTGTATCAAAACAAATCAGCAAGGATTTCTGGCACCACCATAGCATACCCACAACTCACGGACCCTAACCATATGTCTTTGTCTGTGAGAGGAAACCGGAACACCCGGAGGAAACCCACGCGGCCATGGGGAAAATGTACAAACTCCTTGAAGACAGCAGTGGAATTGTGCTCCAATTTTACAGCCCTTACTGTAAAGTGCTTCACTAATCCATTTTCCATTTATATTTATCCGTCTATCAGAGCATGAAACAGGTTGTTATTTCTAAGGTATAAATTGGCTGCAAAGCATTACCCTGAAGTACAAGAGTGAACTTGTCAGCCATGGATTGCAGTTCAAAATGTTGTGCATTCAGAGATGTTCTACACACCACTGTTGTAACGGGTGGTTACAGGAGTTGCTGACAATTTGAACCAGACTGGCTATTCTCCTCTGACTTCTCTTGTCAACAAGGTATTTTCATCCACAGAAATGCCCCCTCACTGGGTACTTTTTGTTTCTCGCACCATTTTGTATAATCTCTAGAGATAGCTGTTTGTGAAAATCTCAGCAGTTTCTGGCACCAACTATTACTCCATAGTCAAAATCACTTAGATCACATTTCTTACCCATTCTGATGTTCAGTCTGAACAAATCTGAACCTCTTAATGATGCATTGAGTTGGCTGCTACATGATTGGCTGATTAGATATTTGCATTAACAAGCAGGTGCACAGGTGTACCTAATAACGTGCTCACTGAGTGTGAATGCAAGATGCTATGAGGACGCCAGAATTAGAGATGACATTAGCAGGCTGTCCCCAGCACATCTTCCAAGAGATGCTGCCTGGCCTGCTGCGTTCACCAGCAACTTTAATGTGTGTTGCTTGAATTTCCAGCATCTGCAGAATTCCTCGTGTTTACATCTTCAGGTTGTTTTGTTTATTAATACAAAAGACGCCTTTCACTCACTGATTCAATGTACATGTGATTAATAAATAAATTTAATCTAGGGTAGCAGGTTACAGATACGTCTCTACCAAAGGAGGTGTAAGGTGCACTTTCCTCTGCTAGCCTGCAGGTCACCCTAGGGAAAAGTGTAGCACCTACTTAGCCCCCTGATCAGGGTCACATGAAGCCATGGGAAATGTGGTGGATGGTTGTATGAGCAGCTGGGGCATATCACAAGTCCTGGTTGTGTGACCACTGATACCAGGCCCACAATCTCTGAAGAGTATTGATAATGGCTGGGGTCACCCATCTTGTAAAGATACTGCCCAGAAGAAGGCATTGACAAACCACTTCTGGAGAAAAATTTGCCAAGAATAATCATGGTCATGAAACCATGATCACCCACATCATATGACATAGCACATAACGATGATGATGATGATGACGAAGAGAAAATGATTTTAACTATCTTAAATCTATCTGTATCACCCATCTTATAAAGACACTGCCCAGAAGACATTGACAAACCATTTCTGTAGAAAAATTTGCCAAGAACAATCATGGTCATGAGACCATGATCACCCACATCATATGACACAGCAGATAATGGTGATGATAAATCTAATCTAATGTAATCTTTTTAGCAATTAGTTTTAAAAAGTAACATTTTGGTTTATCAAAATTCAGAAGGGTCTGGGAAGAAAATACATGGTTAAGCTCCACACTACCCCTCCCTCTCTATGCTGCTCACCCAATGCACACAGTGTTGTAGCTCTTTAAAAGTGATTAAACCACTCTCTTGCAACACACATAAAATTGCTGGTGAACACAGCAGGCCAGGCAGCATCTATAGGAAGAGGTACAGTCAATGTTTTGGGCCGAGACCCTTTGTCAGGACGAACTGAAAAGAGAGATAGTAAGAGATTTAGAAGTGGGAGGGGGAGGGAGGGGGGAGATCTGAAATGATAGGAGAAGACAGGAGGGGAAGGGATGGAGCCAAGAGCTGGAAAATTGATTGGCAAAAGGGATATGAGAGGATCATGGGACGGGAGGCTTAGGGAGAAAGTAAGGGGGAGGGGGGAGGCCCAGAGGATGGGCAAGGAGTATAGTGAGAGGGACAGAGGGAGAAAAAGGAGAGAGAAAATAAATAAATAAATGCATACCTACATACATACATAAATACCGGATGGGGTACGAAGGGGAGGTGGGGCATTAACGGAAGTTAGAGAAGTCAATGTTCATGCCATCAGGTTGGAGGCTACCCAGACGGAATATAAGGTGTTGTTCCTCCAACCTGAGTGTGGCATCATCTTTACAGTAGAGGAGGCCGTCGATAGACATATCAGAATGGGAACGGGACGTGGAATTAAAGTGTGTGGCCACAGTAAGATGTGTGTAGGAAATGAGTGAATGATATTGCTGCTGTCTAAGATTCACATCAGTACTGGAAACTGGGTCTTGAGTGGGGACACGCTGGGAATTCCTAACACATGTACGATACAAATCACAACAGGAGATAGAAAATGCATGTCAAAAGGGCAGTTAAGATAGTCATTGGGGATTTCAATATGCTGGTAGATTGGGAAAATCAGGTCAGTGGTGATTTTCAATCCCAAAAGAGATCATTTGTAGAATGCCAATGAGATGACTTTTTGGAGCAGCTTGTGGTTGAACCTATTAGGGGATCAGTTATTCTGGTTTGGGTGTTATGTATTGAGCCTGATTTGAATAAGGAGCTTAAGATAAAGGAATCCTTAGAATTGTAAGCATAGACTATTATCTAATTGGAGAGAAAATTCAAAAATCTGAGGTGCAAAGGGACTCAGGAGTCCTTGTGCAGGATTTCCTAAAGGTAAACTTGCAGGTTGAGTCGGAGGTGCGGAAGCTTTCTTGTTAGCATTCATTTTAAGAGGACTGGAATGTAAAAACAAGGGTATAATGCAGAAGATTTATAAGGCAGTGATGAGGCCTTTCTTGGAGTATTGGCAGCAGTTTAGGGACCCTTACCTAAGAAAAGATGTACTGATATTGGAGGGGTTTCAAAGGAGGCTTACGAAAATGATTCCGGGTTTGAAAGGTTTATCGTATGAGCAGCATTTGAATGCTCTGGGCCTGTACTCATTGGAATTTAGAAGAATAAGGGGGGATCTCATTGAAACCCATTGAATGTTGAAAGGCACAGATAGAGTGGATGTGGAGAAGATATTTCCTATAGTGGATGGGGGGGGTGTAGTACCAGAGAGCTTGATCAGAGACAAGAGGGATATCCATTTAGAATGGACATGAGGAGGAATTTCTTGATCCAGATGGTAGTGATTCTGTGGATTTTTTGCCACAAATGGTTGTGGAGGTCAGGTCATTGAGTTTATTTAAGGCAGAGGTTGATAGATTCTTGCTAAGTCAGGATGTGAAAGGTTACAGGGAGAAACCAGGTGAAAGGGGTTGAGAGGGAAATGGATTCTCCATGATCAAATGGTGGAGTAGACTTAATGGTCCAAATGGTCAAATTCTGCTCCAATGTCTTACGGACTTATAGTCTTATGTTCTGGCAACTTCACTCACCTCAACAATGACTTCACCACCTATGGACTCGTTTTTAAGGATTGCACAACTCATTCCCAGTACTATATGATGGAGCTAGATAGCTACTTCTTCGAACTCATCTTCAGAAACAGATTAATTTCTACCTCTGATGTCTTCCTTTGTCCTTTTCAAGGTGGATGGGGCTCTGTTAAAGACCCTGACCTGTAGCTACATTCAAATTTCGGTTCTTTTTGGCAATGGGACTGACTCCTGGGGCTCACCAACCGGCCGTTTTTTAATATTGCAAGGACACAGCCTGGAAGATGACTTGCCTTTAGGGTCCCAGGGCTTTGTAGCCCTGGGGATGAGTCGATTCTATGCCACCGACTGAAGCTTTGCAGCAGAAAATGGAATATCAAGAACAGTGGTTCAGTTGTCGGGAGGCTCTGTACGTGGCGAATGGCTCTCTCTTTCTCTTATCGGTGGAGGTGAGTTTGCTGCCGATTCTTGAGTGGGAGAGTTCAGAAAAAAAGCAAATCAGCAGACTTTAAAACAGTAAAACAACGAGTGTTTTTTTTTTGTATTGTTAGTTTCCACTCTCGCTGTATGACACCTGTGTGATACTTCTCTGTCCCTTTGTTAGGGAGAGAGAGCCTGAGGTGTGTCAAATTGTCAGGCAAAAAATTTGTTTTTGTTGTACAGCAGTTCATTGTCTTTCTTGGGGGCTTTGTTATTGCTTGCCTGGTGGGTGGAAGGTGCTGATGTTTTTTTTTTGCTGAAATAGGTGGTAGGGATGCGAGGTCATTGCTCTATTACTGCGTGTGTGTTGGGGGTGGAGTAGGGGGCTTTGGGGTTCTAACAGTTTTACTGTCATTCAATCTTTGGCGTGCCAGCTGGTGACGTAGTGGCATCAGAGCCGGACTTAGGAGCAAAGGAACCAGAGTTCCAATCCAGCCAGCTCCCTTACACGTTTTCTCTCCGTGCTGGGTTGAGCGTCAAGCCAGCAACTCGGCCACGTAAAAATAAGAAAGCCTGCTAAAAAAAAAAGCTGTCATGATGGTGTCCCGATGACTCCACTCAAAGTTAAGGGCTTTCTTCTTCTTCTTCAATCTTTGGGGTAATCTTCCGTTTTTGTAGATGTCTGCGAACAAGAATTTCAGGTTGTATATTGTACACAGTCTCTAATATTTAATGGAACTATTGAACTACAAGACCATGCATTTATTTATTTGTTTACTTGTTTATTTATTATTCACCTGTTCATTTATTAATTTTTGTGTTTACACAATGTCTTTGGCACATTGACAGTTTGTCAGTCTTTGTGCATAGCTGTTCCTTGATTCTATTGTATTTCTTTGTTTCATTGTGAATGCCTGCAAGGAATTTAATCTCAGGGTGGCATATGGTGACATATAGGTGTTTTGATAATAAATTCACTTCGAACTTTTGAACTTTGAACGGCCCTCCAATACTGGATCATCACCACCGCCCGGGCTTCAGCAACACAAGGGGAGATCCAGCATCATCTGCTTGAGGGCACCCCAGGGAGTGTAGCCAGTTCTGGCCCAGCCTGTGCCCCCCACACACACACCTGAAGAATATAGGATCATGTTTTCCCATGTGGTAACTTATTGCCCTACAATTGATTCCAGCAATGTTTTTCAATGTCCTGTGTTAAACTTTTCAACTGAAAAAATCCCTGTCTGTTTTACTGAAAAGAGCTTAAGTGTAATCTGTATAATATCCACACCGTCCCTTACATCCTCTGATAGTTATTCAGCACTTCGACACGACTGACTTATGAAAAGAGGCTTGGATCAACTGGATAACCAGAGACTTCATCCCAAGGCAGAAATGGCTCATACCTAAGGGGCATAATTTTTCGGTTATTGGACAAAAGTGTGGGGGGGTTGCCACATCTAAGATCTTCACACAGAAAGTGTTAAGTACATGGAACAAAGTGGCTCATATGAGATGGCATCGTTTAAGATGATTGGAGGGAGGTGGGTGTGATCTCAGAGGTAAGTTCTTTGTATTATTTGAGAATGATAGATGCATGGAACACCTTGCAAGGACTGGTGGTAGAACAAATACATTAGGGGCATTTAGAAAAATCTTAGATAGGCACGTGGATCATAGAAAAATGGAGGGTTATGTAGGAGGGAAGGGTTAGATTGATCTTAGAGTAGGTTAGAAGGTCAGCACAACATTGTGGGCTGAAAGGCCTGTACTGTGCTGTAAAGTTCTATGCTTCACGTTCTACAGTATGTTCTATGTTCTATGTATTACATAGTACTTCACCAGTCTTTATATTATTATCTATTGCCCTATTCTATTTCCCTAAATACGTCAAATGAGTAATTCATCTTGTAATGCCAGGCAAAAAGTGAGGAACAATATCTTTTTCGTTGTTGAGTTTCATTTTTAAAAGCTCTATGTATAAGTAGCGATTAATGGCCACAGTCTCTCCCTGATGAAAACTCGATTTCTCATTTGCAGTAAGTAGGTCAAGTTAAAAACCTAATTTTTCTTTGACAGTTTGTTCTTCCACCATTAGAGTATCTAAACTCTGTAAAGCTTTCTCACTTGTCATAGCATCATAGACTCATATAGCACAGAGAAAGGTCCTTTGGCCCAGTACATCCAAAGCCAAACCTTTTCTGATCTTCAGTATCCCATTTACCCACATTAGGACAATATTCAACTATGCTTTGCCTGTTTAAGTGTCCATTTAAATGTCTCTTAAATGTAGCACTTGTATCATATTCCACCACCTTCTCTAACAGCGCATTCCAGATATCACCCATACTATGTGTTTAAAAAAAAAATCCCACCCTTCAGACATACAGATAGACTCTCCTATTAGATTCCTTCTTCTCCAGCCCTTTACCATTTTCACTTATCACCTCCCAGCTTGTTGCTTCATCCCCCCTTCACCACCTATCTGGCTTCCCTTATCAGCTATCTTGTCCTCCTACCCTTTCCTCCCATCTTCTTATTTTGGAGTCTTCCCCTTTCCATTTCAGCCCCAATGAAGGGTCTTGGCCCAACATTTGACTGTTTATTAGTTTCCATAGATGCTGCCTGAGCTGCTGAGCTCCACAGACATTTTGTGTGTCACTGGCACTGACCCTGGATTTTGAGGCAGCTACACGATCTCTTTTATTTACTCCTCGTACCCCATCTGTTATTTATTTTTATACACACATTCTTTCTCTCACTCTCCTTTTTCTCCCTCTGTCCCTCTGACTATACCCCTTGCCCATCCTCTGGGTTCCCCCCCCCCGCTGTCTTTCTTCCCAGACCTCCTGTCCCATGATCCTCTCGTATCCCTTTTGCCAATCACCTGTCCAGCTCTTGGCTCCATCCCTCCCCCTCCTGTCTTCTCCTATCATTTTGGATCTCCCCCTCCCCCTCCAACTTTCAAATCCCTTACTCACTCTTCCTTCAGTTAGTCCTGACGAAGGATCTCGGCCTGAAACGTCGACTGTACCTCTTCCTAGAGATGCTGCCTGGCCTGCTGCGTTCACCAGTAAATTTGATGTGTTTTGCTTGAATTTCCAGCATCTGCAGAAGTCCTGTTGTTTGCTCTTTTATTTACCCTTCAGACCACCTTCTTCCCACTTCAAACCTATGCCCTC
Organism: Mobula hypostoma; assembly: GCF_963921235.1. Classification (NCBI taxonomy): domain Eukaryota; kingdom Metazoa; phylum Chordata; class Chondrichthyes; order Myliobatiformes; family Myliobatidae; genus Mobula; species Mobula hypostoma. Next base: position 68,764,412 of record NC_086110.1, on the reverse strand, counting down.
TTGTTTTTGTGCCCCTACCAATACAACTGGGTGGTGCATTGCAGACACATCTCTCTGAAGAGTGTAATGTACTCCTTTCCTCTGCCACCCTGTAGGTTGCCCTTGGGAGAGGTGTAGTACCTGCTTAGTCCCCGATCAGGGTCACATGAAACCGTGGCAGCAGGTGGTGGATGGTGGTATTAGCAGATGGCGCACATCACAAGTCCTGGTTATACAACCATTGATGCCAGGCAGACAATCTCAGAAGAGTATCAATGATGGCTGAGGTCCCCATCTTGTAAAGACACTGTCCAGAGAAGGCAATGGCAAATTACTTCTGTAGAAAAAATTGCCAAGAACAATCATGGTCATGATACCATGATCACCTATGTCATAAGACATGGCACATATGATGACGCTGATGATGACGGAGAAAATGATTTTGACTATCTTAAATCTATCTATACCTCTCATAATTTTTTATACTTCTATCAGCTCATCCCTCACCTTCCTTCCCTCCGGGGAAAACAAGCCTACCATATCCAATACCTTCCCATAACTAAAGTCCTCCAATCAAGGCAACATCCTCAGCAACCTCTACAATTAAGATTAAGATTAGCTTTATTTGTCACATGTACAGTACAAAACATTGAAACACAGAGTAAAATTCATTGTTTGAGTCAATGACCAACACACTCTGAGGATGTGGTGGAGGAACCCTGCAGGTGTCGCTCTGTTTCTAATGTCAACATGGCATGCCCACAACTAACTAACCCCAACATGTACATGCTTTTGGAATGTGGGAGGAAAGCAGAGCCCCCGGAAGATATCCACGTGGTCATGGAGAGAATGTACGGCCTCCTTACAGACTCTGTCAGGAATTGAACTTCAATCTTCTGAACGCCTGTGCTGTAAAGCGTAATGCTAACCGGTACACCACCGTACCGCAATGCTACTGCACCATCTCTCCAGCACAATTGTGTTCTTTCTACAGTCTGCTAATCAGGCTGTAAAGTTGCAACATAACATTCCAACTCATATTCCATGACTCAACCTGTAAAAACAAGCATGCCATGGGACTTTTTCACCAACCTATCCACCTGTTGTGCCATTTTCAGGAAACTATAGATTTGGACCCCTAAGTCTCTCTGTTCTTCAACATTCTTAGTTTTGAAGAACAACACAGTAACAAAGCAACAACAACAGCAAAACAACCGCTCACCCCCTGCCCCCTTTCTATCTACCCAGTTACTTACACACGCAGACAGTCCTCCAAACCCAGGACAGGCTGCCTCTGGTTCACTGATCACCATCCATGGCCCCGGACTCTGAGCCTCACAGACATTGGACCTCCTGCCTCCAGTCCATGGCCTAGACTTGCAGACTTGCAGACATTAGGCCTCTGACCTTCGGACATTCCATCCCAGGGACTTCAAACTTCAGGCCTCATCTTCCTCACTCACTGAATTCAGTCTTCGAGTTCCAGACTTTGTCAGGATTAAATTCCATCTGCCATTGCTCTGTCCAGCTTTCCATCAGTACTATATCCTGTTGTCATCTTAGGCAATATTCCTCACTGTCCATGACACTGGTAATTCTCATGTCACCAGTCATCCCTCTGACATTCTCAAGCAACTTGATAATAGATATCACAAAAAGCACTAATTCCCAGTGTTGTCTATATGGACTTTGTCCTTTCTCCCCATGACCACAAAGGTTTCATTCCAGTGTTCTGGTTTCCTCCCATATTCAAAGATGTATGGTTAAATTTGGGGTTAGCAAGTTGTGGACATGCTCTGTTGACGTCAGAAGCATGGTGATATTTACAGGCTTCCCCACAGCAGATCCTTGGACTGTCTTGGTCATTGACGCAAATCAAAACATTTCACTGTATGTTTGTATATTTCACTGTACATGTGATAAACAAAGGTAGTCTTTATTTTTAATCAGTTCTAATATCTGCAGTGCACCATGAGTCACAGACTTCCCATCAGATCAAAACCATCTCCTCAGCACTCCCCTCTGTGTCCTGTCACCAAGCCAGATGGACCACCAGTGACACAGTTCACTTTGAATACCACCTGTCTTAACCCTCTGTCCAACCTACCAGCGGTACTTGGTCAAATGTATTACTGAAATCCACCTGGGCAACATTTACCAGCCTGCCTTCATCAATCTCCAAGTCACCTCAAGAAACTCACTCAAATTAGTGAGATAGAATTTCTGCTGCACAATCCATGCTGACTATCCTAGATCAACCCCTGCATTTACAGACCTAATTAAATCCTAACCAGCACAGACAAAATGCTAGAGAAATGCAGCAAGACAGGCAGCATCTACAGAAGGCATCTGCAGTTTTGGTCTCCAGGGTTAAGGAAGGACATCCTGGCTGTGGAGGAGGTGCAGCGTAGGTTCACTAGGTTAATTCCTGGGATGTCCGGACTGTCTTACGCAGAAAGGTTAGAGAGACTGGGCTTGTACACGCTGGAATTAAGGAGATTGAGGGGGGGATCTGATTGAGACATATAAGATTATTAAGGGATTGGACAAGATAGAGGCAGGAAATATGTTCCAGATGCTGGGACAGTCCAGTACCAGAGGACATGGTTTAAGAATAAGGGGTAGGTCATTTAGGACAGAGTTGAGGAGGAACTTCTTCTCCCAGAGAGTTGTGGAGGTGTGGAACGCGCTGTCTCAGAAGGCAGTGGAGGCCAATTCTCTGGATGCTTTCAAGAAGGAGCTAGATAGGTATTTTATGGATAGGGGAATCAACGGTTATGGGGACAAGGCAGGAACCGGGTATTGATAGTAGATGATCAGCCATGATCTCAGAATGGCGGTGCAGGCTCAAAGGGCCGAATGGTCTCATTCTGCACCTATTGTCTATTGTCTATTGAAGGGAACGATCAGGCGGAGACCTTTCATCAGGACTACTAAATCATGTTCCTTCAAATTTTCGCCAATAACTTCCCTTCAATTACTGTAGAGGGTCACTAGCCTATAGTGTCTGGGCTTATCACTCTTCATAAGTTCTCCATTCTCGCATCTTTTGGTAATTTGCCTGTGGCTGACAAATATACAAAGATTTCTGTCATGATCCCAGCTATGTTCTCCTTTCTTTCCCAAAGCAATCTGGGAGAGATGGTCCACTGGTGGGAATTTATCTGTTCCTCGACATCTAACAAGCCGATTGGTGGTGTCGTGGCATCAGTGTCGGACTTCGGAGTGAAGGCTCCCGAGTTCAAATCCATCCGGCTCCCTTTCACGCTTTCTATCTGTGCTGGGTTGAGCGTCAAGCTAGCAACTCAGTCTCGTAAAAATAAGAATGCCTGCTATAAAAACGCTATCATAATGGTGTCCCGATGACTCCACTCGGAGATAAGGGCTTTCTTCTTCTTCTTCTTCTTCTCGACATTTGACACATCCACCTTCTTAACACTGACATGCTCCATCCTATCAACTTATCCCTCCATGGGCTCATTATTCTTCCCACCCTCTGCTTGCTGACTACAGATGGGAAGTATTCATGAATGACATTGACCACACTCTCTGGCTCCACACATAGATTGAAATGCAAGGTTTCTGCAAACCTCCAATGCAGCCCAAAGATATGGTAGGGACAGCCTGCAGATGTCTCTATGCTTCTGGCACCTACGTAGCATGCCCGCAACATACTAACACTAACATCTATGAGTTTTTTGATATGTCTGACTCACGAGGATGAATCATGCCCTCTTGTATTAGCCATTACTGCCTTGGAAGGAAGGTACTGGTTGTCCACTCTGTCAATGCCTCTTATCATCCTATGCATCTCTATCAATTCTCCTCTCATCCTCCTTAGCTCCAAGGAGAAGGGCCTTAGTACATCAACCTTATCTCATAGGACATGCACTCCATGTTTTCTTTTTTCGGATCAAGCCTTTGGAATCAGAATCAAACGTTTTGCTGACGGTGTCATAAGGAGGTAGCTAGGAACGGACTCAAGTACAAGACACAGACACTGAAGTACTAGGGACAGGACTCGGATACAGCGTGAAGGCTAGGACATGGACACGAATACCGGGAACCCAGAACAGGACTGGACAAGAGATCTAGGAACCCGGGCTTGGACTCCGAGCCAGACACTGGACAAGGACCCAGTACCTGGGTTTTGCCTCTGGCTCGGACCCCAGAACTAGGCAAGGACGAGGCTTGGCTGGTAGGCAGGATGAGGCTGGAGTCTTCAGGCTTGAGGCTAGAGACTAGAGGTGAGGCTTGGCAGGAGGCAGAAGGCTGGAGTCTTCAGGCTTGAGGCAGGAGGCTAGAGACTTGTAACTGTTAGAATGAGTTTTTTGGGTAGATGATTTGTTTACACTTAAATTACTTTGGCCACCAGACTTCTGTCTGACAAAGTATTGTGGATTGAGTCCACCGCAATGGCCTTCCTAAAAAGGTGTGAATACCAGAGGCTTCTGGCGCAGTAGGTTGATCTAATGCTGTAGTTTCGGAGACAGTATTATCTAAACATTATAAATAATAGTTGGCTTCTTTTTAGCACGGGAAATGCCAAATAAATGTATCGTAGACTTAACTTACAGTCCTAAAGGCTGTGAATACCAACCCAGACATGCTGGTGTCAGAAGGAAAGGATGGTGTGATATTTTGTATGTAGCTTCAATAGGAAGCATTGTCTATGCATTGTCTATAATCTTTTAAGTAGTGATTGCCTTTGTGTTTAGCATATAAATATCGAGCCCACATTCAGCTAGCAGACCTTTCTGCGGAAAGCGTCTCCATCTGTAAGATGCCTGCTGTACCTTGTTCTGTCGAATTAAGAAGCTGCTTTTAATCCACGCGACAACATTAACTACCTTGTACCTTACCAAACTCTGGTCACTGTTTCCACACACTTGTACATGTGACAACAAACTTGAGTTTAACTTTGAGTTTGAGGTTGAAGTACCAACAATAATGACCAGACAGTGGACAAGAAACTCATCTGCTCTTGCTCTGTCTCTCACAGAACGTAGTTGTCAAACATCGAGTTGTTAAAAAGGGCAGGTCTGTGGCATAATAATTAATTGGTGCTGCCTCACACAATACAAAGCAGAATTCAATCTGTGAAATAAAAATAGAAAATGTTGGAAATACCCAACCAATAAGGTAAAATCTGAGGTGTTAATGAGTTTTCGCCATTGGGACCACTATCAGTTGAATCATAATCTCTCAATATCAACATTACCGCATTCACTGTGTTCTTCATTCTTGCCTTCTCTGTAAGATATGCAACACATACTTGATTTTTAACTTTATGAGTTCTGATGAAAATGCTCCTGACCTGCAATGTTAAATCTTCCCCCTGCCCCTCCATGGATGTTGCCTTACTTGCTGAATGTTTCATCGATTTTCTGTTTTTATTTTTATTTGGAGATACAGCATGTAACAGGTCATTCTGGCCTAATGAGTCACACCACCCAGCAACCCACCAACTTAATCCTAGCCTAATCACAGGACGGCTTAGAACCAATTAGCCTACCAGCTGGTACGTCTTTGGAATGTGGGAGGGAACCGGAGACCCCGGAAGAAACCCATGCAGAGAGCGACAGAAGGTACAAACTCTTTACAGAGGACGCTAGAAATGAACTGCAACTTGCAGAATGCTCCAAGCTGTAATAGTGTCGCACTAACCGCTACACTACCATAGTGCCAAGATCTCCTTCGGATTTCCACCATCTGCGGATCTTTCTTGGTGTTTTTTTGTTCAATATTCAAATATTCCTATTTCATATATTTAGCACACACAGCAGAGGGTAATGCAGCATCCTATAACCTAGTCATTATCACTCTTGCAAACGGCGGAAGCTTGCTGTGTCCAAATTGGCTGCTGTATTTCACATGTTACTGTAGTAACTGGGCTCCAATAAATACTCTGTTTTCTCTGTAAATCGCAGTTAAATATCTTGATTTCAGAAACTATATAAATACAATTCCTCCTCAAAGTAAATAGGACACATTTTAAAAGCAAAAATTATAAGTAGACAGACAGCATATTTTTCCTTGGGTTGTAATGTCTGATACCAAAGAGCATGCATTTAAGATGATAGGGAGTAGGTTCAAAGGAGATGCAAGGGGTAAGTTTTATTACACAGAGAGTGGTGGGTGCCTGGAATATGCTACTTCGGGTGATGGTAGAGAGCATTGTTTAGGCAGAGGGTGTCAGTTTAGTTTGCCATTTCATTACTAATTTAATTGATTCAATCCGCCATTGTTGGCCGAAGGTCCTCTTGCTGTGCTGTACTCTTCCATGTCTTGTGTTCTCTGTTTTTTCATTGTGACAAGACAGCTCAGAAAAGGGAAAACATAAAGAATGGAGCAGTCTTAAAAAGTTTACAAATAAAGATCATTGTCAAGAAGCAGCAGCTTCTTTAAAGGTTTTGGTGCATATTTTCAAATTCTGTAACTCTTTTATTCTTTTCATTTTTCTGAGAATCCTGAGCTACAACATGATGCAAGTTGTCCTGCAGAGCAAGTTTTGCACTCCAAAGAAAAAGAAAGAACATTTATCATTTATGCGTTGTTCACAGAAATTCTCTCTCCCTGCTGCATTCTTGTCATTTATATCAAATTAGGTACAAGCTTTGCATTTTATTGTGTACATTTGGAATAACGCAATGTGACAGTCCCCCTCCAATTAGCTGAGTGTGTTTTACATATTTGACAGCGTTGCATAGTTTGATTCAAACAAGAGGCATTCCAAGCATTTATCAACACCGTTGGGTTAAGATCTGCTGGGAAAAATCTCCAGTTCATTAAAGAAAATGGCTTCTTTTATTTTCATTAAGTGTTGCTGGGATGTTGTATTGGGGCACCAACTATGGTTTGTTAAAGCAGAAACTCTAATGACAGGCAGAGGCTATTAATCTCAAGAAGGTTTTCTGTATTGTTCTGCCGAGCATTGCGGGCATGCTGTGTTGGTGCCAGCATGTGTGGCAACACTTGTGGGCTGCCCCCAGCACATCCTTAGCTGTCATTGGTTGTTAATGCTAGCAATTCATTGCAACTTTTGAATCCATGTACCTGTGACAAGTAAACCTAGATCTGATCAGAGGTATAGGTTGTGTGGCCAATGCAATGTTAGCTTTCTTTTCAAAAGGATGAAAACATAAAAGTAGAGATGCAATGTTGAAGCTTTATAGCGCAATTAGAGCACTGCAAGTGCCCCTTATCTAATAAAAGGTGTGCTGACATTGCAGGGGTTTCAAACGAGATTCATGAAAATGATTCCGGGATTGAAAAGCTTATCATATGAAGAATGTTTGATGGGTCCGAGCCTATACTCAATGGAATTCAGAAAAATGAGCCATTGAAACCTATGAAATGTTGAAAAGCCTCAATAGAATGGATGTGTAGAGGATGTTTCCTACTGTGGGGGAGTCTAAGATCAGAGAACACAGACTTAGAATAGAGGGACGTTCATTTGGAATGGAGATGAGCAACAATTTCTTTAACCAGATGTGATGAATCTGTGGAATATGTTGCTACAGGCGGCTGTGGACACCAAGTCATTGGGTATATTTAAGGCAGAGGTCGATAGATTTTTGATCAGTCGAGGTCTTATGGTTTTATGTGTATAAGAACTCACAGAACACTTAATTCTCTGATTCTACAGATCTGTCCACAAGAAAAAGAATCTCAGGGTTGTAGTGGTGACATGTATGTACTCTGATACTAAATTTTACTTTGAACTTTGATCAATTTCATCATGCAAATCATTGACAAATAATGTAAAGAGAGGCTGTCCCAACTCTGACCACTGTGGAACACCACTAGTCACCCAAAGTAAACGAGAAAAAACTCCCTTTATTCACACTTTTTGCCTCCTGCCAATCAGCCACAGCTTTTTCCATGCTCCAATCTTTCCTGTAATACCATGGGCTCTTAACTTGTTAAGCAGCCTCATGTGTGACACCTTGTCATAGGTCTTCTCAGATTCCAACTACACAACATCCACAAATTCTATTTTGTCTATTGTGCTTATTTCCTCAAAGAATTCCAACGGACTTGTCAGGCAAGATTTTCCTTTAAAGAAACTGTGCTGTTTTTGTCCTATTTTATCATGTATCTCCAAGTACCCAGAGATCTCATCCTTAGCAATTGACTCCAACATCTCCCCAACTATGAGGTCAGGCTAACTGGCCTATAATTCCCTTTTTTCTACCTCACTGCCTTCTTGAAGAATGAAGATTTGCAATTTTCCAGTCCTTTGGAACCATGCCAGAATATAGTGATTCTTAAAAGTTCATTATCAATGCCCCCACAATCTCCTCAACCACCTCTTTCAGAACCTTGGGGTGTAGTCCATCTGGTCCAGGTGACTTATCTACCTTCGCGCCTTTCAGGTTCTCAAGCACTTTCTCTCTAGTAATGCAAATTGCACTCACATCTGCCCCCAACTCTCTCAAACTTCCAACATACTGGTAGTGTCTACAGTAAAGGCGATCATTTCGGAAGACCTCCCTGGGCCCAGAATGTGAGTGCAATTAAAGCAGGGCAGTGTCTTTACTTCCTTATTGTGAAGATTTAGCATGACATCTAAAACCTCGACAACCTTCTATTGATGTGTAATGGAGAGTATATTGACTGGCTGCATCTCAGCCCGATATGGAAACACCAATGCCCTTGAACAGAAAATCCTACAAAAAGTAGTGGCTGAGGCCTAGTCCATCACAGGTAAAGCCCTATCCTCCATTGAGCACATCTAAATGGAGTGTTGTCACAGGAAAGCAGCATCCATCATCAGTGACCCCCACCACCCAGGTCATGCTCTCTTCTCACTGCTGCCATCAAGAAGAAGGTACAGGAGTCTCAGGACTCACATTACTGAGTTTAGGAACACTTATTACCCCACAGCCATCAGGTTCTCGAACCAAAGGAAATAACTCCACTCAGCTTCACTTGCCCCATCACTGAAATATCCCCACAACCAATAGACTCACTTTCAAGGACTCTGCATCTCAGGTTCTCAACATTGATTGTGCTCCCTTGTATTAGCCAGCTCCATCCTGGGAAAATCTATCCCTCCACTCAACCTATGCCTCCTATGTTGAACCTTGCTTTGCCCACACAGAGCAGTTTCAGTAAACATATTACTAAAAGGATCTAGAAACAGTGCAGACAGTACAAAGAAGATTTACAAAGATGATGCCAGAAATTTGAAGGAAAGAGTAATCTGCTCAGTTCTCTTGAGAAAAGAAGCTATAGCAATAAATGAACAAAGGTCTTTAAAATTACGATTTTTTTTTTACAGAGTGAAGACAGAACTAATGGTTCCATCAGGGAAAATCAAAACTGCAAAGGCTGGAAGTCTAAATGCTGGCTCGCTGACCTGAAACGTTGATTCTGCCTTCTCTGCCCACAGTTATTTGCCTAACCTGCTGAGTAAATGCAGCATTTTGTGATGTTGTTTTGACTGCTTCTGTCACTTGTGGAAAAAGCATAATCAATGACTGACAATGTAAGCTGGTCATCAAGAAACCCAACCAGGAATTTAGAGGAAATATTTTTACCAAAAAAACCCAGCAAGAATGTAAAACATATTCCCATTAGAGAGGGATTGAAGTCTATGGTGCAGATGCATTTAACGGAGACAGGGCGAGCATATGAGAGAGATTGGAAATAAGGGCTGCAATAATGGACGCAGATAAGTGGAGGTAATATGGACCAGTTAGGATGAGTGATCTGTTTCAGCAGAAAACAGCCTGCATAATTGTTTATCTCTTTCCATAAAGAATATATTATCTCATATCTGAAATTATTAGTTGGCTCCAACCTCAATGGTTTTGACAGGGAGGGGATCACAAACCTACACGAGCCATGTATGAAAACCAGCACTCAAGCACACACATGTACCCTATCTGAATGCCCTGCTGCCCCCCCACCCTTCCAACTCCCCAACTCACAGACATATTCTCATCCTGCACTGGGCACATTTCATTTTTTAGTGCTGCTATTTCACTTATTTATACTATTGCTTATTGCTATACACAGGGAGGAGTTCCAAGGCTGTCAAGCGGAGGAGTGGTAGTGGGGACAAGCTCCCACTACCTAAAAGAGCTCCTCATGGCATGCGCCTCAAATAGCCTCTGACAACCAAGTCCAACGCCTGGCCTTCCCATGTGGCTTAGCCTCTAAGCCCGGTGGAACTGTTTCTACTGACAGGAGAAGGGGCGAAGGTGGGTGCTGGTGACTTAAAACCAGTGCTTCAGGTAGATGGAGCTCGTCAGCCTGAGAAGGCAGTCCAGCTAAGAGAGGGAAAACTCTGATTTCAAACCTCCGCTGCCTTGCGGCCATACCCACTCATGGGAAAGGCTTCGGGAGTAAACCCTGAGGACAAATCTGGAGCTGGAGTCCCTAAGGCAGTCCGACGTTGCCTTCGACCTCATTCTGGCAACTCCTGCGACGACACTGGTGCCAAGCTGTATCGGCCCTTGCCCTTCCCTTGGACAACATCGGTGTCGTGGAGAGGGGAGACTTGCTGCATGGGCAACCGCTGGTCTTCCATACAACCTAGCCCAGGCCTGCCACCCTGGAGAGGAGCAAGACGTTCCAGGCACAGATCCATGGTCTTGCGAGACTCACGGATGCCACAACCACACAGGGAGGAGGTACAGGAGCCTGAAGGCACACACTCAACGATTCAGGAACAGCTTCTTCCTCTCTTCCAGCAGATTCCAGAATAGATATTGAACCTATGAACACTACCTACTACTTCCTTTTTATCTGTTTGCAACTGTTTAAGTTTTTAAATTGTATATATATTTACTGTAATTTACAGCTTTTATTATTATGTATTGCAATACACTGCTGCTGTACGACAACAAATTTTACAACATATGCCGGTGATAGTGAATCTGACACTTTAGCAAATAACCTCACTGCCAGCATTTAGGTAATGGTAGTGCAGTCACTGGAGCTGAGTGTGATGTCCTCCTCAGGGATGGTCTATTTCAGGTGGCTGTGAGGCTGATCCAGGATCCACATACTGTGGTGTGGTGCGGGCAAGAGTAAGTGGAGTCTGGGCTTAGTGGCTGGGTCTTTTGGTTTTCCAGTATCTCTTTTCACAGCTGCTAGATCATAAAAGATAAAACCTTTCAAGTTAAACATTAGACCAAGATCCAATCTGCCTTCTCACTCGTAAAGTAAAATAGCCTTTGGTCTAACTTGACCATGCTGACCAAGTTGTCTACTTGAGCAACTTGGCTCAAGGCTACTTGGTCTATAACTGATGTCCGACTCACTAGCCCTGGACTAGACATGACAAGCCCCTTCACCAGAGGTGTTACCCTTCCCTGGACACCCCGGATTCGATGTACAAAAATAACATCAACAATATGCCTAGACTTGGACAGTACTGCACGGTCAGTCAAGACTTTTCATGGTGGAATAGATAAGAGGTCTTGGGGAAGGAAGGGGGAGGGTAATGGCAAGGATTTATAGATTTAGGATTTCCCCACCATCCAGGACATATTCAAAAGATGGTTCCTCAAGAATGTGCATCCATCACTAAAGATCCTCACTATCCAGTACATGTTGCTTCTCATTACCACCATTAGGGAGTAGGCACAGGAGCCTGAAGATCCATATCAGCGTTGCAGGTACAGCTTCTTTCTGCCTGTCATCAGATTTCTGAAAAGTCCATGAACCCATGAACACTATCTTGTTCATCCTGTTTTTCATGATTTATTTTTTATTGTAATTTAAAGTAATTTATTTTATTTGCACGGTACTACTGCCACAAAATAACAAGTTTCATGGCGTACATCAGTGATAATAAACCAGATTCTGATTCTGATGCAGATTTAGATTTAGATTCTGATTTAGATTCAGATTCAGATTTTGATTCTGTTGCTGATTTAGATTTTGATTCTGATTCTGATTTAAATTTAAATTTAGATTCTGATTCTGAAAGTGCAACAAAAAGGCGCCGTGTTAGTTAAGTGGTAGGTGTGATGCTATTACAGCTCAGGGCATTGGAGTTCAGATTTCAATCCTGGTATCTGTATGGAGAGTTTGTACGTCCTCCCTATGGAATGCATGGGTTTCCTCCGGGTGCTTCGGTTTCTTCCCAGTCAAAAGACCTACTGGTTAGTAGGTTAATTGGTCATTGTAAACTGTCCCGTGATTAGGCTAGGGTTAAATTACTAGGTTGCTGTCAGAGCAGCTCAAAGGCCTGGAAGGGCATATACCAGGCTGTATCTCCATTTACGGGAACGTTACATACGTGGATAGAGCATTGGCTGATTGGCAGGAAACAGAGAGTAGGAATAAAGGGATCTTATTCTGGTTGGCTGCCGGTTACCAGTGGTGTTCCACAGGGATCAGTGTTGGGGCCACTTCTTTTTATATAGTACATCAATGATTTGGATTATGGAATAGATGGCTTTGTGGCTAAGTTTGCTGATGATACGAAGATAGGTGGAGGGGCCGGTAGTGCTGAGGAAAAGGAGAGTCTGCAGAGAGACTTAGATAGATTGGAAGAATGGGCAGAGAAGTGGCAAATGAAGTATAATGTTGGAAAGTGTATGGTTATGCACTTTGGCAGAAGAAATAAATGGGCAGACTGTTATTTAAATGGGGAAAGAATTCAAAGTTCTGAGGTGCAATGGAGCTTGAGAGTCCTCATACAGGATACCCTTAAGGTTAACCTCCAGGCTGAGTCGGTAGTGAAGAAGGCAAATGCAATGTTGGCATTCATTTCTAGAGGAATAGAGTATAGGAGCAGGGATATGATGTTGAGGCTCTATAAGGCACTGGCGAGACCTCACTTGGAGTACTGTGTCTCCTTATTTAAGAAAGGATGTGCTGACCTTGGAGAGGGTACGGAGAAGATTCACTGGAATGATTCCAGGAATGAGAGGGTTAACATATGAGGAATGTTTGTCCACTCTTGGACTGTATTCCTTGGAGTTTAGAAGAATGAGGGAAGACCTGATAGAAACAATTTTGAATGTTGAAAGGCATGGACAGAGTGGATGTGGCAAAGTTGTTTCCCATGATGGGAGAGTCTAGTACAAAAGGGCATGACTTAAGGATTGAAGGGCGCCCATTCAGAACAGAAATGTGAAGAAATTTTTTTAGTCAGAGGGTGGTGAATCTATGGAATTTGTCGCCACGGGCAGCAGTGGAGGCCAAGTTATTGGGTGTATTTAAGGCAGAGATTGATAGGTATCTGAGTAGCCAGGGTATCAAAGGTTATGGTGAGAAGGCGGGAGAGTGGGACTAAATAGGAGAATGGATCAACTCATGATTAAATGGCGGAGCAGACTCAATGGGCCGAATGGCCGACTTCTGCTCCTTTGACTTATGATCTTATGGTCTTATAATAAATAAAAAAAGCAGGACATAAGTGTCAGAACTTTGGCTACATCTTCAATCATGCAACTTCACCAAGAAGGATAACGAAATCAGACACATGGAAACTCCACCGCTTGCCAAGTCTCATGACCCCCCCACCCCCGATTTGGAAATGTATCACTGTTCCTTCATCCTCATCATATCAGATTCAAAATCAGAATCAGTTTTAGTATCTGACATAGGTTGTGAAATTGGTTGCTTTGCAGCAGCAGTACAGTGTAATACAATTTTAAAAAGTTACAATTGGAAATAACTTAAAAAAATAAATAAATAGTGTAAAAAAAGAATAGAATAACAAGATAGCTGTTTTTTTCTGTATATTTATATACATTTTTCCAGCTCTGTTGAAAAGATAATGATGTTAATTCAGTTTCTCTAATCATATCTGTCTCTGTCCGGTATTTTGTGCATACATTTCGGACTTGTGCGCCTCCACACAGTACTTCACTCTTAGAGGAACAGCACCTTATATTTCATGTTGGCAGCCTCCGACCTGATTGCGTGAACATCAATTTCTCTAACTTCAGGTAACTGTTTCCCTCTGTCCTTTCCCCCCCTTTTCCATCCTGGTCCAACTGGCCCCCCTCAACCCATCTCTTTTGCCTCTCCCACCCTCTCCATCTGCTCGCCACCCACACACTCCTCTGTCTCCATCTTTTTCATCATGACTGATCCAATTTTCCTCTCTGCCCCAATCTTCTGCCTTCTCTCCCTCTATCTCTTCATGCCCTGACCAGTCAAGAACCTATTAAACTCTGCTTTAGATATACCCAATAGCTTAGCCTCCACAGCCACCTGTGGCAATTACTTCTGCAGATTTATGAACTACTAGCTAAATAAATTCTTCCATATCTCTGTTCTAAAGGGATGTCCCTAAATTCTGAGGCTGTGCCCTATGGTCCAAGATTCCTCCACTATAAGAAGCATCCTCTCCACGTCCAGTCTATCTAGATCTTTCAATATTTGATAGGTTTCCATGAGGTCCACCCCACATTCTTCTAAACACCAATGAGTAGAGGCTCAGAGCAATCAACTGCTCCTCATACATCAACTTGTTCATTTAGGGAACCATTCTTGTGAACCTCCTCTGTACCCTCTCCAATATCAGCAAATCTTTTCTTAGGGTAGGGGCCCAAAACTGCTCACAATTCTCCAAGTGGCTAATGCCTTATAAAGCTTCAGCATTATACCTTTGTTTTTATATTCTAATGTCACTGGAAATGAATGCTAATATTGCATCTACCATCTCCTTTTTCCTTTCTATCTATCACCTCTTAAACACTAACATCATTCTCAGTTTTCTCCCTCCTCACCTGCCTATCAAACTCTCACCTGAATTCACCTGTCACTTGCTAGCTCTTGTTCCACCCCTTCTACCCACTTTATACACTGCCAATGCAGATGAAGGGTCTCAGCCCAAAGTGTCAGCTGTCCATTTCCCTCCAAAAAGTCCACCTGACCCATAGAGCTCCTCCATCTCTTTGTGTGTTGCTCCAGATTTCCAGCATCTGCAGTCTCCTGTGTCTCAGTGTTTCACTGTTGTCTCAGTTTGGAAATATTCATTTCTCATTTCTATACTTGGCAGTCTACTTAGTCGATGAGGCTTTGGGGTTCTGGGAGGATGGAGAGTAATTCTCCACTTGTAACTCCTCACAATACCAGAAGGAATAGCAGATTTTCATCCCAAGGGTTTGAACAGATTCAAAGCCAGATCTCTGAGGCAAGAATGTGTTAGTGTGTAATTGCTCAGCCAATCTGCTTCCAAGGAAACTGACAGGTACACGCGATTTTCAACTCTGCCATTTCATTTATCAGCCAATTTTGAGTATAAGTTCTCATAATAATTCCCATGGTCACGGCAAGATATTTTCTCCTAAACAGTGTGGATTAGGTATGTTACATTGCCAGTTACTCCTTTTGTAATACAATTTTTGAAATTAAGGTTATTCTTCCTATTACTTTTAAGATATCTGAGCAGCATTTGGCCCATCAAGTCTGCTCTGCTATTCTATCATGGCTGATGTCAACCCCATCCTCCTGCCTTCTCCCTATAACCTTTGATGCCCTTACTAACCAAGCGCCCATCAACCCAGTTACTGAGCCTTCACAGCCATCTGTGGCAATAAATTCCATAGATTCACTATGCTGTAGCTAAAGAAATTCCTCCTCATCTCTGTCCTAAATAGAGATCTCTCTATTTTGATGCAGTGCCCTCTGGTCATCGACTCCCCCCCCACTAAAGGAAATGTCCTCTTCACATCTACTTTATCCAGGCCTTCCAGTATTTGATAGGTTTCAGTGAGATTCACCCACAAATACTAAGATAAAATTGTTTCTTTCAGTCATTGTTGAAGAGTTTCGCTGCACTGTATTGACAGTGGGTGAATCCTGTGTGTCCACCATGTCACTTGTAGTAAGAAGTGACAAAAGCATACAATATTGATTGTGAAATTTGGAAATTACTCCTTTATTCAGTAGGACGCTGGCTGTTTCAAACACACCATCGCTGTTATTAGACAATATGTTAGTATGACGACAGCTAATTCATGGTTCACACCGATATTACTCTGTGATTTGATGATCTGTACATGAACAATCCTTGTCCATGTTGTTGAAACCTCACTTACCTGCTGGATATGCCAGTAATTCCCTCTATTTCCATTCCCAGCCCTACTGGTACATGTGGGCATTTCCCCGGCTGTGGTACAGTGGAAGGCAATCACTCCTTCGAGGCAAAAACCCCACAGGTTTATATCCCACAACTGCAGCCTCACCAGGATAAACCCAATGTGATGATCCAGAGTAATACAGGTGAGGTGCGGAGCACCTATTTCAATAAACATAACTACGAGCATGAACCTATTTCGATAATGTCTGTTTTGCTCATTCAGGAGAATATTAAATACCTGCTCAACTTAATACAGTGGCCACTGAGTGTACATTTGAGGTCTTCCGCTGCTGAAGCCAATCCACTTCAAAGTTTGATGTGTTCTGCACTCAGAGAGGTTTTTCTGCACACCACTGCTGTAATGCGTGGCTATTTGAGTTACTATCGCCTTCCTGGCAGCTCGAACCAGTCTGGTTATTCTCCTCTGACCTCTTTCATTAACAAGGTATTTTGCTCACAGAACTGCTGCTCATTGGATTTTTTTTTTTTTTTTGCTTTTTCACCATCCTCTGTAAACTCCAGAGACTGTTGTGTGTGAAAATCCCAGATTATCAGTAATTTCTGAGCTACTCAAATCACCCTGTCTAACAACAATGATCATTCCACAGTCAAAGTCATTCAGTCACATTTCTTCACCAGTCTGATGTTTGGTCTGCAAAACAACCAAATCTCTTGACCATGTCTGCATTTTCTTATACTTTATACTTTATTGTCACATTGAGTCGTTGCCACATGATTGGCTGATTCGATATTTACATTAACGAGCAGGTCTACCTAATAAAGTGGCCATGGAGTGTATCGATCCAAAGGTCTTGATGTTTCCAGGATCTGGTGAATGCTTATTCTCCGAGTGTTTCAAGCATATGGAGGAATTTAAGGTGGGAGGTTATATGGGAGGCAGGGTTTGAGGGTCGGCACAACATTGTGGGCCGAAGGGCCTGTAATGTGCTGTACTATTCTATGTTCTATGTTCTATAGAACATAGAGCAGTAAAGCACAGAATCCTGTTATTAGCCCTGTATTCTGTCTTTAAATTCAACCTTCCAAATTGCATTACTTTCCTGGTTTGTACTCTATCTGTCACTTTTCAGCCCAGTTCTGCATCCTTTCAATGTTTGATTGTAACCCATGACAACCTTATTCAATATCCACAGCAGCACAAATCTTTGTGTCATCTGCAGACTTATTAACCCACCCTTCCACACCCTCATCCAGGCCATTTATAAAAAAATCACAAAAAGCAGGTCTCTCAGAATCGGTCCCTGAGGGACACCACTATTCACCAATTTATTGTTTTCCTTTAAATAACAAGACATTAACACTTATATGGAGCTTAGTGAGGAACATGCACCCCAAATCAGACCATTAGACATAGGAGTAGAATGAGTCCATTCAGCTGCTTGAGTCTACTCCTTAGTGCGGATGCAGTTGCTAAGAGCAGGCAGTTTGCAAAAGAGCAGACGCACTGCTAGAGTCAGTGCTGGGTTGGGGTGTGGCCCATCTCATCGTTGCTGCCCTCCAGTACTCGCTCGGCAGAAGACAAGCTGGGGTGCGTTCATCCGCAGCTGCACTAGCACTTAATGAGGACGGCGGCGTGCCCGTTCTTGTAGAAACGTGGCTCCAGAACAATACCATATTCACCATCTATCTACAGGCTACGACACTCAGGGACTTGGACTATATCATTTTCTTTGTGATTGCGTATTTTTTTCTGCTATCATAACAATGTGTGCTAGGTATGCTCAGTGCTGTGTGTAACTGTTAAGCCTGATTTATACTTGTGTGTATAGGCTATGCCGTAGGCCTGATTTATATTTCTGTGTAGCCCTGCACCATAGAGAGCACGCGTTGTTGTGTCGGTGAATTGCGTCGCTCTGCAATTCACCGCCAAAACACTAGTTGGCGGTGGGGTTTCTATACCACTGTGTTGAGTTTGTTCGTGAGAGATATGGACGAAGAAATGCATTTCAAACATTTTTGGATGTCGGCAGGTAGATTTGATGATTTGGTTCATTGTCTCCAACCATTTATTTCGCATCAGTGTACAGACATGGCGGAGAAAAGCCACTGGAAATGCGTAGGAGGAAATGCGATACTACCAAGCAGACCAATCACAGTTGTTGCGGTCTGCGCCACCGCGACGCATGAGTTACTTTTTTCGGGAGCTTTCCTCGGAGATGTAAATGAAATTCAGGGATATCTTTCCTGTCTGTATGCAAGCAAAACCTCTTCGGCTGTGTTTCACCTTTAAGGGAGCACAGTGGCTGGCTAGTAGACCATCTACCACACAGGTCCAGAGAACTGCATTGAACGTAACCTCAGGCACTGTCTGTGTGGAGTTTGCACGTTCTTCATGCAACCACATACTCCTACTCAGAGTGCTTTAGTTTTCTCCTTCAGCCCAAAAATCATGCAAGTTGTTAGATTTATTGGCTGCTGTGAATTGCCCCGAGTGTGCATGGATGAAATGATGGGAATGCACGTGCCGGTGTATGTGTGTGCGTGCATGTGTGTGTGTGTGCGTGTGTGTGTGTGTGTGTGTGTGTGTGTGTGTGCGCGTGTGTGTGTGTGTGTGTGTGTTAACCCCATAAGCTCATTACCCCTATTGAGGCATTGGCCACTGACAGAAGCTCACCAAAATCCTCTGTCCTGGGTTTCTGTTAGCTCTGGGTTTTTATGGGACGGAGTTGCTAGTCCCATACCCAACTCTCCTCCTCTCCCAACCTGGCTTGGGACTGGAAAGGATTGGCATGGTTGTGTAGTGGCTAGCTCAATCACCTTACAGTGCCAGTAATCATTGATTGAATTTTTTGATGCCCGCCTCTCTCTGTAAGGAGCTCATAAATGCTCCCTGTTACCATGTGGGTTTCCTCCGATTGCTTTTCTTTCCTCCCACATTCCAAAGACGTACAGTTGGGTTACTGAGTTGTGAACTTGCTATGTTGGCACCTGATACTGTTGGCAGCCCTTAGCACATCAGACAACAAAACAATCACACAAACAATGCATCTAACTGTATGTTTCAATGTTTCGATGTACATGTGACAAATAAAGCTAACCTTTTAGTCTTTTCAATAGTCAATACAGATTTGTGAGCTGAAGGGTCTGATGCTGTGATGCTTCTCACTCTATGATCCACAACTGAGAACACCTGCTAAATCTTTTTGCTTGTTTTCTATTCAATGGGATTGGACAGAGAGTCAATAATACATGGGTAACACTCACTACTAATGAACTAACCAACCCGAAGATAATAAATCCTGACTGTTAATTTGGTGAAACTCAGAGAGATGACAGGATGGAGTGAGATGCAGTTTTGGGTCAGAATTATAATAGAGAGATATGAGTTAGACCATCTCCAGGGAACAGGGAGACGGACATAGGGGTGCCTAAATTTGTGACCTGTCAGGAAAGCAATTTTGTATTAATCCTGTCCCAACACTGCATCTCACCCCATACTACCAAAGTTTTTTTTTAACGGACCTTTTCAGTAGTTGCTAGCTGTGTCTGTTCCAGAATGTGACAGACTATTCCCAGTTAACGGAGAGCATGATTATAACTACCTTAGATTCAGCTTGCGTGGAACCCTGACCTCTTGACAGAGAATGAAAGGAAAGGAGAATTTCATTCTCTCAGTTTGGACTGACTTGAACTTGTGTCCCAAGGTACTGGGATTATGGGGGAAGCAATTATACTGCTCAATGCCCTGCAGGTTTTCAATTATTACCAGAATACTGGAGTAGTAGGAACTGTTAGGCATTCCTTAGCATGTGTCTAAGTCTTTAAGTGAACCTTACGACTTTTCAGTGTTTAGTGACCTTTCAGGGAACCAGAATCACAAGAGTTCCTGTAACTTTCAGTGCATAAGGGAGAGATAGAAAATTTCATTGTCAAACTAAGCCAATTAAATTTGTACTGTGAAGTAGAGGAATTTAGAAACACACTATCGGAATCGATATCAGAATCCGGTTTATTATCACTGACATATGTTGTGAAATCTGTTGCTGCAGCAGCAGTACAGTGCAAGACATAAACTTTACTATATTACAATAAGAACTACCGTATATTTATATATTTATATATATTTATATATGGAGAAATAAATAGTGCAAAAAAGAGAGCAAACTAATGAAGTGGTGTTAATGGCTTCATTTTGGAGCAGTAATACACAGCAATGTGTTAAAAAATTACTATAATTTATGGCAAGAAATATTTTTTAAAAAGAAATAAATAGCAGAAAATGAGGGCAAAATAATAAGATAGTGTTCATGGGTTATTCTGTTGTTTTGAGGCAGCAGTACAGTGCAAGGACATAAAATTATTATGTATAAGTAATTTGTCCAAACAAAAAGGATTAGCCAGGTACTATTCATGGGTTCATGGACCATTCAGAGACCTGATGACAGAAAGGAAGAAACTGCTCCTAAAATGTCAACTGTGAGTCTTCAGGCTCCTCTTGGATTCCTTCATGGTATTGAACAGCTGCCAATAACTAGGATCCTGTTAACAATTTATTGATGAAACACTATTGGTTCTGCACATCAGATTTAAGTGAATGCACGAATCAACAAATGGTCACATTTCTGACTGAAACAGTGCAGTTACATTCCATTTGACAGCACTAACACAGAAAGCTGCATGGTCAGAGGTACCTTCTTTAACGTGAGACCTTACATGGAAACTATTCTTCCTTCTCTCACCAAAACCAATGTTCAGGAGATAAATTGTAGAGTAAGGAGCATTAATAACATCTTTGAACTACGATTAATCTTCACTTAGCACTCTATAAAAAAGGTCAACATAGTGTCTCTCACCCTGGTTATTCTCTTTTCTTCCTCCGCTCATTGGACAGAAAAGACAAAAGCCTGAAGGCATGTACCACGAAGTTCATGGGCGGTTTCTATCCCACTTCTATAACACAATTGAATAAATCTCTTCTATGATCAGGTCAACTCTTGACCTCACAATCTACCTTGTCATGTCCTCATACCTATTGTCAGCCTACACTGCTCTTTCTCTGTAACTGTAACACTATATTCTGCAATCTGTTATTACTTTTCCCTTGCACTGCATCAATGTACTGATGGGATGAAATGATTTGAATGGATAGCGTGCAAAAGAGTCTCACTGTACGTCAGTACATGTGACAATCATAAACCAATTTACTAATTTACCAATATTGACAGTGGCAGCAGAAATAAGTGTTAATATATACTCAGTATTTTAGATACTCCTGTACACCAGCTCGATATTGCAAATATCTACTCAGCCAATTAAGTGACAGCAATTAAATGCATATTTTCACACCTAACAGTGTTTAGAATTTACAAATAGTGAGAAAACCAGGAACTATGAAACACCCTGGTTTCCTTGCATAAGTCTAGGGAAGACAACCTCTAACTCCACCAAACTCAGGAGATCAAGGCATGCCCGATCTCACCCCAAACCAGGGTTTTTGTGGATGCTGTGCCATTTGCTACCCCGTTACAAATTAATGCCATGAAATAACAGAAAGTACACTGCATACGATCAAAGGAATTATATTTATGAATTTTATCTAAAGGGTTAGTAAAGAATAACAAAAATAAAAGGGCCCATTCTATTTAAACAGTCAAATGCACAAATTAGAGCTCACCTTGAACTTCTTTGTCACTCTCACGCTGAGCCCTTGGTCGACATAAAAGCACACACCATCTTCCGAACGTCGCTTGCAATCGTCTCGAACAAACAGGTCTCTCACCAGATCGTATACTATGACTGGTTCTCCCCAGTGTCTTCTCTCTTCATCCCCTCTCGAACAAAAGCTCCAAGCCCAAATTCAGAGTGGATCAAATTATAGGTACATCTTATTATTTACTTGCAAGGGAAGTCTACCTCCACATCAGTGATTCAATGGCTTCAAGCTCATAGCTCAAGCCAACTATTTTAATACTTTCTACAGAGAACATAACAATTGTAGGGTTACAGGTATATTTCCACAGACACAAGGGACTAAATTATGGAGCGAGGTTAAGGAAGTTGGGACTTCTTTCTGTCCTGAGTGGTTTTAATATGGAATGAACTGTCAGAGGAAGCTTTTGAGCCTGGTTCATTAACGCCATTTAATAGATATATGTTGGAAAGGTCTGGAGGGATATGGGACTGAGTTATATGGGAATGGACCAATCGGTCTGAAGGGCCTGCTTCAATGCTATACAATTCCATGGCTCTACAATGCTATGAAAGGAATAATAATCAGGATGAAGGGGGGCTCCATGTTTTTGAGATAATCTAACAGCAGCTTCCTTAGTAGAGGGTCAACCCTACTCATCTGTCTGTTTTGCTAAATAGGAGAAAGTCTTTGGTAAATGAATTTGGTCTCAATGTCCTTCTGTGAGTACAGTGTGAGCTTTAAGTGAGACATGGTCTCTTGTAGTTTGCTGATTTTATCATTACCAGAATGTCTATGGAACTCAGCAAGCATCAGTGGCTGGTAAATCAACACGTTTGTATATTCTAGAGGAATTTATGGGAAAGTTATCGAACAAGATTTGAAGGAGCCAGACAGTCTCAAAAGTCAAATTAGATCTGCACGGTGCTGGAACAGTTAAGTGTAGTGCTATTACAATATCAGCTCAACAAGTCAGGCAGCATCTATTGAGGGGAATACACATTACTAACTCACCTGCTGAGTACCTCCAGTACTTTGTGCGTTTCACTGTAATTTTATCTCAAGGGATTTTAAGAGCCTTGTCAATCCATATCCTAACATACACACGAGAAATTCTGCATATGCTGGAAATTAAAATAATTATTTTAATTACAAACCCATTTCTGTTTTGACTTGTCAGACCATGACCTCCTCTTGTGCCAAGCTGAGGCCACAAATAGGGTTGGAGGAGCAACACCTGATATTCCATCTGGGTATCCTCCATCATGGTGGCATGAATATCAATTTCTCCTTTGGCAAAAAGAAATTCCCTCTCCCTCCTCTCTTTTTCTATTCCCCAAGCTTGGCCTCTTACCTCTTCTCAAATGCCTATTACCTCCTCCTGAGTTTCCTCCTCCTTCCCCTTCTCCAACAAACCACTCTCCTCTCCTATCACATTCCTTTGCCTCCAGCTCTTTACCTTTCCTATCCACATGGCTTCACCTTTCACTTCCAAGCTATCCTCTTTCCCCTGCCCCACTACCTTTTTAATTTGGCATCTTCCCTCTTCCTTTCAAGTTCTGAAGAAGGATCTTGGCCTGAAACATTGATTGTTTATTCATTTCCATAGATGCTGCCTGATCTGGAGCGTTGCTCCAGCATTGTGTGTGCCCCATTTCCTAATATTGTGCTTGCTGAGTATTTGGAAATAAATTTTAAAAGTGCCAGCATATAGTAAAAAATGAGAGAGATCCCTCACTTCTAGCAACAACATTCTGTTACTCAGTGACTAAAGCCTGCTTACCAATTAGCTGATGAATACACTCTCGAGGACATATGTCAAGGACTGAAGTACTTGTTATTGCTGTATCTGTTTCCAAGCACTTGTATTCCAGACAGAAAGGCATAATCTGTTTTGAAGCTTAATCTTTCAACCAGATCTTTCTCTTTTTTTTGGCACATTTTGAATGCTGAAAACTGCATTGTTTTCATCGTTTGAAGAACGCTGTACCTGGAAGAATAAAAGAAACTCCAGAACAATTAAAGAAAAAAATCATCTCTGAGCGAGACTGCCTTGAAAGTGACTACAGAGAGACACATATAAAAATGCTGGAAAAACTCAGCGGGTCAGGCATTATCTGCGGAGGGGAATAACCAGTCTATGTTTTGGGCCAAAACCCTTCATCAGGGCTGGAAAAGAAAGGGGAGGAAGGCGGAATAAGAAGGTTGGGGGGGGGGGGAACAGTATGGGAAGGGGAGGTGACAGATGAAAAAATCTTTTCCTATGAGATTCTTTTTTCTTCAGACCTTTATTTTTTCCACTCATTGCTTCTCTCAACATTCCTCCCCCTTCCTTTCCAGTCCTGATGAAGGGTTTTGGCCCAAGACATTGATTTCTATAGATGCTGCCTGGTCTGCTGAGTTCCTCCAGCATTTTGTATGTGTTATTCTGGATTTACAGCATCTGCAGAATCTCTTGTGTTTATGACCACAGAGAGATCTTTTGGGTCATAGGATCACAGACACAAAGCTGTCCATTAACCATTCAAGTTCATGTAGGAGAAAAGAAGCCAGTTCAAGATGCCTGTCCTTTCAGATTCAGATTTGTTTATCATATGATGTACGTCAAAGCATACAGCGAAATGCATCGCTTGCATTAAGAACCAACACACCCAAGAAAGTTCTGGGGGCAGTCTACAAGACTGGCAGATATCAGGCCTCCAACCTCCAGTTCCTGGCCTGTACTGCCTCAATTCTTTCTCTTTCATATAAACATTGACTATTTACAACATGAAAGGAGGCCTTTTGACCAATCATATCTATGTCATTTGAAAAGGAATTTCCCAGCATAATTCCACCTTCCAGCCCTGGATCTGTAGCCGTGCAAGTCAAATACAAATTGTGTTTTTTTCCATTTTTACAAGTGTAAGAGTGGAATAGACATAGGAACAGGTACTTCAGCCCTTGATGTTGTGCCAAACTAATTAAACATGTAATTAAGTGCTTTACTAAACTAGCTTAGGAGATTTAGGAATTTGAAGGATTTGGTATGTCACCAAAGATTTCAGCAATTTTATACAGATATAGCATGGAGAACATTACATCATCACTTGGTATGAAGGAGCCACTGCACACGATTGGAAAAAGCTGCAGAAAGTTGTAATCGCAGCCAGCTTCATCATGGACACTAACCTCCTCAGCATTAAGGACACCTTCAAATGATGATGATCCAGAAAGGCTGCATCCATCACCCAAGACATGCCTTCATCTCATTACTGCCATCAGAGAAGAGGTACAGGAGCCTGAATACAACACACTATGTTTAGGGAATGACTTCTTCCCCTCTGCCATCAGATATATGAACAGACAATGAATCCATGAACACTAACTCACTATTTTGGCTCTCTTTTTGCACTACTAATTTTAAAGATAGAGATTCCTTATTGTATTTTAAAGTATATTTATGTATTGCACTGCAACGCTGTTGCAAAACAAATTTCATAATTTATGTCTGTGATGATAAATCTGATTCTAATCTTTTCTCCTGACCTGATGTCCATATCCCTCCATTCTCTGCATAAGTGACTCTAAAACACCCCTATTCTACTTGTTTCCACTCCCACCCCAAGCAACAAATTCCATTATTAAAGACCTTCACCATCCAGCACATTTCCTCTTCCCATTACTACCATCGAGGAGAAGGTACAGGAGCCTGAAGACAAACACTCAACATATTTAGAATGGTTTTTTCTCTCCACCATCAGATTTCTGAATGGACCATGAACCCATGAACACTACCTCACGGCAATCTCTCTTTCTACACTAATATATTTTTTCGTATTTCTTAACTGTAGCTTGGAGTAATTTTTCTCATGTTTTGCATTGTACTGCTGCCACAAAGCAACTCACTTCAGCACCTATGTCAGTGATAATAAACCTGTTTCTGATTCTGATTCCGGGCACTCACTTCTTTCTCTGTAAAAAAAAACTTGCCTTGCACATCACGCCATACCTCTTTGTACCTTAAATGCAGGCCATGCCATGTAATATTAGACATTTTAAGCTTGGGGAAAAATACTGGATGTCTTTCTATACCCCCCACTCCAGAGAAAACAACCCAAGTTTCTCCAACTTCTTGTGTTAGCTCATACCCATTATTCCAGGCTGTATCCTGGTAAACCTCTTCTGCACCCTGTCGGCAGCCTTCCCATCTTTCCTTTAAAGCGACAACCAGAAATGAATGCATTACTCTAGAAGCAGCCTCACCAGAGATTTATAACTGCTACCAGACTAAAGTAACCCTGTCATAAAGATTTTTCTCATCGCCCATCAAATTCAACAATTGCTTAAATCCATTCCCCAGTTTGTCAAACCCTTTAATAACTAAATATTCCCTCCTGTTCTTCTTAAGCCCATTACCTCTAATGGGGCCTAGTTAACTGACTGCCACTCGTCAGATTCCTCTGTCCTTGATCAGCCCTGTGGCTTCCACTTTCACCACACAACGTCAAGTATCTTCTAGGTGAAGATCCTTCCTCTCCTCAGAATGAGGTCTTTGGAGCTTCAGTTGGGGTTCCTGTAGCTACGGCTTTATATGGGATGGGGTTGCGAGCCCCATGCCCAACCCTTTTCCTTTCGCAGCTGGGTTTGTGACCATCCAAGGCAGGGTTTCCTTCCTATTACAGATTATATATTAGCTTTATTTGTCACATGTACATCAAAACATCGAAACATACACTGGATTGTGCTATTTGTTCTTCACCCTAGTCCCATTTACCTGCACCCACACCATAGCTCTCTGTACCCTTCCTACCCAGACTTTCTTTAAGTGTTACAATTAAACCTGATTCTGCCACTTGCACTGGAAGCACGATCAACACTCGCACTACACTCAGAGTAAAGAAGTTTCCCCTCAACTCCCATTAAATATTTCACCTCCAACTTAAACCTATGACCTCTTGACTCACACAAGATGAGGGAGAAAAGGCCTCATACTTTCACCTATCTATAACCCTCATCATTTTGTACACCTCTGTAAAACTTCTCCCTCATTCTCCTGTACTCCAGGGAATAACGTCCAAACCTATTCAACATAACCTGTACTGTATCAATCCACAACTCATTCTTCTTGGACTCAAAGGGAATAATCCCAACTTCTCCTGTGTAACTCTGTAGATAAAACTGCCTATGGAATGTTGTGGTAAATCTGTTCTAGTTTGCCTTCTGTGACTTTTATCTTCTTTCTAAATGGATACCATGCGCCATTGGTGACTAAGCAGTCTTATTTTAAAAGGTGAACTTACCTTCCTTAGTATTGGACTTACGAAGCCCAGGATCTCATATGCTTTCTCATCGACCTCTTCAGCTTGACCGGCCAATTTTAAAGATTTATACATTCCTTTCAGTAGTTCACCTGCAATCAAACCTCTGTGTGCCTTGAAAATATTTATTATTCTGTTGATGTTTCCTTTCTCAGGCATTGATGAACTTGGTGATGCCCATGTGAGAGAAGGTAAACTGAGCTTATCTTTAACATCACACTCACTGAAAGGGCGAACACATCAGAAGCTAAACAGCATACTATTTATGCCACACAATATATTTAAGTTCATCGTTCTAAATATGCATGCCTTCACAATTGTAAATGGATTCAATATGGTGACCAATTCAAATCCACTCTGTAGTCCAAAAAATTTAGTAAATTGGTTCATTATTGACACGTGTACTGAGGTGCAGTGAAATATGTTATTTTAAATGCCACTTAAACAGATGATTTCATCATGACAGTACATCAAACATAAGGATTGCCAAAGATCTGGAGGTATTCTACACTCAGAGGGCACTTTATTAGCTCGCTGCTGTACCTGACAAAGTAGACAATAAGAGTATGTTCATGGTCTTCTGCTGCTGTAGTCCATCCACTTCAAGGTTTGGCATGTTGTGTGTTCAGAGAGGCTTTTCTGCACACCACTGTTGTGATGTGTGGTTACTTGTTACTGTCGCCTTCCTGTCAGCTTTAACTGGTCTAGCCATTCTCCTCTGATCTCTTTCATTAACAATGCATTTTAACCCACAGAACTGCTACTCATTGGATATGTAATGCCCCGGTTCATATTTTTACTGTTATGCAGTATGTATTTCATTTTGGCAGTTCTGTAAGAGCAGTTTGTTCTGTTTTCATGCTGGTTTGGGTTACTGTTGAAGGTAAGAGATGAGGAGAAATGTGTGCCATCCAATTAGGATGGTCAGATTAAGGGGAGGTCCATAACTGAATGGTACAAGGCAAGTCCATTCTGCACCCCCATAAATTTCCAACGCACTTTTTCTAGCTTAATGGCATCTTCGCTATAGCAAGGTGACCAAAACTGAGCACAATTTACACTGACTTGTACGACTGCAAAGAGATTAGCTTTATTTGTCACATGTACATCAAAACATACAGTGAAATAAATTATTTAAGCCAGTGACCAACACAGCCCGAGGATGTACTGGGGGCAGCCCGCAAGTGTTGCCATGCTTCCAGTGCCAGCATAACATTCCTAGAACTTACTAACCCTAAGTCATACATATTTGGAATGCGGGAGGTAACTAGAGTGCCCAGAGGAAACTCATACAGTCACGGGGAAACATAGACTCCTTACAGAGGGCAGTAGGAATTGAACCCCGTTTGCTAGCAATGTAAAGCATTATTCCTACCCACTAAATTACCAGGCCTCCCGCAGCACTATGTTACCATGTGATGACACTGCTACCATATTATGCTGACCACACAGCTACACTTCTATGCCACCCAATTTCCCAGCATCCTAACTTTTATACTCACTTGCTCTCATTGATGATGGCTGTCATGACTGTGAACAAAGCCACAAAGCCACTAGAGAGACGCAGCTGGTAGATATAAAAATCCTTATTCTGGACACACTCAAGCTGACAGCCTTTGGAGTCACTCGAGGGGAAGAGGTTCTCCGACCCAACATCACAGCACATTTTTATATATTAAAGAACAAAGGTAACAGAACAATTTCTATACAGTTACAAAGCTATCATAAAGCTTCTTATCAGTTACATGTAATTTTTCAAATGCATGGATCTTCCCACCAGCACACACAAAATGAGTGTTAATTCCTACGGTCTCTGAGCTGTATTCATGATATAGGATCTCAGTCAATGAGGTGTTGATTGTGTTTATACATATGCTGGCATCTCAGTCAACTGTGTGTTTCCTGGTCTGCAATTTACTCTAAGATCCAGCTTCAGGAAGACCATAGTTCTGAGCTGCATTTTAAATTCAATCTACAATCCATCTTCAGTTCTGAAGACTGGTTGCTTTTGGAATTATTATCTGCTATATTGCATATCTCCAGGATACAACCTAACAATGGCCAGAGTGCCAAAACCCTTCCTCACTCTCCTATCTACCTGC
This sequence comes from Mobula hypostoma, assembly GCF_963921235.1. Classification (NCBI taxonomy): domain Eukaryota; kingdom Metazoa; phylum Chordata; class Chondrichthyes; order Myliobatiformes; family Myliobatidae; genus Mobula; species Mobula hypostoma. The sequence continues at coordinate 68,735,321 of NC_086110.1, read as the reverse complement.
AATTCTACACTCAAGAATTCATGGCTCCACGTTTCTACCCTCACTTGTCTTCCCAAAATGCAGAAACACACACTTATCCATTCCCCCCCCCCACAAAAAAGCTAGTTAATTCCAGGAATATTGTTGACTAATAACTCAGAAAGGAATAGCTCGGCCTCAACACCTGCAATGATCCTTAAAGGCCCATCCAACTTTAAAAGCATCGAGCCAGGTGAGAATATCAATAGTTCTTTCATTTCTCTCTGTTTCACAGTGTGCTGTCTGGCATACACGCATAAAAAGTGCAGTGAAACTGGATCCACTAATAACTTGCTTTAGGAAATTGTATAAAAAAAAGATAAGGGGAAAGTAGCAAGAGCGATGGAGAAAGAGGTTATGGAATAGGACTAATTGGAAAGGTCTTAAAGTAGCAACACAGACACAGTGGCCAAACTGCTGTTGTCTAACTTCACGACGTTCCTGAAATTAACCAGCTTCATTAGAGAGCAACTACTATTATGGTTAAAGTCTGAGGAGCAGCTATTAAAGAATCTAATGGCAGCTTTATTAGGAAAGAGGTTGAAAGATATACAGCAGAGGATGGTACTTCCTCAGTGGAAAATTGTTAACAGGGGAGTAGGACTTCATGATTGGTACCAGAAGCAGAACAATGAAGATTAAAACAAATTTTTCATGCGCAGCATATTGAGTGCAATAGCATGGGTAGGCATTGAAGCAAACTCAATCACAACATTTAAGAGGGAAAAAAATTAAAAAGAGGGAAAGATTTTTTAAAAATGTGTTAAAGAGTGGAGCAGGGAACTTAGGTGAAGTAGAGCTACTTTCAAACGTATAAAGACTTTATTCCACTGACCCATTGAGTGCGCACGTGCGCGCGTGCGCGCACACACACACACACACACACACACACACATACACACACACACACAAAATTTATTTTAAACTTCAGAGCCATTTAAGTGGAGTTAAATCCTATAAGGCACATATGGTTTTACTGAAAGCTTGGCAGACTAGCAGCGGAATATTAAACAGGTGGACTCTTTGAAGGATGTCCCAAAGTGATTAACAGCTACTTCACCCTCCAAGTGATTGGTGCAAACCCTTCAGGTCTAATCAGTGAGGTATGCTTCACAGATCAAACCTGTGCTCAATATTACTTACTGGTCTAGATTAATTACTGTAACTGCATTTGGAGATGAACTGGTTCTGATCTCTTGCTTTCAGTTATTTTAGCTATGAGTTTCAAAGAATATCTCCCTTATTCAATCCATTGGCCATGGTGTGATTTCCCAGCATGCTTGTAGGATAGTCTTAACATGCTACTGCTAAACATGAGAAAGTCTGCAGATGCTGGAAATCAAAAGCAATACACACAAAATGCTGAAGAACTCAGCAGGTCAGCCAGCATCTATGGAAATGAATAGATAGTCAACAATTCAAGCCAAGACACTTCTTTGGGACTGAGAAGGAAGAGGGAAGATGACAGAATAAAAAGGTGGAGGGAGAGGGGAAGAGGCTTCCTAGAAGATGAGTGAAGCCAGGTGGATGGAAAAGATCAAGGGCTGGAGAGGATGGAATCTGAAAGGAGATGAGAGAGGACCTTTGGAGAAAGAGTAGAAGGAGTGGGCCCAGGGGGAAGTACTGGGTAGATAAGAAGAAAAAAGGTCAGAGTGGAGAATAAAGGAAGTGGGGGGGGGGCTTAAATTATCAGAAGAAGAAGTCAATATTCATGCCATCAGGTAGGAGGGTTCCTAGACAGAATATAAGGTGTTTCTCCTCCACTCTGAGGGTTGTATCATCTTGGCACAAGAGGAAGCCATAGACTGACATGTTGGAATTGGAATGAGAATCAGAATTAAAATGTTTGGCCACTGGGAAGTCCCACTTTTAGGCCATAAGACCATAAGACATAAGAGCAGAATTAAAATATTCAGCCCATCAAGTCTGCTCTGCCATTTCTTCATGGCTGATCCCAAATCCCATTCAACCTCCACACACTTGCCCTCTCTGCATACCCCTTCATGTATTGACCAATCAGGAATCTATCAACTTTTGCTCTAAATATATCTACCGACTTGGCCTCAATCATGGTCTGTGGCAGAACATTCCAAAGATTCACCACTCTTTGGCTAAAATAAATTCTCTTTACTTATGTTCTTAAAGGTCATCCTTCAATTTTGAGACTGTACCCTTTAGTTCTGAATATCCCTACCAGAGGAAACATCCTTTCCATGTCCACCTTAACTAGTCCTTTCAACATTTAGTAGATTTCAATGAGATCCCCATGCATTCTTCTAAATTCTATTGAATATAGACCCTAAACTGCCAAGCGCTCCTCAAATGCTAACCCCTTCACTCCTGGAATCATCCTTGTGAAGCTCCTCTGGACTCTCTCCAATGTCAATACATCCTTTCTGAGATAAGGGGCCCAAAACTGTTGACAATGCTCCGAGTGCAGGCTGTCTAGTATTTTTTTAAAGATTTAGCATTATCTCCTGGTTTTTATATTCTATTCCCCTTGAAATAAATGACAGCATTACATTTGACTTCTCTACCGCACACTCAACCTGTGAATTAACTTGGTGGGAGCTTGCATGAGGACTCCTAAGTCCCTCCGCACCTCTAATCTTTGAATGTTCTCCCATTTAGATAATAGTCTGCACTATTGTTCCCTTTACAAAAACACAGTTTCAAACGTTTCCCACCACTGTATTCCATCTGTCACGTTTTTGCCAATTCTTTCAATTTGTCTAAGTCCTTCTGCAATCACATTGCTTTCTCAGCACAACCTACCCCTCCTTCTATCTTCGTATCATCCACACACTTAGCCATAAAGCCATCAATTCCATTATCCAAATCACCAACAGACAATGTGAAAAGTAGTGGTCCCAGTACTGACCCCCGAAGAACACCACTAGTCACTGGCAGCCATCCAAAAAGGGCCCCTTTTATTCCCAATTGCTGCTTCCTGTCTGTCATCTATTCCTATATCCATGTCAGTATATTTCCTGGAACACAATAGCATTTTTCCTTGTTAGGCAGCCTCATGTATGGCACCATATCAAATGTCTTCTGAAAATCTAAGTAAATGACATCCACAGCTTCTCTTTGGTCCACCTGTTTGTTACTTCTTCAAAGAATTCCAATAGATTTGTCAGGCAAGATTTCCCTTTTCAGAAACAATGCTGACTTTGACTTATTGTATTATTAGTCTCCAAGTACCCCAAAACCTCATCCTTAAAAATGGACTCCAACAGTTACCCAACCACTCAGGTTAGACTAACTGGCCTATAATTTCCTCTTTTTGGTCTTCCTCCCTTCTTAAACAGTGGAGTGACATTTGCAATTTTCCAGCTCCCAGGATCATGCCAGAATCAAGTGATTCTTGAAAGATCATGTCTAATGCATCCGTTATCTCTTCTGCAACCTCTTTCAGGACTCTGGGATGTAGTCCATCTGGTCCAGGAGATGTATTCACCTTAAGACCTTTCAGTTTCTCTTGTACTTTTTCCTTTGTAATAGCAATGACACTCACTCCTGTTCCCTGACACTCATGGACTGCTGGCGTATAGCTAGTGTCTACCACAGTAAAGAAGCAAAGTACCCATTAAGTATATCTGACATTTCTTTCTCCCACATTTATTACTTCACCAGTATCATTTTCCAATGGTCCAATATCTGCTTTCACCGCCCTTGTATTCTTCATATAACTGAAAAAACTTTTTGCATCCGGTTTTATATTTTTGGCTAGTTTGTCCTTATATTTCATCTTTTCCATTCTTATAGCTTTTTTAGTTGCCTTTTGTTGGATTTTAAAAACTTCTCACTCACCTTTGCCACATTATATGCCCTTTCCTTGGCTTTTATGCAGTCCTTAACTTCCCTTGTAAGCCATGGTTGCCTAGCCCTGCCATTTGAGAACTTATTCTTCTATGGGACATGTCAGAATATAATATCAATGATAAGACTCTTGGCAGTGTGGAGGATCAGCAAGATCTTGGGGCCCACGCCCATAGGACAATCAAAGCTGCTGTGCAGGTTGACAGTGTTGTTAAGAAAATGTATGGCGTGTTGGCCTTCAGCAACTGTGGGATTGAGTTCAAGAGTAGTGAGGTAATGTTACAGCTATATAAGACCTTAGTTAGACCTCACTTGAATTATTGTGTTCAGTTCTGGTCATATCAATACAGGAGGGATGTGGATGCTATAGAGAGAGTGCAGAAGAGATGCACAAGGATATTGCCTGGACTGTAAAGCATGCCTTATGAGAATAGGTTGAGTGAACTTGGCCTTTTCTCCTTCAAGCGACGGAGGATGAGAGGTGACCTGGTAGAGGTGTATAAGATAATGAGAGGCATCGATCCTGTGGAATGCCAGAGTTTTTTTCCCAGGGTTGAAATGGTTAACATGAGGGGGCATAGTTTTAAGTTGCTTGGAAGTAGGTACAAGAGGGATTTTAGAGGTAAGTTTTTTTATACAGACAGTGGTGGGTGCATGGAATGCACTGCCAGCGAAGGTGGGAGAGACAGATACAATAAGGTCTTTTAAGAGACTTTTAGATAGGTACATGGAGCTTAGTGAAATTGAGGGCAATGCATTAGAGACATTCTAGGCTGCTTCTAGAGTAGGTTACATGGTTAGCACAGCATTGTGGGTTGAAGGGCCTGTGATATGCTGTAGATTTTCTATGTTCTATGTCTTTCCTGCGCCTTGTAAACTATTTCCACAAACTTCAGCCATCTCTGTTCTGCCATCATCCTCACCGTTATCCCCCTCCAATCCACCTGTGCAATTACCTCTCTCATGCCTCAGTAATTTTCTTTATTCTATTGCAATACTAATACATGTGAGTTATGCCTTTCTCTTTCAAATTACAGTATGAATAGAATCATATTGTGATCACTGCCTCCTAAAGGTTCTGTTACGTGCAGCTCCCTAATAAGATTTGGGCTACACACAACACCCAGTCTAAGATAGCCTTTCCCCGAGTAGGCTCTAACACAAGCTGTTCTAAAAAGCTATCTCATAGGCATTCAACAAATTCCCTCTCTTGCGATACAACACCAACATAATTTTCCCAGTCCTGTTGCATATTGAAGTCCCTCATTATAATTGTGATATTATCCTTATTACATGCCCTTTCCAGCTCCCTTTGCAAACTCATCCCCACATCTTGGCTACTAGTTGGAGGCCTATATATGATTCTCATTATAGTTTTTTCACCATTGCGGTTTCTTAACTTCACCCACAAGAATTCGACATTCTCTGACCCTATGTCACCTCTATACCTTCCTGCCTGACCTTTTGGTAGAAAGTATGTCCTTTGATGTTGAACTCCCAACTATGGCCTTCGTTCAGCCATGACTCAGTAATGGCACATCATACCAACCAATCTCGAGTTGCACCATGAGTTTGTCAATCTGATTCTGAATGCTACGTGTATCTTAATGCACCTTCAGTCCTGCATTCTTCGCCCTTATGAATTTTGCCTCTGTGATACAACTTAACTCTTTGCTTTGTCTGCAGATGTACCCAATCATTGGCTTGTCTTTACTTAAATTTATATTACATATTACATCATCTACTTGTGAACCTGCTGGCTCATCTTCTGCTCTATCATCTTGGTTTCCATCCCCCTGCCAATCGTAGGACAGTCTAGGACCAGAAAGCATATCCTCAGAATTGAAGGATATCACTTTAGAACAGAAATGGAGAGGAGTTTCTTTAGCATGAGGGTGGTGCATCTGTGGAATTCATTGCCACAGTTATTGGATATATTGGATATATTTAAAGCAGATGCTGATAGGTTCTTGATTAGTAAGGGGTCAAAGGTTACAGGGAGAAGGCTGGAGAGAGAGAATAAATCAGCCATGATGGAATGGTGGAACAGACTCAATAAGCTGAATGGTCTAAATGTGCTCCTATGTCTTATGGTTTTATTGTACTGAGGCACAACGAAAAACTTTGTTTTACATGCCATGCAGATAGATAATTTCATCTTATTAGTACATTAAGGTAGTACGAGGGAAAACAATAATTGAATGCAGAATAGAGTGTTGCAATTACAGAGAAAGTGCAATACAGACAAACACTAAGGTGCAAGGCCACAAAGAGGTAGATTGTGAGGTCAAGAATCTGTTTTATCCTTCAATAGTCTTATAGCAAGAAAATAGAAGCTGTCCCAAGTCTGCTGGTGCATGCCTTCAGGCTTTCGCATCTTTTGCTTGATGGAAGGGGAGAGATCATGAATGGAGAATGCCCAGGGTGGTTGGGGTCTTTGATTATGTTGGTTGCTTTACAGAGGAAATAAGAAGTGCAGTGTGAGTCCATGGGGAGGAAGCTGGTTTCTACAATGTGCTTAACTCTCTGCAGTTTCTCTTGGTTCCTGTGATCACTTCCAACCCTCTCATGATTCCGTACACTGACCCTTGATCCCCATTATCCACCCCTTCCCTCTTTTCCCAGCCTACCCATTCTCCCAAGTTTTCTCCATGATCTTCCTTCCCTTCCTCCTGAGAAAAAATTACTTTCCTGCAACCCATCTCAAGTCCTGCATTGATTCCCTTCTCCCCACTCCTATTCCAGCTCCCAAACTCAGTCCCTCTTTAACTTCTGGCAAAATGTTTGCTTCTGTTCCTGGACTTACCCAAACTTCTTCCCTCACTCTAAGGTATTGCTGAACCTACAGTAGGCTTTGCCGATCTCTTAATTATTTGGATCACATAGCAATCCTTTGCCATTATCAGAGATGTGCTTTCTCTCTTGTTACTCCCATTAGTTTCCTTCAGGTTTATCGCTGACGAATTGAAGTTCACAATCACAATTGAGTTCGATCCCACAAATACTTCCTTTATTTGGGTATTGGGTCCAGTGTTCCTATTGAATGCATGTCCCAATCATTAGTTAATTTCCTTTAATAGCATTCAGCCTCATCCTCATCATGTCTTCCTCATTTATACCTTCTTTCTGCTTCTATGTCATCAATATGTTCTTTAAATTTATTCTTTTAACCCTGAAAGAGACATGCTTGGTCTGGTAAATTTGCCAACTTCCCTGATCATTACTTCTCCTGGTCAGTAGAATGCCACTGATGTCAGAACTTCCTTCACTGACAGTCCACTGGAGAAACCCAGTCATAATTCCAACTCTTGACATTCTTACTCAGTCCAAGAGCAGCAAATTATTTTCTACAATGAGTGGTTTAAGAAGTTTTAGCATCTGTTGCATTTTAGGGTTTGGGAACGGATGCAGACTGATTTAATATAATGCAAAGGTTATAATCTTCATTAAAGAAGCAATTCTATGGTACTAGGACATCTAAAACATGGATCCTTATCAAGGGAGTTGACCCGAAACGTTGACAATTACTTTTCCCTAACGCAAGAGTTCCTCTGCAGTTTGATTGTTGCTCTGGATATTGAAAGTCTAGTCAAAAAAATAAATGAAATGTGTATAAGGCTCCCAACGGTGGGGTCAGGGCTATATCTCTATCAAATGAGGTGCAAGGCTCTCCTTCTCTCCACTAGCCTGCAGGTCACCCTTGGGCAAGGTGCAGCACGTGCTTCACCCCCTGATCAGGGTCATATGGAGTCATGGGAGCAGGTGGTGGATGGTCATGTGAGCAGCTGGTGCATATCACAAGTCCTGGTTATGCAACCACTGACGCCAAGCAGACAATCTCTGAAGAGTATTGATAATGGCTAGGGTCACCTGTTTTGTAAAGATACTGCCCAGAAGAAGGCAGTGGCAGACCAGTCCTGCAGGAAAAAAAATTGCCAGAAACAGTCATGGTCATGGATAGAAATAGATGGAAGACCATGATTGCCCATGTCATATGACACTGCACATAACGATGATGATGACCTCAGGTACACTCAAGGTTGTTGAGGAATATAAAGGAAGAGGAAGCTACTTTAGCATCTAGGAGAGCAAAAAGGGGCAATGAAAAGTTATTAATTAAGAAATAGGGAGAATCACAAAGCACTTTGTACATGTATTAGAAACAAGAAGATAGCTGGGTAAAATGGAGGTCCACTCAAAATCAAGGAACAGAATTTATGCTCACTACCAGAGGAAGTATTTCATATTGGAATTCAGAAAGGAGAAAGACAGCAATGATCAGGGATGGATTCTGTTGATGTTAGGAAGAAGATGTTGGATCTCTTGGAGAACATAAAGTTGGATTGTCCCGAGGTGATCTATCCCGGGTTACTGAGGGAGTCACAGGAGGAGATTGCAAGGGCTTTGACAGAGATCTTTGTAACATCCTTAGCCATAGGTGAAGTCCCAGAAAACTGGAGTACCACCCATGATTTTCCTTCATTTAAAAAAGGAAACAGAGCTACTCCTGAAAATTTTAGGTCAGTGAACCTCACATCAGTGGTAGAAAAATTATAGGGGAAGGTTGTAAGGGACAGGATTTACATGTATTTGGATAAGCATGGAATTATTAAGGATGGTCAGCATGGCTTTGAGTGTGGGCGTTTCTGCCTCATAAGCTTGATTGAGCTACTTGAGAAAGCGATGAAGATGATTTTGTTGTATGAAGGGACAACCATGATGTCTACATGTGCTTCTGCATGGTCCCACATGGTAAGCTCATCCAAAGGGATAAGTCACTGTAGGATTCATGGTGAGTTGCTATGATTAGGAACAAAATTTTCTTGGTTATAGGTAGCAGGGTTTGGCAAGCACTCTTTTACACTAATCCTATACTGATATGTTCAATTCTCACTGCATGCTCGTTAATTTCCCCAGATTCTATCACTCGCCTACACACTAGGGACAAATCTCAGAGACTAACTAATCTATTGATCCACATGTTTTGGGATGTGGAAGGAAACCAGAGCACCCAAGGGAAAGGGACAGCACTGGAGGCCAGGATCGAAGCTGGGTCCATAAGACCATAAGATATAGGAGCAGAATGAGGCTATTCTACCCATTAAGTATGTTCTGCCATTCTATCATTTCTGATTTATTACCCACTAACCTAGGGATTCCCAACCTGGGGTCCATGGACTCCACGGTTAATGACATATAAGAGGTTGGGAAAACTGCTCTAACCCCATTATCCTGCCTTTTCCCAATAATCTTTGATGCCCCCACTAATTAAGAACCTATCAACCTTCACTTTAGATATTTTCAGAGACTTGGCATCTACAGCCATCTGTGGCAATAATTTCCACAGATTCATAACCCACTGGCTAACGAAATTCCTCCTCATCTCTATATGGTTATATGTTATCCCTCTATTCTGAGGTGAGGCCTCTGGTCCTAGATTTCCCCACTATAGGAAACATCCATTCCACATCCACTCTAATCAATATTCAATAGATTTCAATAAGATTTCCCCCCCGCCCCCACAACTTTATTGTTCTAAACTCTAGCAAGTACAGGCCCAGAGCCATCAAACTCTGCTCGTACTTTAACCCTTTTGTTCCAATCTGTCATTCCTGGGTCAATGGAGGCCTGAGGTCACAGTTCTATCTACTGTGTCATCTTTTTTCCCATAGCCAGATGATAAGAGGAATTAGCAAAGGGCTGCAGACGATGGATCAGTTTATAAAGAAAGGTGCAGCATGAAACCTATTAAGGGTGATGGGATAGGTCAGATAAAAACAGAGGGGTGAGGAGATCCATTAAGAGGATGTCAGAACCTGTTTGTTACCTCTACCTACCACCTCCCAGTCACTGTCATCACTTCCATTCTTCCCTCCTCCATCTGCCTATCACCCCTCATCGGCCGGGTCCACCTATCAACTTTCAGCTCTCTTGCTCTACCCATCCTTGTCTCACGTCTTTACATGCGCTTGCACCCCTCTACCATTCAATACTGACGAAAGGTCCTGATGTGAAACATCGACCAACCATTTCCCTCCACTGATGCTGCCCGACCTGGTGGGTACTACCAACAAATTGTTTGTTGCTCCAGATTCTAACATTTCCAGAGGTGCTTTTGGGAGGCATAGCTAAGAAAGAATTCACTGGTATTGGGGAAGGTAAAGAGAGAATGATCCCAGGAATGGAAGGGTTAATGTATGAGGAGCGTTTGATGGTTCTGGGCCTGTACTTGTTAGAGTTTAAATGAATGAGAGGGGATCTCATTGAAAGGCCTCAGTAGAGTGGATATAGAAATAATGTTTCTAGTCGTGGGAGAGTCTAGGACCAGAGAACACAACCTCAGAATAGAAGAATGCCCCTTTAGAACAGAGATGAGGAGGAATCTCTTTAGCAAGAAGGCGGTGAAACTGTGGAATTCATTACCGCAGATGGCTGTAGAGGCCATGTCTTTGGGTATACTTAAAGCGGAGGCTGATAGGTTCTTGATTAGTAAGGTTGTCAAAGGTTATGCGGAGAAGGCAGGGGGATGGGGCTGAGAGGGAAAATTAATCAGCCGGGATCTAATGGCGGAACAGACTCGATTAGCCAAATACCCTAATTATGCTCCTATGCCTTATGGTCTTAAGGTCTTGGGTCTGTATTGAGTGGGGAATCCTCTTTTAGTTTCCCCAAGCAGAAAAAAGGTTTCAAGCTAATTTCTCTTCCTTCCTGCCTCCAAAATAAGGTTCAGAACTAATAGTGCTGGAATTTCCTTGCATTTCTTTAATTTGTTTTTACTTCCATTAGAGTAAAAAGTAAAGGAACTGCTATCTAATTTTATCTCTGGAGGGTAACTGAAGGAGCGTGAGAGTTTGCAAAGCAGTAATCCCATCAAGGGCTCAGGGATCTTCACATATGCACACTGAAATCTCCTTTCAGTTGTGAGGACAAGGTAAAGGTATAGGTCTGTGAATAGGGAATAAAACGAAGGGTCAGTGGTGATAGAAAATGCAGAGAGGGTTGCTGATTAAAGGTCAGAGATATAAAGTAAGTAGTTAATAATGAAGATTTATTTTCGATGTATCCTTTCAGTATACACGCACTGGCCACTTTATTAGGTACACCTGTCCTCCTGCTCATTAATGCAAATATCTAAACAGCCAATCATGTGGCGGCAACTCAATGCATAAAAGCATGTATCCATGGTCAAGAGGTTCAGTTGTTGTTCAGGCCAAACACCATGATGGGGAAGAAAAGTGATCAAAGTGACATTGACGTGGAATGATTGTTAGTGCCAGACGGGATGGTTTGAGTGTCTCAAAAACGTCTGATCTCCCAAGATTTTCACACACAAGTCTCTAGAATTTACAGAGAATGGTGTGAAAAACAGCAAAAAACACCCAGTGAGTGGCAGTCCTGTGGGTGAGTACACCTTGTTAATGAAAGAGGTCAGAGGAGAATGGCCGGACTAGTTCAAGCTGACAGGAAGGTGACAATAACTCAGATACCCACATGTTATGACAGTGGTGTGCAGAAGAGCATTTCGGAAAGGAAAACATGTTGAACCTTGAAGTGGATGGGCCACAGAAGCAGAAGACCACAAACATACACTCTGTCGCCATTTTATTAGGTACAGGAGGTACTTTATAACGTGGCCACTGAGTGTAGAAAATTCAAGTTATGCCTCTCAGAGCAAATCCATTCCCCCTGTTCCGTACATATAATGGTTTGTTATAATATTACCGTGATTTATAATGTTATGGTTTATGATTACATACTGCACATTTGCTATTGCCTATTCTCTCACATTCCTACTAACTTCATCCCCACACCTGCTGATTCCACCACTCACCCACACACTGGAGGCAATTTAAAGTTGCCCATTACCCTACCCAGGGGAAAGATATCAATGAGCTTGACAGAGTGCAGAGAGAATTTACAAGGAAGTTGCAGGGCCTGTGAAACTGGGATGTAGGGAAAGACTGAACGGGTTAGAACTTCATTCCCTGGAGCACAGGATGAGCTGGCTCAGAACAGGGGATGATGGAGATGGGAGCTTATCCATTGCCTGTGCTCCATTGTGAGCTAAGGGCCCAAGCAGAAGAAGGAGGAAGATGATGAGGGGATCAGAATCGTGGGCTTGGTGACCACTGAGTGAGAACATGGGGAAGAAAAGCCTGGGAGGGCAAAGAATTGGACTGGTTGAGTTAACCAAAGGTCTGCAGTGGAGTGGAAAACAAAGGGTTAGATCTGTGATGTACTTAATGCAGTGCATGAAGCCAGTTCCTTTATTATAATGCTAATTTTCTGCATTGCTGGTGGCAGGGCACAGATACATCTCTACCAAAGGAGGTGTAAGGAACTCCTTCCCTCCGCTGGCCTGCAGATCATCCCTGGGCAAGATGTAACACCCTTGAGCAAGGGTGTAGCACCTGCTTAGCTACCACCCCCTCAATCAGGGTCATGTGAAGCTATAGAATCAGGTGGTGGATGGACGTATGAGAAGCTGGTGCATATCACAAATCCTGGTGATGCCACCACAGATGCCAGGCAGACAATCTCCGAAGAGTATTGATAATGGCTGGAGTCACCTGTTTTGTAAAGACACTGCCAAGAAGAATGCAATGGTAAGCTACTTCTGCAGAAAGTTTGCCAGGAACAATCATAGTCATGAAAAGACTATGGTCACCCACATCATACGACACGACACGTAACAAATGAATGAACGAAGGCCTTTCAATGAAGTAGCATCGATGGTATCCATCTCCATATTGAGAAAAACTAGGAATCAGGTTTATTATCACTGACATATGTCGTGAAATTTGTTATTTTGCCGCTGCAATACAGTGCGATTCATGCTGTAAAAAGTACTATAAGTTAAAAGAAGAAATATAAAATAAATAAGAGAGGAAAATAATGAGAGAGTGTGACCCCGTGATATTTGTCTCAGAGGCTGATGTCAATACATCTTTCAAAAGGGTGAATCCTTGAAAGGTATCAAGCCCTGATGATATACCTGGTAGGGCTCTGAAAACCTGTGCCAACCAACTGGTGAGAGTGTTCAAAGACATCTTCAATCTCTCACTGCTGCAGTCAGAAGATCTCACCTGCTTCAAGGGTGGCAATCATATCAGTGCCCAAGAAGGGCAAGGTGAGTTGTCTCAATCACTTTCGTCCAGTTGCCCTCATATCTACTGCAATAAAGTGCTTTGATAGATTGGTCATGGTTAGAGTTAACTCCTACTTAAAGAAAGACCTTGGCCCATTTCAATTTGCTTACCGTCACAATAGGTCTGGCGGTGGCATCCGTTAGTCTCGCGAGACCATGGATCTGCACCTGGAAAGTCTTTCTCCTCTCCAGGGCGCAGGCCTGGGCAAGGTTGTATGGAAGACCGCCAGTTACCCATGCAGCAAGGCTCCCCTCTCCACGACACCAATGTTGTCCAAGGGAAGGGCAAGGGCCGATACAGCTTGGCACCAGTGTCGTCGCAGGAGTTGTGAATAAAAGGTTGAAGCCAAAGTCGGACTGCTTTAGGGATTCCAGCTCCAAATTTGTCCTCAGGGTTTACTCCCGAAACCTTTCCCATGAGTGGGTATGGCCGCAAGGCAGCGGAGGTTTGAAACCAGAGATTTCCCTCTCTTAGATGGACTGCTTTCCCAGGCTGATGAGCTCCATCAACCCGAAACACTGGTTTTAAGGCACCAGGACTGGCCTTCGCCCCTTCTCCTATCAGTAGAAATAGTTCCTCCGGGCTTAGAGGCTAAGCCACACGAGACGGCCAGGTGTTGGACTTGGTTGTCAGAGTCAATTTGAGGCGCATGCCATGAGGAGCACTTTTAGGTAGTGGGAGCTTGTCCCCACTACCACTCCTCGGCTTGACAACCTTGGAACCACAACAGGTCTACAGAGGATGAAATTTCACTGGCTCTCCGCTTGGATTTGGACCACAGCAACACCGGCATTACTTCACATCCTCATTGGCGCGCTTTTGGAAGATGGATTTGTTATCTCCCTAAGTCCTCTCAGGTCGGGTATGAGAAGCCGAGCAAATGAAGTTCAGGCAAATCAGTAGGCGACAAAAATTTGGCGCAGAGTATCACAAGTCTGGAAGCAAGCTGCTCCTTGTGAGAGAAGAAACAGAGGCAGTCAAGCAGTCTAACAGCTTCGTCAGTTTGGTTAATAAAGAGGAAGCAGAGAAGATTAGAACACTGCCCGCACTGACAAACACAGGATCTTCCTGCTTGCTAATCAATAAGCGGTGACAGATTCAGAAGGCTGAATTCCCCATTCACATAGATGGAGAAGCTACAGGGAATGTATAATCACACTGACCCAAGATAAAGGTTTGCAGAATATCAATTACAGCCCTGACTGGCAAACAGCTGGATCTGTCGAGCTTTTGTTCATTAACCTACTTGCAAACTCTCCACATTAGGCTCCTTGAGCTTCATTGGGAAATGTCCGCAAGCCGGCTGAATATTTTATTCATACAGTTCAGTGAAGTTCGCATTCTGAGATAAAAGATGTAAGTGGTGGGTAATGGGAAGCTTTTCAATTTTTGATGACAAGTGTTAGTGAAGAGTTGTCTGTACACGGAAGAATTGCCCACACAGCCCATGAAACTTAATAACTCAAACGAACAGTGTGAAGACAGGAATGGGATTAAACTATTCAATCTCTCAGTTTAATCATCCCAACACTTGTCTGTGTAAATTTTCACTGTATCTTGGTACATATGGACAATAATAAACTAATACCAATGTTATAATGAAATAATCTATCTCAATGTTAATACTTTATTCCGATGCTGCCTCAAGGAGGAGGTACAGGAGCTTTGGGTCCCAGGGCAGCAGGTTCAGTAACATTATTACCCTTCAACCATCAGGCTCCTGAACCAGCGTGAATAACTTCACTTACCTCAGCTTGGAACTGAATCCACACTTACAGACTCACTTTCAAGGGTTAGAGTGTTGAAGTTCAGAACACAGTGCTGTCGATTGGAGAAGGAGGTGAGGAGGACTTTCTTTTTCGAAGGTTGTGAACTCTACTTAGAGAGTTCTGAAAGTTGAATCCTGGAATATATTTAAGGTCAGGATTAAGACTTTTTTTCATGGAGTAAACAGAGGATTAGGTTTATATGATATCCGCAGGGACAAAGAGCTCTGGCCAGGATCACATCAGTCATCATAGTACAGAACGATGGAGCAGGTGCAAAGGGGCCAAATGGCCTGACTAGGTGATTAAGGACGGGCAAGGTGGGCACCTTTCATGGCCATTGCCTCAACCTGCTCCTTTTCCTTATGGTCTTATTTTTGAAACCCCCTTTACTCCGTCATAATTCCTTACTTAGAACACAGAATGGTAAAGCAAAGGAACAGGCCCCTTGGCTCACAGTGGTGTGCCAAACTAATTAAGTCCCGACGAAGAGTCTTGACCCGAAACATCGACCTTTTATTCATCTCCATAGATGCTGCCTGACCTGCTGAGTTCCTCCAGCATCTTGTGGTGTATTACTTTGGATTTCCAGCACCTGCAGAATCTCTTTGAGTTTATGGCACCTAATCTCTTCTGCCACGGCAGCGTAGCAGTTAGTGTGATGCAATGACAGCTCAGGGCATCCGAGTTCAGAGGTTCAGAGTTCAATTCCAATGTTGTCTGTAAACAGTTTGCATGCTCTCCCTGTGAACGTGTGGGTCTCCTCTGGGTGCTCTGGTTTCCTCCCACAGTCCAAGGATGTACAGGTTAGTAGGTCATTGAATAGTACAGCGTGATTACGCTAGGATTAGATAGGTATATTGCCAGACAGCATGACTCATTGGGCCAGAAGGGCCTTTTCTGCACTGGTCTCTGTATAAATAAATTCTCTGAACGTTGATGTGCCTATCAAAGAGCCTCTTAAAAGTACCTACAGTTTGTAGCTGCATCCACCTCCATCCCTGACACTGCATTCCAGGCAACCTTGCCTCACTTATTTTCTTTGAACTATATCCCTCTCACATTAAGTGGACACTGTCAATTAGTAGACACTTGAACCCTGGGGGAAAAAAAAGATTCCAGATATCTACTCTATTTCTGTCTCTCGTGACTTCATAAACATTTAGCAAGTCTCCCCTCAGCCTCCACTGCTCCAGCAAAGACAACCCCCGGCTCAGTAGCATAGTAGATAGCACAACACTTTACTGTACAGGGGACCCAAGTTCAATTCCTGCAGCTACCTGTAAGGAGTTTGTACATTCTCTCCGTGACTGTGTGGGTTTCCTCCGGGTGCTCCAGTTTTCTCCCACAGTCCAAAGATGTACCGATCTCGTAATGGTAGACTAATTGGTCATTGTAAATTGTCCTGTGGTTAGGCTCGGATTAAATCAGTGGATTGCTGGGCAGTGCAGCTCAAAGGGCCAGAAGGGCCCTGTATTTCAAGGAATAAATAAAATAAATTTCCAATCTCTCCTTGTAGCACAGCCCTTCTAACCAGGGCAAACCTAGTAAATCTCTTCTGAACCCTCTCCAAAGCCACCATGCCTTTTCTACAATGGGCTGACCAGAACTAAATGCGGTACTCCTAAAGTAGTTTAACCATAGTTTATGTAACATATATAAATCTTTCTTTTCCCTCATTGGCGCGCGGCCAAGTAGTTAAGGCATTGGTCTAGTGATCTGAAGGTCGCTAGTTCGAGCCTCAGCTGAGGCAGCGTGTTGTGTCCTTGAGCAAGGCACTTAACCACACATTGCTCTACAATGACACCGTGACACCGGTGCCAAGCTGTATTGGCCCTTTCCCTTCCCTTGGACAACATCGATGGCGTGGAGAGGGGAGCCTTACAACATGGGCAATTGCCAGTCTTCCATACAACCTTGCATAGGCCTGCGACCTGGAAACTTTCCAAGGCGCAAATCCATGGCCTCATGAGACTAACGGATGCCTATATAAATTTCCCTCATATTGACCACATTGAACTACATATGTTTATAAACATTTGTTTGCAATGCCTCTCTCTTCTCTTCCCTCCCATCAGGCAGAAGATACAAAAACCTGAAAGCACATACCAACAGGCTCAGGACAGCTTATTGAGATCAGTCTCTTGAATGGTAAAATGGACTCTTCTCCTCACAGTCTACCTCACCGTGATCTTGCAATTTATTGTTGACCTACACTGCGCTTCCTCTGTAGCTTTTAAACTTTGTTAACAATGCAGAATAGAGTTTAAAATAAACTAAGTTCGATCCCAATACCAATGGCTAGTATTAGTGCACATGTGTATCATAAATTTGTGTTAAAGTTCAAAGTAAGTTTATCATCAAGGTTATTATATGTCACCGTATGCAACCCTGAGATCCATTTTCTTGTGTGCATGCTCAATAAATCCACAATAGAAAAATAAGCATAATAGAATTAGTGAAAAACCACAGCAACTTGGGCATTCAACCATGTGCAAAAGAAAGCAAACTGCGCAAATACAAAAAGAAGGAAATAACAATAGTAAATAAATACATAATATATATCGAGAACATGGGATCAAGAGTCTTTGAAAGTGAGTTCATAGTTTGTGGGAACATTTCAATGATGGGGCATGTGAAGTTATCCCCTTTGGTTCAAGAGCCTGAAGGTTGAGGGGTAATAACTGTTCATGAACACAGTGGTGTGAGTCCTGAGGCTCATGTACCTTTTGGAGGCAGTAAAAAGAGAGCAAGTCCTGGATGGTGGAGGTCCCTGGTGAGGGATGCTGCTTTCCTGCAGCAACACTTTGTGTATATGTGCTCAATGATAGGGAAGGCTTTACCTGTGATGGGTAAAAAAAGTTAAATTCTTTAAATGTCATGAATAAAAGATAATGCCTGTAATGCTAGTTAACATATCAACCATCAGAATCTATGCAGTAAAATACGAAACAGAATCTGTAGCTTTGTCAAGGGATGTCAAACACCACTGCAGTTATGCTGAAGCATAGTAATTGCTGCTGGAGTCTGCTTATCGATGTGTGTGTGTGTGTGTGTGTGTGTGTGTGTGTGTGTGTGTGTGTGTGTGTGTGTGTGTGCTTCTCACAAGCGGTGAGGACCACTGACATCCTTTTGGATATCGTGACTGGCACGTGAGTTTGACTAAAGTGAGGGAGAGTTACACAGGTCGTCAGCCTTACTCTCTGGACCTAGTCTGTCTGGATCCAGTGGCAAGTCGAGAGTCAAGACAACTGGAGATAGGTCAGGATGCCGTGGATGACCAGGGTGATCAACATGTCTTGCTGTGCTCTTCGTGCTCCACGACGTTGAACCAGCTGGTAGTTTCCTCTGTGCAGTCCACCAAATCCAATCTTCACATGCTTTGGGTAGAAATAACCTGATGGCTAGTCTCACCAAGATTGGCTGGCATGTCAGCACCATTGCCAAGTTTATAGCCACTGTTGCATGCAAAGAGCTTATTTGGAGCCACAGGTGAGAGGTGAGTGCCAGGTAATAATGCCAATAATGACTGTGCTATACTTGTGACCATCAATAGAACATCTATGGACAAGGTAGGCCATTTCTCAGACAAACAGAGTTGGAAGATTTGCATGTATAGAAGTCAGTTAATGACCTCAGGATATCTCAGGACACTTTCCAGCCAACAAGGTATATTTTGAGTATTGTTTCAATTGTATGACAACCAGTTTATCCACAGAAAAATCTTGCAAAAACCATACCATAGAACCCGGAGAATCTGTTGGTCTATGTGCTTGTCTTAGGATGATGATAGGTTCTTCAGGACTAAGGAGAGGAAGAATTTCTTTACTTAGAAGGTTGAAAATTATTAGTGTTTTCTTGTCCTACGTTTATGGATTCTCGGTTTTTGAAGAAGGTTTTGAGGGACAGGTACTGTATATAGGTAAGAAAGGTTTAGATGCCATAGAAGGTTTAAAGTGACAGGTATATGGATAGGACAAGTTTGGAGGCATATGGGCCAAGCACAGGCAAGTAATACCAGTTTAGAATGGAATTTTGGTGAGTCTGGACGAGTTAGTTTGAAGGATAGATTTCAATGTTGTATGAATCTATGACTCTGTGGCAACATGTTTTGCTAGATTAACAAAGATTCCATTTATGAATTAATCTCCATTAACTCTTCAGTATAGGTGTACTTGATTTCTGAATATATTTTTCACTAAAGTGCATAATACTCTCTCTACATCTGGGAATACATTGTACTTAAATTCCCATAATGTATTATGGTCACTTTTTACTTTGTTTTAAGAAATTTCACTTAATAAAATGTTTTCTAGGAGAAAAACACTTTTTTCCTTTGAGGATCTACCCAAGTTCATATCCAATGAGTTCAATGGACATTTGGAAACTCATGAGAATTGGGCTTAGTTGAAAAGCGTTGAGAGAAATTGATTGGTCATGATCTTACTGAGTAATGCTGAGCAGCTGAGATAGAACTGTCCTTTCAAAGCCATTTCTTAGACAATGGTAATCAACTAATCCAGTCTGAGAACTTGATTGAAGGATTAATATTGGGCAGAAAACTGTGGAGAACTTACTTGCTCTTTTCCTTAATAATATTATGAGATCTCTGATCCTAAATTTTACATCCACCAAAAGGTGGTATCCTCAGCAGGCTAGTGTTTATGTGCCCAGATAAGCCAAGTGGGATCTGAACTCAATTGAACTGATTTGGAGGTTAAAATGCCAGCCAGCATTGCAGATTACAATTTTGAATGCTAAACCTCTGGGACCGGTAATAAAATGCATGTTTCTGTTGAAAAGCCTGACCAATCTCCCATGTCGCCTTCCAATCTTTTTATTTCTGCTCCGTTCATAAACTAAAACAAGTGTTTACACCCTATAATCCCTCAGGAGTGCTTAGGACTGGGAACCTCACAATAGAAAAGGAGGAAGGTACTTATCAACGAGTGACATAGGTTAATGAATTACTTATTGTTTTCATGTCTGTGGGGACACAATAAGGAAGCCTAGTTAATTAACATCTTAAATAGGTTTTGCCATAGGGTCCTATATGATTTGCATGGTTGGAAGTTACTTGAAACACTATATTTAAGTGCATTTACCTTTCAAATTATTTCAGTTGAAACATGGTTAAAAGTTCCAGAAATGACAGAAAATTGATTTTTTACACTACAGACTGTAATTCTTGTTCATGTATTCAACTTAGGACATACAGTAAATTCAGAAACTGGTGAGGACACTCACCAGGTCAGGCAGCATCGGTGGGGGGTGGGGGGAGCCATAATTTTGATGGAAGTCCACAAATATGAAACATTATTTCTCTCTCCGCAGATGCAGCCTGCCAGCCTGAGAATCCCCATTATTTTCTCTTTCTACTTCAGATTTGCAGCACCTACAGTTTTTGTGTTTGCTTTTGAAATAAAACCAACCTACCTATCAATAACACACATAAAAGTTGCTGGTGAACGCAGCAGGCCAAGCAGCATCTCTAGGAAGAGGTACAGTCGACGTTTCAGGCCGAGACCCTTCAACAGGACTAACTGAAAGAAGAGCTAGTAAGAGATTTGAAAGTGGGAGGGGGAGGGGGAGATCCAAAATGATAGGAGAAGACAGGAGAGGGAGGGATGGAGCTAAGAGCTGGACAGGCGATTGGCAAAAGGGATATGAGAGGATCATGGGACGGGAGGCCTAGGGAGAAAGAAATGGGGGGGGGAGCCCAGAGGATGGGCAAGGAGTATAGTGAGAGGGACAGAGGGAGAAAAAGGAGAGAGGAAAAGAAAATAATAATGATAATAAATAAATAAATAATAGATGGGGTACAAAGGGGAGGTGGGACATTAACGGAAGTTAGAGAAGTCAATCTTCATGCCATCAGGTTGGAGGCTAGCTAGACGGAATATAAGGTGTTGTTCCTTCAACCTGAGTGTGGCTTCATCTTGACAGTAGAGGAGGCCGCGGATAGACATATCAGAATGAGAGTGGGACGTGGAATTAAAATGTGTGGCCACTGGGAGATCCTGCTTTCTCTGGCGGACAGAGCATAGGTGTTCAGCAAAACAGTCTCCCAGCCTGCGTCGGGTCTCGCCAATATATAGAAGGCCGCATCGGGAGCACCGGACACAGTATATCACCCCAGCCGACTCACAGGTGAAGTGTCACCCACCTAGAAGGACAGTCTGGAGCCCTGAATGGTGGTGAGAGAGGAAGTGTAAGGGCATGGGCATACCTATCAATAATACTGGACAACAAAGATTTTACCTCTGGAATACTTTTGGGTGTATCTCATGGATTTTGGGCTGCTGATCATGCACCATTTTTTTGGAATCGCCTATATTTGTTATTTCAATTCATAATTCAAGTCAATTAAAATGTTGCCCACAATGTATGCTAAAAAGTTTCCTATCTTGTATTGGTATGCCTCGACATGCTTAATCAGGGCGGTTACAGCATGGCAGAACAGGTTTTACAAAGTCTATAAATTTTCGTGAAGGATTTCAAAATTTGATATAGATGTTTCCCAGAATAACTGATGCCAAGATTAAAAAAGGCCTTTTTGTGAGTTCCACAAATCAAGCAGTCACGAATTACAGGCAAGTTGAGGAACTTCTAGTGGATCTGGATGGCATTCAAGGATGTTGTTGGAAGTTTTCTTGGCAACTACAGAGCACCAAACTGCATGCAGTTAGTTGACAACATGCTTCAGCATACAAAACCATGAAGAACAACATGTCACTAAATATTCATTTTCTACATCCCTATTTAGACTTCTTCTCTGCCTATCTCGGCAGTCAGTGATAGGCATGGTAAAAGTTATTGTAGTCATAAACAAACGGTATCAGGGCAATTGGAATCTATCAACGCTGACTGATTATTGTTAGGCACTTATGGGAGAAGTCTCAGGCACTGAGTAGAAATAAAACATTTTCAGCTTTATTGAACTATTGCCAAGTGTCAACACTGTTATGCAGTTAAGCACATTATATAAAATAAAAGTTAATTTCTTGTTTCTCCAAATTCCTACGTGATACAAGTAGTCTGAAATGATAAGACCGTGAGACCTTAAGATATAGGAGAAGTCAAGTCAAGTCAAGTCTATTGTCATTTCGACCATAATCTGCTGGTACAGTACACAGTAAAAATAAAACAACGTTCCTCCAGGACCCTGGTGCTACATGAATCAACATACAACTACACAGGAGTGGAGACCTGTGACTAGTGGTGTGCCACAGGGATCAGTGCTGGGTCCATTATTATTTGTCATCTATATCAATGATCTGGATGATAATGTGATAAATTGGATCAACAAGTTTGCTGATGATACAAAGATTGGAGGTGTAGTAGACAGTGAGGATGGTGTTCAGAACCTGCAGAGGGACTTGGACCAGCTGGAAAAATGGGCTGAAAAATGGCAGATGGAGTTTAATACTGACAAGTGTGGGGTATTGCACGTTGGAAGGAGAAACCAGCATAGAACATACAGGGTTAATGGTAATGCACTGAGGAGTGCAGTGGAACAGAGGGATCTGGGAATACAGATACAAAATTCCCTAAAAGTGACGTCACAGGTAGATAGGGTCGTAAAGAGAGCTTTTGGTACATTGGCCTTTATTAATCAAAGTATTGAGTATAAGAGCTGGAATGTTATGATGAGGTTGTATAAGGCATTGGTGAGGCCGAATCTGGAGTATTGTGTTCAGTTTTGGTCACCAAATTACAGGAAGGATATAAGTAAGGTTGAAAGAGTGCAGAGAAGGTTTACAAGGATGTTGCTGGGACTTCAGAAACTCAGTTACAGAGAAAGGTTGAATAGGTTGGGACTTTATTCCCTGGAGCGTAGAAGAATGAGGGGAGATTTGATAGAGGTATATAAAATTATGATGGGTATAGAAAGACTGAATGCAAGCAGGCTTTTTCCACTGAGGGAAGGAGAGAAAAAAACCAGAGGACATGGGTTTAGGGTGAGGGGGGAAATGTTTAAAGGGAACATTAGGGGGGGCTTCTTCACACAGAGAGTGGTGGGAGTATGGAATGAGCTGCCAGATGAGGTGGTAAATGCGGGTTCGTTTTTAACATTTAAGAATAAATTGAACAGATACATGGATGGGAGGTGTATGGAGGGATGTGGTCCGTGTGCAGGTCAGTGGGACTAGGCAGAAAATGGTTCGGCACAGCCAAGAAGGGCCAAAAGGCCTGTTTCTGTGCTGTAGTTTCTATGGTTTCTACACTAGACTATGTGAGACAGCACAAGGCTACACGAGACTACGTAAAACAAACATAAAAACTGCACTAGACTACATACCTGCATAGGACTACATAAAGTGCACAAAACAGTGCAGGGCAGTACAATAATTAATAAACAAGACAATAGGCACAGTAGAGGACAAATTACAATATAATAATAAATGATATAGATGTCAGTTTAGACTCTGAGTATTGAGGAGTCTGATGGCTTGGGGGAAGAAACTGTTGCACAGTCTGGTCACGAGAGCCCAAATGCTTTGTTACGTTTCGCCAGATGGCAGGAGGGAGAAGAGTTTGTGTGAGGGGTGCGAGGGGTCCTTCACAGTGCTGTTAGCTTTACAGGTGCAGCGTGTGGTGTAAATGTCTGTAATAGTGGGAAGCGAGACCCCGATGATCTTCTCAGCTGACCTCACTATCCTCTGCAGGGTCTTGAGATCTGAGACAGTACAATTCCTGAACCAGGCCGTGATGCAGCTGCTCAGGATGCTCTTGATACATCCTCTGTAGAATGTGATGAGGATGGGGGGGTGGGAGATGGACTTTTTTCAGCCTTCGCAGAAAGTAGAGACACTGCTGGGCTTTCTTGGCTATGGAGCTGGCGTTGAGGGACCAGGTGAGATTCTCCACCAGGTGAACACCAAGAAATTTGGTGCTCTTAAAGATCTCTACGGAGGAGCCATCAATGTTCAGCAGGGAGTGGTCGTTCCGTGTCCTCCTGAAGTCAACAACCATCTCTTTTGTTTTGTTCACATTCAGAGACAGGTTGTTGGCTCTGCACTAGTCTGTTAGCCGCTGCACCTCCTCTCTGTATGTGACTCGTCGTTCTTGCTGATGAGACCCACCACGGTCGTGTCATCGGCGAACTTGATGATGTGGTTCGAGCTGTGTATTGGTGCACAGTCATGGGTCAGCAGGGTGAAGAGCAGTGGACTGAGCACACAGCCCTGGGGGGCCCCCGTGCTCAGCGTGATGGAGTTGGAGATGCTGCTTCCAATCCGGACTGACTGAGGTCTCCCAGTCAGGAAGTCTAGGATCCAGCAGCAGAAGGAGGTGTTCAGGCCCAGCAGTTTCAGCTTTCCAATCAGGTGCTGAGGAATGATTGCGTTGACTGCTGAACTAAAATCTATGAACAGCATTCAAATGTATGAAGAATTAGGCCATTTGGTCCATTGAGTCTGCTCTGCCATTTCATCATGGCTGATCCAATTTTCCTCTCAGCCTCAATCCCCTGCCTTCTCCCTGTATCCCTCCATGTCCTGACCAGTCTAGAATGTATCAATCTCTGCCTTAAATATACATAAAGACTTGGCCTCCACAGTTGCATGTAGCAAAATATTCCAGATTCACCATATAACCATATAACAATTACAGCACAGAAACAGGCTATCACGGCCCTTCTAGTCCGTGCCGAACTCTTACTCTCACCTAATCCCACTGACCTGCACTTAGCCCATAACCCTCCATTCCTTTCCTGTCCATATATTGTCCAATTTAACTTTAAATGACAACATCAAACCTGCCTCAACCACTTCTGCTGGAAGCTCGTTCCACACAGCTACCACTCTCTGAGTAAAGAAGTTCCCCCTCATGTTACCCCTAAACTTTTGCCCTTTAACTCTCAACTCATGTCCTCTTGTTTGAATCTCCCCTACTCTCAATGGAAAAAGCCTATCCACGTCAACTCTATCTATCCCCCTCATAATTTAAAAAAAATTCTATCGAGTCCCCCCTCAACTTTTTACGTTCCAAAGAATAAAGACCCAACTTGTTCAACCTTTCTCTGTAACTTAGATGATGAAACCCAGGTAACATTCTAGTTAATCTTCTCTGTATCCTCTCTATTTTTTTGACATCTTTCCTGTAATTCGGTGACCAAAACTGTACACAATATTCCAAATTTGGCCTCAACAATTCCTTGTACAATTTTAACATTACATCCCAACTCCTATACTCAAGGCTTTGATTTATAAAGGCCAGCATACCAGAAGCTTTCTTTACCGCCCTATCCACAAGAGATTCTACCTTCAGGGAACTATGCACCGTTATTCCTCGGTCCTTCTGCTCTAATGCATTTTTCAATGTCCTACCATTTACCATGTATGTCCTATTTTGATTAGTCCTACCAAAATGTAACACCTCACATTTATCAGCATTAAACTCCATCTGCCATCTTTCAGCCCACTCTTCTAACTGGCCTAAATCTCTCTGCAAGCTTTGAAAACCTACTTCATTATCCATAACTCCACCTACCTTAGTATCATCTGCATACTTACTCATCCAATTTACCACCCCATCATCCAGATCATTAATGTATATGACAAATAACATTGGACCCAGTACAGATCCTTCAGGCACATCACTAGTCACCGACCTCCAATCTGACAAACGATTATCCACCACCACTCTCTGGCGTCTCCCATCCAGCCACTGCTGAATCCATTTTGCTACTTCAATATTAATACCTAACAATTGAACCTTCCTAACTAACCTTCCATGTGGAACCTTGTCAAAGGCCTTACTGAAGTCCATATAGACAACATCCACTACTTTACCCTCGTCAACTTTCCTAGTAGCCTCTTCAAAAAATTCAATAAGATTTGTCAAACATGACCTTTTACGCACAAATCCATGTTGACTGTTCCTAATCAGACCCTGCCTGTCCAGGTAATTATATATATCATCCCTAAGAATACTTCCCATCAATTTACCCACCACTGATGTCAAACTCACAGGCCAATAATTGCTAGGTTTACTCTTAGAGCCCTTTTTAAACAATGGAGCAACATGAGCAATACGTCAATCCTCTGGCACCATGCCCATTGCTAATGACATTTGAAATATTTCTGTCAGAGCCCCTGCTATTTCCACACTAACTTCCCTCAAGGTCCGAGGGAATATCCTGTCAGGACCCGGAGACTTATCCACTTTTATATTCTTTAAGTTTTCTAATCAATTCTGGTTCACTGCACAATACACAATACATAGAGATGGCAGGAGATTGGGGCTGAGAGGAAGGTTGGATCAGCTATGATGAAATGGCAGAGGAGATGCAATGGGCCATATACCCTAATTTTGTTCCTATATCTTACAGACTTATGGTACGAGACATAGCTCCCTGAGAGTGGCAACTCACGTGGACAGACTAGTAAAGAATTGTCAGTCAGTCCACTGAGCATCAAAGTTAAATCATTAGGTTCTAGCTGTATAAAGATATTGCTTGGATTGAAATGCTTTAACTATAAGGTGAGTAGTGTTCATAGGTTCAATGTCCATTCAGAAGTAGGATGGCAGAGGAGAAGAAGCTGTTCTTGAATCGTTGAGTGTGTGCCTTTAGGCTTCGTACCCTTTTCCTGATAGTAGCACTGAGAAGAAGGCATGGCCTGTGTGTTAGAGGTTCTTATTGATGGATGCTGCCTTTTTGAGCCACCACCCCTTGAAGGTGCCTTGGGTACTATCGAGTCTAATGCTTATGATGGACCTGACAAATTTAACAACTCTCTGCAGCTTACTTCAGTCCTGTGCAGTAGCCCCTGTTGTACCAGATGGGGATGCAGCTAGTTAGAATGTTCTCTACAGTACAAATGTAGGAATATTTTTAGTGTTTTTGGTGACATACCAAATCTCCTCAAACTCTCAATGAAATATAGTTGCTGTCTTACTTTCTTTATAGCTGTATCAATATGTTGGAACTAAGTTAGATCCTCAGAGATTTTGACACTCAGAAACTTGAAATTGCTCACTCTATCCACTTCTGAAACCTCTATGAGGACTGGTGTGTGTTCTCTCATCCTATCCTTTCTGAACAATCAGCTCTTTGGTCTTACTCATATTGAATGCAAGGTTGTTGCTGCGACACCACTTAACTAGCTGATATATCTTGCTCCAGTATGTGCTCTCATCATCATCTGAGATTCCTCCAACAATGGTTGTATTGTCCTCAAATTTATACATGGCATTTGGTCTGTGCTGAGCCACACAGTCACAGGTGTAGAGAGGAGTGAGCTAAGCGCACATCCCTGAGTTCCACCAGAGTTGATTGTCAGTGAGTTGGAGATACTATTACCAATCCAGACAGACTATGGTCTTCCAGGTTGGAAGTCAAGGATCCAGTTGCAGAACCAAGGTTCTGTAGCTTCTTGATCAGGACTGTAGGAATGATGGTGTTAAATTCAGAGCTATAGCCATTAGTCATGTAGCCATAAAGGATTATTTGGTCGGCTGTTTGATAACTATTTTAATTGGCTTAGCACGACACTGTTGACTGAAGGGCTTGGATAGTTTTCTCTGAAGCATGAGAGACTTGGAAAAGAGCTGACATAAGTTTATAAAATTATGAAAGGCATAGACAGGGTAGACAGTCGGAGTCTGTCTCCCAGGGTGGAAATACCAAATACCAAATACTCAAGGAAGAGCTTTAAGGTGAGAGGAAGAAAGTTAGTGGACATTGGGGAGATGGTAGAAGCAGATATAGCAGCAATGGCTGAGGCACTTAGACACATGAAAAACAGGGATGTAGGCCAATGCAGGCAGATGAAATCAGGTCAACTTGGCATCATCGTCGGCAGAGACCTGTTGGGCGGAAGGATCTGTTCTTCTCATTTGGTATTCTATGTTCAGTGTAAACTGAAGACCTTTCAGTTCCTTCAGCTTAACATAGAAAAAAGAACAGTACAGGAACAGGTCTTTCAGCCCACAATGTTGTGCCAAACCAATCAAAACATCTATCAACAGGCCAATTAAAATAATCTCTTATACCTACACGATGTCCATATCCCTTCATTTTCCTGACATTCATGTACCTATCTAAACATCTCTTAAAATCACTTATGTATCTGCCTCTACCCCCCCACCCAAGGCAGCAAAATCTAGGCACCCACCACTCTCTGTGTAAAAGACTTATCTCTTACTTCTCCTTTAAAATTAACTTCTTTCACCTCAAATGCATGCCTTTTAGTATTAAGCATTCAAACATAAATGATCTAATTTTTAGAAGAGTCAAAGGGTTACTCGTTGTGGCCGCTGTTCCTTCTAAGCTGAAATACTCCCACGCGTGTAGCTTTTTTTGCTGCACAGCTGGAGTAAAGACAGATAAGAAAAAAGTTTACTAAAGGTGAGAGATTTTCTTTATTATACTGTATTTCATTATACCCTTCAATTAATAGATAAAATCAAAGTATGTGATTTTTCAATTTTCATTCTAAATATTCATAGTATACATATTACAAAAAAAAACATTAGAAGTGCCGTGATGTTTTCAGGCTCTGTGGAAGTTTCCTGCTCAAAGGAATGGCTGGTCCACACAGCTATAAGAAAACTTTAGCGGGAACATTGGTTGTGGCTCTAAGAAAGGGATCTGAATTATGTTTTTCAGCAGGCTGTTTGTTGCAATTTGAAATATATACAGTCTGTTTTGCTCTCTCTCACAGATACTGTCTGGCCTGCTGTGTGTTTTCAGCATTTTCTGTTCTCATTTCTGAATTACACCATTGCAGGTTTTTATTGATTTTTATTTGGGGTCAAGGTCATTGTCATACGCATATGCATAGTTGCAATGAAAAACTTACTTTTCCATTGCACTTGTGCAGATAGCATCAATGTAAAATAATAGAACATGAAAACTTCCATGGGGAAGAATATTTTATATAGGCACGATACGTGCTGAAGACTTCTGCACAGTACTGTAAACTACATACAACTATTACAAAAAGAATATAATTAGAACAAAAATAAATAGATGGATAGATATACTTTATTGATCCCAAGGGAAATTGGGTTTCGTTACAGCCGCACCAACCAAGAATAGAGCATAAACATAGCAATTCAAAAACCGCAAACAATCGAACAACAATATGTAAACTATGCCAGATGGCAATAAGTCCAGGACCAGCCTATTGGCTCAGGGTGTCTGACCCTCCACTGGAGGAGCTGCAAAGTTTGATGGCCACAGGCAGGAACAACCTCCCGTGACACCCAGTGTTGTATCTCGGTGGAATATGGCCGAAGTCCAACAGCAAAAAGTTCAATATCCTGTCTACAAACACGTTCCTCGATCGTAATATGACCAGGACTGCACCTGGTCATATTACGATCGAGGAACTTAACTTCATTTTATTAAACTTCAAAAGTTAACTTCATTGCAATTTTAAAGTGTTCATAGTATTCAGAGATTTGATGGGTAGTTCAAAAATTGAATGGTTGAAGGGAAGTAATTATTCTTGAATCTCTTGGCATGGAACCTCAGGCTTTTACACCTCCTGCCAGATGGTAGCTATGAGAAGATGGCATGGCCTGGATAGTAGATTACTATAGTGTCTTGTGTGAAATTCATTTCAGACTTTGTACCCCTCCCAACCCTGCCACCAATACTATTAAAAGCAATACAATATGCCATCTATTGCTATCTAGGGACATTATGTACAGGCTGACAATTCTGTTCCCAACCTTACATCTGTTTGGCAATACTTCTGAAGTACTTATTTGGCTCTGAAGCACTGTAAAATGTCCTAAGGTCATGAACGACTCAATGTGGTTCCAAATCATCCGTTCTGTGATTAGTTTTTGCTATTAAAACAAACAGCTGTCAACAAATATTACTTCTGATTGTGATGTAAATCTGAGGCAGTTGAAGGGTTAAGGTGGATATTTTGCCTTCAGCTGAAGTGCATCTGCTCGGAGTTCTGCTTTCTCAAGCATTTATTGTCTCTCTGCTGTCAGTCCAGATGACAGAGCCATCAGTCTGGCAATTGCTCCGGCATCTTTGTTGAGGAGGAAGTCACTCTCAGATCAAGCTGATGACCCAAAGAGTTTGGTACCTTCTGCACATCACGGAAAGTCTGAATCAAACAAACGAGAGGCAGATATTTACATTGAACTGGCTACTGACTGCAAGTGGACTTCAGCTCTTGTATTTGCCTTTGTAACTTGTCAAATCTTCCACTGGGATCAACACACCGAGGTGGCTGGAGGAACTCAACGGGTCAGGCAGCTCCTGTGGAGGAAAATGGATATAGGAGCAGAATTAGGCCATTCAGCCCTTCAAGAGTGCTCCACATAAATCATGGCTGATTTACTATCCCTCTCAACTCGATTCTTCTGTCTCTTCCCTGTAACGTTTGACATCCTTACTCATCAAGAACCTATTAATCTTTGCTTTAAATATACCCAACGATTTGTCTTCCTTAGCCGTGTTTGGCAATGGATTCCACAAATTCACCGCCCTCTGGCTAGAGTCATTTAGTCATAAAGTGCTACAGCACAGAAACAGGCCTTTTGGCCCATTCAGTCCATACTGAACTGTTATTCTGCCCTTGTGTATTTCACCATTCATCCTTAATATATGGCCTCTATCTCTAATCTTCCCCCCCGCACCTCAGTAGAAACAGTCTGCTTGCATTTACCCTTTCTATACCGCTTGCTGAGTGAATGAGGAGAGGATGTTTTCTATAGTGGGGGAGTCCAGGTCTAAAGGGCACAGCCTTAGAATAGAGGGATCTCCCTTTAGAACAGAGATGGGGAGGAATTTCTTCAGCCAAAGGATAATGAATCTCTGGAGGCCAAGTCATTGGTACATTTAAAGTGGAAGTTAATATGTTCTTGATTAGTCAGGGTGTCAAAGGTTACAGGGAAGAGGCAGGAGAATGAGGTTGAGAGGAATCAGATTCAGAATCAAGTTTAGTATCACCAGCATACAGCCTATCATGAAATTTGTTGCTTTACGTCAGCAATACATTGCAAAACATAATAACAACAACAACTATAAATTAAAATAAAAAAGTACATATAAAATTATTTAAATAAGTAGAGCAAAAAGAGAAGGAGGGAACTGAGGAAGTGTATAAAGGTTCGTTGTTCATTCAGAAATCTGATAGCAGAAGGGAAGAATCAGTTCCAGAAACACTGTGTGTGTGCCTTTAGGATTCTACAGCTCTCCCTGATGGTAGCAATGAGAACAGAGCATGGCCTGGTTGATGAGGGTCCTTAATGATTGATGCCACCTTTTAGAGGCATCGCCTTTTGAAGGTACTGAATGCTGATGAGTCTAGTGCCCATGATGGAGCTTACCACGTTCTGCATCTTCTTCCGATCAGATGGTGATAAAACTAGTTAGAATGCTCTCCACAGTACATCTGTCGAAATTTGTAACAGGTGATAAATCGGACTCGATGGGTTAAATAGCCTAATTTTATTCATATGTCTTTATGGTCATATAAAATGGCACAGAAATCCCTCCTCATTTCTGTTCTAAAGGGACGACCTTCTATTCTGAGATTGTACTCTGTGGTCCTGTACTCAATTAGTGGAAACATCCTCTTCACATCCTCTCTATCTAGGCCTTTCAATCAGAGAGGTTGTGAGAATATTTTTCCCCAGACAGGTAAATAAAGTTGTCTACATCTTTACCCATCCAAGGAAGTCACACGATCTTTGGGTGAGGTGAACCCTGCAGGTATTGTGCTATACATTATCATCATTGTGCACAGTGTCTTTCGGCGTGTGTGATCATGTTCTTTGATCATGATTGTTCTTGGCAAATTTTTCTGCAGAAGTGGCTTGTCATTGCCTTTTTCTGGGTAGTGTCTTTATGAGATGAGTAACCCCAGCCATTATCAATGCCCTTCAGAGATTGTCTGCCTGATTGTCAGCGGTCATATAACCAGGACTTGTGATGTGCACCAGTTGCTCATACGACCATCCACCTGTTCCTGTGGCCTTATATGATGCTAAGCAGGTGTTACACCTTGCCCAAGGGTAACTGGCAGACTAGTGGAGAGAAGCATTTGGTAGAGATATATCTCCACCCTGCCAGCAGCAATGTAGAATCTTTACCTTGCTATAAGGAATTGACAGGACAGTCTTAATATGTTTGCATAAATTTGCCTCCTCCAAGAGGACCACAACCTTATTGTGGGTTGGAGGCTTGTGTGCCTCAGTGACCTGGAGAACTATGTTGGCTGGAGTCAGGGCCTTGTGCTTTGGCTCATGGTAGTGTCACCCAAACCAAACGGGTCAAACGGTAGAGGCCAGACTCTGGTCCTCCAGGTTCAGGGGTTCAGCTCAGGGCTAATAACCCTGACTGTTTAAAAAAAATTGTTACAGAAATAGCATTGAACAATCCTTCTATATCAATGTGATTGTATGGACAGACAATGATGGGGACAGCACTTCATTTGAACTCCAGGACACCCCAAGCCGTCATAGCTCACGCTAACTGCTACACTATCATAGCACTCATGAAAGTGGAAATCACTAGATTTATTTCACTGTCTGGCGTGGCATTATTTTTCACTGCAGCTCTTATAACAAGAAAATCACAAGGACTAATTTTGAAGAATTTTTCTGACTATTTTCTTTCAACTGAAAGAGGATAGAGGAACTGTATCACAATGCTTTAATGTTTTTGTTATTAATGCAGCTCACACTAACTTCACCATATCTGCATGGAGCTGTTGTTTCATAACGCATTTTACCATGAAATGGTCTATTTTTAAATTGTCAAGAGGTTTTAAACTATGACAAAAAAAACTTGATAAAGTATTCCTTGCAGAAAAAAAATCATAACTTTATTTCATATTGTGAAGTTGGTATTAAATAACTTACAAGAGAAAACCTGCAGATGATGGAAATCCAGGCAACACCCACAAAATGCTGGAGGAACTCAGCAGGCTAGGCAGCATCAATGGAAAATAGTATATTTGACGTTTCGTGCCGAGACATCGACTGTACTTTTTTCCATAGATACTGCCTGGCCTGCTGAGTTCCTCCAGTATTTTGTGTGTGTTAATAAATAACTTCCTAAGTCTTTGGCAGACTATTGTATATGTTAAGATTTCTCTGTACACACCAGATTGCTTAATGTCCTTTTCACAGTGGTTTCCCAAGCTACTGAATCTCATAGGAGCTCGGACACCTTTATAGACCTGAGCAGCGATTTGTTACACAATAATTATGGAGTATATTCAGTATTAAGAGCAAAACTGATCCCATGAGTCTTAAGAATAGCCTTCAAGGTGTCCTGTACTCCTCAAGGTGGATCACCACACGTGGAAACTAAGTGTAAATCCTTCGGAGAGCTATGTTCCAGATATTTGTAAAGAAAAAAAAGTTTCAATGTGATGAACAATTTAATAAAAAGAGGAAGGTGAATATGGTCTCTTCTCTTCCTGAATGTATGTATGTATGTATCTCTCTCTCTCTCGGTGTCTGATTCTCTCTCTCTCCCCGCATCTGATTTTCTCTGTCTCACTTTGTGTCTGTCTCTCTGTCTCTTTCTTTCTCAGTTGCATGGCTAGGTTATAGAAAAATAGGCCTGTGTTCTCTCAAGTGCAGTGGGCTAAGGGTTGAGCTCATGAAATTGGTTAAGATTAAAGTGTCCTTGATTGCGTCTCTTTTCTTTTTGCACTAAGGTCTCTGTGGGTTTTGCTTTTGCATAGTTATTTTTTCACTGTAAGGTATAATTTGCTGCATAGTTTATGTTCTGTATTTTGCTGAATCTGGGTACCTGTGATGTTGACACAAACATGCTTTTTGTTCTGCCTATTTCTCACCATATTTACGCACAAGAGAATAAACTCAACATGAATGAATGGTGAGGTACGGTACAGTGAAAGCCTAGAATAAAATTGGATGGCACAGTAGTGTAGTGGCTAGCAGTCTGGGTTTAATTCCACTGCTGTCTGTGAGGAGTTTATAAGTTGTCCTCGTTTGTTTCCCTGGGTGCTCTGGTTTCCTCCAACATTACAGAAGATGTATGGGTTAGACACATAGGGGTGAATGGGTGGCATGGACTCAGTGGGCTGGAGGGGCCTTTTACCATGCTATATCTCTAAACAAATAAACAGACAAGTGACTTGATGAATGAATGAATGAATAAATAGATGGATGATGTAAGGTTTACTGCAACACATACAAAATGCTGGAGGAACTCAGTAGGTCAGGCAGCATCAATGGCAAAGAGTGAACAGTCAACATTTCAGGATGAGAACATTCTCCAAGACTGAGAAAGAAGGGGGAAGATGCCTGATCAAAAAGGTGGGGTGGGGGGGTTAGCAGAATGAGGCTAACTGGAAGGTGATAGGTGAAGCTAGGTGGTTGGGAAAGGTCAAGAGCTGGAGAAAAAAGAATGTGATAGGATGACAAGATGAGGCCGCCCTCAGGGTGGAGGACCAACCCTTTCCATTTGGATACCCTCCAGTCTGATGGCATGAGTATCGATTTTTCCTTCCAGTAAAGAAACTCTACCCACTCTGCCCCCCCCACACTATTCTGCACTCTGACCTTTCACTTCTTCTCTCCTGCCTATTACTTCCTGCTGGATCACCTCCTCCTTCCCTTTCTCCTGTGATCTGCTGTCCTCTGCAATCAGATTCTTCCTTCTATCAGCGTCTGCTCTAACTACTTATAAAGACTTGGTCTCCACAACTGCCTGTGGCAAAGAATTCCACAGATTCACCACTCTCTGGCTAATGAAATTTGTTTTCTTCTCCGTTTTAAAAGGACGTTCCTCTGTTCTGGGGATATGTTCTCTGGTGTTAGACTCTTCCATCATAGGAAACACCCTCTCCACATCCACTCTATCAAGGCCTTTCACCACTTGATAGGTTTCAGTGAGGTCACCCCTCATTCTTCTGAACTCTAGTGAATAGAGGCCATGAATATCATGATCATGATATCACTATTGGAAGGCAGTCTCAAAAGACAACATTCCACCATCCAGGCCATGCCATCTTCTTGCAGCTGCCATCTGTGCAGGAGGTAATGAAATCCCATATCAAGAACAGTTACTTCCCTTTAACTGTTCACCACAATCCAAATCACTGCGGTTTAGCAACATTATGACTACTTTGATCAATTTGCACTAAAATTGACTTTTTCTTTGTTCCAATTGTGTTCTTTCCTATTAAAAAAATCTTTAATTTACGTTTAATTTATCATTTTCTTATATTTACTTCGTGCCCATCATGCTGCTGGCCAGTTGGGACAGAAATGAACGTCCCCAACTCTGAAGGTGTTCAGGGCTTCCTTCTTTCTAGATTCCTCTCGCCTTACATTACTGTCGGTCATGCAAGCCCTGGGTGGAAACTCAGGAATGCCATTGCACATGGATGTGGAAGGATTCTTCATTGCTGTTTCTCTAACTATTTTGTTTTATGAGTCAGGGTTGTTGTCCCTGAGCTGAAATCGGAACTTAGTCTGGTCTCTACCTTTTGACCTGTTTGGCATGGGTGACCCTACCAAAAGCCAAAGAATAAAGCTCTGACTCCAACCAACATAGGTCTCCAGGTCATTGAGGGATGCAAGCCTCTAAACCACGGCAAGGTTGTAGTCCTCTTGGAGGATGGTTTTCTTGTGAATTCTTGTGAATCTAATGGTATATGCCTCTGGTGCTGCAAGTAAACTTGCTATTGCATCTATACACACATAGACTTGTGCATATGACATTGACTCGACTCTGACATGGACTTTAATTTAAGCCATAACAAGCAGTGCAGGCTGTCAGGACAGAGAGATTCAGAAGCATTCCTGATGATCCCAGTTTGAGCCCTGTGCAATATTCAACTACATGCTTCATTCAGACATCCAAATATTTACATACCATAGAAGCCATCGGGGTGACACTTCTGGTGTTCCCACGGTGAGGTGCTAGGAATAAGCAGCAATCCTCAGAAATGGCTTGTTCTTAAATGAGCATCTTGTCCGCAACAAGGATTTCCTGGTAGCCAGCCATTTTAGATCCACTGCCTATTCCCATTCAGACATGTTGGTCCATGGCCTCTTCTACAGCCATGAGGAGGACACTCAGGTCAGAGGAGCAATTACCCCACGTTCCATCTGTGTATCCTCCAACCTGACTTACAGTAATTTCTCCACCCTTCCCAATCTCTTTTCTTCCATTCCCCATTCTTGCTCACCTCTTACCCCTTCTCTACTCCTCACCTGCCTATCACTCCCTCTGGTGTCCCCCCTCCTTCTCTTTCTCCCATAGTCTAATCTTTCCTCCTATCAGATTTGTTCTTCTTCAAGCCTTGACCCCTTCCTCCTATCACCTCCCAGCTTCTCACTTTAACACCCCTTCCCCCACCTACCCACTTTCCCCCTCACCGATCACCTTGTAATTTGTACTCATTTGCCTTGCTCCACCTTCTTATTCTGCCTTCTGACCTTTTCCTTTCCAGTCCTGATGAAGGGTCTCAGCCTGAAACATCAATGGTTTGCTCCTCTCAATAGTTGCTGCTTGACCTGTTGAGTTCCTTCAGCATTTTGTGTGTGTTATGCCTCATCCTTCTCACCTTCTCAACCTAAATGTTTCAGTCTTTTTCTTTTGCTCTTCTTTTATTTTGTGACGTAAAGAAGGGACACAACAGTGCACAGATTCAAATTTCAGATTCTTTTATGCATCACATGTACATTGAAACTTACAGTGAAGTGTACTGTTTGTGTTAACAAGAAACACGATCTAATGATGTTCTGGGAGCATCCTGCAAGTGTTGCCACACATTCCATGCACAAAACAACATCTACAACAACAGCAAAACAGCTTACCCCCTTCAGCCCACCCACTCATGGATACACAGAAGCACTCACCCAATTCCAGCACAGGCCACCTCTGCGCCTTCAGCAGACTCACAGATTCACGGATCAGAATCAGAATCAGGTTTATTATCACTGGCATGTGACGTGAAATTAGCAGCAGCAGTTCAATGCAATACATAATATAGGAGAAAAAAAACTAAAATAATAATAAAAAAATAAATAAACCAATTACAGTATATGCATATTGAATAGATTAAAAATCGTGCAAAAAAACAGAAATAATATATATTTAAAAAGTGAGGTAGTGTCCAAGGGTTCAATATCCATTTAGGAATCAGATGGCAGAGGGAAGAAGCTGTTTCTGAATCGCTGAGTGTGTGCCTTCAGGCTTCTGTACTTCCTACCCGATCGTAGCAGTGAAAAAAGGGCGTGCCCTGGGTGCAGGGGGTTCTGAATAAGGATGTTGCCTTTCTGAGACACCGCTCCTTGAAGATGTCTTGGGAACTTTGTAAGCTGGTACCCGAGATGGAGCAGACTAAATTTGCAAAACTCTACAGCTTCTTTCAGTCCTGTGCAGTAGCATCCCCTCCCAGCCCCCATGCCAGACTGTGATGCAGCCTGTCAGAATGCTCTCCGTGGTACATCTATAGAAGTTTAAGATCTCTTCCAACTTCTAATGAAGTATAGCTGCTGTTTTGCCTTCTTTATAACTGTATCAATATGTTGGGATCAACTTAGATCCTCAGAGATCTTGACACTCAGGAACTTGAAACTGCTCACTCTCTCCACTTCTGATCCCTCTATGAGGATTGGTATGTGTTCCTTCATCTTACCCTTTTGGAAGCCCACAATCAGCTCTTTCGTTTTACTGATGTTGAGTGCCAAGTTACAGAGGGAGGTACAGAGGCCCAGGTTCTACAACTTCTCAATCAGGATTTTGGGAAGGATGGTATTAAATGCTGAGCTATAGTTGATGAACAGCATCCTGACGTAGGTGTTTGTGTTGTCGAGCTGGTCTAAAGCCGTGTGACGAGCCATTGAGATTGCATCTGCCGTTGACCTATTGTGGCTGTAGGCAAATTGCATTGGGTCCAGGTCCTTGCTGAGGCAAGAGATCAGTCCAGGCATGACCAACCTCTCTAAGCATTTCATCACTGTGGATGTGAGTGCTACCGGGCGATAGTCATTAAGGCAGCTCACATTATTGTTCTTAGGCACTGGTATAATAGTTGCCTTTTTGAAGCAAGTGGGAACTTCCGCCTGTAGCAATGAGAGGTTGGAAATGTCCTTGAATACTCCCGCCAGTTGGTTAGCACAGGTTTTCAAAGCCTTACCAGGTACTCCATCAGGACCTTCCACCTTGCGAGGGTTCACTCACTTTAAAGACAGCCTAACATCGGCCTCTGAGACAGAGATCACAGGATCATCAGGTGCAGCAGGGATCTTCACAGCTGTAGTTGTATTCTCCCTTTCAAAGCAGGCATAGAAGGCATTGAGTTCATCTGCTAGTGAAGCATCTCTGCTATTCATGCTATTGGGTTTCGCTTTGTAGGAAGTAATGTCGCGCAAACCCTGCCAGAGTTATTGTACATCTGATGTCACATCCAAGCTCATTCGAAATTGTCTTTTCGCCCTTGAAATAGCCCTCCGCAAATCATACCTGGTTTTCTGGTATAGGTCGGGGTCGTCAGACTTGAATTCCACAGATCTAGCCTTCTGCAGACGATGTACCTCCTGGTTCATCTACAGATATTGAGCATTGTAACACAGGTGCAAGTACCTGGCGTAAAAATAAATCAAGCTGCTGGACAAATTCAGCTGGTCAAGCAGCATCTGTGAAGACCAGTAGGTGGACGATATTTCTGGTCAAGATCCTGCACAAGGATTGCATCAGCGCAAGCGAGAGCATGTGTTGGGGGAGGTGGGAGATAGCCGGTATACAAATGTGAGAGGGAGGAGTGTGACCGAGGTGGGTAGGGAATAGTGAACTCCTCCCATTGGTGATTGGTGGAAGGCAAGTTGGATTGCGTTCATCTACAGCTGCACAAGCACGTGACGATCATTCTGCAGCAGGCTTGTTCTTGCCAACAATGTCCCATGTACCATCAATCTACAGGGCATGTCACTTCGGGACTTGGGCTCTATTCTTCGGCGTGTCTCTATGTTTACTACAGTGGCAATTATATGTGCTATATATACGTTGTGCACCTTGGCCCCAGAGTAACGCTGTTTCGTTTGGCTGCTTTCATGGGTACAGGCTTCCCCCGCTATCCGAAGGTAGAGCGTTCCTATGAAGCAGTTCGTAATCCAGAATGTCGTAAAGTGAATAAGCAACTACCATTTATTAATATGGGAAAAATTTTTTAGCGTTCCCAGACCCAAAAAATAACCTACAAGACCATGCCAAATAACACATAAAACTTAAAATAACAGTAACATATAGTAAAAGCAGGAATGATATGATAAATACACAGCCTATATAAAGTGGAAATACTTTTCTGCAGCACTGTCTAGCGCAGCGAAAATCTCGTAGAAGGGCTCTCAGCAGAAACACTCTCTCCAGTAACCTTTAAGCTATGAAGCTGCCAAATCATATCAAATAACACATAAAAATAGACAGCCTATATAAAGTAGAAATAATGTATGTACAGTGCAGTTTCACTTACCGGAATCGGGAAGACTCCAATAAATTGCAGTTTTGTCACAGTTAAACACTTGCTTATACGAATAACCACCTGATGCAATCGGCAATCGCCTCTGATCTGGGCTGACATTTACATGCTGGGCAGCACCTACTTAATTAGCTTGTGTATTTCGGCTTTTTTCTTAAATATATGTTGGGTGCGTTCCGGCCACCGCTGCACTCTTCGCGGCCCGGTATCGGTCGGCGGCCCGGAGGCTGGGGACCACTGCTTAAACTATGAAGCTGCCCTCGCCTCAGAAACCGATCAAACCACCCATGACAATTTGTAATCCAGGGAGTGGGAAGCGCAGAATCAAATATCGCTTGATGATTGTACGTTCTAGTATCAATTGTTTGGCAACAATAAAGTATAAAGTATAAATTCCACTTTCGCACACTTTCATCACCATCGTCCAATGCTTTCTGTTTCAGCTTATTAAAAAGACTGACTGATTTCTCCTTAAGTATAAGAAAACTTAATGGAATACCATGCTTTCCACAGCCATCAATCCACTCAAGCAATAGACTTTCCATTTTATCCATTATTGGATGCCAACTAAGAGAGACCACTTTGCTATGAGCAGAACCAACAGTAACGTCGGTAGCTTTCAAAATTCTTTCTCTCTGCGTTTAAATAGTGCAAATGGTGGACACAGGCAAGTTCAACGTGCAGACAATGTCCTTATTTCATTCACCGCAATCGAAACGCTTAATTATGTCTAGTTTTACACTAAGTGTAACACCCTCTTTTAGGCTTTTCCAATACCTTAGAACTCATCTTGCTAACGGATGCACAAAATAAATCGAGATATAGCACGTGTTTAAGCGATGGCGGCTAGAATACAGTTCCGGGGGAGGAGCTTGGCTGTTCGGGCTTGCTCTGCCTTTTCTCGTAACAGTGCAAACACCTTCTGTTAGCGAAAACAGGTAACTAATGTAGGTCTTTCATAACAGCGAGGTGTCGTAAAGCGAACGTTCGGAAAATGGGGGCCACCTGTATTGTTGTATGGTTGAATGCAATTAATGGAGAAATATTGAACCAGACACTTCAGAATAGTTATCCACTACCCATAACCCCTCTCCACTCGAGTTCAAAACCTGAGGTAGCAGAGAGATTGATGAAAGAAGGCATCTCTAACTGTGACCCTCATGAGACAACAGGAATTTTATACTCAAAACTCTGAAGTGGGATGTGAACCCATGATCTGATTCCGAGATGAGAGTGTGTTAAACCAATCAATAGCTAACACTTTAGAATCAGATCCCATTTTTTCTTTTAGGAGCAACTGCAGTTCTCCTGGGCTATTTCTGATCCTGGTTAATACTGATTCAATGGGCCTGCTTAGCTTTATTCTCATACTCCCTGTGAAATGGGTTCAGAATGCCTCAAACTCATTTCCCTTCAGACCGTTGTCCGATTGCAAGAGTCTTTCATCCCACCTGTTGAGACAGGACTTGAATTCTGCTTCCAGAGATGAAAGGACATTATTTCTAACAAATCCAGTCTCCTGCCAAGTGAGTTTTAATAGAATTGTGCAAGACTGGAAGACGTTGATGCATGTTTAACATGGTTTATCTGAGCAGAGGGCATTACTAACATGCATGATTGATAAATTATACTCAGTGTCCACTGTATTAGGTTCACCTGCTCATTAATGCAAATATATAATAAGCCAATCATGTGGCAGCAACTCAAAACATAACAGCATGCATACATAATCACGACGTTCATTTGCTGTTCAGACCAAACATCAGAATGGGGAAGAAATGTAATCCAAGTGACTTTGACTGTGGAATGATTGTTGGCACAATTCGGGGTGGTTTGAGTATCTCAGAAACTGCTAATTTCCTGGGATTTTCATGCATAACAGTCTGGTGTTTACAGAGAATGGTGCAAAAACACAAAAACATCCAGTTCTGCGAGCAAAAATGCCTCGTTAATGAAAAAGGTCAGAGGACAGTGGCCAGACTACTTCAAGCTGACAGGAAGGTGACAGTGACTCAAATAACCACATGTTACAACAGTGTTGTGCAGAAGCGCATCTCTGAATGAACAACGCGTCAAACCTTGCAGTGGATGGGCTCCCAGAGTAGAAGACCAAAACCATGCACTCCATCAGCACTATCTTAGGCACAGGAGGTGAAACTAAGTGAAAATGCCAATCACTTCATTCAAGCCACAGCAAAGCCTTTCTGCAGTACCAATTACCACTGTTGCTCCTGGTGACAGCATGTCCCCCCCCCCCCCCGCTGAACCAGACCCATGCATTTAGAAACTATTCAAAATAAACAAAGGCTTTTCTCCTCTCAAGCTTCATTACAACAAGCTCTCACTGCCGTTTCTCTCAGTGGTTTGCACAGACTGCCATTGGCATTAATTATAAGCCACCCATTCAAATTGGAATCTAAATTGATCTGGCGGCCTGGAATGAGGACGGGTAAACAGATCTTATCTTTGGTTTGAGCTTTATATCGGAACAAGTGTTTTATAATGTTTATAAAAAGCGGATTCTAAGAATCAGAATCAAAATCAGATGTAGCAATATTAAAAATAAATAAATAATGCAAAAGGACAGCAAAATAGTGAGCCAGGCAGCATCGCTAGGAAGAGGTACAGTCGACGTTTCAGGCCGAGACCCTTCGTCAGGACTAACTGAAGGAAGAGATAGTAAGAGATTTGAAAGTGGGAGGGGGAGGAGGAGATCCAAAATGATAGGAGAAGACAGGAGGGGGAGAGATGGAGCCAAGAGCTGGACAGGTGATTGGCAAAAGGGGTATGAGAGGATCATGGGACAGGAGGTCCGGGGAGTGAGTACCTGGGATCCTCAGAAGGTCCACTCTATCTTCAGTTAGTCCTGACGAAGGGTCTCGGCCTGAAACGTCAACTGTACCTCTTCCTAGAGATGCTGCCTGGCCTGCTGCGTTCACCAGCAACTTTGATGTGTTTTGCTTGAATTTCCAGCATCTGCAGAATTACTGTTGTTTGCGTTTAGCAAAATAGTGAGGAAGTGTTCATGGGCCATTCAGAAATCTGATGGTGCAGAACTGCATCAAACTGTGAATTTTTGGTGAAATTTTGCTTTCATTGTTATAAATATTTCTTCATCTGTGCTTTAGATGTTATGTGAGTTCAGTCAAGAATTTTCCTTGTACTCAGTGATAACATTAACAATCTAGTCACATTATGAACACAAGAGCTTCTGCAGATGCTGGAAATCCAGAGCATCACATACACATTGTTGGAGGAATTCTGCAAGTCAGGCAACATCTGTGGAAATGAATAAACTGCTGACATTTCAGCTCAAGACTATACAGAAAAGGGAAAAAAGCTAAATTAAAAAGGTGGCTGGTAGGGAAACTGTACCAGCTAGAAGCTGCAGCAAGGTGTGTGTGTGTGGGTGGGGGGGGGGGTGGTGGTGAGATGAGAAGCTGGGTGGTGATAGTTGGAAAGGATGAAGGACTGAAGTATATACAAGAGAATGGACCTTGAGAGAAAGGGAAGGAGGCGAGGCACCAGAGGGAGGTGATAGACACATGAGAAGAAGAGAACTATTAAGAGGGGTTCAGAGTGGGGAACTGAAGAAGAGGGAGGGGGGGTGGAATTCTGGAAGTTGGAGAATTTGATGTTCATGCCATCACGTTAGTGGCTTCTTCGTGTCTGAATGATTATGCCACATTTGTCACTGACTCCCACAAAACCTGTGGGTACGAGTGTGTGCCTTCGAGAACATACCAGGCATCAAAAGTCATGGATGAACCAGGATGTTCACAGTCTGCTGAGGGCTTAGATTGATGGCATTTAACACCGGTGATCCAAACCTATACAATAGAACAGGTACAGCCTACGGAAGGCTATCTTAAGAGTGACAAAATCAATTCTGATTGAGGTTAGACACAGAATCAGTTGTATGTCAGCTCTGGCAGAGTTAACTCTTACAGTGCGGAACCCAGCATCATAAATGGTAGTGATGCTTACGCTCCCAGATGAGATCAATGCTTTTTATGCACACTTTGAAAGGGAGAGCAATATCTTGAAAAGAATACTTTCCATTATGAACAATATCTTGGAGTATGCTTCAGATACAATGAAGATGAAATCTTGATCTCCTAACATACCTCATTGTGGTCCTTGCACGAACTGAGAGTTCACGAAAGTGAGTCCACAGTAACGTAGCTAGTTCAGCCCTGAAGCCATTCCAGGAGCCTGATGGCTGCAGGCCAGAGCCATTGATTCAATTGTAATTCTTTGTTCTATTGTGAATGCCTGCAAGAAAATGAACCTGAAGTTAGTGTATGGTAA
Source organism: Mobula hypostoma (assembly GCF_963921235.1). Taxonomy (NCBI): domain Eukaryota; kingdom Metazoa; phylum Chordata; class Chondrichthyes; order Myliobatiformes; family Myliobatidae; genus Mobula; species Mobula hypostoma. Next base: position 68,691,809 of record NC_086110.1, on the reverse strand, counting down.
CATATACGTACGTTGATAATAAGTTTTACTTTGACTGTGATATATCAGCCTCTAACAGCACACCTGAAATGTGTTCCATCCACTTACCAATCTCTGTGTAAACAACTTACCTCTGACATCTGCCCTAAATTTTCATCCACTCACCTTAAAAGGATATGCTCTAGGATTAGCTATTGTCACCCTGGGGAAAAAGGTGCTGGCTGTCTTCTCTATCTATTCCTCTCATCAGCTGAAACATTTCTCATCTTCCTTTACTCCAAAGAGAAAAATCTTAGCTCGCTCAACCTTTCCTCATAAGTCATGTTCCCTAATCCGGGCAGCATCCTGGCAAATCTCCTTTGTATCATCTCTAAATCTTCCACATCCTTATTATAATTGTAACACTCAGGCTCGATTAACTCACTTTCGCCTAGGGGGAGCTGCAGTCTGCCCCGCCAAATGGTGTAATCACGTTTATCAGACGGTACACAATATGCAATTAAATGTTTACACTTTATAACACTTACTTTGGCAATGTGGTTAGTAGAGAAACAGAAAGTAAAAGAAAAAGGCCCCACTTTTAATAAAATAGTTGTGCACAGTAAATCATTGGAACTCATGCAGTAGGTATTCCTCCGCAAACAATCCTTGCCGAAACGCAGCTGACACCTGGACCCTCGGATTCCCATCTCCGCCGTCCGGTGGCCTGCCAGCGCTCTCGCACACGTCCTTCCTCTCCTCCCTCCTCGACCGAAAGCCCGGTTCCCAGACTTACAAGAAAGAATAACATGCCTCCCATTGGTTAGCTACCTGTTATCAGTAGTTATAACCCAAACATCATTGCTACAGAGAAACCATTACATCTGCCTTAGCAGTTAACATTACTGAGACACCCTACATTATGAGGGGAACTGAATGGGCCATCATGATGCAATTTGTTTCAGATCCCCAGAGATCCTGCAAGTTAGCTACTCTTCCACCATATGTGTTGAGTCTAAAATTCCCCTTTCCTGCGCATTTCCCAGTCCCTACCCTCATAAAATTTTTTTGCTTAGAAACATGCCCTTTGGTCCATCAAGATCCTGCCGCCAACCATCCACTCGTACTAACTCTATTATATTTTTCCTACATTTCCATAAACTTCCCCTAGATTCCACCACTCCACTACATTTTCCTGGAAAGCAATTTTCTGTGTCCAATTAATCTACCACAACACAGTTTCTAATATGGGAGGAAACATACTTTGCAGAGTACACGGAAGAGCTTTGTACTGTCCTCACTGAGGTGTTGCAACATCAACTAGACAGTCAGCCAAACTCCATTCAGAAATGACATTGGTGCCAGGGTATAGTGTCCTAGCCCCTTGGTTTTATTGCAGACTCAATGGCATGATACAGTGAATAAGGAGTGAAACTGAAAAACAACAAAATACAGGGTAATTATTACATTGTTCTATTCACTCAAGTAAATATACATAGGTAAGTAAGAACTCAGTCCAGTTTCCTGCAGGTAAATATTATAAGATTCCAACAAGTAAATACTACAGGTAAGTGTTATGTGCAAACCATTAGTATCTAGGTCCTGACAAAGGGTCTTGGCCTAAAACGTCAACTGTACCTCTTCCTAGAGATGCTGCCTGGCCTGCTGCGTTCACCAGCAACTTTGATGTGTGTTGCTTGAATTTCCAGCATCTGCAGTATTCCTGTTGTTTGTGTATCTAGGTTAATGTCTAGTAATCTCAAAATTAACATTCTATTTCAACAACATCTTATTGATACATTTAGAGTAACTTCTAAGCAATATAACATCAACTTACAAGCAATGCTTCTACTGGGGAAACAACAAAATGGTTTTAGATAGAAACTTCATTTGCTCCCAACATAAACCTCTGGCCTACAGCCAGCCAATGTGCTTTAATACTTATAACTTCCTGGCTGCTCAGGAAGTGATCTTATACAAGTATGAAATTGCTCATTAAAATAAAAGCTGAATATGCTTAACATGATTCAATGGTCTGAAAGTCAGAACAAGTTTTAACAGCATAAGCAAGATAAAACCTGCAGATGCTGGAATTTTAACAGGATGGTGTCTGGATTAGAGGATGTGTGCTATAAGGAAAGGTTGGACAAACTAGGGTTGTTTTCTCTGGAGTGGTGGAGGCTGAGGGGAGATCTGTTAGAAGTTTATAAAATTCTGAGGGGCATAGGCAGACAGCTGGTGTCTTGTTTCCCAGGGTCGAAATGCCTACTTCTGGAGGACATTCATTTGCGGTGAGGAGGGAAAGGTAAATGAGATGTGTGGGATAAGATTTTTACACAGAGAGTGGTAGATGCATGGGTGGAGTAGAGATGGATAAAATTGAGGTGTTCAAAAGGTTCTTAGGCATATGAGGATGCAAAGAACTGAAAGGATATGGACCATGTTCAAGTAAGACTGGTTGAATTAGCTGTCATCAGCTTAATTAATTCCGCACAACATCATGGGCCAAAGAGCCAGTATGGTAGGATAAAATGTAAAGCCAATTGCTGGGTGAACATCCTGAGCAGATGCTGTGCTAAAATCAGTGAGGGTAGCTCATATGAAACTTTTGGAAACACGAATTAAGGAACATGGTTAAATATGCTATACTAAATGTACTACATCATGGAACTTGTTCATCGCGCCGAACTCTGCCAGTGCACGGTTATGGTGGCAACATGTGGGGACAGAAAACTTGTGTGTGCAAAGGGCGAGGTTTCACATCACACTAGAAGATGTATAATTGAGAGCAAATACAACAGCTTTGCCTTTATGAATGAAGAGGCTTAACCACCGAACTGTCCCCCAAGTGGTTTCAAAGTTCAAAGTTTGAAGTAAATTTATTATCAAAGTACATATATGTCACCATATACAACCCTGAAATTCATTTTTTGCAGACATACTCAGTTATAGAATAATAACCATAATAAAATCAATGGAAGACCACACCGACTTGGGCATTCAATCAGTGTGCAAAAGAAAACAAACTGATCAAATGCACAAAGAAAAAAATAGTAATAATAAATAAACTGCCTGGATGGTGGGGGTCCCTGATAAAGGATACAGCTTTCCTGTGACAGTATAGGAAAGCTGTATCCTTCATCAGGGACCCCCACCATCCAGGCAGTTGTGCTTTGTAGATGTGCTTCATGGTGGGGATGGCTTTACCTGTGAACGCACAAAAACTAGTGACCAATATCTGCCACAACACACTCAAAACTCAGAACTCAGCATGTCTAGTCAACATTTTGTTCCAAGAGCTTTAGTCCTTGGACGTTCCCATCAATAGTTGATAACATAACCAAAGGTCAAGAACGTAAGAAGCGAAAGGTTCGGAGACATTGCATTTGCAGTAAATCTGATCTTGGTGGTATAGAGGGTCTTGAGACAAAAATATTGATTTGATCTTTGTTTTAAGCCAGGGTGCTAGGTATTCATTTGTTTGCAGATGAGTTATGTTCCCAGAAAATGTTCTGTGAAGTGAAATATCTCAAATAAAAAAGGTTGGACAGACTACACTGTGGGTGTTTGGTACATTAGTACATTACTGTGCGGTGGGGAGTGTGGGAGAAAGACAAAGTGTTTAATAAAATTTCCTAAGTTATGGAAACACACCATGAAAAGTTAATGCTCTTACAGTTAAAATTGGTAAATCAAGCATCTGTAAATCAAGTAAAAGTTATTTTATTGTTATAGGCATGCATGCACAGGGTATAAATACCATGAAAATTACCTTTTTGCAGCAGCAGCTCAGTACATTACAAACATAATGTAACATAAACTTAAATTAACATAAATTATACATTAATTTACATGACAAACGTAACAATACTAATACAAATTGAGGGAAAGAAAAAATATATATTCTGAGGAACTACTTCAATTGAGGTTGTATGCAGGTTTCAACATCTTCCTTTCTATAAGCGACCATACCAGGCATTTCCTCAATTACAGGATTGTTTCTTTCGCTGCTGTAAGAATTGGTACGTAACTTGCACTGATATGAAAGAACATCTTTCCATTCCAGGAATATTAATTTTCAGAAAATAACTTTCATGGGTTTACAATAATAACATTTTTGGTATTGAGTTGTGAATGAATAATAAAGAAAGTACATTCAGGTTTGGAAGCCGTTTACTTCAATAATAGTACATTGTGTTTATGGCAGATGTTGTATCTCTCTACCTCTCTGTTTGCTTCCTATTCCTCTCTCTTTCTCCCTCTCTCTCTCCCCCTCCCTCCCTTTTTCTTTTTTTGTCTCTTTCTCCTCTCTCTTTCTCTTCCTTTCCCATTCTCTCTCTCACTATCACCACCCCTTACTCGATTTCTATCTCTTTCTGCCTCCGTCTGACTCTAATTCTCAAAACGTTTTTTTCAATAATTCTCTTTTTGCTTTCTTGACTGCCCTTTCTATATCTCTCTTTACACTGCTTTCTCTTTGTCCAACGTTCCTTTATGATTGTTTCATCTCTAACTGACCATGAGCAGATCGGGCAGTTAAGAGTCAACCACAGTGGTCAATCTGACGGCACATGCAGAGTTGACTAAGTAAGGATGACAGATTTCTTTCTCAGGTGAAGATTAATGAGCTGTGTTTCATGGTCACTATTACCAGACCATGCGTTATTATTACAGATATTCTTTATGATGCTCCATGCGTCATTATCTGCATCCATCACTTCACCTTTTTAAACTTAGCGACTGCACACCCTCTCTCTCTCTCCCTCTCATAAATACACACATATTCTATCTTCAAATTTTTGATATGTTTCATTTTTTTAAAAAAAGCAAAATGCAGCATTCTGAGCAGTAATTAAATAACATGCATTTTATTTCATTGTTTAAGGGGGGAGGATTTAATAAAGTTAATTCAATTTACAGTAGCAAACGTAAGGGCAATTTCTTTATGTAATAAGAACATAACAACGCAAGCTGTTTGGCCTCTCATCACGGCCAACATTTTACCTGAGTGGATCATCAAGATAGTTTAATGCCATTTCCAGTGCACATGTGTGAAGGAGAACAAAATAATTGTTCATCTGGATCCAATGCAGCATATAAAAGCACAATAATTTAAAAAATCACAATTAAATACAAGTACTTAAGATAGCTTATGTACATAAACTGATTGTATGCCCATAAAGTGACATTGGGCACAGAAGTGTCTGTACATAAGGTGACTGACAGGGAATGATAAAGTAGTGGTGATTGGGGGTGTGGAAGGGTGGATAGTGGGTGGAGGTGTTGATCAGCCTTACAGTTTGGGGAAAGTAACTGTTTTTGAGTTTGGTGACTCTGGTATGCGTGCTACATAACCTCCCTGCACCGCCCCCCCTCCCCCGATAGGAGTGGGAGAAGCAGTCCATGAGCAGACTGACCATTCTCTGGCACTTTTCTCTATACATGTCCTTGATGGCAGGTAGGCTTGTGCCAGTGATGTGTTGGACAGTTTTGTTTACCTGTCATAGAGCCTCACATTCCGCCGCAGTGCAGTTTCCGTACCATGCAGTGAAGTAGCATGTTAGGATGCTCTCTGCTGTGCATCTGTAGATACTCCAGCTCTCCTCAGCCTTCTCAGAAAGTAGAGGAATTGGTGAGCTATCTTGATTGTGTAGGATACATTCTTGGGGACATGACAGGTTGTGTGATACGTCCACTCCTAATCGTTTGAAACTCCTTATAGTTTCCACAGTTGTGCCGCCGATGTAAAGAGGGGTGTGAGTGGTGCAAACTCTCCTGAAGCCAATAACCATCCCCTTGGTCTTGTTGACATTGAGGAAAACATTATTCTCCTGACACCAGGCCCCGAGCACTTCCACCTTCTCTCTGTAGGCCATCTCATTATTGTTGGTGATGAGTCCCACCTCGGTGGTGTTATTGTCAAACTTGACAATGTGAATATTTGGGTGTTATGTGTGAGCAGAGGGCACAGCAAAGGGTTCAGCATACAGCCCTGAATTGCAACCATGTTGAGGGTGGTGGGGAGGGAAAAGCAATTGTACGTCCTGAGTACCCGAGGTCTGTTAGTTATTCCTGCAACAACGTCATATCACTAGACCAAGTGGCCAAGTAGTTAAGGCATCGGTCTAGTGATCTGAAGGTCGCTAGTTCAAGCCTCAGCTGTGGCAGCGTGTTGTGTCCTTGAACAAGGCACTTAACCACACATTGCTCTGTGACAACACCGGTGCCAAGCTGTATCAGCCCTAGTGCCCTTTCCTTGGACAATATCGGTGGCCTGGAGAGGGGATACTTGCAGCATGGGCAACTGCCAGTCTTCCGTATAACCTTACCCAGGCCCGCGCTCTGGAAACCTTCCAAGGTGCAAATCCATGGTCTCACTAGACTAAAGGATCCCTATAAAAAAAAAGAGAGACCATAATATACAAATATCCATTGAACTTTGTCATGAACCTGTTCAGTGTCTGAACCTTCACAGAGCTCCAGGGGAGACAATTACGAAGACTTACAACCCATTGTTTTCAACTGATGTGCATTTTTCTCAAGCAAATTTCTACAGATGTACAGTGGAGAGCATTCTGACTGGCAGCATCATCAGCTAGTATGGAGCCACCAATACACAGGATTGAGATAAAGCTGCAGATAATTGTTGACTCAGCCAGCTCCATCATGGACACTAGTCTCCCCACCATCGAGAACATCTTCTAAAGCTGTTACGCTGCGGACTCAAATCTGCACTGCCAGATTCAGCTCAAATCGCATCATCAAGTTTGTTGATAATACTACAGCGGCTGCCCTCATCAGCAACAACGATGTGTCGGCATACGGAAAAGAGGTGGAGAAGCTTGTCGAAAGATATGAGAACAAGATCCTGAGCTTCAACATGGGCAAGACATAAGAAATTATTGTGGACTTCAGGAAGGTGCAGGTTGACCACTCTCCATTGCACATCAACAGTTCTGCTCTGTCATGGAGAGAGCGAAGGACACCAAGTTCCTTGGTATGCACATAATGGATGATCTAACCTGGATCCACAACACCTCCTCAGTAGTCAAGAAGGTACAGTAGCATCTGTACTTTCTGAGGAGATTGAGGAATGCAAGGCTCTCGCCACCCATTCTAACAATTTTCTACAGAAGTATGGAAAGTGTCCTGTCTGCCGGCATCATTGTGTGGTAAAAAAAGCTGCAAGGCATCAGGTGGCAAGACCCTCCAGAGTTCGGTAAAAACTGCCGAGAGGATCATCTCCCTCCTCCCTGTTTGTGACATTTACTGGGGGCATTGCAGACGAAGGGCCCAAAGCAATGTTGAGGATCCCTTCCACCCATCGCACAATCTCTTTGACCCACTACCATCAGGAAGGAGGTACAGGCGCATCAGAACTAGACCTGCCCAACAGGATAATAGCTTTTTCCGTCAGGCTGTGAGACTAATCAATACTATGTCACCTCAGAGGTCTCGTCACTAGGAGAGTGAGCTGTTTACTGTTTACCTATGTTGCACTTTATGCATTTTGAATTATATTTTATCAACTTATTTATCGTATAATATGTTTGGTTTATGTGCTGTGTCAAACCAAGTCAAAAGGTCTTGTTGCTCCTGTCCTCCTTATCTAGCAAGCTGCTGGCCAAGTGGCAGGGACCTTTAGAGGTTATAAGGAGGATGGGGCCTACAACATATGAGATCCCGCATCCGGTGAAGGGGAAACAAAAGCAAACTTACCATGTAAACCTCTTGAAAGCCTGGGAGGAAAGAAGCAGGCCTCCTTCCATCACCTCACGACTGGCACGCAGATTATTGAGGAAGATGACTCTGAAGGTGTAGTGGAGGCCTGGAAACAGCCTGCCAAGGTGGATCTCTCTCACCTGGATGGCAAGAAGCCAGTTGAATTGCAGGTCATATTCAACTCCTTCCCTCAGTTGCTCACACAGAAACCAAGCCATACAGATGTGTTGCAGCATGCCATCCGAGTCAAACCAGGTCAGAGTCCAGTACGGCAGGCATGCTACCGAGTACCAGAATGTCTGGTGAAGGTGTTGAAGGAGGAGGTCCGCTTGATGTTGGAGCTAGGGGTCATCGAACCATCTGAAAGTGAGTGGAGTAGCCCTATTGTCATTGTGCCGAAGAAGGATGGAACTCTTCACATTTGCATTGACTTTAGGAAACTGAATGCCATCTCATTTTTCGATGCCTACCCGATGCCCCGGATTGAGGACCCGCTGGAGAGGATTGGGAGAGCCAACTACATCACCACCTTGGACCTCTGCACGGGGTATTGGCAGGTCCCCCTGGAGAGCCAGTCCCGGCCCCTCACTGGATTCAGGACCCCTCTAGGCCTCTTTAAGTTCACGGTGATGCCCTTTGGCTTACATGGCGCCTCAGCCACATTCCAGAGGCTTATGGTCAGAGTGCTGCCAGGTTGTGAAGACTGCAGCACCACCTATCTGGATGATGTGGTCATTTTTAGCCTGACCAGGGAGGAACATCTGGAGCACCTTCGTCGAGTCCTAGGTGCAATCAATGTGGCAGGACTTACACTCAACCTGCAGAAATGTGAGTGGGCCAGGCAGGAAACCCGATACCTGGGGTATCAGTTGGGGAGAGGAGAAGCCCAGCCTCAGGTGGATAAAGTTGAGGCCATTCTGATCAGCCCCAGGTTCCGTACCAAGACCCAGGTCCGGTCTTTTCTTGGCCTAGTGGGGTGGTACCGACGGTTCATCCCTCACTTTTCAACCCTGGCAGCCCCATTGACCAACCTCACCTGCAAGTTGGCCCGTAACCCTGTGGAATGGAGTGAGGAGTGTGAAAGTGCTTTCTAGGACCTGAAGGAGAAATTATGCTCTTCCCCTGTGTTACAGAGTCCTGATTTTGAATGCCGCTTCCTGGTTCAGGTGGATGCCTCAGGTGTAGGCATCGGGGCAGTACTGGCTCAGGGAGAGCCAGGTGAGGAACGTCCTGTGTTATATCTCAGCAGGAAACTTCTGCCCCCATGTAACCCAGTACTCCACAATCGAGAAGGAATGTCTGGCAATCAAGTGGGCGTTGGACAGCCTCAGGTACTACCTTCTTGCGGGGGGAGTTTGACCTCCAGACAGACCACAGAGGCCTGACCTGGATCTAGACAATGAAGGTCCGGAATGCCAGGGTAACTAGGTGGTACCTGGAACTTCAACCTTTCAGGTTCTGTGTGCGGCACAAAGCAGGCAAGGAGAACATCACAGCGGACTTCCTGTCAAGACTGCCAAACATTGCTGCTGCAGGAGAGGAGGGTGGTAATGTGACGAAGGCCCGTCACTGACTACGGACGGCACATGGTGCACTCAGTAAAACACTCATCCTCAGCAGTAATAGTGACTGGGTCTGAAACAGAGCTGCTGTATGGAGCTGTCTCGTATAGATGTGCTGATGGTGAAGGATACCATCTTTAACTGGATAATTGAGTTAATTAGCTTTTGGTTGGTCTGGGGGGGGGGGCTTAGCAGTTATAAGCCTCAGGTTACCAAGGCTTTGGGGTTAGTTTTCTTTTGTGTTTACTCTGAGGGTGGCTATATATATTATTTTGTCCAGTTTTTGTCTTGTTTTGAGGTAAATAAAAGTACCTCAATCTAGTTTTGCAACTCAAGCCATCTTGTTAAACAATTGACCCACAGTATTTTGTGACAGTCTGATATATGTTGTTTGTGTGAATTGTGGTCTGTAGGTATGTTGTTTCATTTATTTGCAATTGTACAGTCAGATTGTAATGTCAGAGTTCAAAGAAGGTTCACACAATGATTCTAGGATTGAAAAGCTTATAATATGAGGAGTGTTTGATAGCTCTGGGCCAATACTTGCTGGAATTTAGAAGTGTGGGGGTGGAAGGGGGTCTCATAGAAATCTATTTTGAATATTGAAAGGCCTAGATAGAATGGATGTGGAGAGGATGTTTCCTATCATGGGGGAGTCAAGGACTAAAGGGAACAACCTTAGAATAGAAGGACGTCCATTTAGAATGGAGATGAAGAATTTCTTTAACCAGAGGATGGAGAATCTGTGGAACGTGTTACCACAGGCCACTATGGAGGCCAGGTTACTGCATGTATTTAAGGCAGAGATTGATGTATTTTTGATGTCAGGGCTAGAAAGGTTATGGAGAGAAGGCAGGAAACTGGGCACGAGAGGGAAGTGGATCAGCCATGATCAAATGGTACAACAGACTCAATGGGCTGAATGGTCTAATTCTTCTCCAATGATTTATGGTCTTATGGATAATAAACTTGAATTTGTCACAAGAAGGTGGCATCTATCTTGAAGGACCCTCACCATCCAGGACATGCTCTCTTCCCATTACTATACAGAAAACCGAAGACCCACACTCAACTCCTCGGAAAGAGCTTCTTCTCCTCTGTCATCAGATTTCTGAATGGTCACTTTCCTCTTTTGGGCTATTTATTTACCTTTGTAACTTTATGAAGATCAGAGGCCTGGATTGACTGCAGGTCACCGAAGGTGTGAGGTAGCGGCACTGTCCGTTCTGATGCTAATACACAGGATACTGAATAATGGAGAGAATTCTCAACACCACTTTCAAAGGTAGACTCATAACCTCACAATCTACCTCGTTATAGCCTTCTACCTCATTGTCTACCTGCAATACTAATTCGCTAATTTAAAGCTAATTCGAGTCTCAGCTGAGGCAGCGTGTTGTGTCCTTGAGCAAGGCACTTAACCACACATTGCTCTGCGATGAGACTGGTGCCAAGCTGTATCGGCCCTAGTGCCCTTCCCTTGGACGACATCGATGTCGTGGAGAGGGGAGACTTGCAGCATAGGCAACTGCCGGTCTTCCATACAAACTTGCCCGGGCCTGCGCCCTGGAAACCTTCCAAGACGCAAATCTATGGTCTCACGAGACTAACGGATGCCTAATATAAAAATACAACCGTTGGATCCTCAAAATATGCCTGAGGGGCAGCTGAGGGCTTGGTTCAGTCACATCCAAAACTATCACTTTCTCCGTAACTTTAAAACTTTATTCTGCACTCTGTTACTACTTTTCTTCGTACTACCTCAGAGCACTGATGTGAGGAAATAGCCGTCTAGATGGCATGCAAAACAAAGTCTTTCATAAACATGAGAAATTCTGCTGATGCTGGAAATCCAAAGTATCACACACAGAATGCTGGAGGAACTCAAAAGGTCAGGCAGCATGTATGGGAAAGACTAAACAGTCAATATTTTGGACCGAGACCCTTCTTCAGCACTGGAAAGGAAGGGGGAAGACACCAGAATAAAAAGGTAGGGGTAGGTGAAAACAGCTAGCTGGAAGGTGGCAGGTGAAGCCAGGTGGATGGAAAAGATTAGGGGATGGAGAAGCAGTCTGATAGGAGAGTCAAGTCAAGTTTATTGTCATTTCAACCATAAGCTGCTGGTACAGTACACAGTAAAAATGAAACAACATTCCTTCAGGACCCTGTTGTTACAGGAAACAACACAAAACTACATTAGACTCTGTGAGACAACACAAGGCTACACCAGACTACGTAAAACAACATAAAAACTGCATTAGACTACAGACCTGCACAGGACTACATAAAGTACACTAAACAGTGCAGGGTAGTACAGTAATTAATAAACACAACAGGCACAGTAGAGGTCAAATTACAATATAATAATAAATGATGTAGATGTCAGTCTAGACTCTGAGTATTGAGGAGTCTGATGGCTTGGGGGGAAGAAACTGTTGCACAGTCTGGTCGTGAGAGCCCGAATGCTTTGGTACGTTTTGCCAGATGGCAAGAGGGAGAAGAGATTGTGTGAGGGGTGTGTGGGGTCCTTAACAATGCTGTTAGCTTTGCGGGTGCAGTGTGTGGTGTAAATGTCTGCAATAGCGGGAAGAGAGACCCTGATGATCTTCTCAGCTGACCTCACTATCTGCTGCAGGGTCTTGCGATCTGAGACGGTGCAATTCCCAAACCAGGCAGTGATGCAGCTGCTCAGGATGCTCTCAATACAATCTCTGTAGAATGTGGTGAGGATGGGGGGTAGGAGATGGACTTTTCTCAGCCTTCGCAGAAAGTAGAGACGCTGCTGGGCTTTCTGGCAATGGAGCTGGTGTTGAGGGACCAGGTGAGATTCTCCGCCAGGTGAACACCAAGAAATTTGGTGCTCTTAGCGATCTCTACGGAGGAGTCGTCAATGTTCAACGGAGAGTCTGATAAGAGAGAAGATGAGAAAAGGAAGGAGGAGGGGGCCCAGGGGGAAGTAATAGGCAGGTGAGAAGAAGTGAGAGTGGGGAATAAAGGAAGGGGTGAAGGACATTGCTTACAAGAAGGAGAACTCGATAGTCATTCCATCAGGTTGGAGGCCCTTCACCTTGATGGCAGCTTCATGTTGGCGCAAGAGGAGGCCGTGGAATGGAAATGGGAATCAAAATTAAAACATCTGGCCACCAGGAAGTCCTCTGACACAAAAAGAGCATTTCATTGTATGTTTGGATGTATATGTGACAAATAAAGCAAATCTTAATCTTTATCTTTATAAACTGATTTCCTCATTTAAAAATAGTGCATTTGGACCCTTAAAATGCACCTGGAAAGATAGATTGAGGACTCTTTTCACTCAAATCCAAAGATTATGCTCTTCCCTCAATACCACAGCAAGTTGTTAGTGTGGAATTCTTTGTATTCCTTCAGTAATGTGATTCACACTGGGTTTTTTTTGGGATATACATTACAAGACCAAAAAAAAACAGCAGGAACACTTCAAGTGCAAGTTTCCACATGCCAAGTTATAACAGAGTGAAAATGTATTCCTGGTGAATTGATTTACGTAGACCAATGAGTTTTTGGTCTCCTGAAGTGAAAACGTTTTCATTTATTGAGTTGCTTTTGTAGAAAATTGTTTTTCCTTTCCTTTTAAAGTTATCTTGGTGCTTCTTGTTAAACTATTTTGACTGGTTTCCTTTTAAACAACAGGTCTGAATCGAGGACTTTACTGATTAAATCTTTGTTCTGCTAATGCATTCAAAGAAACCAATGGGGAGCCAAGCCTTGCTAATAACTTAGGTTGGGGTTAGGATGTTCAGTTGCACAGTTTAATTAACTACTTTATATTGCATGTTCATTCCTTGGATATATCACTTAACATAAGCATTCAAAGCTGTCAGCTCAGCCCCATGATTCCAACTGCTAAAACATGTTGAACATGGGAGCGCAGTGGGGAGAGATCCCCCAGCATCAATTCAAAGTAAAGAAGGAGAGCTCTTACTGCTGCACTGCCAGTATTTATCCTTCAATCAACTGAAAGACAGATTAGATGGAAATGCTTTGAGACAAGAAATTCATTCCCCCGATCTACATTGTACTGTGGCCTAGGTGAACACAATCACATCAATATTTGAATGTTGGAGTACCCTACATGACTAGGTTACTTTAAGGTTAGCTTTCATTGCTGTATATACATCAAATCATACAGGGAAATGTGTCATTTGTCTCAATTCTCCTAAACACCACTTAGTACAGGCTCAGAGCCATTAAACACTCTTCATTTGTTAATCCTTTCATTCCCAGGATCATTCTCATGAACATCCTTTGGATTCTGACCAATGCCCTCATATTCTTTCTTAGATAAGGAGCCCAGAACTGCTCACCATACTCTAAGTGCAGTGTAACCAATAACCTTTTAAGGCCTCAGGTAAAAAATGATAGCCTTTATGGGCACATTCAAATATTGAAAAATAAATCAAATGAAAGACTAGATGTAGTTACCTCAATATCTAAGATTTAAAACTTTAATAGTTTTTAAGATTAATATCATTTAATGCAATAGCCTCAGCTCTCCATTCTGTCCTGCCAGGATGGGAAACAGTTTCTTCCTTCAGGCGTCTTAACTCCCTGCCGCATCGCATTCAAACTTTCACTGGTTAATCTGTTCTGTACCTTACAATATTTAATTTATTTATGTATAATCTAACTGCAGATTTCACCCTTACTTTCATAAGTCATTACATATTATATATGTTATGTGTGATGATGGCTGCTTTTTCAAGAGCAAATATCTCCATTGCTGTAGGACTTTTCTTTCTACCTGCTGCGTAGGTTTATACTGAGGATCAGTGTGCATTCTTTAGGCTATGGGATGTTCCACAATGGCACAGCGAGCTGTGACAGCTCCAAGCTGAGTATTGGAGTTTTTCTTCACCCAGACACACTGCCTGACAAGGCTAATGAGTCCCATCTACCCAGGTTTGGAATCAAAGTTGTCCTTCTCCTGGGCTGGCTGCCAACCAAGGCTGATGATCCCAACCTGCCCATCTAGTTATACCGCTGGAAACTGGGTCGTGCCATGACATGGTAAGCTCAGAAAGAAAGGGGTGCCACGTGAAGGCATTGCTATGGGCACAGTAGTGTAGGAGAGGCCATATGCAACTGGCTTCCTGCATGGCAAGGCAGACGGTGGTCCTGTGGCAATCACTACAGCTGGAAAGGAGAGGCTATGGAAGACACCTCACCTTCCTTAAGTGAGCAGGACATCCAGGCCAGGACTTACCCATCCCCATATTATGTGTACTATAGTGCTTTACACCCTGGTTCAGAAAAGTGTTGTCTTGTTTGATGGTATACATGTATATAGTTAAATGACAACAAACTTGATTTAACTTGAAACACACAATGAAGTGCATCACGTGATGGATATTCACTTCTTGGGCCTCTTGCTCATGTTTGCTTATTTCACTTTCTAAACACAACTGCCAATTGTAAGAACATAAGTAGTTGTAAGTAAACTTCCAACTAGGATGCATTGTTTAACTTCTGGTGATTAAAGGGAGTCAGTCTTCAGTCCTTAAAATGTAAATGGAAAACGGTAATCAGCTTGAAGTGAAAAAACAGCTTTTCAAATGTTCTGTAGAAGCAAATGCTAGCTCACTGTACCTGGTTTATTGATGTTCAGAATAAAATAATGGGCAATTTAATTTGGCTTGCTTCAAAACAGATAAGCTGACTTTATGTTACTTAGGTCAAAGAAACTTATAGACAAGATGATAATATCATTTAGTGTATAAAAGAACTGATGTGTTTGTAGTTGGAAGGTTCGTGTACTCAGAAGTTAGCTTAACAGCATTAGTTGAGGCCTATGTCCCCAAGATGCTTTTAGAGTGTTTGTGTAAAATGGGTATCTGAGGAAATATCATACATGTGTGATGTCACCCAGGTGGTAGGAAAAGGGTATTCATGTAAAGAGCAGTTCAGTATTATCAGGAATGGGGTAAGGAACATCAAGAAAACTAAGAAACACAGGGTGAACAAGAATCGATTGCAGAAATCAAAACAGAGTAACTGATGACTTGCTCATCAGCATCATTGGTATATCTTTTTAGTCTATACAAATTATACCTAAGTTTTGGAAATCCTTTACACTTTGTGTTTTGGAAATGGTCAGCAATTCGGAACTGCTTGCAGTAGAAATCCTCTGAGTTTTAAATGTATTTAAAAATGTTGTTTGGATTTAAATGCGTATCACTGAAAATAAATTAACAGTGTTTTCAACTACATTGTTAGCTGGAAGTATTTTCTTCTTGGTCGGGAGAGAGCACCCGCTGCTCAAATAGTGGGAATTGGCCGCTAAACTCATCATGGAGAATAAACAGGGAAGAGAATTAGTCTTTGAAGATTAGGTAGTTACAGTATAATCTCCCTTTAGTGAGAGTACCAATGGCAATTTATATCCGATAGGGCTTAACGTCTTTGCTTGGATTGAAGACCTCTCGGTCAGCAAACTCAATAAGCCATTGTCACTTACATCAAATCTAACCATGATAATTGTGCTGGGGGCAGCCTGCAAGTATTGTCACACTTATGATGCCAACATAGCATGTCTACAACTCTCTAAACCTAAACCATACATCTTTGGAATGTGGGAGGAAGCCAGAGCACACGAGGAAAGCCATGCGATCGTAGAGAGAATGTGCATTCTGGTTACAGACAGTGGCGGGAATTGAACTGTGACCGGAAACTGCTGACGTTACAATCAGATATGCTAACTGCTACACTACCATACCACCATAACCAAGAGCTAATAATGTTCATATAGGTCACATGTTCAGTGTTCAAGGGGACTTGTTCAGCTATAACAAAGATACAATATTTGGCACTCTACAATTATCATTGCTCTGATGTTTGCTCTTATAGTTCACCCTCTCACTATGATTCTACTTGCAAACCAAAGTTTTAATAGACAATTTCATCAAGAAGTTGAGACAATTTGTTGGACGTTTTGTCATTTTGTAAGTTTTGATGAGACTAACATGAGCAAAAGTCTGATTTTAATAGCCTCAGTTCCAGCTGAAAAACTCCCCTCCCCCACTTGGAACATCCTCTCTATATCCACTCTATGTAGGCATTTTCAATATTCGACATGTTTCAATGAGATCCCCCCCCTTATTCTTCTAAACTCCAGCAAGTGAAGGCCAGAGCCATCAAAAACTCCTCATAACCTTTCACTCTCAGAAGAAAAAGCCACAAAGAATGAATGACAGAAAAATGTTAGAACCACAAATCCCCCTCCCCCTCCCTCCACACGTTCCAGCAGAAAGCACCAGCCCCTCCATCACTCACCATGCAAGTTTCAGCAAAGCCCCTAAAGAGACCATGATCCAAAATCCATCAAAATAAAACACTGTTCATCCCAACAGTTCGACATCCCACAGCCTCTGTCAATAATGAGGGAGAGAGAGAGGCATCACTCCTGCCATGATGAGAGGGGAGAGAAACAGCTCGCTGTTTCAATGTTCCATTCTGCAGTGTTGCTTTAGTTTTCCTAACTTCGAGAACCAGCAACAAACTCTCCCTCACCATCGAGAGAGAGAGTGAGCAATTGCTCAATTGCTCAGACCCCCAACACCCGCACCTACTGTCTCGATGTTCCAATCTCATGCGATGTTACAGTCAGTGACGCCGGAGGCGAATTGTGTCATCCACAGAGTTGCACAAGTCTGCACCCCGAAGGTGCACATCTTCCAGGCCACTCCTGGAGATATCAAAAAAATGCTAGGCCACCCTGTGGGCTCCGAGACCGGGAAACCAATGCAGTGAAGAACTACAGTTTGAATGCAGCTGTAGATTACGGACTCTGACAGGACCCCAACCACCTTGAAAAGAAAAAAAATGTTAAAGAGAAGAATTTAAACTGTTCCACAGATGAACTTGGAGATGTCACCCTCTGGGTACATTCCAAAGACATAAGAGTTAGTAGGCTAATTGGTCACATACGTAATTGGTCAGTACAGACCCATTGGGCTAGGAGTGCCTGTTACCTAGCTGTATCTCAAACTAATATAAAATAAACAGTGATGCTCTTGTCCACCTCCATTAATTCTCCTGTCAACTACCCTTGGAGAAGAAACAGAGTATCTCCAGTCCAAGCTTGTAGCTGCATACTCTCATTTAATCCATTTACTTTTCAGGTTTTGTTAATATTTTTCAGGAGCACTGTACTCACATGGCCCTTAGCATTGTCAGTGATCCCTCCTATCCATCCAATGATCTCTTTGACCCGTACCATCAGGCAGTAGATACTGCAGAATTAGGATGAGGTCGGTCAGGATGGGAAACAGCTTCTTCCCCCAGGCTGTGAGACTACTGAACTGCCTTCCATCACCCAGGTGTCATCAAGCAGCCTTGCGCTGTTTAGGTTTTAACTTGTGTTGGGTGGTGAGTGGAGATATGACTCTACCAAAGGAGGTATAAGGTTCTCCTTCCCTCCACTAGCCTACAAATCACCCTTGGGCAAGGTGTAGCACCTACTTAGTCCACCTGATCAGGGTCATATGAATCGATGGGAACAAGTGGTGGATGGTCTTTTGAGCAGCTGGTGCATATCAAAAGTCTTGGTTACATGACCACTGATACCTGGCAGACTATCTCTGAAGAACATTGATAATGACTGGGGTCACCCAGTTTGTAAAGACACTGCCCAGAAGATGGCAATGGCGAACTACTTCTGCAGAAGTATTTGCCAAGAACATTCATGGTCATGAGACAGACCATGATCACCCACATCATATGACACGGCACATGATGATGATGCACTTTATACTAAAAGTTAAACTTCTGGAAAATATTTTCTTATTTGTGGTAATATTACTACATGTGAGTTTTATGTACTGTGTTTTGTACCTTGGTCCTAAGGAACGTTACTTCGCTTGGTGATATACATGACAATAATGTTTGAACTTGATCTTGAGTAAATGTGAGATGTACACACATTGATAGTAAATTTACTTTGTACTGAGAACTTTGGAGTCCATGTCGTGAGTGATACGAAGAAACTGATTCCATGATCATTAGTTTCGGCATGTCATCTAAGACTTCAACAAACTTCTATAGATGCGCAGTGGAGAATTTACAGACTGGTTGCAGAACTGCCTGGAATGGAAATACCAGTGCTCTTGACTGAAAAATAAAACTACAAACCAGACTAGACACAACCCAGTCATCACTGGGAAAGTCCTCCCCACCCATTGAACCCATTTACAAGGAGCATTATCGCAGGAAAGCAACCCCCGTCATCAAGGACCACTACCATCGAGACCACGCTTTCTTCTCGCTGCTGCCATCAGGAAGGAGGTACAGGAGCCTCAGGACTCACACCTCCAGGTTCAGGAATAGATATTACCCCTCAACCATCAGGTTCCTAAACCAGAGGGAATAACTTCACTCACCCCAAGACTGAAATGTTCCCACAACCTATGGATTACTTTTAAGGACTCTGAAACTTGTGTACTTGATATTTATTGCTTTTTTTTCTTTTGCATTTGCACAGTTTGTTGTCTTTTGCACATTGGCTATTTGTCCATCTCTGTTGTATGTAGTTTTTCATTCACTTTTCTGTTTCTTTCTAATGCCTATGATTGCCCACAAGATAATGAATCTCATGGTTGTATATGGTGGCCTATGTAGTACTGTGCAAAAACCTTGGGCATGTATAAATACTGTCACTAGGGTGTGTGTCCAAGACTTTTGCACAGTACTGTAGTAATTTTACCTATTGCACTGTATTGCTGCCATCAAAAAAAACATATGTAAGTGATCATAAACCTGATTCTGATAAGGGTCTTTTTTTTGTGGACTCAGAGTAGGAAGGGGGCATGGAGAGGGGAATCATGGTTGAGAAAAGAGGAAGAGGGAAGAGAGGGAGCAGGAAGCAACTGTTGGGTTTCAGTGGGACTCAAGTGCAGACCAACAAATACTTTTTCCACCAGGATTTATTAGGGAGCACAAAGGCAACAGTCTTTCAAAAACAGAAGGCAGGCACGAATCTGAAATGGCAGGCAGAGGTCTTAACCAGGAAAGGTAGTCAGGTGAGGGCAGACAATCCAGAGCACACAGGCAAAAATCAGGTCCAGGGACAGGCAAAATCCAAACACAGAATCAGGCAAAATCAGTTGGCAGAAGTCACAATGACAGGTTAGAACTGGGACAAACTGGCAGAGGCTGCTACTCAAGGTAGGGTTTAAATGGACAGGGTAACGAGTGAAAATTAGAAACAGGTGGGTGCAAATGAGGAGACAGGCAGGTAATTGGAGAAAGTCCAAAAAAGGAAAGGGGCTGGGCCAGAACCCACATGGCCAGGTGAAAGAAAACAGAAATTAAAGACTGTCGTGATCCAGAGCTACCAGCAGAGGCCCTTCGACCCAGTGTTCAGGCCGGATCCTTAACAGCAACAGAGGGATATTCTGTAGTGATCAATGAACCAACTGTTTGAAATCAAATGACCTTGCCTGGTGTCTCAGGGCTGGGTGTGTCTGCACCCACTCCACATCTAGCACCCTCCCCCCCCCGACCCTGCCACACCTTCTCTGCCACCTGTCCCACTCTCCTCCCATAACACTTTGCCCCTCGCTATTCCCAACATCCTTTACTCCCGCCAAATTTACAAACTGGCTCCCCACTCCACATTGACAAATACAGTACGGTGCAAACGTCCTAGTCACCTTAGCTATATATACATATGAACCCAAGGCTTTTACACAATCCTTTATGTTTAGATTTGTTTAGGTTATGAGAACACTCAGTCCTCTTTTATTGTCATTTAGAAATGCATACATGCATTAAGAAATGATTCAATGTTTCTCCGGAGTGATATCACTGAAAACAGGACAAACCAAAGACTAACACTGACAGAACCACATAATTATAACATATAGTTACAGCAGTGCAAAACAATACCATAATTTGATGAAGAACAAACCATGGGCACGGTAAAAAAAGTCTCAAAGTCCCGAGTCGATCGACTCCTGAGTCCCCGATAGCAGCCAGCAAAAGGGAGAAACTCCCTGCCATAATCCTCCAGGCACCATCAACTTGCTGATGCCTTGGAAGCAGCCGACCACAGCTGACCACAGCCGACAGTGAGTCCGTCTGTCTGAAAACTTTGAGCCTCCGACCAGGTGCTTCGATATAGCCTCCCGAGCACCATCCTCTGCCGAGCGCCTTCGACCTCGTCCCGGCCACTGAAACACGCAAAGCCGAGGATTTTGGGGCCTTCTGCTCTGGAGATTCCGGTTACCACACAGTAGTAGTGGCAGTGAAGCGGGAATTTCAGAAGTTTTCCAGATGTTCCTCCGTACTCTCACGTCCGTCTCCATCAAATCAGAATTGTGCACAATCCTTTATGTACTTTGATAATAAATTTTACTTTGAAATTTGAACTTTGTTGCTTGTGGGAGCTTGCTGTGCACAGTTTGGCTCTTGCATTGTGTGCACACCAGTCACCCGTCCTACAATTATTCCTAATTTTTTTTATGCCTGCATGGACGCAGACTTCTACACTGAT
Source organism: Mobula hypostoma (assembly GCF_963921235.1). Lineage (NCBI taxonomy): Eukaryota > Metazoa > Chordata > Chondrichthyes > Myliobatiformes > Myliobatidae > Mobula > Mobula hypostoma. The sequence goes on along the minus strand of NC_086110.1, from coordinate 68,671,040 downwards.
TATCTAAATGTTCACACATTGCTAATTGTAGGAAATCTCATTCCTTCTGCTGAACATCCATCAGTTGCCAAATTCTTTGTTGTAGCAAAGCAATTTACAAAGCCCAAAGGTTGTGAAATGTGTTATTAAGCACATTTCCCTCCATTTATTTTGCTTTACTTCAGCCTCTGCTCTATCATGCACAGTACAGATTGTCTTTCACCAAGATCTCACAATGAGAAAATTATATTAAACTAAAAGGAATCATGGTTAGCTTATAGTTATGCAGTTGCAATGCTCCATATAAAATATCTTGCAAATATAAAGCCTTTCATTATTTTTAATTATCTGTCATGGTGATACTTCCATTTGCATACTATTTAACAAGATACATTAGCAGTTATGACAAGCACCTGCAGTTGGATTGCTTCGTCTGACTGGGATTGAGCATTATAGCAAAATATTGCCTTTCTGGTGGGAAGCAAAAAAAAATAGCAATGTATGGTTGAACAGTCTGTTCACACTGGGAGGCTTTCAGTGCCACCATGCTTCCAGTACCAACATAGTATGCCCACAGCTTACTAACCTTTGGAGGGTGGCTGGAAACCGGAGCACCCAGAAGACACCCGCACAGTAGCAGAGACAATGTACAATCTCCTTACGGACTGCAATTGAAATTGAAATCCAATCAGTGATTGCTAGCACTTTAAGAACATTATACTAACCACAACATAGAAACATAGAAAATAGGTGCAGGAGTAGGCCATTCGGCCCTTCGAGCCTGCACTGCCATTCAGTATGATTATGGCTGATCATCCAACTCAGAATCCTGTACCAGCCCTCTCTCCATACCCTCTGATCCCTTTAGCCACAAGGGCCATACTGGCCTCAACTGTTTCCTGTGGCAAAGAATTCCACAGATTCACCACTCTCTGTGTGAAGAAGTTTTTCCTCATCTCGGTCCTAAAAGGCTTCCCCTTTATCCTCAAACTTCGTTCTGGACTTCCCCAACATCGGGCACAATCTTCCTGCATCTAGTCTGTCCAATCCCGTTAGAATTTTATATGTTTCAATAAGATCCCTCCTCAATCTTCTAAATCCCCCCCAATCTTCTACAATGCCACTCTAATTCAGATTTCAAAATCAGCAGTCTCTTGTGTCTCCAAGACAAAAACTGAGCAAAGTAAATTTATTATCAAATTACATATAAATCACCATATACTACCCTGAGATTCATTTTCTTCTGGACATTCATCGTTAATACAACAAAATGCTCTATGACATTTTTAACCGATACTGTTCAAGAGATAAAATTAGTCAGGACTACTTTTCTTCTACAGAATCTTGCCATGAGACAACAAACTGTGCAAATACAAATATAAATAAATAGCAATAAATTACAAGATAAAGAGGACTTAAAGAGAGTTCATTGGCTGTGGGAACATCTCAATGAATGGGCAAGTGAATGTAGTTATCCCCTTTTGTTCAAGACCCCACAGCCAGCAGGCTCTTGAACAAAAAGGGACAACTACACTCACTTGCCCATCCATTGAGATATTCCCACAACCAATGATATTACTTTAAGGACTCTCTATCTTGATCTTTCATGCTCTTGTTATTTTTTGCTATTTATTTCTATTTGTATTTACACACCTCTTTGTCTTCTGCAGTCTGGTTGATCTTTCTTTGATCCTGTTATAGTTACTATTCGATAAATTTGCTGAGTATACCCACAGGAAAATGATGCTCAGGGTTGTATGTGGTGACATATACGTACTCTGATAATAACATTTACTTCGAACTTGGAATTCTACCTGTGAGAGCAGAGGGATGTCAGATTAAGAGGCTTTCCACAAGATGCTACCTCAGAGAGAGTAGATCTTCTGCCATCTTGTACAGATTCTATGTTGACATAGGTATCCATTTGCTAACTTTACAGTGAGAACATTGCATGTTACCGATGAAAAGCATTGTTAACTTATCATTATATTCATCATTATGCTGGCAGCAATGTAACTCGGAACTACAGAACATTGAACGTAGAGCAGTACAGCATGGAAACAGGCACTTTGACTCACCGTGTTGTCCCAGCCTCTTTATATATCCACTTTCATCTGGTTTGTGAATGCTACTTGATACTTTATCAAATAACTTTTGAAAGTCTGTCCATACATCTGCGACACGATTACTGTGTCAAGTTATTCAACTTTCTTTTAAGAACCTGTGTAGTTTTGTATCACTCTTCTGGGACTGCATGCAATTGGAAAGGTACTCAAGGAAATCTCCCCTATACTATGCTCCATTAGAGCTGTGGAAACTTTTAATCAGACCTGGCATTCAGACCCTGGATCAGATATACCCTCAGGCACTGCTGTGTTACAATATCTTCAGTTGTGCCCTAAAGATCTGTAAACTAGAGCTGCTAAATTAGAATTAATCAATTGTACTTTTAACCAGAGAGGCGAACCAAGATCTACGTCTATAGAGGCATAGAATCTTATAATTGGGAGATATACAGTGACATGCAAAAATTTGGGCTCCCTGGTCAGAATTTCTGTTACTGTGAATAGCTAAGGGAGTAAAAGATGAACTCATTTCCAAAAGGCATTAAGTTAAAGGTGACACATTACTTTAATATTTGAAGCAAAAAAACTTTTTTTATTTCCATCTCTTACAGTTTCAAAATAACAAATAAGGACAAGGGCTCGAAGGAAAAGTTTGGGCACCCTGCATGGTCAGTACTTAGTAACACCCGCTTTGGCAAGTATCACAGCTTGTAAACGCTTTCTGTAGCCAGCTAAGAGTTTTTCAATCCTTGTTTGGGGGATTTTCACCAAAAGGTTCTATTCAAAAGGTTCAAAGGAACATCTAAACAAGCCTGATGCATTTTTGAAATAAGTCCTATGGACTGATGAAGTTAAAATAGAACTTTTTGGCCGCAATGAGCAAAGGTATGTTTGGAGAAAAAAGGGTGCAGAATTTCATGAAAAGAACCCCTCTCCAACTGTTAAGCACAGGGGTGGATCGATCTTGCTTTGGGCTTGTGCTGCAGCCAGTGGCACGGGGAATGTTTACTGGTAGAGGGAAGAATGAATTCAATTAAATACCAGCAAATTCTGGAAGCAAACATCACACCGTCTGTAAAAAAGCCGAAGGTGAAAAGAGGATGGCTTCTACAACAGGATAATGAACCTAAACGCACCTCAAAATCCACAATGGACTACCTCAAGAGGTGCAAGCTGAAGGTTTTGCCATGGCCCTCACAGTCCCCTGACCTAAACTTCATCGAGAATCTGTGGATAGATCTCAAAAGAGCAGTGCATGCAAGACAGCCCAAGAATCTCACAGAACTAGGAGGCTTTTGCAAGGAAGAACGGGCAAAAATCCCCCAAACAATAATCGCTGCCGCCATCATGTAGAAGGTACAGATGTCTCAGGACTCACACCACCAGGTTCAAGAACAGTTACTACCCCCAACCATCAAGCTCTTGAACAAAAGAGGATAACTAAATTCATTTAAGGACTCTGAAATATTGTTATTTCATGCTCATTATTTATTGCTATATATTTAAATCTGCATTTGCAGTTTGTTTACAGTTTATAGTTCCTGACATTTACAATTTATAGTTACTGTTCTATGGATTTGCTAACTGCATCCGCAGAAAAAAAAATTTCAGGGTTGTATATGGTGATATGTATGATAATAAATTTCATATTGAACTTTGAACTTTCACAAACTATATATAAAATAATAACATCATGCACAACTAATCACCACCCACTTAGATAACCTTAATATATGTACAGAAGAGAAGGAAGGATGCCGTAAGAATTGAAAGGACTGAAAGAACAACTGATAATAGATTCTGTAATTCTAAATCAAGCCCAGAAGAAAACCAGAAATCTTTCATGCTGTTATATTGATTACTAAAAGCATATGATTCTGTCACACACCCATGGTTAATGGAAGTTCTTAATACATATAAACTACACATAATATGTGTGAATTTCCTACATTTGATGAAGCATTGGCATACAATAATCATTTTATCATTTAACAACCAAACAAGAGCAACTACCATTATCAAAATAAAACAAAGCATTTGTTGGTGCAGCTCTCTAAGCCCACTATGTTTTTTTCTAGCCTTAAACCCACATTCTAAATTACTGAATTAGATGAAAACATGGTATCAAATGAGAAACAACCTTGACTCACCTTCTATAAATGAACGGTTCAAAGTTATACACTCCTTCATCAGTAAAGCTAAAGCAATTAGTTCAGCTATTGCTTTTAGAACAATTTTCAAAAAATGTGAACACAAACTTTGGACTAGATAAGTGCAGAACATTAAACATAAAGAAAGTTGCAATAGAGCTAGTAGAATACAAAACAGAGGAGCAGGATACAATACAACTGATCTATGAATATAAAACATATATTCATCCACTTCCTGAGGAGACTGACATCCTTTGAAGTATGCAGGCCTCTCCTTCACATGTTCTACCAGTCTGTTATGGCCAGTACAATCTTCTATGAGGTGGTATGCTGGGCAACGGTATCAACACTGATGATGCCAACAGGCTCAATAAGGTGATCAGAAAGGCTAGCTCTGTTATTGAAGTCAAACTGGACACACTGGAGGCTGTGGTAGAACAATGGATCTCTTGGAAGATCCTGGCAATTCTGGACAATGTTTCTCACCCTCTGCATGCCACCTTGGCTGAACAGAGGAAAACTTTTAGTAATATATTAAGACAACTATGTTGCTCCAAAGAACACTATATGAGGTCATTCTTACCCTCTGCCATTACAATAGACAGTAGACTATAGACAATAGGTGCAGGAGTAGGCCATTTGGTCCTTCGAGCCAGCATCACATTCACTGTGATCATGGCTGATCATTCACAATCAGTATCCAGTTCCTGCCTTATCTCCATAACTTTTGATTCCAATATCTTTAAGAGCTCTATCCATCTCTTTCTTGAAAGCATCCAGAGACTTAGCCTCCACAGCCTTCTGGGGCAGAGCATTCCATACATCCACCACTCTCTGGGTGAAAAAGTTTTTCCTCAACTCCGTTCTAAATGGCCCACCCCTTATTCTTAAACTGTGGCGTCTGGTTCTGGACTCACCCATCAGCAGGAACATGCTTCCTGCCTCCAGCGTGTCCAATCCCTTAATAATCTTAAATGTTTCAATAAGAGTCCCTCTCAGCCTTCTAAATTCCAGAGTATACAAGCACAGTCGCTCCAATCTTTCGACATATGACAGTCCCGCCATCCCGGGAATTACGCTCCACAATGAGTCAATCTATAGCCAGGGAAGTGATTACACCCTCCTGGGAAGGTGCACAAGATAATGGGAGGCATTGATCATGTGGATAGTCAGAGGCTTTTTTCCAGGGCTGAAATGGCTAGCATGAGAGGGCATAGTTTTAAGATGTTTGGAAGTAGGTACAGAAGAGATGTCGGGGTAACTTTTTTACGCAGAGAGTGGTGAGTGCATGGAATGGGCTGCCAGCGGTGGTGGTGGAGGCGGAAATGTTAGAGTCTTTTAAAAGACTCCTGGATAGGCACATGGAGCTTAGAAAAATAGAGGGCTATGGGTAAGCCTAGGTAGTTCTAAGGTAAGGACATGTTCGGCACAGTTTTGTGGGTCGAAGGGCCTGTATTGTGCTGTAGGTTTCCTATGTTTCTATATCTATGTTTCCCGTTAGAGTATTTGAGATAACTTATTTTTTATTCTTTCTTACTTCTGTTCTAATATCTTTATATTTGAATATCTGTACACTTGAAGTGCTACTGTGACACCGTAATTTCCTTTGGGATCAATAAAGTATCTATTTAATCTAATCTAATCTAATCTATAAGTATTTAGGATATCAATAAGCAAAGAAAATAGATCATAGTGCGATAAAGAGAAAACTTTCGACAGAATTTACTTCAAGCCTTAAGAAAATCTGCCAAACAGAGCTCAATGGTAAAAATATAACAAAGGCAATAAACACTTCCACTATACCCATATGAATGTATTCTTTTGGCATAACATCTTTGTCTGTAACTGATCTGGAAATTTTACAATGAAGAAAAAGAAATGAAATCACAAATTTTAGAAAACACCATGTACACTCAAACGCACTTAAGTTAACACTACTGAGGACTGAATGAGTAAGAGGAATAACAAACATAAAAAAATTAAAGAACACTCAGATAAAACTTCGAAGGATATAATTTCATCAATGAAAACAGGATTCAGCACATCATGCAAGCATATTCAATTCTGATAAGAAGAACACACAACTACACTTAAATGAAAGCACAACCCAGAAAAATGAAGAAGTTATCACAGCAGATGAAAAAGTTAAACAATGGAAGAGCATGACTCTTTATGGACGACATTGCCATGACCTGAGCAGACTTGATGTTGACAAGGAAGTGTTAAATGCCTGGCTCAGAGTTGGAGACCTCTTCCCAGAAATAGAAGGCAACATAGGACCAGGTAGTTACACAAAAAAATTATCAAATATACATAATAAAAGACCATCAAATTCAGGATGATAAATGCAGAAAATGCCAAGAGAAACCAGTAACAAACCAGCAGATTGCAGGATCCTGCAGCAGTTTAACTCAATCTGATTTCTTACAAAGGCACAATCAAGTGGCAAACACCATTCACTAAAATCTGGCTTTAAAATACAAACTCATAAAAGACACCATATCTTACTATAAATACAAGCTTGACCCAGTTTTAGAGTCAGATTTCTACAAATTATATTATGACAAATCCATTATTACAGATAGAACAAACCCTCATAACTGCAGGATATAATAATACAGGATAATCAAGCTGGAACAACTTATTTAATCGATATAACCATTCCAAACACATACAACATACAGAAATTAACATGTGAAAAATAACACAGATATGCTGAATTAAAAGAGGAAATTGAAAGACTACGGAACATGAACAGGGTATACACTGTCCCAATAGTAATATCCACAACTGGTATCATCCCAAAATCACAACACAATAGCATTAAACAATTGGGACTACACAGCAATATTTATGTAAATCTTCAGAAAACCTTCAGAATACTAAATGTTAGCAGGATAGTCTGAAAGTTCCTAGCAATTGAGAAATGAGTGTACTTGGCCATGACCATACCTTACGTTTTACCAGCTTGAACTGAGAAGTAATAAAAATATAATAATAAATAAGCAATTAATATTGTGAACATGAGATGAAGGTTCCTTGAAAGTGAGTCCATTTCATGGGAACAGTTCATTGTTAGAGTGAGTGAAGTTATCCCCTCTGGTTCAAGAGCCTGATCGTTGAGGGGTAATAACTGTTCCTGAACCTGCTGGTGTGAGTCCTGAGGCTCCTGTACCTCCTTCCTGATGGAAGCAGTGAGAAGAAAACATTGCATGCATGATGTGGGCCCTTAATGATGGATGCTGTTTTCCTGTGACAGTGGCCTATGTAGATGTGCTCATTGACAGGGAGGGCTTTACCCATGATGGACTGTGGTATATCCACCACTTTATTACAGGCTTTTCCATACATAACTTCTGATTAAGTTGGTACTACCAAACATGTGCAACGGTTTCAAGGCTGTCAAAAGGCTAAGAAATCTGACTAAAACATCACTAAAAATACATACCTTTTCTGAGTTAAATTGTATTAAGTTACTGTGGCAAAGAGTGAAGGGGTGAATGATGGCAAGGAGCGATCGGGCGATGAGACGCTCTGGATGACAAACTGATTTGTAGAGCTTGAGAGTGGTTTGGGCAGGGTGACGAAACCTGGGCCAGGAGCGAGTCACTGGGCGGCGTGGTCTAGGCCTGTAGCCCTTCACAGCAACAGTGCCTGGGTCCTAGTGAAAGGTAACTCACGCTGTTTAGATCAATTAACCTACTAACTGATATGTCTTTGGAACGTGAGAGAAAACTGGAGCAACTGGAGGAACCTCATGCGTACGTGTGAAGGAATGTACAAACTTGCTTGCAGGGGATGCCGGAATTGAACTCCAAACTCTGATACCCCAAACTATAGATAATAGTGTTGTGCTACTCTGGAAACGCCACTTACCAAATGAATTTTCTCATTCAATTAGTAAGTTTGGTTCAGTTTCTGCCAATTCCTGAAGAGAATGTTGATTATTAGTGATGATAGGAATCAAGGGATGTAGATAGTCTAGTAAGGAGGATCTGGTTTAATATTATTGACTTGTAGAGCAGGTCAGAGATACTTGTACAGATAGGCAATACGGTTTGTGATGGAGAGCAAAGACAAGAAATTCGGTCTTTATTGCATGAAGTTAGGGGCTTTAATGGAGCTGCTGCCGCAGCGGGACTTGCGAGCATTAGGTGCTCACGTTTGCCTAGTGAACCATTACTCAGTAACTGAGACTGCTCCTGCTGAACTCGGGACGGACATGTGAGTGGATGGAAGCCTGTTAATACAGGCTTAAGTTCAGCCTTGACAGAAGAGAGCTGGCAGTACCTCTCAGCAACAGTGACCCAGATTCAATCTTGACCTTGGGTCCCATCTGTCATGTTTTGGACTGATCACCAGGGTGGTGCTGGAGTCCTCCTTCCCTGATTGTTAGTTATTTTCACCTAGTCTCATTTTAGCTATCAGTGCATTTGTGCCTTGTTTTGTTCTCTATTGAAGTTTCTTCTGTTTTGTAATTTTTTGCTGAGTCTTGAGGTTATTTACAGTGTGTGTGAGATTCTTGAGTTACCTACAAATCAATCTTCTATTAAAGATTCTTCATTCCACTAAATTTTATCTCTGGTCTTCTCTGCACTTAGGCCAATCTGGTCTACATCTCTCTTAGTCCACAGGTTAAAGATAATGAATTTAGCCATAACAACCCCAATTCAACACAGCGTCATAACTATTCCTTGTTACACCATATCAGAAGCAAGTTTATTATCGCCGGCATGTGACGTGAAATTGGTTAACTTAGTAGCAGCAGTTCAATGCAATATATCATATAGAAGAAAAAAAATAATAAATAAATCTTATTCAGTATACTTTATACAGTATACATATATTGAATTGATTAAAAATCATGCAAAAAATAGAAATACTATATATTTTTTAAAAAAGTGAGGTAGTATCCAAAAGCTCAATGTCCATTTGGGAATCGGATAGCAAAGGGGAAGAAGCTGTTCTTGAGTTGCTGACTGTGTGTGTTTAGGCTTCTGTACCTCCTACCTGATGGTAACAGTGAGTAAAGGGCTTTCCCTGGGTGCTGGAGGTCCTTAATAATGGATGCTGTCTTTCTGAGACATCGCTCCTTGAAGATATCCTGGGTACTTTGTAGGCGAGTACCCAAGATGGAGCTGACTAGATTTATAACCCTCTGCAGCTTCTTTTGGTCCTGTACAGTAGCCCCTCCATACCAGATAGTGATGTAGCCTGTCAGAATGCTCTCCACAGTACATCTGTAGAAGTTTTTCAGTGTATTTGTTGACATACCAAATCTCTTCAAACTCCTAGTGAGGTATAGCCGCTGTCTTGACTTCTTTATAACTGCATCAATATGTTGGAACCAGGTTAGATCCTCAGAGATCTTGACACCAAGGAACTTGAAACTGCTCACTCTGTCCACTTCTGATCCCTCTATGAGGATTGGTATGTGTTTCTTTGTCTTACCCTTCCAGAAGTTCACAATCAGCTCTTTCGTCTTACTGACGTTGAGTGCCAGGTTGTTGCTGTGGCACCACTCCACTAGTTGGCATATCTCACTCCTGTACGCCCTCTCGTCACCACCTGAGATTCTACCAACAATAGTTGTATGATCAGCAAGTTTATAGATGGTATTTGAGCTATGCTTAGCCACACAGTCATGGGTATAGAGAGAGTAGAGCAGTGGGCTAAGTGCACATCCCTGAGGTGCACCAGTGTTGATCGTAAGCGAGGAGGAGATGTTATCACCAATCCACACAGATTATGGTCTTCTGATTAGGAAGTCGAGGATCCAATTGCAGAGGGAGGTACAGAGGCCCAGGTTCTGCAACTTTTCAATCTGCGTGGATTCTCTCTGTGACTGCATGTGTTTCTCCGCGTTCCCTTGTTTCTCTCTTGTGTCAAAGGCATACAGATAGATAAGTTACTTGGCGACTGTACATTTTTCCCTAGTGTGTAGATGAGGGATATCTGTCATAAAACTGGAACAACTAATTGGAGTTTATTGTCATAAGTACAAGTATGTGTGTGCACAGGCACAATGAAAAGCTTGTTTACAGCAGCATCACAGGCATATAGCATTGGATAAGCAGCATCCACAAGGAAAACATAAAGAGAACATAAACTATACAATATTACACAAGAAAGGAATCAGTTAGAGTAAAAGAAAACAGTCCACGGCAGTGCAAATTAGTCATTGTTACTACATTGAGGTAGTACTTGGGGTTTCATGCTGGTTGTTCAAGCACCAAACAGTTGAAGGGAAGTTACTGTTCTTAAACCTGGTGGTGTGAGGCTTCAGACTTCTGCACCTCCTGCCCGATGGTAGCTGCGAGAGGATAGCATAGGCGAGATGGTAGAGATGCCATTGATGATAGATATTGCATTCTTGAGGCAGTGCTACAGGGGTCAAAGTTCTAAATAAATTTATTATCAAAGTACTATACTACCCTGAGATTCATGTTCTTGCAGGCATTCACAGTAGAACGAAGGAATACAATAGAATCAATGAAAAACAATATACAAGCAAAGACCGGCAAACAACCAATGGACAAAAGAATCCAAACTGTTCAAATGCAAATAATAAATAAACAGACAAACAAACAAATGGATAAATAGATAGATAGATAAATAAATATATATTGAGAACATAAGTTGTAGAGTTTTGAAAGTGAGTCCATAGCTTGTGGAATCAGTTCAGTATTGAGGTGAGTGAAGGCGTGGAGGGATGTGTGCCTTATGTATTGAGCTGAATCCACTGACTTCTGTAACTTCTTGTGTTCCTGTACATTTGAACTGCCTTACCAGAGAGGAGTTGACGGGAATGTAGGAACAATAGGTGAGATGGATGTATGTTTAGTGCAGTTGGGTGGTTAATGTTTTGCCAAGGGCCTCATTTCCACACTGTATCTTCTCACAGCTCTGTGATTCCAATCAAATTCAACACTTCCACGCACCCAAACTAAATCTGCGTTCTGTATCAAACACCATGGCTTTTGCTGCAGTGCAAGTGGAATTCAGCAGTGGAGCACAGCCTAGCTCAACTTCCCTAACATTACACAGAGGAATAGCCTCTCAGGTTCTGCACCAGTCAGATCTGGCACTGAATCTGTGACCCAAATTGTTTCCAAGCCTGCAGATTCAGAAGCAATTGTGGAGGTAAGTGATATTTTTAATTAGTCTGTTCTGGTTTAATATTTTTAATTATTTCTGAACATTTTAATTAACTTTTTTATATTTGTATTTGTAAGATAGTCTTAATTATTTAATCTAAGTTTAATTAATATAATTCTAATACTTTTGGAAGTTTCTGAACTGCAAAGCAATTTAAAGTTTGTGATAGTTTTCACAGTGGCAAAACTCTGTCCTCCTGCTTTGTTTTCTGTTGGGGGTATATTGGTAACTGGGTATAATACCCATTTATATCCTGCACCTCAGTGACCAATTCAAAGGTGTGGAGGACCAACAAGAATGGGCTGCTGTATTTAAGGCAGAATCAGATTTATTATCACCACTTAGATGAGGAGAAATGTGTCGTTTCTCAACGAGGACAGAAGGACGTTGGTAATGGTAATGGTGACGGTGAGGTGCTGCAGGAGGGTTGTGGGGCAGATGGCAGAGAAGGAGTGCTATGGTTAGCGGGTGGTGTGAATGCAGACTCACCCAGCCCTACGACACCAGGCAAGGTCATTTGATCCCAAACAATTGGCTTATTGATCATTACAGAATGTCTCTGTGATGCTTCCCACTCCTTCCCCTCTCCCTTCCCCTTTTCATATTTTCCCAACCACGATTCCCCTCTCCCTGTCTTCTTCCCACTCTTCATCTGTATTATACGGATCTATTTCTTTATTTATTTTAGAGCAGTGACTCCCTTAGCACTACGTATATACTGATATCTTATCTATGCACATTAATTTCTCTCTCACTGCAGTGTGAATAGAACAGTTAAAGCCACCTCCCTTGTGCGTGTTTTTATTTAGTTGATATGTGGTTGCATAGATACAACAAATTGGTGACGAGGATGGGATGAGCAAAAGACAGCCCCCACATTTACCTTAATGGGTGCTTGGACTTACAGTCTTTTACACAACTTAGTAACCCCTGAAAACCAGCAAGCAAGCCATTTGACTAAATTGTTACAATTTTACAAAATCACTTGTACCCTAAACCACTGGTTCAGATTTTACAAAAGGAACCAGTCAAAGGATGAAAGCATTTCCGAATACATTGCAGAACTGCGCAGAGTTTTCCAGTACTGTGACTTCAGAAATGGACTTTCTGATGCATTAAGGGTTAGGCTTTATGTGGCATGCATAGTCAAATCGCTCATAAGAGGCTCCTGTCAGAAAAGGACCTGACCTTGGAACAGGGATGGACCATTGCAATATCATTAGAAACTGGTAAAGGATGGGGAAGAACTATAGAAAAAGAGTTTAGAAAGTGCAATACACAAAATGTCCTTGAATGGTGCAAAAAGCCAAAAGTGTTATTGATGTGGCAATCATTCCATGATGCAAATGACTGATATTTCAGAGAAAAAGCTTGCAGAAAGTGTCACAGACAAGGTCACATAGAGAGAGTGCACAAGGCAGACAAACAGCACAACCAAAGAGAATAACCACACGAATGGAAAGTTTCAAACACAAAAATAAGCAAATGCCTAAAGGTACCAAATGTGAAACAGAATCAGAAAACACTGAGCCTGACAAAGTTGAGCTGTCATGCCTAGAAAGCCATATGAATGAGATCACTAAAAATCTGAATTACAATAGATTGTCTGGTCTAAAACTGAAAATGAAGCTGGATGCAGGGTTAGTTTTGTCTATAATTTCAGAGGCGGACTTCTAAGATACCATTCAAGGAGACCTCAGTGATGCTAAAGACCTACACAGGTGAAAATGTGTCTCCCAAAGGCAAACTGAAATTGAATGTGACCTACGGAATCCAAGCACAGCAGTTAGAACTTTATGTGTTGAAAAGTGGCCAGCACTTTTCAGATATGAATGGTTGAGAAAAATCCAACTAGACTGGCACGCCAATCAAAGCTCTCAATGTGTCATTAACAGGCAACTGCAGCCCAAATGGTAGCACTAACCAGAGACTGGCAAAGCTGCTGAATGCTAATGACAAGGTGTTTGAGAAGGGGATTAGTCAACTCATGGGCATGAAGGCCAGAATTGAATTGAATGAAGCAGGAACACCAAGATTCCTTAAAATGTGTCCAGTACCTTACACAGTCTGTCCTAAAGTGGATGCTAAACTGCAGAGATTGGAGGCATCTGGAATTCTCTCCCAGGCCGAGTGGAGCGGTTGGGCCATACCCATTCTCCCGGTGATCCAGAAAGGGAGAGCCAAGGCCTCTCGCATATGTGAGGATTTCAAAGTGAGCATCAGTCGGGTGCCCCTGCCATAAATAAAAGACATTTTTGCAACTTTAGCTGGCGGGGAGAGGTTTACAAAGATTGACTTGTCACAAGCCTATCTGCAAATGGAGATTGAAGAGTCAAGCAGGAAGTTCCTCACAGTCAAAACTCACAAGAGTCTGTTCCAGTATAATAGTCTCATCTTCGGCGTTGCATCAGCTCCAGAAGTTTGGCAAATAGCAATGGACCAAGTGCTCCAAGATACCCCAGGAACATAATGTTACCTTGATGACATCATTGTGACTGGCAAGAATAATAAAGAGCACCTCCAGAACCTTGGTGAAGTGCTTACCAGGCTGAGTGAGTATGGTCTGAGTGCACTGAGAGAGAAATTTGAGTTTTATCAAGAATGAAATCTCACATTGTGGACATGTTATCGACAAACGTGGCTTATATAAGTCAGAAAAGAAGATTGAAGCAGTGCTATAGGCACCCAAACCGGAAAATGCATTACAACTCAGGTGATACTCGAGCCTTGTAAACAACTACCCTGCTTTCTCCGAAACATTGCTACTGTGCTGCATCCATTGGACAAACTGTTTCAGACCGGAGCAAAGTGGGAATGGTCAGAAAGATGTGAAAAAGCAGTCAAGGAGACAAGGAGACAAATAACATCGGATAAACTGCTCACCCATTATGACCCACCACTGCCCATCAGACTGGCGTGCAATGTGTCCCCTTATGGCATTGGAGCTGTGTTGTCACACAGTATGAAATATGGATGGAAACATTTCATTGCATTTGCTTCTAGCTCACTGATGAGCGCAGAGCACAACTTCACACAGATCAACCGAGTGACCTTTAGTCTAGTATGGGGAATTAGGAAGTTCCACCTCTACCCCTACAGAAAAAAGTTTACACTAGCGACAGATCACCAGCCCCTTGTGTCTATTTTCAACCCCAGGAAGGGAATTCCAGTGAAGACTGCTACCTGGTTACAACGTTGGGCACTATTTCTAAGAACCTACTCTTATGATCGAGTTCAAGGGTACCAAACAACTCAACAATGCTGACGACTTGTCACGTCTTCCACTACTGACAACTGAAGAAGAAAAATCTTCATACTGTGGCCAAGCAGAAATGTTCCATGCCACATTGGTGGACTAGTTGCCGTTAACCAGTTCTGAAATGCAAAGAAAAACAAGGGTGGCATAAAATTGTCAAAAGTCCATGACATCACCATGCAAGGATGGCCAGCACATGGTAACCCTATGTTTCCAGAGTTCTCAGTGAGACGAGACCAACTGCCAGTATGTCAAAGAATACTGATGTGTGGATCTCATGTTGTGGTTCTCTCTAAACTGCACCCCAGAGGGTTAGAGAATCTGCATGAAGGACACCTGGAGCTACATGTGGTGGCTGGGAATAGATAAACAGATTGAACGTTAATGCCCAAACAACAAGGACATGCTTTTCTTTTGTTTAAGCAACTTTAGCTTCAACATTCCCCTTCAATACCTGAGGTCCGCCATCTTTACATCCATAATTCATCTACCTCCACACACTCGCATGCACGTGACAGGGAATGTGCGCATACGTACTAAGTACTTACGTAGTCCCAATGAAGAGAACTCAACAATTTCCCATCCTTTTTATGTATATATTAAAAAAATTAAATTTGAAACAAATTTAAAGACAATTCAAATGTCTATTAGGATATGGGAATTAGTTCTAAACCTTGAAGTTAATACAATTCTTAAGGTACCAAATGCCTTCAAAAAGATACCAAAATGCAACAATTTTACCAGTGCCTAAGAAAAATAATCTGAGCTGCCTTCATGACTATCGCCCGGTAGCACTGACATCTGCAGTGATGAAATGTTTTGAGAAGTTGGGCATGCCTGGACTGAACTCCTGCCTCAGCAAGGACCTGGACCCAATGCAATTTGCCTATCGCCATAATAGGTCAACGATATATACAATCTCAATGGCTCTTCACATGGCTTTAGATCAGCTGGACAACACAAACACCTATGTCAGGATGCTGTTCATTGACTATAGCTCAACATTTAATACCATCATTCCCACAATCCTGATTGAGAAGTTGCAGAACCTGGGCCTCTGTACCTCCCTCTGCAATGGGCTCCTCGACTTCTTAACCAGAAGACCACAATCTATGCAGATTGGTGATAACATCTCCTCCTCGCTGATGATCAACGCTGGCGCACCTCAGGGGTGTGTGCTTAGCCCACTGCTCTACTCTCTATATACTCATGACTGTGTGGCTAAGCATAGCTAAAATACCATTTATAAACTTGCTGACGATACAACCATTGTTGGTAGAATCTCAGGTGGTGACGAGGGGGCGTACAGGAGTGAGATATGCCAACTAGTGGAGTGGTGCCGCAGCAACAACCTGGCATTCAACGTCAGTAAGACGAAAGAGTTGCTTGTGAATTCCCGGAAGGGTAAGATGAAGGAACACATAGCAATCCTCATAGAGGGATCAGAAGTGGAGAGAGTGAGCAGTTTCAAGTTCCTGGGTGTCAAGATCTCTGAGGATCTAACTTGGTCCCAACATATCAATGTAGTCATAAAGAAGGCAAGACCATGACTATACTTCACTAGGAGTTTGAAGAGTTTTGGTATGTCAACAAATACACTCAAAAACTTCTATAGTAGTACCGTGGAAAGCATCTTGGCAAGTTGCGTCATTGTCTGGTATGTGGGGTGGTAGTGGGGGGAGCTACTGCACAGGGCCGAATGAAGCTGCAGAGGATTGTAAATTTAGTCAGCCTCATCTTGGGTACTAGCCTACAAAGTATCCAGGAAATCTTCAGGGAGCGGTGTCTCAGAATGGCACCATCCATTATTAAGGACCTCCAGCATCTGGGACATGCCCTTTTCTCACTGTTCCCATCAGGTAGGAGGTACAGAAGCCTGAAGGCACACACTCAGCAATTCAGGAACAGTTTCTTCCCCTTTGCCATCTGATTCCTAAATGGACATTGAACCCTTGGACACTACCTCACTTTTTTACTATATAGTATTTCTGTTTTTGTGCAATTTTTAATCTATTCAATATACGTATACTGTAATTGGTTTAGTTATTTATTTATTATTATTATTATTTTATTTTGTGTTTTTTCTATATTACGTATTGCATTGCACAGCTGCTACTAAGTTAACAAATTTCACGCCACATGCTGGTGATAAAAAAACAGATTCTGATACACTAAGTGTCTTTAACAGCACAAGAGCTGGAGCTTCCTTTTTTACGAGACAGTCAGCTAGTTGTTCCTTAGTAGTTGGCCATAACACGTGATGAATTTTCTTTGCTTGGACAAGTTCTTTGATGCTGCTTATCTCTAGATGAAATCTCTTCTCTGTAACTGACTTGGGGAATTGATGGCATCAACCAAGGAGAAGTTGACTGTGATACAAGTTATTTGTAGACTATCATTCTTTGAGTCACCATGGAAAAGCTCAGAATAGAGTGTGGTCAGAAAAACAGCATTGACAATACTATCAGACATGATGAGGGTTTCTCCTGACAATGTACTGTATACAACTCTCTGGATCCTTTTTGATTGCCAATAGAGAAGTGAAAATCTTCCCTCTTCTCCCATCAGTACAACAAAATGACACCCTTGAGTATCTCCATCAGGAAAGTCTCCAGGTGAGGCATCACTGAAGACAACAAATTGAATTCTGCAAACTATCTTGTTTCCCTCATATAAATTTGTAGTTTGGCATTTTTTTGTGCTGAATGCCAAGTTGCAGGCATCAAATATGACGTCAGGTTTGCTCTGCCTAGCCACCCATAGAATCTGACCTATCGTTGAGCTAAGTTATTCTGCTTCAACTTCACTGAGGGGTGCAGCTCATTGTGTGCCATGTGAAGATTCCATGCAGATTGACTGAAATTCCAGATAGAGCTTTCTTAGTGCAGTTGTACTGTTCCGTCAACAGCAAGGATGTCTATGCCTACATAGCATAATCTGTCATTTTGCTCCTGTCCAACCTCTAAGACTGACTTTAGCTGAGGGATAACTGTTGTGGCAAAGTTTAGTGAGCCTCTGCATATGAAGTTATCTGCATGGCAGGCAAGTATTCCAATCCATGATATCCTGAATCTTGCCAGTAAAAAACAGCTGGATCCATTTATGACATCTGTCCACCAGTTTTCAACATTATTTCCTTGACCTTTTTATAACAGTAGAGTGATGCATCTGCGAGAACATACACACACTTTTTGAGTTTTCACAGTGTTCCTCCGCTTCTGCTTTCAAGCAAGGTTTTAATGTAAATGTCATGTGACAGCACCATTCCCCGTAAGAATGCAGATCTTATGTTCATGCGATGGTGTTGCCAATGCTTTTGACAAATCACTGAGAGAAGTAATCGTAGAGACTCTGATAGTCATAGTCATAGTCATACTTTATTGATCCTGGGGGAAACTGGTTTTCATTACAGTTGCACCATAAATAATAAATAGTAATAGAAATATAAATAGTTAAATAGTAATATGTAAATTATGCCAGTAAATTATGAAACAGGACCAGCCTATTGGCTCAGGGTGTCTGACCCTCCAAGGGAGGAGTTGTAAAGTTTGATGGCCACAGGCAGGAATGACTTCCTATGACGCTCTGTGTTGTGTTGCATCTCGGTGGAATGAGTCTCTGGCTGAATGTACTCCTGTGCCCAACCAGTACATTATGTACTGGATGGGAGACATTGTCCAAGATGGCATGCAACTTGGACAGCATCCTCTTTTCAGACACCACCGTCAGAGAGTCCAGTTCCATCCCCACAACATCACTGGCCTTACAAATGAGTTTGTTGATTCTGTTGGTGTCTGCTACCCTCAGCCTGCTGCCCCAGCACACAACAGCAAACATGATCGCACTGGCCACCACAGACTTGTAGAACATCCTCAGCATCGTCCGACAGATATTAAAGGACCTCAGTCTCCTCAGGAAATAGAGACGGCTCTGACCCTTCTTGTAGACAGCCTCAGATGCATATGTTAGTCAGTCTTTTTGAAGTTCTTCTATGTTCAGTTCCTCGAAACCTCTCGCCACCAGGCATGCTTTTGGTATAATTTCTGTTGGGATTTCTTTTGGGGTGCACACCCCTCTTGTAGACACTGTCTTTTGGCTAATGTCTCAGGCTTCCTCAAACACTCCATTTTTTCTCCAACTTCAGATCTCATCCTGTTTAGCAGATTTAAACAACACCTCTTTAGTTACTAGGACATCTTCATCTTGACATTTCTCAGATGGTCCAGCCTGATCTATACTTGATTCAATATGAAGTCTGTCTACACATGATATTTTGACTGATCCTGCAGTGCCAGCGACCGTGACTGGTTCAAGATATTTCAAGTTGTACCAACTTTTGTTTCTCCCATTGGCTTTGCCTGCTTGTCCTAAGACTTCCGCTTTGTATGAGCTGCCAGTGTTTTGGTCTGCAAATCTCACAGTTTGTCCTGTTTTAAGACTGAAACTTCCATGTTGTCCTTGAACTTGTGATCATTTCTGTTCAGGCAAGTCTGTAGAGTTCTCAACTGCACTCTCTTCCACACCGTCTGCGCCACTGTTGAGCAACTCCGCTGGGTCCCTAGGCTGTACTGTCTGCATCCCTGTCTGTGCTCTGTGACCGTGTGCCAGGTAAGTGCTTTTCATTTTTCGTGTCATTCTGATGGTCTTCAGTTAGTGCTTTCTGTAGTCTGGAATGATTCTCTCTCACAGTTGTACCTCCATGTCTTATGCATACCACAACTCCATCCTGACCAATGGCAATTCCAGGACCTTTCCATTCTGTACAGTCTGCACTTCTGTAATACACATTGTCCCCTGTCTCATATTTGTCGTTTGTAGGATGGGCCTGTGCCCTCAGTGCTCTTTGCATTCTCTCTGAACACTTTGCATCGGTGAAACCCCTCCCTGATACGTGCAGTCCTGAAATACATTCCCCAACCACTCACTCCTTGTAGTGCCCTCTAGAGCAGGTGGCCTGTCAACCAGTATGGAGGGAAGATTGGGATTCTGGCCAAACACCAATTGATATGGGCTATAGCCATGTACATTGTGTATGGCATTCTTTGCCATAAGGGCCTAGTCCAGGGCTGTAATCCAATCACAGCCAATGCTTTTCTTTATCTTCAGCATTATTTCAGGTAGTGTTTGTGTCACTCCGGAAGTCCATTACTCCAAGGACTGTATGCCATTGTTGTCTTTGTTTCAATGTTAAAGTTCTCTGCCATATCTCTGAATTCATCATTTTTAAATTCACCACATTATCACTGAATACATTCTGAGGTGGGCCATGCACACTTATCGAGGAACGGATGAAGTTTTTTGACTATCTCTGGGGTCTGTCTGTAGTTGTGATGCTACCAGCACTGAAGCATGTGAACTCATCAATGAAGTGGAGATACCACGCTCCTTGCTCCAGTTCAAGTAGGTCTACGGCTCCTGTTTCATTGTAGTCAGATGCTAGTGGCAAACCAACCGTAGGCTTGGGCTTGGGCCTTACAAACTTCTGGCATGTCTCACAGCTGTCAATTATCTGCTTTAGAATGGAAAAAAAATAATCTACATCTTTGTTTCCTGAACTCCTGAGCAGATTCTGAAGTCTATCGGCTGAAGTGTGTCCAAATTGAAGTGTGAAGTTTGAGCAACACTTTCATTTCTCATCTCTGATCATGTTTTGTGTGTGTGTGAGACAGTTAATACTACATGCTGATTATTGGTTCTCAGTAGTGTCTTTATCTGGATACTCACACAGTAATGTCCAGAACTGGTGTGCTCAAGAGACACTGACTGTGAAACATTGTTGCTTGGTCATTCTCCATATCCTGTACTGCTTCTGCTTTTTTTTAGGGAAGATTTACTCAAGAGTAATGGAATGTTCCACTGGTACCACTTCCATTTCAATGTAACATTTTGTCTGCCCTAATTTAGCGGGAATTTACACTCTTTCGATGGAATGTACAATCTTTTCATCTCCAAATTTGCACGTTTTGTTACTAGGTGTATCTGAATTCACCGGTGTCTGCAGTTCATTCCGGTTTAGTTCACTCACGTAGTTTTCAAGCCATTTTGCTCCACACACTGTGTGTGCGCATGCTGTATCAATAATAGCAGATCCTAGATATTCTGTCATCAAATTCTCTGCCTTAGATGTCTCTGCATTGGTAAGTGATTCTTTTGCAAACAAAGTGATATGGCTCTCTTCCACATCTTCAGATTTGTTATTTTCTTCAGTTGGCCTAGCTTTTTTGGTTCTCTGCAGACAGTTTCTTGCCCAGTGATAAATACTTCGACATACCACGCATTTTCATCTTTTGCCGTACGTATTTATAGGATTTGTGCAAGGTAGTGGTACCGCCTTGTCTGGTCAATCTGGGATCTACAGTTGCTATACTCTCATCTCTGCTCAGTGAAGTATGCCATTTCCTGACTCAAACTAATTCCGACTGTTGTCTTAGCATGCTTTTCTGCAAAAAATCCTCTTCAGGGCTGATTTAATAGATGCAAATGTAAATTTTGTGCATAAAGCTAGTGCTAGCTATCTGTCCTTTATGCCTAGACATGCAGTATCCAACAACTTAAAAGCTAATACAGTGTCAGGAAGTTCCATTTTGCATGTGAGTGTACTATTCAAAATCAATAATGTAATCAGTCATATTATTAGAATTGGCTCTATAAATTTTGATGAAGTCTGAATACACCTCATAAATCCGATCCTTTTTCTTCCTTCAAGAAAAACAGAGTGAAGTGTATTTATTAGCGTATTCACACTGTCATCTTTGTTCAAGTCTTCCACTGAAATTCCCATCACAGTCTCCCTCGCTTTTCCCAAAAGCGATAATGCAATAGCCAAGGCTTCTCCAGTTCCGTAATATGAGTCCATACTCCAATTTCACTTTTTCAGTTTTCATAAGGCTTCCTCTCATCAAATGTTGGCGAGATCCTATAATTAGAAACCATCCTCTGCTACCACTGTTAACACCCAAACACATTCTTTCTTTTGTTAAAACAACTTTACTTTCAATGTCACTGTTCAATACCTAAGAGCCACCATCTTTCCATCCCATGATTGAGGATTCCCTCCACATGAGTGCACATGCATTACAGGAAGAGCGTGCATGTACTAAATACTTGCATAGTCCAAATGAATAGAATTCTACATGAAGACTTGGCCAAAAGCTGTTCAGGATGCCAAAAAGTTCAAAATGCACTCCCACAGGTACCACTACACCCATGGGTGTGGCTGTCTTCACCACGGTAGAGTACATATTGACTTTGCTGGGCTGTTCATGGACTCCATGTTCCTGATTGCTGTGAATGCTCATTCAAAGTGGCTGGAGGTCATACCAATAGAGTCAATCACCTCAGCAAAGACTATCTCTGTGTAATATTTTCACCAGAAATGGCTTACTAGAACAAATTGTGAGTGACAACAGACCACAATACAAATCAGAAGAATTCTGACTGTTCATGAAGAAAAATGGATTCCAACATTTCAAGCAACACACATCAAAGTTGCTGGTGAACGCAGCAGGCCAGTCAGCATCTGTAGGAAGAGGTGCAGTCGACGTTTCAGGCCGAGACTCTTCGTCAGGACTAACTGAAAGAAGAGTGAGTAAGGGATTTGAAAGTTGGAGGGGGAGGGGGAGATGCAAAATGATAGGAGAAGACAGGAGGGGGAGGGATGGAGCAAAGAGCTGGACAGGTGATTGGCAAAAGGGGATACAAGAGGATCATGGGACAGGAGGTCTGGGAAGAAAGACAAAGGGGGTGGAGGACCCAGAGGATGGGCAAGAGGTATATTCAGAGGGACAGAGGGAGAAAAAGGAGAGTGAGAGAAAGAATGTGTGCATAAAAATGAGTAACAAATGGGGTACGAGGGGGAGGTGGGGCCTTAGCGGAAGTTAGAGAAGTCGATGTTCATGCCATCAGGTTGGAGGCTACCCAGACGGAATATAAGGTGTTGTTTCCAACCTGAGTGTGGCTTCATCTTTACAGTAGAGGAGGCCGTGGATAGACATGTCAGAATGGGAATGGGATGTGGAATTAAAATGTGTGGCCACTGGGAGATCCTGCATTCTCTGGCGGACAGAGCGTAGATGTTCAGCAAAGCGGTCTCCCAGTCTGCGTTGGGTCTCGCCAATATATAAAAGGCCACATCGGGAGTACCGGACGCAGTATATCACCCCAGTCGACTCACAGGTGAAGTGTTGCCTCACCTGGAAGGACTGTTTGGGGCCCTGAATGGTGGTAAAGGAGGAAGTGTAAGGGCATGTGTAGCACTTGTTCTGCTTACACGGATAAGTGCCAGGAGGGAGATCAGTGGGGAGGGATAGGGGGGACGAATGGACAAGGGAATTGTGTAGGGAGCGATCCCGGCGGAATGCAGAGAGAGGCGGGGAGGGAAAGATGTGCTTAGTGGTGGGATCCCGTTGGAGGTGGCAGAAGTTATGGAGAATAATATGTTGGACCCGGAGGCTGGTGGGGTGGTAGGTGCGGACCGGGGGAACCCTATTCCTAGTGGGGTGGCGGGAGGATGGAGTGAGAGCAGATGTACGTGAAATGGGGGAGATGCGTTTAAGAGCAGAGTTGATAGTGGAGGAAGGGAAGCCCCTTTCTTTAAAAAAGGAAGACATCTCCCTCGTCCTAGAATGAAAAGCCTCATCCTGAGAGCAGATGCGGCGGAGACGGAGGAATTGCGAGAAGGGGATGGCGTTTTTGCAAGAGACAGGGTGAGAAGAGGAATAGTCCAGATAGTTGTGAGAGTCAGTAGGCTTATAGTAGACATCAGTGGATAAGCTGTCTCCAGAGATAGAGACAGAAAGATCTAGAAAGGGGAGGGAGGTGTCGGAAATGGACCAGGTAAACTTGAGGGCAGGGTGAAAGTTGGAGGCAAAGTTAATAAAGTCAACGAGTTCTGCATGCGTGCAGGAAGCAGCGCTAATGCAGTCGTCGATGTAGCGAAGGAAAAGTGGGGGACAGATACCAGAATAGGCACGGAACATAGATTGTTCCACAAACCCAACAAAAAGGCAGGCATAGCTAGGACCCATACGGGTGCCCATAGCTACACCTTTAGTTTGGAGGAAGTGGGAGGAGCCAAAGGAGAAATTATTAAGAGTAGGGACTAATTCTGCTAGACGGAGCAGAGTGGTGGTAGAGGGGAACTGATTAGGTCTGGAATCCAAAAAGAAGCGTAGAGCTTTGAGACCTTCCTGATGGGGGATGGAAGTATATAAGGACTGGACATCCATGCTGAAAATAAAGCGGTGGGGGCCAGGGAACTTAAAATCATCGAAAAGTTTAAGCGCGTGAGAAGTGTCACGAACATAGGTCGGAAGGGATTGAACAAGGGGTGATAAAACAGTGTCGAGGTATGCAGAGTTCGGTGGGGCAGGAGCAAGCTGAGACAATAGGTCGGCCAGGACAGGCTGGTTTGTGGATCTTGGGTAGGAGGTAGAAACGGGAAGTGCGGGGTGTGGGAACTATAAGGTTGGTAGCAGTGGATGGGAGATCCCCTGCGCGGATAAAGTCGGTGATGGTGTGGGAGACAATGGCCTGGTGCTCCTTAGTAGGGTCACGATCGAGGGGTAAATATTTCAAGTCAGCTCCTCACCACACAGCATCGAATGGGTTAACTGAAAGATTTATCCTAACCTTCAAGAAGTCCATTAAAGTGATGGACAAGGACTACAGTTCTCTACTGCACAAAGTGGACAATTTCTATTTTGTGTATGCAATGACAAAAGAAAAGCCTGCAACTCTGTTCATGACCAGGAACCTGAGATCTTGCACAGACATCCGAGACTAACAAAGGTTAGACTAACTCATTTGGATCTTGCACCTTATTGTTTACCTGCACTGTAATTTCTCTGTAGCCGTTACACTTTATTCAGCATTATTATTGTTCTATCTTGTTTGACCTCAATGCATTGTGCAATAATTTGATCTGTACGAACAGTATGAAGGTCAATGTATCAGTCTACCTTGGTACGTGTGATGATAATAAACCAACACCAATATCAATACCAATACCCTCTTGGCCTTAGATATTTCAACCCTGAGAAAAGATACTGACTGTCAACTCCATCTTTAACACTCATTTCCCCTGTCAAGCTCCTAGCTCTCACTATTACTTCCAGTAAGATGGTAATGTGCTTGGATGCTCAGGCCTCTCGAGGGCCAAACAAAGGTTTTTTTTTCTTTGTTAAATTACTTTTTTATGATAGCAAGAGAAGGTTCGACTCCAAGAACTTTGGGTACTGGAAGTCTACCACATCAGTGAGTCGCTCGTTGTGGCGGTGCTCGACTGGGTGCAGACTGTGTTGCTGCCAGCTACAGTAAGGCGTGAAGGCATCGGAGATGGCGCGCGAAGGCAGCGTGCAGCGTTATCGTGGGTGATTGTCTTGGACACTACTCTTGTGATCGCAAGACCCTGTCGAACACTGATAATGTAAGACGCTGTGGGCTTGTAACCCTTGTTTGGTGGTGTGACAGTCAGTGGAGAAGCTGCATGGCCTTGGTTGTAGTGAGAACTAGGTTTCTCACTACAACTCAACCACTGTTTCCCTTCTACTGCAGTCCAGGAGGGAAGACACCAGAGGATGTGTAGCATGACATCTGTGTTCAGATGGAGCCTGGCCTTTCCTGTCAGTGCTGTGCTCCATTGCTGGAATGACAGGTTGCAGTGTGTCTGCACTGCTGGGATCTGTACCATCAACTTGCAGGACATGTAGCTATGTATATGCTATATATATGGGTTTTTTTGCATGACTTTTTTTTTGTTCGCTATTTTGAATGCGCTGTGCATGTTCCTGAGGAACTCTGTTTCATTTGCCTGTTTTCATGTATGGTTGAGTGATAATTAAACTTGAATTTAATTTGATTTTGATTTGATAAGCTTATGGTTTCTAGTCTGCAAATCCCCAACTATGAGAAAACAAACATTTTTTTTATCTATTCCTAACATCATTTGGTACATCTCTATGAGGTCTCTTCTCTGCTTCCTCCCACTCTAGGAATTATCTTTACGGTCAAATAGTTTCTACTTGATAATTCAAGTTTACCTCAGTTTAACATTTCTTCTGAGAAACAACAACCTCAGTAGTACCTTGTTCTCTCAGTACATTGATTAAATCACTTTGATTTTGCAATCAAGTCTTTGAGTAAGATTTGCTCTGAATCCTCGTGACTTCACAATATATACACAAGTGATTCTGCAGATGCTGGAAATTCAGATTAACACACAAAAAATGCTAGAGGAACTGAACAAGTTGGGCAGCATCTATGGAAATGATAAAAGTCGTCCTTTCAGGCCGACGCCCTTGATAAAGTTTCCTGATGTTGTTTGTCAATCTTTGTGTGTAGAGTTTCATTGATTCTATTAAATTTCTTAGTTCTACTGTGAATGTCTGCAAGAAAATGAATCTCAGGGTAGCATACAGTGACACATACAGGATTGTGCAAAAGACTTTGGCACACATATACATAGCTAGGATGCATAAGACTTTTATACAGTACTGCAGTAATTTTATGCATTGCACTGTACTGCTCTGCAAAAGAAAAACTAATTTCATGACAAGTGAGTGATGATAAACCTGATTCTGATATGACTCTCTATTGTGGAGTGAGAGTGGAAATGGGGCTGGGAGAGTGGAATCATGTTTGGGGAAAGGGGAAGGGAGTGGGAAGCACCAGAGATCCATTCTGAAACAATTTATAAGCCATTTGTGTGGAATCAAATTACCTTGCCTGGTGTCTCAGGGCTGGGTATGTTTGCACCTGTGTCATGCCCTGCCCCTAGTACTCCTCTGCCACCTGTCCTGTGCCCCTCCTCTGGCGCACCGCCCTCACCATTCCCAGCATCCTTTGCTCTCGCCAAATTTATATACTCACTCTCTGTTCCACATTCACAAATATAGTACTATGCAAAAGTCTTTGGCACTGGTATTAAATATACTGTATGTGCCAAAATCTTTTGCACGGTACTGTACATACTTTGGGAATGAAGTTACTTTGAATTTTTATGAAGGATTTCAGCCCAAAACATGAACTGTTTATTACCCTCCAAAGCTGCTGTCTGACCAGCATTTTGCGTATGAGTTATTTAGCAGCTGTGATAAAATAGCCTCAACTGCATGTTTCATCTTAAATTTTTCATCGCCAAGTTATGATATACAAGTTAGCACATTACCGATTGAGTTCCTTATAAAAATGACAACTTTGTCCAAGTTAGTATGGTTAAGATGTTCTGGGGCAAATGTACCTCACACAGAGGCTTCACGTTCCACTAGTTTCTGTCAACATACATCCAGCTCAATTTCTTATCAAGTGTGTGAGTAAAGAAAGAACGAGTATTAGGAATGTGAAGCCTCACAATGCATCATTGCAAAAGATTATGGTACTTCACCCATTTAGTGTTCACTGGCTCAGAATCAAATCTATCTAACAACACTCTTGTAAGGTATCTCAGCACATCATATTATGTTAAAGATCCCATGCAATGTGTCAGTATTTGTACTCTTTGCAAGTTAGCAGCATTCTACAAACAATAATGAGGTCAACAACAAGCAGAGACTTCTTTCTTTGGAGGCTGAGTGGTGAATTGATAGAGATGCATAAGATGATAGAGGCATAGATAGAGTGGGTAGCCAGTGCTTTTCTCCCAGGGTAGCGATGACTAACAGCAGAGGACATCCATTTAAAGTGAGTGGAGAAACATTTTGGCAGACATCCCATTCTGCAAAAACTCATTTCAGGGAGGTAGCACCATCAATTTGCGGGAGATTCCCAGAACTTCTGGGAGAGGTGGGATGTCTGCAATAGAGTAGCTCCTTAGCAGCTAGCCAGCTAGTTTAACTAACGTTAGCTATGGTAATGAACGAATGACACCTGTTAAACTCACCTCAACATATCTTTTACAGTCTTAACCCACCATGGGCAATAGAAAAGTCACTGTTGCAAACAGTGCAGCGAGCAACGCTATCATTATTTTTGATCCCTATTAGGTAGGGGTACACTTTAGGGTAGTCTGGGGTGATGTACGTTTTATATTTTCTTTTTTTGGAACATTCTGCCATGGCACGCTCTCTCTCTCGGTCTCTCTCTCTCTCGTGCACTCGCTCGCTCTCTCCTTCTCTCTCGCTCTCAAAAAATTGATATCCGGGATATTGTATATAATTTGCGGGCATCAGGGAACCACTATTAATATGCGGGAGAGGTGGAATGTTTGGTTTTGGGGAGATGTCAGATGTAGGTTTTTTACACCGAGTGGTAGGTACTTGGACCACACTGTCATGGGGGGTTGGTAGAAGCTGATACATTAAGGATATTAAGAAACTCTTACATAAGCACAGGGATGAAAGGAAAATGGAGGGTTATATGCTATGTAGGAGCGGAGGGTTAAATTCTTAGGTTGAGAGGTTGGCACAATATCGTGGGCTAAAGGCCCACTGTACAGTACTATATTCTATGTTACATGCTCTGTGAGAGATTCTGATGCCAGGAAGGTTGGATCAGAGAGGAATGCTGTTGAAAGTACGAGAGAACAAGGAGCTCTTCTTAACAGTCCATGAGATTTTTATCTCAACTGTAACATCTCATGACGTGATACATCACATGTGGCATGGTAGTTTCGTGGTTAGAACAACGCTTTACCTAGATCCCAGCATCTGCAGATTATTTTGTGTTTACAATGCTTTACAATACAGGAGAGCTGGATTCAATTCCTCCGGGTGCTCCAGTTTTCTCCCACAGTCCAAAGACGTACCAGTTGGTAGGTTAAGTGGTCATTTTAAATTCTCCCATGATTAGACCAGGATTAAATCAGGGGATTTCTTTGTGGCATGGCTCAAAGGGCCAGAAGGACCTATTCCACACTGAATCTCAATAAATAAATCTATCTCAATGCTCACTTGATAGTGTAATCTGGCTGTAATATAGGCTGGATTATTTGGAAGTTCTTTGGTTAATTATCTGGAATAACTTGGCTTCCATTTGGAAGGTGGATTTATAATTTATAACTTATAATAAATAAATGTATCCAATTAATTATTTTTCACCAGTCCAAGAAGGAAAATAGCCATAGTTTGTCCAACTGCTCCTTAACTTTATACTATTCGGTTATTCGGTGCTCTTTGCTGGGCAGCACAGTAGTGTAGCAGTTAACGTAATGCTGAACAGTGCCAGCTATAAGATTGGGGTTCATTATCCCCCACTGTCTGTAAGGAGTTTGTACGTACTTCCCATCACCACTTGGGTTTCCTCCGGATGCTCCAATTTCCTCCCACACGCTAGACATGTACAGGTTAGGGATAATAGATTGTGAGTATGCTATGTTGGAAGCATAGCCATACTTGTGGGCTCCCAGCACATTTCACATGCAAAACAATGCACTTCACTGTATGTTTTGATGTTTTGATGTACAGTATTGTGTAAAAGTCTTAGGCATATATACTGTATATAGTTAGGGTGCCTAAGACTTTTGCACAGTACTGTATAATATATCTTTCAGGTTACCGAATAACACTTAATGCTACTGAGCTAATACAAAACTAAGTACTCTTATTTTTGTTTCCCAAACATCTTCCTATTTTACCTAATATAAAGTACTGTGCGAAAGTCTTAAGAACTTGAGCTTTATATGTGCCTAAGACTTTTGCACATGTGACAAGTATGATTAATCTTAATTGTTATTTATTATTAGGCATGTACACTGTTTACTTTGTGACCTTCACATGAGCAAGGGGTTTCCTTGCATCCCGGTGTTTATAACAGTAGACTCATCTGAATCTGAATCTAAGGTTGACGAATGAGAGAAGGCTGCTTACAGTCTTTCATTGGAAAATTGATGGCAGTGCAAATTCCACTAATTTAAACAGTCTTCTCTCTCTGCATAGTTCTTCATTGGAATTAACTTCAAATCACACTCATTTTACCATATGTCCCTAGTTGCCATGCTGTGCTTGTAGATTTTAAATGATAAAAGCAATCTTAGGGACTGAAAATGATCCTTGCAGCCACGACACCAAAACAGAATGAGTGTAGTTGCCTTATAGAACATGAACCCTTCAGTAAATTTTACTGGGTCAAGTTAACTTATCTACAGTACAGGAATGGTTAAACCTTCCTCAAATATGTCTCAGAATAAACAAAAAGTGACACAATAATTAATCAGCACAATCACTAGGCAAGTCCTGTCAAATAGTAATTGGTTTAATTGGTGATTTAGCACTTTTATGCTAATGCATTATGTGCAAAATTAATTATAATAAAATGCAAGGTTATAATATTAAGTGCAAAGCTTCACAAATGTTTATAAAAAGTCTTTTAAAAGCATCCTAAAAAACTGATTGATGCGCTGGCCTGTCTTTAATCCCAGGTATCTAATATTCTAAATTTTAATAATTTAATCTTTCCAGACAGGTTCCAGCCTGTAACTTTCTTACAGACATTCATTTTCCTTTGTATGATTTGAACCCCTTGATTAGTTTCCAGCCTGCGATTCAGTGGTACTTTATCAGGTACACCAGTACACCTACTCGATAATGCAAATATCCAGTCAATCATGTGGTCAGCAACTCAATGCAGAAAAGCATGCAGACATGGTCAAGAGGTGCAGTTGTTGTTCAGAATGGGAAAGAAATATGACTTCGACAATGGAATTATTGTTGGTGCCAGACAGAGTGTTTTGAGTATCTCAGAAACTGCTGATTTCCTGGGATTTTCATGCACAATCATCTCTACAGTGTGCAGATGAATGGTGCTAAAAGCAAAAAGAAATCCAGTGATTGGCAGTTCTGTGGGCAAAAATATCATCTCATATTCTTGATATTTATTGCCATTTATTTATATTTGCATTTTCATACTTTTAGAAAAATGTTGAGTATGCCCACAAGAAAATTTCTTTCAATGTTGTATCTGGTGACATATATGTACTTTGATAATAAATTTACTTTGAACTTTGAACATTGTTAATGAGAGCGGTCAGAGGAGAATGGCCAAACTAATTCAAGCAGACAGGAAGGCAACAGTAACTCAACCACGCATTACAACTGAGGTTAGCAGAAGAGTAGTTTTGAACCTTGGAATGGATGAGCTACAGCATCAGGAGACCACACCTCTACCTAATAAAGTTACCACTGAGAGTATCATTCTATACATGTTAGCCAATCCTTCGATCTGATTTCACTTTAATCCTAGCATTCACTATATTACACATTCAGTGTTTAAATCCTTTGTTTGATCCCATGCTCTGGCCCCTGATTAAATCAACATTATTTCTCAATAGATATAACCTCTGCTTTTTATTGAACATGTCAATCAAACCTTTATAATTTTTGTCCTTTCTATATTTTACCTTCTGATTATCAGAACTTTCCTGATTAAGATGATAATTGAAATCCATTTGAATTAATTTATCATCACAGATGTTCCCTGCTCACATTCATAGGTAGATGTCTGTATTTAACAGGAGACACAGGTCAGTAGTTGGGTAACCCTGGCTGATTTTCACTCTCAGAAAGATGTAGAGATCAACCATTCTTAGTGTAAGCATGCTTCATGCCAGAGTTTTGTTTTTGATTCAAACATTAATTTAGTTTTCTACGTTCCCACTTGATACACACACTGAGAGTTAGAATCTTCACTACCATTTACCAACTAATTCCACATGCATGTCAGAGATGAAAATTAATATGTTGATGACTTCTTGACAGAGATGGCCCAGCTGGAATGAGAGTTCGTTATAAAGTAAATCTATTTCAGGCAATTCAAACAAATTGTACCATTTATAACTAATTATCTACGCAGAAGCTCAAACTCTGGCAAGAGTTGTGAAATTACTAATTAGTTCTTTGCTTGTCATTAAAAAATGTAATTGTTACTGGAGTGTAGATAACAAAGCACACACAGTTAAGTTACTTCAAAAGAAGTATATTTTGGGAAGAGCGGACACAGAGACAACAGGATGTTTAATGGTGAGGCTTTATAAGGCATTTGTCAGACTGTTGTGAGCAACTTTAGGGGCACTCATTTGAGAAAGGATGTGCTGGCATTGGAAAGGGTCCAGAGAAGGTTTATTAGAATCATCCCAGGCATGACAGGGTTAATGTATGAGAAACATTTGATGGCTCTGGGCCTCTACTTGCTAAATTTCAAAAGATTCGGTGGGGAGGGCGGGGATCTCATTGCAGTCTATCAAATATTGAAAGGCTTAGATAGAGTGGATATGGAGACGATATTTCTTATAGTGCACGGAGCCTTAGACCAGAGGGCACAGCCTCAGAATAGAGGGACATTCTTTTAGAACAGAGATGAGGGTGAATTTTTTTAGCTGGAAGATGGTGAATCTGTGGAATTCATTGCCGCAGATGGCTGTGGAGGCTAAGTCATTGAGTATATTTAAAGTGGAGGTTAATAGACTGTTGATTAGAAAGTTGGAGGGGAGATGTCAAGGAAATGGTTCTTAATACAGGGTGATCTGCATAGTTAAAACCACTGGATTTGAAGGTGGCAAAAACAGAACGAATCAAAGATTTCTGGAGAGAATACTCCTGAACGGGGTGGCATAGTAGTGTAATAGTTAGCGTAACACTATTAGAATGCCAGCAGCCCAAGTTCAATTCCCAGCTGTCAGCAGCTTGACTACATGCGTCTCCTCCAAGTGCACTGGTTCCTTCCCATATTCCAAAGACATATCGGTTAATTAGTCACATGGGTGTAATTGGGTAATGCAGGCTCATTAGGCCTATTATCAGGCTGTATTTCTGAATAGTAAATAAACAAACAAATAAATAAGTAATATTGGAAAGCATTTTCAATGCAGCCTGGAGGAGTAGAGAAACTTCAATTTAAAGTGAAGGAACCATCAGACGTTCAATGGACTGAATGCCACCTTTGTGCAGAGTGATGTTTATTTAATTCTATGCTGATAAATGTTTATCAGGATACAAGGATGAGCTCCAGTCAGCTTGTGAAATATCATGAAAGGCATTTTGTAAATCCAAACCCTTCTCCACTCCAACTTACCTCACCATCTTCAAATTCTGAGGAGTTGTTTCTTTGAAGCACAAAACTTGGAGAGATTTATTTCAGTAACATTGCATGGTGCTAATTACAGAACTCAGGCAGGCACCCACTGCATCCTTCAGAAGTACCACCCTTTAATTAGCTGCTGAGAGTTGTTGCAAGCTTCATTAAAGTGACTGCCTTTGGATCTCAGTGATCAGAGGTGGTGGATCAGCAAGATAGTTAGACAGCTGTAGTTTACTCTGGATTACAAGA
This sequence comes from Mobula hypostoma, assembly GCF_963921235.1. Lineage (NCBI taxonomy): Eukaryota > Metazoa > Chordata > Chondrichthyes > Myliobatiformes > Myliobatidae > Mobula > Mobula hypostoma. The sequence goes on along the minus strand of NC_086110.1, from coordinate 68,638,176 downwards.
AATCCTATTAAGGGTTCAAATTGGGGAAGCAAGTTATCTAGCTGCCTTTGGGAGCGAGCTTTCAATCATTAAATCATTCTTTCACTCTCAGCAACAGTGGAGATGGCCCTGACTCAAAGTTCAAAGTCAGAAGTAAATTTATTATAAAAATATATTATAGCACTGTATACTTCTTTGAGATTCATTTTCTTGCAGGCATTTGCAGTAGAACAAAGAAATACAATAGAATCAATGGAAAACTACATATAAAGACTGACTAAAAAACAATGTGCAATAGAACACAAACTGTGCAAATACATAATAAGCAAATAATAATAATAATAATAAGTAAATATCACTGAGAACAGGAAGTGTAGTGTCCTTGTAACTGAGTCCATTGTTTATTTTCGGTGATCAGCTCAGTGTTCAGGTGAGTGAAGTTATTCAAGTTGGATCAGCAGCTGATGGCTGATGGGTATAAACTGTCCCAAAACCTGCTAGCTCCTGTACCTTCTTCCTGAACGCTTGCATGGTGGTGGGTCCTTGATGATAGATGATGCATTCTTATGGCAGTACTCCTTGAAGGTGTTCCATTCAGACCTTCTTTTATTCCTGATTCATTCTGAGCTATATCTGGTCTCATTGTGAACTTGGACAACTCAATGCCAGATGTTGTGATGTTCAATGACAGATATCACGTTAATTCTTATACAGATTCGCGCTGATCTGCTTTTTTCTTAAAGCTCTGGAACTGTCAACATGGAGTCCCATCACAAAAGAAGGCTATTTGGTGCTACATTCCAATGTTGGCTTCTTGAAAGAACATTTATAGTTTGTTGGAGGAACTCAAGAGGTCAGGTAGAATTAGTTATGACTGACTATAACTGAGCCAAAAAGAAGCTGTAACTGGTAAATAGAAATGTTTTTTATTCGCACAGCAAAACTCCAGGTGAGAAAGAGTCCAAGTGAATCCAAAAGAATCTCACTTTCTTGTCAAGATGTTTTATACCTCTTTAACAATAAATGATTAACTATAGCTTCAATTGCAATGATCACCAACTTACCTTTACCATTTGGAATATAGTAAGATAAACTTACAGAACTACAGATTTACAATGGTATTGCATCCCAGCTAGCAGAACCTCTTTGAATATTCAACACTGATGTCTGTTTCAAAAACCTCTTTGGGTACAAGCTCCAGACATCTAAAATATACCCATCTTGTTACAGTGCTGAAGAACAGCTCCATGAATACACTGTACAACTAACCAGAAGGTTCCTCCAAGAGGACCACAGCCTTGTCGTAGTTTGGAGGCTTGCATACCTCAATGACCCGGAGACCTCTGTTGGCTTCTTTGGCTCTTGGTAGGATCACCATTCCAAGTAGCTCAAAATGTAGAGGCCAGACTAAGAGTGGTACACTGGTCCTCCAGATTCATAGTTTCAGATCAGATCAGGGCTAACAAACCTGACTGGTAAGATAAAATTATTACAGAAACAACAACGAAGAATCCTTCTACATCTGAGTACAATGGTATTGCTGATTCTCCAGACAAGACTTGCATGACTGACAGTAGTGAAAACCAAGAGGAAGCTACTGGCATGATGAAGGAAACCTTGAACACCACCAGAGATGGCAGACCTTCAATGCTGCCCTAAATGCCAGTGGCATAACAGGCAGTAACACTAATCAGAAGGTTAAATGGCAAAGGAGATCTGTCTGGAACTGGGCCTTATGTGGCAGAGATACTTCTTTAACAATGTGCTAACAGCAGGAACATTCCATAGAACCATAGAAACTACAGCACAGAAACAAGCCTTTTGGCCCTTCTTGGCTGTGCCGAACCATTTTCTGCCTAGTCCCACTGACCTGCACACGGACCATATCCCTCCATACACCTCCCATCCATGTATCTGTCCAATTTATTCTTAAATGTTAAAAAAGAACCCGCATTTACCACGTCGTCTGGCAGCTCCTTCCATACTCCCACCACTCTCTGTGTGAAGAAGCCCCCGCTAATGTTCCCTTTAAACCTTTCCCCCCTCACCCTTAAGCCATGTCCTCTGGTTTTTTTCTCCCCTTGCCTCAGTGGAAAAAGCCTGCTTGCATTCACTCTCTCTATACCCATCATAATTTTATATACCTCTATCAAATCTCCCCTCATTCTTCTACGCTCCAGGGAATAAAGTCCTAACCTATTCAACCTTTCTCTGAAACTGAGTTTCTCAAGTCCCGGCAACATCCTTGTAAACCTTCTCTGCACTCTTTCAACCTTATTTATATCCTTCCTGTAATTTGGTGACCAAAACTGAACACAATACTCCAGATTCGGCCTCACCAATGCCTTATACAACCTCATCATAACATTCTAGTTCTTATACTCAATACTTCGATTAATAAAGGCCAATGTACCAAAAGCTCTCTTTACGACCCTATCTACCTGTGACGACACTTTTAGGGAATTTTGTATCTGTTTTCCCAGATCCCTCTGTTCACTGCACTCCTCAGTGCCTTACCATTAACCCTGTATGTTCTACGTTGGTTTGTCCTTCCAACGTGCAATACCTCACATTTGTCAGTATTAAACTCCATCTGCCCATTTTTCCAGCTGGTCCAAGTCCCTCTGCAGGCTCTGAAAACCTTCCTCACTGTCTACTACACCTCCAATCTTTGTTTCATCAGCAAACTTGCTGATCCAATTTACCACAGTATCATCCAGATCATTGATATAGATGACAAATAACAATGGACCTAGCACTGATCCCTGTGGCACACCACTAGTCACAGGCCTCCACTCAGAGATGCAATTCTCTACCACCACTCTCTGGCTTCTTCCATCGAGCCAATGTCTAATCCAATTTACCACCTCTCCATGTATACCTAGCGACTGAATTTTCCTAACTAACCTCCCATGCGGGACCTTGTCAAAGGCCTTATTGAAGTCCATGTAGACAATATCCACTGCCTTCCCTTCATCCACTTTCCTGGTAACCTCCTCGAAAAACTCCAATAGATTGGTCAAACATGACCTACCACGCACAAAGCCATGTTGACTCTCCCTAATAAGCCCCTGTCTATCCAAATGCTTGTAGATTCTGTCTCTTAGTACTCCCTCCAATAACTTACCTACTACTCACGTTAAACTCACCGGCCTATAATTTCCCGGATTACTTTTCGATCCTTTTTTAAACAACGGAACAACATGAGCCACTCTCCAATCCTCCGGCACTTCACCCGTAGACAGCGACATTTTAAATATTTCTGCCAGGGCCCCTGCACTTTCAACACTAGTCTCCTTCAAGGTCCGAGGGAACATTCTGTCAGGTCCCGGGGATTTATCCACTTTAATTTTCCTCAAGACAGCAAGCACCTCCTCCTTTTCAATCTGTATAGTTTCCATAGTCTCACTACTTGATTCCCTCAATTCCATAGATTTCATGCCAGCTTCCTTAGTGAATACAGACGCAAAAAACCTATTTAAGATCTCCCCCATTTCCTTTGGTTCCGCACAAACCCGACCACTCTGATCTTCAAGAGGACCAATTTTATCCCTTACAATCCTTTTGCTCTTAATATACTTGTAAAAGCTCTTTGGATTATCCTTCACTTTGACTGCCAAGGCAACCTCATGTCTTCTTTTAGCCCTCCTGATTTCTTTCTTAAGTATTTTCTTGCACTTCTTATACTCCTCAAGCACCTGATTTACCCCCTGTTTCCTATACATTTCATACAACTCCCTCTTCTTCTTTATCAGAGTTGCAATATCCCTTGAGAACCAAGGTTCCTTATTCCTATTCAATTTGCCTTTAATCCTGACAGGAACATACAAACTCTGCACTCTCAAAATTTCCCCTTTGAAGGCTTCCCATCTACCAATCACATCTTTGCCAGAGAACAACCTGTCCCAATCCACGCTTTTTAGATCCTTTCTCATTTCTTCAAATTTGGCCTTCTTCCAGTTCAGAACCTCAACCCTAGGACCAGATCTATCCTTGTCCATGATCAAATTGAAACTAATGGTGTTATGATCACTGGAACCAAAGTGCTCCCCTACACAGACTTCTGTCACTTGCCCTAATTCGTTACCCAACAGGAGATCCAATATTGCATCCCCTCTAGTTGGTCCCTCTATATATTGATTTAGAAAACTTTCCTGAACACATTTTACAAACTCTAAACCATCTAGACCCCTAACAATATGTTGCCTTCTGTGTAGTTTCAATGGGATAGAAACAGAATGGCCCACACACAATAATTGATTTTTTCGGTCACAAAGTATCAATTGGAAATTAAATTGTTATAGGTATTATTTCCTGAAGTCTGCTTCTTATTTTAGTTCATCTGTTAAGTGTGAGGTGTTGCATTTTGGAAGGACAAATCAAGGTAGGACATACACAGTAAATGGTAGGGCACTGAGAAGTGCAGAGGAACAAAGAGACCTGGGAGTTCAGATACATAATCCCTGAAAGTGGCGTCACAGGTAGACAGGGTTGTAAAGAAGGCTTTTCGCATCTTGGCATTCATAAATCAAAGTATTGAGTATAGGAGCTGGGATGTTATGGAGAGGTTGTATAAGACATTGGTGAGGCCAAATTTGGAGTATTGTGTATAGTTCTGGTCACCTAACTATAGAAAGGTTATCAGTAAATTGAAAGAGTGCAGAGAACATTTACCAGGATGTTGCCGGGTCTTCAGGAGTTGAGTTACAGGGAAAGATTGAACGGGTTAGGACTTTATTCCTTGGAGCATAGTAGAATGAGGGGAGATTTGATAGAGGTTTACAAAATTATGAGGGGTACGGACAGAGTAAATGTGAACAGGCTCTTCCCACTTAGAATAGGAGAGATAAATATGAGAGGACGTGGCTTTAGGGTGAAAGGAGAAAGGTTTGGGGGGAAAATTAGGGGGAACTTCTTCACTCAGAGAGTGGTAAGAGCGTGAAAGGAGCTGCCATCGATACATGGATGGGAGAGGTCTGGAGGGTTATGGACTGGATGCAGGTCAATGGGACTAGCGGAATAATGTTTTGGCACAGACTAGAAGGGATGAATGGCCTATTTTTCTGTGCTATAGTGTTCTATGGTTCTTTGGTTCCGTAATTTCATAACCACTGAATGATCCCTCACTGCACCTACAGAGGGCTATACACCGTTGCTGCTTTGGGCTGAGACACTTCATCACGACTGGAAAGGAAGGGCCAGAAGTCAGAATAAGAATATGATGGGATGGGGAGAAGGAGGAAGAGCAGTACAAACCTGCAGGTGAGAGTGACAGTTGGATGGCCTGCCCACCACCTCTAGTCGGTTCCCCTCCTCCTTCCCATTTTTCCATGGGCCATTCCTCATTTGTTCACACATTCATTCTTGGGATCACACATGTGAGCTAATGCTGGACCCTCCTCAATGCCAGTACTGAGATAATGGGTCCAAAACTTCTCACAATACTCCAGGTGTGGTCTGACCAATACCTTATGTGGCCTCAGCTAATTAATGTTGTGTTGTTGGCAACGCTCAAGTACTGAAAAATAAATTAAAGACTGGACGTAGTGACCTTAATATCTCAGATTCAAGATTTTCAGACTTTTTTAAGATCAGCTTTATTTGTCACATGTACAATGAAACTAGGAACTCAATGTGTCATTTACCTCAAATCAAATCAGTGAAGCTTGTGTCAGACAGACACAGCCTGCAAGTGTTGTCATGCTTCCAGCATCAACGTAGTATGACCACAGCTCACTCCCCTCTAACTTGTGTCTCTTTGGAATGTGGAAGAAACCTGAGCACTTGGAGGAGACCCATGCAGACGTGGGGAGAACATACAAATTCCTTACAGGCGGCAGCAGGAATTGAACCCTGATCAGTGATCGCTGGCGGTGTATAGCCAGCCTGCCACACCTCAGTCCCTGCTCCTGCCACATGGTTCCAAGTCAGAAGTATAAACTACTTTTTATGAACTAAGGATCCAAGGGATCCAACCCTGTGGCCCTTCCCCTCGATAATAAGTATAATGTCTTGGACACTGTGGTGGGGGATGACACCCCAGTGGAATGCCATGAGACCAGGTTACTGGCACTGAGCATGGGTCCATGGTGCAGAAGAGAAAGAGGGAGAAGAAGGGAGTGGTAGTGATAGGAGACTCAATAGTCAGAGGAACAGACAGGAGATTCTGTGGATGCCAATGGGAAACCCAGATGGCATGTTGCCTCCCAGGTGCCAGGGTCATGGACATCTCATATCACATCTGCAGCATTTTGGAGGGGGAGGGGTAGCAGCTAGATGTCTTGGTACATATTGGTATCGATGAGATAGGAAAGAAAACCAAAGAGGTCCTGAAGAGAGAGTTTAGAGAGCTAAGCAGAAAACTGAGAAGCAGGACCGCCAGGTTAGTAATATCTGGATTGCTACCTGTGCCACGCGCCGGTGATTTGACCGATAAATGCATGGCTGAGAAGCTGGTGCAGGGGGCAGGGCTTCAGGTTCTTGGATCATTGGGATCTCTTCTGGGGGAGGTGCGACCTGTACAAAAGAGATGGGTTGCACCTGAACCCGAGGGGGTCCGATATTCTCGCGGACACGTTTGTTAGATCCGTTGGGGAGGGTTTAAACTAATTTGGCAGGGCGATGGGAACCAGAGTGAAGGCACTCAGGATAGGACTGACCGTAAAAGAAAAGTAAAGATAGCATTCAGTCAGACTGTCGGGAAGGGCAGGCAGATGATAGGATATAATTGTAGCATGTAGGGTGAGTATCAGTGCATTAGGGATACAGAATTAAAAAGGGTAGCAAGTACAATACTCAAAGTGTTATATCTCAATCTATGGAGTATAAGAAATAAGACAGAAGATCTTATTGCACTTTTATAGATTGTCGGGTATGATATTGTGGCCATCACTGAATTGTGGCTCAAGAATCGTTGTAGTTGGGAGCTGAATATCCAAGGTTACACATTGTATCAGAGGGATAGGAAGGTAGGCAAAGGGAGTGGTATGGCTCTGCTGGTAAAGAATGATATCAAATCATTAGAAAGATGCAACATAGCATTGGTAGATGTTGAATCCTTGTGGGTTGAGTTAAGGGTAAAAGCACCCTGATGACAGGCTTCCAAACAGTTTCTGCGATGTAGGCTACAGTTTACAACAAGAAATAGAAAAGGCGTGTCAAACTGGTAATGTTATGATAGTCTTGACGTGCAGATAGACTGGAAAAATCAGGTTGGTAATGGATCTCAAGAGAATGAATTTGTCGAATCTCTATGAGATGGCATTTTAGAGCAGTTTGTCATTGAACCTACTAGGGGATAAGCTATACTGTGTTGGGTGTTATGCAATAAACTGAAGGCGATTAGGGAGCTTAAGGTAAAAGAACCCTTTGGAGGCAGTGATCACAAAATGATTGAGTTCAACTTGAAAGTTGATAGAGAGAAAGTAAAGTCTGACATAGCCATATCTCTGTGGAGTAAAAGAAAGGACAATGGTATGAGAGAGGAGTTGGCCAAAGTAATTTGGAAGGAGATTCTGTCAGGGATGACGGCAGAGCAAAATTAGCTTGAGTTTCTGGGGAAAATAAGGAAGGTGCAGGATAGATGTATTTCAAAAACAAAAAAAAATTCAAATGGCAAAATCATACAACCGTGGCTGACAAGGGAAGTCAAAGCTAATATAAAAGCAAAAGAAAGGGCATACATACAACAAAACAAAAATTAGTTGGAAGACAGAGATTTGGGAAGCTTTTAAAAATCTATGGTAAACAACTAAAAGAATCATTAGAAAGGAAAAGATGAAATCAGAATTCAAGCTAGCAAACAATATCAAGGTGGATAGATAAAGCTTTTTCAAGTATATAAAAAATAAAAGAGAGATGAAAGTGGATACAGGACCACTAAAAATTAGACCAGAAAAATAATAACAGGGGACAAGTAGATGGTAGATGAGCTCAATGAGTATTTTATATCAGCCTTCACTGTGGAAGATACTAGCAGTGTGCCAGCTGTTGAAGATGTGAGGGAAGAGAAGTGAGTGCAGTTACTATTACAAAGGGGGAAGTGCTCAAAAAGCTGAAAGACATAAAGGTGCATAAGTCACCCGGATCAAATGAACTGCACCCTAAGGTTCTGAAAGAGGTAGTGGTAGAGATTGTGGAGGCACTAGTAATGATCTTTCAAGAATCATTGGACTCTGGCATGGTTCCAGAGGACTGGAAAATTTCAAATGTTACTCCACTCTTAGGAGGAAGGGAGACATCAGGAAGGAAATTATAGACCAGTTAGCCTGAACTCAGTAGTTGGGAAGATGTTGGATTCAATTGTTAACGATGAGATTATGGAGTTCTTGGTGACACAGGACAAGATAGTACAAAGTCAGCATGGTTTCCTTCAGGGAAAATCCTGCCTGACAAACCTGTTGGAATTCTTTGAGGAGATTACAAGTCGTATAGATAAAGGGGATGCAGTGGATGTTGTATTTTGAACTTTCAGAAGGCCTTTGATGAGGTGCCACACATGAGGCTCTTAACCAAGTTAAGAATCCATGGTATTACAGGAAAGTTACTAACATGGTTAGAGCATTGGTTGATTGGTAGGAGGCAGAGAGTGGGAATAAAAGGACCCTTTTCTGGATGGCTGCCAATGACTAGTGATGTTCTGCAAGGGTTGATTTTGGAACCGCTTCTTTTTGTGCTGTATATCAATAATTTAGATGATGGAATAGTTGCAAAATAGGCTTTGTTGCAATTTTGCAGATGATACATAGATTGATGGAGGGGCAAGTAGTTTTGACAAAACAGGAAGGTTGCTGGAGGACTTAGAAACATTGGGAGAATGGGCAAGAAAGTGGCAAATGAAATATAATGTTGGAAAATGCATGGTCATGCCCTTTGGTGGAAGAAATAAATGTGCAAGCTATTTTCTAAATTGGGAGAAAATCCAAAAATTTGAGATGCAAAGGGACTTGGGAGTCCTTGTGCAGAACACCCTAAAGGTTAACTTGCAGGTTAAGTTAGTGGTGAGGAAGGCAAATGCAATGTTGGCATTCATTTCAAGAGGTCTAGAATATAAGAGCAACCCTCCTACTGTATTTCATTGGTTTTCACAAACTATGGTGTGTTTGAATTTGGAGAAAATTAGAAGTGCAGTTTATGACCCTTCCATTAAGTTTGAAAAAACTTGGAGGCCATTCATTCAGCATTTTCATTTGATGTAATTTGATCATTTCCAAACTTGTTTTATCTCTCTGTACTGTTGTTGGAGGGGATTGGAGTCGTCGACACTAAGGTTTTCTTCTTTTCCATGTTTAAGTTGTTAGTTTTGCCCAAGTCTTTTAGGTTAGTTGATTAATTTTGTTTTTCTTTGGGGATGGGTTTTTTTTTGTTTGTTTTTTTTTCTTTTTCATTTTTTTTTCCAGTTTTTTTTATTTTGTATTATCCGTGGTTAGTTCTACATGTTTGGGAGCTTTGTTAATTTCCACTACTTGGTTTTGCAATTAATTTTTTTAAGTGTAAAATCTCCTTCTATTTGTATTATGGCTATGTTCTGTTTCTGTATTTTGAAATTAATAAAAAGATTGAAAAAGAAAGAATATAAGAGCAGGGATTTGATGATGAGGCCTCACATTGATCATTGTGAACCATTTTGGCTCCTTATCTAAGAGAAGATATGCAGGAATTGGAGCGGGTTCAGAGGAGGTTCACAAGGATGATTCAGGAATGATAGGGTTGTCATATGAGGAATGTTTGATAGCTTTGGGTCTGTACTCGTTGGAATTTAGAAGAATGAGGAAGGGATCTCATTGAAACCTTTTGAATGTTGGAAGGCCGAGACAGAATAGATGTGGATAAGGAAGTTTTCCATGGTGGGAGAGTCTAGGACAAGAAAGCACAACCTCAGGAGAGAAGAGCATCCATTTAAAACAGAGCTGTGCAGAACTTTTTTTTAGCCAGATGGTGATGAATTTGTGGAATTTGTTACCAGAGGTAGCTGTGGAGGCTAGGTCATTGGGTGTATTTTAGGCAGAGATTGATAGGTACTTGATTAGCCATTGCATCAAAGGTTACAGGGAGTGAGGCTGAGGAGGTAGAAAAAGGATCAGCCATGTTTGAATGGCGGAGCAGACTCAATGGGCCAAATGGGCTAAATCTGCTCCTATGTCTTATGGTCTTATGGTTTATAACTTAAAGGAGTTTAAACTGGGCTCCTTTAAGATACTCATTTTGCGTTCTGCATTATTGACTTTTATTCTAACTTGTTGTCATTCTTTCGCTGATAACGCTGCTGTGAAGTGCCTTGAGACAGTTATAGACTTTTTACTTTTATTTATTCATAGGATTGGACACTGCGAACAGGGCAAGAATTCATTGCTCGTCCCTAATCGCCCTTGAGAAAGTGATGAAGTGACGGAGAGCCACCTTCGTGAACCGCTGCAGTGCAGCTGGCTGATGTAACGTTAATGTAAAGTTCTTGATTTGGAGTACAGAGGTCTGGCCCCTCACCACTCCACTGGACGATGATCTATGAAGGGGAAAAAGCAAATACAGCCTCCCCTCCACCTTCCTTTGACTCCATTGTCTTTCAAGTGCTGAGTGGGTGAATTTAAAAACTGTCTGCAGGCAAAGTCCTAGCCACCTCTGAACAAGCTCTGCAGAAATCAATGTCAATCCATAGTATGTCAAGCTGTGACAATCTGCTCTTATCAGTGTCTGCATAAATTGTGCTCTGGGGTTACTGATTTTCAGCAGTAAATGCAGGGCTTACAAATAAAAATGTATCTAATATACATATATATTAAACAATATGTATAACACATAAGTCGTATGTATTAAATATCTGTCTGTAGGGAAAACATAAATTTATTACGTATCTTTATAAAACAATTTATATCGATTTAAACACATTAAATGCATAATTTTACTTGTGAAGCTTTATCGCAAATCTAATGCAGAATTTAGTTCTGATTACCTGATCTGAAAACACTGTTTCCTTTAATTGCTGAATGGATAGATGTGTCTGCTTCATTATAATCTGGCATTAGCAAGAACTGTAATAAATGTGTCCGTGTTAGTAAAAGCATTGACAGTTTATATTTTAGGGTTTGCTGACTGGGCAAAGAATTTCTTGTCAGAAACTACGACAAATTACTGTATGTAGAATTTTGCAGCAAAGCACTCAGACTTTTCAGCTACCGGCTGGTGTTTATTTTCCATGCCAGGGGTTCTCAACCTTTTTAATACCATGAACTTAGGGGTCCCCGTACTCCAGGTTGGAAACTCCTGCTCTGCGCGAACTTCCTTCCATTACTTATTCAATTTCATCAGGGCACCTTTCTCAAATCTCAAAGCAAATTTATTATCAAAATACATATACAGTATGTCACCGTATACTACTGTAGCGTTCTCAGTAATATTAGCTGGACTGTTAACTGTTAATTGCTTATTACCAAAATGGGTTCTCGTACTGTTAACTGCTGAGCAAGGGGTTCTCTGTAACAGCAATGTTTGGGTTATACTATGTGATAACGGAAATTGTATTCATTTTGCTAGCCAATGGAAATCATGTTATGTTATTTTGAATATGTGTGCAGAGTTGAGGAGCGCGGGCTTTTTTGGGAGGCCTGCGGAGAGGATGGACGTGCAGAGAACGGACAGCAGTTCCAGCGCGGCAGATACCGGACTTCGGGTGTTCAGATGGTGGCCGGAGTCTCGGAAGGACGTTGTGGATGGAGTCGGAGGCATGAGCTCCAATGTATTAAAATCTTATGTGCACAAGACTGATAAGTTACTTATGTGGCGCCTTTTCTTTTAGTTGTTGTTACTAACCCATCACCAAAATTTGCTGTAAAGTATAATGCTTTTCTCGCACTTGGTATATCGTTTGATATATGTGTCGTGGCTGATCATTGGGCGCCTCGCACTGTATCCGCACCGAAGTATTTGTACTGTTTGGCAGGATTGACGGCTATTCACCCTAGGCAACGGGAGTCAGTTGGGGCAAAGGCAGTTACACTACCCTGAGGTTCATTTTCCTGCAGGCATTCACAGTAGAACAAAGAAATACAACAAAATCAATGAAAATTTGACACACAAACCAATATGGAAAAAAATCAAACTGCAACTACAACAAAAGTAATAATAATAATAATAATAATAATAATAATAATAATTTTGAGCCCCTCTGTTGGTCGGGATCAAACACGGATGTTGCATCCCAGCTTTCTAAGTGACATGCAAGCCAAGGCAGTACAATATGGAGAGCAAGCTGTTGCCCATGCTGCAGGCTCCCTCTCTCCATGCAGCTGATGAATCCAAAGGAACGGCAGAGACCAATGCAGTTTGGCACCAGCGGCATCGCAGGAGTTGCCAGTCAGCATTGAACTCAATGCAGGACAGCCTTAGGGACTCCAGGTCTGGATTTTCCCTCAGGGTTTACACCCTAAGTCTTTCTAATGAGTGGGTATAGCTGCGCTGCAAAGGCAGCGGAGGCTAGAGATCAGAATCTTTCTTCTCCTAGATGACCTGCCAACCACGACTGATGAGCCCCATTTGCTTGAAGCAACTGGTTTAAGGTGCTAGTAAACTGTCTTTGCCCCTCCTCCTGTCAGTAGAAATAATTCTGCCGGATTTAGTAGCTAAATCATACATGAAGGCCAGGAGCTGGACTTGCTTGTCAGAGGCTATTTGAGATGCATGCCATTGGGAGAATTTAATAGGAATGCTTATCCACACTACCTCCCTCACCTATAAAACCTTAAAGAACCTAATAATAAATAATAAATAAGTAAATCAATATTACTGATGACATGAGTTGCAGAGCCCTTGAAAGTGAGTCCATAGGTTGTGGAATCAGTTCATATTTGAGGTGAGTGACATTATCCAAGCTAGTCAGGAACCTGATGGTGGAAGGATAATAACTGTTCCTGACCCTGGTGATATTGTACCTCCTTCCCAATGGCAGCAGCCTGTCTGCCACTTTGTCCCATTTTACCCTGATGGCATGAACATTGACTTCTCCAGCTTTCATTAATGCCCCTCCTCCCCTTTGTAACCCATCCCTTATTTATTTATTTATTATTCCTTCCCCCCCCCCCTTTTTTTTCTGTCTCTCTTTTTTTCTCCCTCTGTCCCTCTCACTATAACTCCTTGCCTGGTCTCCATCCTCTGGGCTGCCCTCCCCTTTCTTTCTACCTAGGTTTCCCGTCCCATGATCCTCTCTCTACTCCAGACTTGTATCCCTTTTGCCAATCAACTTTCCAGCTCTTTGCTCCATCCCTCCCCCTCCTGTCTTCTCCTATCATTTTGGATCTCCCCCTCCCCCTCCCACTTTCAAATCTCTTACTATTTCTTCTTTTAGTTAGCCCTGACGAAGAGTCTCGGCCAACATCGAGTGTACCTCTTCCTATAAATGTTGCCTGACCTGCTTCATTCACCAGCATTTTTTGTGTGTGTTGCTTGAATTTTGAGCATCTGCAGATTTCCTCGTGTTTGCCCATTTTATTTATTAGCTTCTTAAATGGATCTTCATTATCACAAATTTCACAGTATGATCATTCTGCGATAAAAATAATGATTCCCCAAATAGCTTGTTAGTGCGGCCATCCAAGCTCTGCCAATTTTACACTGGCACGATAGGCAGGAGGTATGGAAGACTAAACTCCCAACCACTTTCAAGAACATCTTCTTCCTGGAGACCCACGAGTCTGCAGATGCTGGAATGTGGAGTAACAAACTTTGGGAGGGCTGATTCCGAATCAGAGTCAGGTTTATTATCACTGACCCGTGTTGTGATTTTTGTTTGATCTGCAACAGCAGTATGATGCAAAGACAAAGAATAGCAAAAATTACGAAAATAAATAATGCAGAAAATGGATAATGAGGTAATCTTCATGGGTTCACAGACTATTCAGAAATCTGATGGCAGTGACGAAGAAGCTGTTCTTATGACATTGAGTGTGGTCCCTTAAGGTTGCTATACCTGGGGGTGGTAACGGGGACAAGCTCCCACTGCCTATTAAATGCCCCCAATGGCATGCATCTCAAATAGCCTCTGACCGAAGTCCAGCTCCTGGCCTTCACATGGGACTTAGCTACTAAGCCTGGCGAATCCATTTCTACCTACAGAAGCAGAGGCAAAAGCAAATTAATGATGCTTTAAAAACAATTGCTTCAGGCAGATGGGGCTCCTTGGCTATGGTTGGCAGCTCATCAAGGAGAAGAAGAACTCTGACCTCAAACCTCTACTGCCTTGTGGCTATACCCACTCATAGGGAAGGCTTTGGGAGTAAACCCAGAGGAAAAATTCTGGAAGCACGTGGAAATCTGCAGATACTGGAAATGCAAGCAACACACACAAAATGCTGGTGGAACGCAGCAGGCCAGGCAGCATTTATAGGAAGAGGTACATTTGACGTTTCGGGCCGAGACCCTTCGTTAGGTTAGTCCTGATGAAGGGACTTGGCCCAAAATGTCGACTGTACCTCTTCCTATAGATGCTGCCTGGCCTGCTGCATTCCACTAGCATTTTGGATAAATTCTGGAGTTGAACTCCCTAAGACTATCCTGCGTTGATTTCAAAGAAGTCTGGCAAATCCTGTTGTATCTGTACAAATTGTATCAGTCTCTGTAGTTCCTTTGGGTTCATGAGATGCATGGGGAGGGAGAGCTTGCGACATGGGCAACATCTCGCTCTCCATGTCTTAGTGTCCTAGCTTGCATAGCTAGACAGCTAGGACATAACATCCATGGGACCCTGACTGATGTAGGGTTCAGGGTCTTTAGATTCCTGAACCTCAGCCCCATTGCTGGCATTGCAAACATGGAATATCCCAAATGGCTTTCCCCACCAGATGCTGTTCGACCCACTGAGAGTCTCCCTGTGGCTCAAGCTGTCCGGTAGGACTCTGTTAGTATGTTTCTTATCTTTCCAAGTTTCTTGAGGTGTTGAATTACTGTTGTCTCATTTTGGAGAGTTCCATGTAGAGTTCTGCACTTAATCTAAAGTTCTAGAGTCCTACAGCTACACAGTGTGTTTTCTCTGCAACTGCAACCCTATATTCTGTATTCTGTATCTTGATGTATTTTTGTATGGAAAGCTCTAACTGGAGGACGTGCAAAAAGGAAGCTTATCACTGTATCTTGTACATGTAACAATGATAAATCAATAACAGAAAAGCCAGCTAGCAATGTACAAATTGTCTACTATGTTTTCTGAAGTGCAAATGGATATTTTTTGTTGGGTTTGCCGAGCCTTGAGAACTTTGAAACAATGGCACAGAAAACATTCTTTCCTGTTATTCAGCCCAACTGAAAACTTCCCTTTAAACTATCCTCACACATCAAAGTTGCTGGTGAACGCAACAGGCCAGGCAGCATCGCGGTGTGTGGCTTGAATTTTCAGCATCTGCAGATCTCCTCATGTTTGCGTCTTTAAACTACCCTAACAAGTTAGTCAATAGTACCAAACCACTGTTGGATAAGCTACTTGAAAGATGGCTCACTGGAGCTGTGACACAGATGTTCTACAAGTTGTGCTGTCCAATCAGTCCAGTCAATAGACCATAAGGGATAGGAGCAGAATTAGGCCTTTCAGCCCATCGATACTGCTCCGCCATGCCTTATATATTAACCCCTTCATTCCCAGAATCATCTTTGTGAATCTCCTCTAGACTCTCTCCAATGAAAACACATCCTTTCTGAGATATGGGAAATAAAACTGCTGACAATATTCCAAGTGCAGCCTGACTAGTGTCTTATAAAGGCTCAGCATTATCCCTTTGCTTTTATATTCTATTCCCCATGAAATAAATGACAACATTGCACTATGCCTCCTTTACCACAGACTCAACCAGTAAAATAATCTTCTAGGAGTCTTACACAAGGACTCTTAAGTTCCTCTACACTTCTGATGTTTGAACCTTCTCCCCATTTAGATAATAGTCCTCACTGTTCCTTTTGCCAAAGTGCATTATCATATACTTTCCAACACTGTATTCCATCTGTCACTTTTTTGCCCATTCTTCCAATTTGTCTAAATTCTGTTGCAATCCCATTGCTTCCTCAGCACTACCTACCCCTCCACCCATTTTTGTATCATCTGCAGACTTTGCCACAAAGCCATCGATTCCATTACCTAAGTCCCTGACAGACAGTGTGAAAAGCAGTGATCCCAATCCTGACACCAGAAGAACACTACTCCCCACTGGTGATGGAACGGTAGCATTGCAGTTAGCACAATGATATAACAGTACCTCTGACCTAGAGTGAATTCCCAGCATAGTTTGGACATTGTTCTCATGATCCGGTGGGTGTCCTCCAGGTGCTCTGGCTTCCTTCCATTTTCGAAAGACAGTGTAATTGGGCAGCGTGAGTTTGCTGGGCCAGAAGGGCCTGTTACAGAGCTGTACTTGTAAATTTAAAAGAATTATGTCCAGAGCCTGGCACTGATGGATGCCCAACCTTGCATTCCCAAAGATCCCAAAAGTTTCAGGTGGTCATTCTTGTTCAGTGGGAAAGTAGGACTCCCATTATTTTAGCTCATCACCAATGCAGTCACTTCCATGTTCAAAGTCAAAGTCAAAGTAAATTTTCTGTATAATGAAAGCATGTATATGTTACCATATCTATTTGTTTGTTCTGTCCCATGTCGTATGACATGGGCAATCATGGTCTTTCCATGACCGTGATTGTTCTTGGTATTTTTTTACAGAAGTGGTTTGTCATTGTCTTCTTCTGGGTAGTGACTTCACAAGTAGAGTGACCCCAGCTATTATCAATACTCTTCAGAGATTGTCTGCTTGGCATCAGTGGTCACAAAACCAGGAAATAATATGCACCATCTGCTCACACGACCGTCCACCACCCGCTCCCATGGCTTCATGTGATCCTGATCGAGGGCTAAGCAGCTGCTACACCTTGTCCGGGGGTGAGCTGCAGGCTATCAGAGGAAAGGAGCACTTTACACCTCCTTTGGTGGACACACATTTCCTCCTCACCACCTCACGTTACTACATACCACTTTGAAATTCATTTCCTTGCAGGCATTTACTGTAAAATAAAGAAATACAATGAAATTTCTGAAAAAAAACATACATCAGTAAGAACTGATAAACAACCAAAGTGCAGAAGAAGACAAATTGTGCAGATGAAAAATAAATAATATTGAGGAAATGAGTTGTAGAGTCCATAGATTGTGGGATCAGCTCATTCCAGCCCTTGGGAGCTGGCTGTGTGGAGTAAACATACTGTCCCTGTGACCATGTGTGTTTCCTCCTGTATACACAGGTGCTGCATGTTGCAAGGTTAATTGGCCACAATAAATTGCTCCTAAAGCGTAGGTGAATGGTAGAAACTTGGGGGTAGTTGATAGGAATGTCGGATTAACAACAAAGATTAGAGTAGAATTAGTGTAACTTACTTACTGTGCATTACACCATGGTATTTAAGGCAGCAATGAAGGGCCTCCATCTCTGATGGTGTTCATAGCTTCCTTCATCATGTCAGTAGCCTCAGCTTGGTTTTCACTACACACGTAAGTCCTGAATGGAGACTCAACAATACTGTTGCACTCATATGTGGAAGGATTCTTCATTGCTATTTCCATAACAATTTTGTTTTACCAGTCAAAGTTTTTAGCCCTGAACTGAACCCACAAACCTGGAGGGCTGGTGGACCACTATCTGTCTGGCCTATATCCTTTGACCTATTTGGTATGGGTGACCCTACCAAGAGCCAAAGCATAAAGCTCTGATTCCAGCCAACGTAGCTCTCCAGGTCATTGAGGTACACAAACCTCTAAACCCAACAACAAGTTTGTGGTCCTTTTGGAAAGTGAAGTTAGGTGTTTAATGGTCAGCATGGACTCAGTGGGTGAGTGGCCCACTTCTGTACCATATCTTCCTGTGATAATGACAGACATAAGCTCTTCCTATAAAAACTGAGAGAAAACAGCAACACAAACTACACATAAGCCTTCCTTTCAGACATATTTTTCCCATCCCTGCCCGACACTGGCATTCCCAGACTGGCCCCCTCAGTTACCTCAGAGCCCACAGCACTTGAGCAGAAGCAGGCTATCCTTGATCTGACAGCACAGCCTAAGAAGGAGAATAAAAGATTGCAACCACCTCTACAGCCTATGATAAATGCAATTGGCCTAATTTAGTGGAAGGATAAGTGAAATAGCACTAGTATCCTCTCCTCGGCCAACGTCCTCAGTAATGAATCCCTGGAGGCACTGAGTTAACTGCATTGGACAGGCAGTGCCCAAGAAAAACTTCATCCCTACTGAATACTGGGCATACCTAACCACTCAAAAGCGGGGAGGATCATTGATGGGAGTGTTGAGATCCTCCAGTCCACACATTGGTAGCACTCAAATACACAAATATGTTATAGTGTTCACCCATTAATGCAATTGAAACTTCAATTTGCTGTTAGACCTGTGAATATCATTCTTTTCTGTAATCATGACCTCGTCTATTACTAACTCTTCCTGTAGCCCCCATTCTGTTATCACAATATAGTTTTATTGATAATCTTGTCAACTGAGGATGTAAAGGCTGTACCAAAATCATGCTCTGGTAGATCAGCTTTGACTGTCTCCTGGGCGCAGTTTCTAATAAATTGTTTCGAATACCAACTTCACGTCATTTTTCAGTTTGCTTCTGCAATCATCGCCAAATATCAAGAGTGCCTGACCACTTAAAAGGTGGGGGTGGAGGGGATGGGGAGGGAGGAGAACTCAAGTGGGTTGTGAGGTCCTCCAGTCCATACTTTTGGAGACACAGATACCCCATGTAAGTCACGTAGGGAATGCACCAACAACAAAACTGTCCAGTCACCTACTACATCAGGCACTCCCTGCCTCATTTACAAATCCCAGAAGGACCACAGAAAGCACAGAACTGGAAAAGAAGCAAGTCAGAATCAGAAGCACTTCATTATCAGGGTAACAGACATACCAGAAATACCAGAGTTGACTGTGGTTCGGTACCAAGTATAAAACAGGACACCGACCATTTCCTCACACAGGGTGGAGGAGCAACACCTTATATTCCACCTGGGTACTCTCCAACTTGATGGCATGAATATTGATTTCTCCTTCTGGCACACAGAAAAATCCCTCCCCCTCCCCTCTTCTATTCCCCACTCTGGCCTCTTATCTCATCTCACCTGCCAATCACCTCCTCCTGATCATAATCCAACATTGCTAGGTTGTGTTGGTTACTAAACTATGCATTTCATTGTATATTTTAATGTACATGTGCTAAATAAATATATCTGAATTTAATATGCTGGACTTGTGTACTTATTGAGGGATGTGGGTGATGAGTCTTGCCCAAGGCCAAGTGCACAAGACGCCAGAAAAATGAAGAGAGAGGGTGAGATAAATCACCAGTTAATGGTTAAATGATGGCAAGGTTTTGATGTCCGATTTTCACTGCCTGTGTGGGAGAATGGAAGGATCAAGGGAGTTCAGCAGTTCCGGCTGCAAGATCTTTGAATGAGTGAATCTCAAGTAGGTAATGCATCGCATCTCAATTACTCCACTCTACGAACTACCTTTCTGCTTGCTTCTGAGAGTAAGCTTCCTTTCCTTGCCAGATTGACTCAAAATACTGTTTGCTGTTTGCAGTAACACTGTAAACACGTGCAAAAAAGAACACACTTGTAGTTTCATAGCTGATATTGAGAAGTAGAAGCATTTGTTTTCAAGTTTATTGTATGTTTCTGGCTGCAGCTAAGTTACCCTGGGGATAAGGATGTATGTATGTAGATGTCCAATCCTACCTGCAAAATTGGGTGTACAATATGGCTAATCAGAAAGTGCCAGGACTCGAGGGCCTGGGTTATATGAGGAGATTAGGCAGACTAGTACTTTATTCTTTGGAATGTAAAATATTGTGGGGTGACCTTATGGAGGTGTTATGGTAGAAATGTGATCACTTGAGTCGAGTACGATGTTGTCTCAAAGGCTTATTCCATTAATGGAGAATGCCTCTGTGTGACTTAATTTAAGATGCGTAGGTTGATGTACGGGCAACCATCACACAGTCCTTGACAGATTGGAATCAGGGTCCAGTGGACTGGTGTCATAATGACTGGGAACCCTTCACTGATTCGGCCTTCCTCTGCTTTCATTGCCATTGTGATGTGTCATCTCCCACCAGCTCCACCATTGAGGTCTTGGTCAGATCACCTTGCTTTTTGTCTTGAATCTCCCCCTTGACCTCACTATGTGCCATATGACTTGGATGATCATGGCCTTTTCAAGACCATGATTGCTCTTGGCAAATTTTTCCGGAGGTGTGGCTTGCCATTGCCTTCTTCTGGGCAATGTTTTTACAAGTTAAGTGACCCAGCCTTTATCAATACTCTTCAGAGATTATTAGCATCAGTAATTGCATAGCTAGGTCTTGTGATATGCAGCAGCTACTCATACGACCATCCACCACCTGCTCCCATGGCTTCACGGTATCCTGATCAAGGATGACTTGCAGACTAGCAGAGGGAAGGAGTGCTATACACCTTCTATGATAGAGATGTACCTTCACCCTGCCACCCAAAGTTGGCATGTGAAAAAGCATCTGGATAAGTACATGGATAGGAGAGGTTTAGAGGTGTATGGCCAGACACAGTCAAATGGGAAATGCTTGGTGAGCAGCATGGACAAGTTGGGCTGAAGGGCCTATTACCATGTTGTCTTGCTCTATGATTCTAAACACACAATGGGTTAGGCAGAATTAAGGGTCAATAACCTGAAACTTCTTTGTCTTCACAGATGTTGCCTAACCTGCTATTTTTTTCTTGTTTCTGGTACCAGTAATATATGAGTCAGAAAGTTATATGCCCATAATCCACTCAGGGACTTGAGTACAAAAGTCCTGTATGTTTAGGCCCCAAGGTATCAAGGGTTGCTGCACTGTCTACAGATGTTATAGTTTAAATAAGATGTTAAAGTAATGTCTAATCTACTCTCTCGGGTGAATGTAAAAGATCCCATGAAAATATGTCAAAAAACATCAACAACATTTAAAAAGTGCTTGCACAGATACAGTACGTGGATAGGAAAGATTTAGAGAGATGTGGGCCAAACATGGGCAAGTGGGACTTGCTTAGATGGAAATCTTGGTCAGCATCCACCAGTAGGGCTGAAAGGCCTGTTTCCATACTTTATGACTCTCAGAGCAGATAAGATTTCAATTTGTGAGTTGACTGCTTTAGAACATTGTACAGTATTTTCTACAGTATTTACATGATACATCTATTGCTAGCTAGACCAACGTTTATGGTCTGTCCTTAATTCCCCTTGGACTAATGGTCTAACACATATTAAACAAAAAGAAGTCATTATGCCTATGACCAGAGGGCATTTCATCAGAGGAGATCATTAACTCAGGCCCAAGAGGCCAGCATCAGCATTTTCATGCCTTACAATGTGCGGAACAATAGACCGTGTGGTGTGCTACTCCTCACACAGACATAGAGCAGTGTGTGGTTAAGTGCCTTGCTCAAGGACACAACACGCTGCCTCAGCTAAGGCTCGAACTGGCGACCTTCAGATCACTAGACGAACGCCTTAACCACTTGGCCAGGTGCCCAACGATTTTATCAAAACAGAAGGTCATCTCTTTAGAACAGAGATGAGGAAGGGTTCCTTTAGCCAGAGGGTAATGAATCTGTGGAATTTATTGCTACAGTTGACTGTGAAGGCCAAGTCATTAGGTCTATTTGAAATAGAGGTTGAAGGCTCTTAATTATTAAGGGTATCAAAGATTATGGAGAGAAGGCAGGAGAATGCAGTTCGGAGGGAAAATACATCAGCCATGATGAAATGGCAGAGAAGACTCAATGGGCCGAATGGCCTTCTGCTCCTATGTCTTACAATCATCTAGCTCTACTTCGAAAAGTGGAAACCTCCACTCTTTCCCCAGCCTTGAGGAAGCGTCGCTGAACCAAAAGATTTTTCTGTTTTCTCTATCCACAGGTGTTGCCTGACTGCTTGAGAATTTTTACCATTGTTTTAGTTTTGTTAGAAGTTTAAAAGGCAAAGTATAGTCCATTGTCAAATGCACAAGCACATGTATGCACAAGTGCCACAAAACTATTTAGAAGCATCAGAGGCAGAACATTCATAAGTAAAATATAAAGTAATCGCATAAATTATACAAAAGTAAACACAATTAGAAAAAGAAATCCATTGCAGTGCAAAGTAGTCACTGTGATACTGTACTGAGGCAGGAAATGGTTGTGCAGGTTAGTTCAAGAACCAAAAGATTGATGAGAAGTAGCTGTTCTTGAACCCAGTGCTGAGGGGTTTCATGCTTATGTACCTGCCTGATTGTAGCTGTGAGAAGATGCAATGCCCTAGATAGTAATGATCTTGATGCCTCATGTAGATCATTCTGATGGCGGGCAGGGAGGTGCATGTGATATATTGGACAGTGTCCACTACTTGATGCAGCTCCTATATTCCTGTGCAATTGAATTGCTGTACCTGACCATAATACAATAAGTCAGGATACTTTTAAGAGTACACCTTGTTACGAGAATACACATAAAATTAAGATGTTTGCTGGCCTGGGCTAGCATCAGTGGCATCAGCAGTTGGTCTGCTACCTGCCCTCAGGGGAAGGAGAGATAAGGAACAATGGAGCAGCGTCTGGAGATGTGTAATGAAGGGATGTGGGAGAGAGAGCTGTCTGGAGCGGCTCCCCCCTTTGAACCCTGAACTGTTTGAAGTGATGGACAGGCGATACCCCAGCAGGGGGATAAAAAGGGACAGGTTCGCTAAGACAGACACACACGCCACCCGAGGTAACGAGACCCTGGAAGCGGTACGCTTCTCACGAGTGGGTGAGAAGTACCAGACAACGACCAGGGTGGAAAGGTACGATCAGCGGGAACCCGGTGTGTGTCCGCCCTTGCCTGGGTGCCGGGTTCACTGCAGAGGATCGACCGCATCTGGAGGAGGGGTCACAGTCGGTGACCTCAGGTAACATCACCAAGGACCCGCCCAAATGCTGTTTGTGAGCCATCTCGCTGGTCTGTGAGTGAAGCCGTTCTGAATGATCAGTTGTTCCTATTCTATGTCTCTCTTCCCCCACCTTGTCCATCGCCATGGCAACGATTACTGCGAACTGAACTACTAACTGGACTGAACTTTGAGTTATTTTGAAATTGGTCATTTACCCCTAGACAACGATAGAGCTTGATTGATGCTGTTATCTTAATTCTGTGCACATGTGTGGTTATCATTGTTGAATTGTTGCATTTATTATCCTTTCGATTACTGTGTTGCTTGTTTCTTTAATAAAACTTTCTTAGTTCTAGTACTCCAGACTCCAACTGAGTGATCCATTTCTGCTGGTTTGGCAACCCAGTTACGGGGTACGTAACAACCTATAGAAGTTGGGCTTGATATTTGAGTGACATGCACCTACACTTCAAAGTAAATTATTATCAAAGTACAGACCTAAGATTCATTTTCTTGTGGGCATACTGAATAAATCTATAGAATAATAAGTATAACAGAATCAATGAAAGATCATCCAGATAGGGCATTCCACTAGAATGCAGAAAACTACAATCTGTGCAAATAGAAAAAGAAGAAAAAATAATAATAAATAAATAAGGAATAAATATTGAGAACATGAGATGAAGAGTCCTTGAAAGTGATTCCACTAGATGTGGGAACATTTCAATGCTGGGACAAGGAAGCTGAGTGAAGTTATCCCACTTGGTTTATTAGCCTGATGGCTGAGACTCCTTATCCTCCTTAACATTCCAGGAAAATAAAGGCACGGACATGTCTTCTCACTTACTCCTGCTCTTCCTTCAAAGTTAGTACCTCCAGGGTTAAAATACAAACTAAATTCAAATTTAGATCCAAATAGAACCAATGTTCCTTTCCCTGCCCCAAAACTAAATGAACCTGGGGCAGCATGAAGTTATTTCACAGTGGGATAGATCTGCAGCTTGAAGTAACCCACAATTCATCACTGATTACAATAAAATGGCTACCACACTCTGATAAATTGTAATGATAGCTGGTGTGGGAAATGGAAATGTCACACAGGTGCAGTGGACCAAACGACTGTGATTAATTTCAAGATTTGACACGTCAGGTTTTCCACAGGCACAGAATATAAGATGACACCGTTTATTGACAGCTACTCGAGTGTTAGAATTTACTCTGAAGAGTTTGATGAGAATCATCAAAAAGCTATTTCTTCTAAAGGTTCATAGAATATACTTAAGATCGACTAAGGCTCCATCTCTGCAGGCTTAGGAGGGGAAAAGAGAAAAGTAATTGGTTTGGGATGATCTGGGAACTTAAAACAAGTTTGTTGTGTTCACTGGTACGTTAAAGCATTCTCTCTCCTCCTCACATTTCAGTATGGTGTCATTCATTCCTTGACCCTATCTCTTCACCAGGTATTCAGTGCTCAGGTCTGAGGAGTGGAGTTTGAAAGGTCAACATTTTGACTCAGATGTGAAAAGGACCATCCAAAGTGAGCACTCGGAATTCAGAAATGTCATTGATCAAGGGCAAAAGACAGAGTTAGATTACCAAATACTTCTTCAACAGCCAGAGCAGACTACAATGCCAGTGGTGGGTCATGGGCTGGTTTTGAGTTAGGAGAGATTAGGAGAGTGTGACTAGCAGGTGTGAAGGAGACAATTGACAATTGACAATTGTCAATTTTTTTGGCAGCCTCCATGAATCCTGAAAACCTATGCATATGTTCTCAGTAAGAACAGGGAACTTCATGGGCAATATTGCAGCCATTAATATTGGTGCAAACCCAGTGTGTGTAGAGACAGTTCATCTGATCATTCAAACATCTTCACTTCATCTTGGAGACCCCACATGCCAAAAATTGTCTCTGTCTCAGCACTTAGATGAGTTGAGGACATAAAAAATGCACGCTAATATCTGTCTTTCCATACACTTTCTAATACAATTCACGGACTGGTATGGAAACACCAATGCCCTTAAATGGAAATCCCACAAATAGTAGTGGATACAGCCCAGTCCATCACGGGAAAGGCCCTCCCTACCACTGAGCACATCTACATGAAGTGTTGTCACAGGAAAACAGCAACCATCATCAGGGACCACTCCACCCAGGACATGCTCTCTTCTTGCTGCTACCATCAGGAAGAAGGTAAAGGAGCCTCAGGACTCACACCACCAGGTTCAGGAACAGTTATTCCCCCTCAACCATCAGGCTCTTGAACAAAAGGAGATATCTTCACTCATCTTCAACTTGCCCAATCACTGAAATATTCCACAAATTATGGACTCGCTTTCAAGGGCTTTTCAACATGTTCTCGATATTATTTGCTTATTTACTTATTATTATTATTATTTTTCTTTTTGTACTCGTTCTCCTTTGTTCACTGCTTGAATGCCCAAGTTCAGAATTAGAACTAGGTTTATTATCTCTGTCATGCGTTGTGAAACTTATTAACTCAACGGCAGCAGTACATTGTAATACATGATATTATAGAAATAAAATCTAAAGAACTTAAATGTAGTGCAAAAGCAGGAGTAATATATAGTACGAAAAATAAGCGAGGTAATGAGAAGGACGCATGCCCTGGGTGATGTGGGTCCTTAATAATAGATGTCATCTTTCTGAGGCACTGCTCCTTCAAGGTGTCTTCGATCCCAAGGAGGCTATTACCCAAGATGGAGCTGACTAATTTTACAACTCCCTGTAGCTTCTTTCAGTCCTGTGCAGTGGCAGGTTAGATCCTCAGAGATCTTGACACCCAGAAACTTGAAATTGCTCATTCTCTTCAGTTCTGATCCCTCTATGAGGATTGGTTCGTGTTCCCTCGTCTTACCTTCCTGAAGTGCACAATCAAGCTCTTTCATCTTACTGACACTGAGTGCAGGGTTGTTACTGCGACAGCACTCAACTAGCTGGTATATCTCACTCCTGTCCTCTCTCTCATCTCCATCTGAGATTCTACCATCAGAAAATATCATCAGATGATTGTATCATCAGCAAATTTATAGATGGCATTTGAGCTACAAATAGCTATACAGTCATGGTTATAGAGAGAGTAGAGCAGTGACTAAGCACACACCCCTGAGGTGTGACATTGTTGGTTGTCAATGAGGAGGAAATATTATCACCAATCCACAAGGATTGTGGTCTTCCAGTTTGGAAGTCAAGGATGTAATTGCAGAGGTTGCTACAGAGGCCCAGGTGTAGTTTTTCATTGATTTTATTATGGTTATTATTCTATTATGGATTCATTGAGTAAACCTGCAAAGAAATGAATCTCAGGGTTGTATATAGTGTTATATATGTACTTTGAAAACAAAGTTACTTTGAACTTTGACACCCATATCCCTTAATTCCCATATTAACAACAAATCTTTCTTTTTCAATGTTTTTTATTGAGTTTCAATTGATAAAAATAACAATGATAATGATACAAAGAGATCGGGTTTACATTAATAACGGTTAACATATACAGACACAGACTCTGAGTAGCATATTTAATTTACATCTCCCAATCTCTTAATAATTGAACATGAGAAAGATTCAAAAAAAAATTTTACCCCCTACACTCAAAAAAAACAAAACAAAACAGAAACTGGGCTGCCATATTTTATTGGTTGAAATCATTATTTGTCATTAACTCCGCTCCTCTATACACAAACAAAAAGTTATTATAAAGGATTCAGAAAAGGTTACATCATATGAAAATGTTGAATAAATAGTTTCCAAGTTTCTTCAAATTTAACTGAAGAATCAGTGGTACCACTCCTAATTTTTTCCAAATTTAAACATGTTATAGTTTGGGAAAACCATTGAAATGCAGTAGAGGGATAGAATCTTTCCATTTAAATAAAATGGATCTTTTGGCTATTGAGGTAACAAATGCATTCAAACGACAATCTGAAGGGGATAAATGAATAAAGTCTATCATTGGTAATCCAGAAATTGCAGTAATAGGATGAGGTTGTAAATCAATACATAAAACTACTGAAATAACTGTACCTCTTCCTAGAGCTGCTGCCTGGCCTGCTGCATTTACCAGCAACTTTGATGTGTGTTGCTTGAATTTCCAGCATCTGCAGAGTTCCTCGTGTTTGCGAAATAATATCAAAAATGTCTTTCCAATATTTTTCCAAAAAAGGGCAAGACAAGAACATATGCATCAAGGAAACTACCTTAGAATTACATCTGTCACAGACAGGATTTATATGACCATAAAAATGAGCTAACTTATCCTTAGACATGAACCACCTTAAATTGTATCGAAGCGTGTCTAGCACACATTGAAGAAGTGTTAACTAGTTGGAGAATCTTCTCCCATTTCTCTATGGGTAAAGATATCTGAAGTTCTCTTTCATATGAAAAACATATTTTCATAATTAAATCATAAACAATGGCTACTAAACTCTTCTGATAGGGGTTTAAACCTAAAAAGAAATTCCGTAATTTCAATTTGATGTGGTATTGGAAAAGTAGGTAAAATAACCTTCAAAAAGTTTCTAATCTGTAAATACCTGAAAAAAAATGTGATCTAGGCAAATTATATTTATTGGACAACTGTTCAAAGGACATGAGACAATTATCCATGAATAAATCATGAAAACATACTATTCCCTTCGTTTTCCATAAAAGAAAAGCTTGATCAGATCTGGATGGTTGGAAGAAAAAATTGAATATAATAGGACTTGATAGGATAAATTTAGTCGATCCAAAAAATTTATGAAATTGAAACCATATCCGTATTGTATGTTTAATTATTGGATCAATTGTTTGTTTATTCAGTTTGGTAAGTGCAAAGGGAAGAAAAGCCCCTAAAATAGAAGCCAATGAGAACCCCTGTACAGACTCACATTCGAGGTTCACCTAATGTGGATATTGAATTAAATTGATTATATTGATGATGGGTGTTCTATTGGATTAAATTGATATATCATATACCTTTGGCTTCTGTACTTACTAATAATCAGAGATCCCCCTTTTTTAGGCTTTTTCAAGGTACTAGACAGGGTTGTCCTTTAAGCCCTTTACTATTTGACATTGCCTTGGAACCCTTGGCAATCGCTCTTCGTGACTCACCCAATATATTTGGCATTATTCATGGGAATGAGACGCATAAGGTATCATTATATGCAGATAACCTGATACTATATACCTCTAATCCAGAGAAATCCATCCCTGCAGTAATATTATTACTTGCTCAGTTTAGCAGATTTTCTGGTTATAAATTGAATCTTAATAAGAGTGAGCTTTTATCATTAAATATGCAAGTTCCAATCTATAGACAATCACCATTTAGACTGGTTACTGATTATTTTACTTAGTTGGGTTTTAAATTACTAAGATGCATAAGGATCTATTTAAAGTTAACTTTTTTACCCTTAATTGATCATGTTAAACAACTGCTTACTAAATGGTCCCCATTGTCCCTATCATTGTTTGGTCGAATCAATGCTATTAAGGTGATTATTTTACCTAAATTTCTGTATCCATTTCAGGTGCTACCACTCTTCATCTCTAAATCCTTTTTTGATATTATTGATTCTAAAATTTCTTCATATATATGGCAGAATAAAAATTCTAGATTAAGTAAGAAATATTTACAGAAATCAAAAAGGATGGTGGTTTGGCATTGCCGAACCTTAGATTCTATTATTGGGCAATTAATATTCGATACCTAACGTTCTGGATGCAAGATTTGGATGAAATTCAATGTCCACAATGGGTGAATTAACAACAAATCTATCAATCTTTTAATTAGATATACTCAGCATAAGATCTCTCTTGGGTAGAGAGTTCCAAAGATCCACTACCATCTAGGTAAGGAAAATCCGTCTTGAACTGTTGATCCATTACTTTGAGGCAGTGATCCTTATTGCTGGGCACTCAAGTCAAAGAAAACAACAATTCTACATCTGCACTGTTACCTCCAATAAAAGAAAAAGGTACATTTCAACAAGACAACCTTTGGGATGGAATGGTAGTGTAGCGGTTAGCGTAATGCTTTACAGCGCCAGCAACCTGGATTCAATTCCCTTCACTAAGGAGATTGTTCGCTCTTGTCATGACTGTGTGGGTCAAGTCTGGGTGCTCCAGTTTCCTCCCACATTCCAAAGAGATACAGGTACATATGAAAACAAACCTGTTAGAGTTCTTTGAGGAAGTAACAAGCAGGGTGGACAAAGGAGAGGCAATGGATGTTATTTATTTAGATTTTCAGAAGGCGTTTGATAAGGTTCTACATATGAGCCTGATTATCAAGATAAAATCCTATGGCATTACAGGATAGATACTGGCATGGATAGCAAAGCGGCTGACAGGCAGAAGGCAGCGAGTTGAAATAAAAGGGACCTTTTCTGGTTGGCTGTTAGTGACTAGTGGTTTTCCTCAGAGGCAGTATCAGGACCACTACTTTTCACATTGTTTGTCAATGATTTGGGTAATGGAATTGATGGTTTTATGACAAAGTTTGCAGATAGGTGGAGGGGTCAGTAGTGCTGAGGAAGCAATGAAATTGGAAGAACGGGCAGAAAAGTGGCAGATGGAATACAGTGTTGGGAAAAGCACGATAATGCATTTTATTAAAAGGAACAACAGTACGGACTATTATCTGAATGGGGAGAAGGTTCAAACATCAGAGGTACAGAGGCACAGCCAGTGACAACAGCGAGAAGAGTTCAGAAGGTGACCGTTATTTCTTCAGCAGTTTGAACGGGACACAACTGCATGGGGCTCAGCCAGAGAGAACAGCAAGAAGAGTTTAAAAAGAAGACAGATGTATACAGCGGGCGTCGGAGAAGCATGCGTTGGAGTAGAGGGAGACAGAGTAAGAAGGATGCGGCTTTGGAGATAAAGGGTCGAGGCGAGGTAAGATATCTGTGCAGAATACAGACAGAAAGTATGTGTGTGAGGCTAGTTTTCTGTGCTCGGTGTCAGACGTGAGAGGTCCTGGAGACTTGCTGCCTCCCGGACGGTCACATTTGCACCAGGTGCATCGAGCTGCAACTCCTTAGGGACAGGGTTAGGGAACCGGAGATGCAGCACAATGACCATCATCTGGTCAGGGAGAGTGAGGAGGAGATAGAGAGGAGCTATAGGCAGGTAGTCACACCGGGGCCTGGGGAGACAGATAAGTGGGAAACAGTCAGGAGTGGGAAGGGCAGCAGTCAGATGCTAGAGAGTACCCCAATGGCTGTACTGCTGGACAATAAGTGTTCCTGTTTGAGTACTACTGGGGGGGGAACGGCCAGCCTGGGGGAAGCAACAGTGGTTGCGCCTCTGGCACAGAGTCTGGCCCTGTGGCTCAGAAGGGTAGGGAAAGGAAGAGGATGGCAGCAGTGATAGGGAACTGTATAGTTTGGGGTCAGACAGGCGATTCTGTGGATGCAAGAAAGAAGCATGGATGGTAGTTTGCCTCCCAGGTGCCAGGGTCCCGGATGTTTCTGATCCCATCCACGATATCTTGAAGTGGGAAGGAGAACAGCCAGAGGTCGTGGTACATATTGGTACCAACGACATAGGTAGGAAAAGGGAGAAGGTCCTGACTACATAGAGTTAGGAAGGAAGCTGAGAAGCAGGACCTCAAATGTAGTAATTGCAGGATTACTGCCTGTGCCACGTGACAATGAGTATAGGAAGAGAATGAGGTGGAGGATAAATGTGTGGCTAAGAGATTGGAGCAGGGGGCAGGGATTCAGATTTCTAGAACATTGGGACCTCTTCTGGGGCAGGTGTGACCTGTACAAAAAGGACGGTTTTCACTTGAATCCCAGGGGATCAATATCCCGGCGGTGGTGGGGGGGGGTGGTGTTGCTAAGGCTATTGGGGAGAGTTTAAACTGGAATTGCTGAGGGGTGGGAACCGAACTGAAGTGATGGGGGAAAGGGAGATTGGCTCACAAATAGAGAAAGCATGGAGACGGTGAGAAAGGGAGGATAGGCAGATGATACAGAAGGGATGCACTCAGACCAATGGTTTGAGATGTGTCTATTTTGATGCGAGGAGTATCATGAACAAAGCGGATGAGCTTACAGTGTGGATCAGCACTTGGTGTTATGATGTTGTGGCCATTACTTCCTGAGAAAACTAAAGAAATTTGGCCTGTCCCCTAAAACCCTCACTAATTTTAATAGATGCACCGTAGAAAGCATTCTTCTAGTATGCATCACAACCTGGTGCGGAAGTTGTCCTGTCCAAGACCGGAAGAAGCTGCAGAAGATCGTGAACACGGCGCAGCACATCACACAAGCCAGTCTTCCGTCTGTGTACTCACTTTACACCGCACGCTGTCAGAGCAGTGCTGCCAGGATAATCAAGGACACGACCCACCCAGCCAACACACTTTTCGTCCCTCTTCCCTCCAGGAGAAGGCTCAGGAGCTTGAAAACTCATACGGCCAGATTTGGGAACAGCTTCTTTCCAACTGTGATAAGACTGTTGAACGGATCCTGACCCAGATCTGGGCCATACCCTCCAAATATCCGGACCTGCTTCTCAGTTTTTTTGCACTACCTTACTTTCCATTTTTCTATTTTCTATTTATGATTTATAATTTAAATTTTTAATATTTACTATTGATTTGTAATCCAGGGAGCGGGAAGCGCAGAATCAAATATCGCTGTGATGATTGTACGTTCTAGTATCAATTGTTTGGGGACAATAAAGTATAAAGTATAAAGTATAGAGTATTACAGAGACTTGGATGGTGCAGGGGCAGGCATAGCCACTTCAAGTGCCAGGCTTTAGATGTTTCAAAAAGGACAGGGAGGGAGGCAAAAGAGGTGGGGCATGGTACTATTGATCAGGGATAGTGTCACAGCTGCAGAAAAGGAGGAAGTCATGGAGGGATTGTCTACGGAGTCTCTTTGAGTGAAAGTTAGGAATAGAAGGAGGTCAATAACTCTACTGGTTGTTTTTTATAGACCATCCAATAGTAACTTGATCTGGTATTGGGAAATGAACCTGGTCAGGTTTCAGGTCTCTCAGTGGGAGAGCGTTTTGGAGATAGTGATCACAATTCTATCTCCTTTACCATTGCATTGGAGAGGGATAGGAACAGAGAAGTTAGGGAAACATTTAATTGGAGTAAGGGGAAATATGAGGCTATCAGGCAGGAACTTGGAAGCGTAAATTGAAAGCAAATGTTTTCAGGGAAACATATGGAAGAAATGTGGCAAATGTTTAGGGGATATTTGCATGGGGTTCTGCATAGGAACGTTCCAATGATACAGGGAAAGGATAGTAGGGTACAGGAAACATGGTGTACAAAGGCTGTTGAAAATCTAGTCAAGAAGTAAAAAAGGACTAGATAGGGTGGATGTGGAGAGGATGTTTCCAATGGTGGGGTATCGAGAACTAGAGGGCACAGCCTCAAAATTGAGGGGCAATCGTTTAGAACAGTGGAAAGGAGGATTCTTTTTAGCTAGAGAGTAGTAAGTTTGTGGAGTGCTTTACTACAGACTGAAGTGGAGGCCAAGTGTGTGTATATTTAAGGTTGAAGTTAATTGTTTCCAGAATGATCAGGGCATCAAAGGATATAGTGAGAAGGTAGTTTTATGGGGTTGAGTGGGATCCAGAATCAGCCATGAAAGAATGGTGGAGCATACTTGATGGGCTGAATGGCCTAATTTTGCTCCTATGTCTTATGGTCTTATGGTTAGTAGGTTAATTGGTCACATGGATGATACTGGGCAGTGCAAACTCTTTGGGCTGGAAGAGCTAGCTATCGTGCTGTATCTCCAAATTAAAAATAAAATTTTAAAAACTCTGGTCTTCTAAACTCAGAGTATGAACCCATTCTATTTAATTTTAATGCAACAAGCCTGCTATCTCAGAAATCAACCTGGTGAACATTACACTACCTTCTATTATGAGTATGTCCTTTTTTTAGGAGCCGCGTAGATCTCTGAAAGCCTCCACTCTGGAGGGTTATGGAGGCCACATCCCTGGAGGTTACTGAGGAGAAAGTAGATGATTAAAAAAAATAATTGAGGGCTACGGGGAGCTGACACAGAAAAGGAGAAAAGGCCCATGACATATCAGCAGTAATCATACTGAGTAGCAGGGAAGGCTTAAGAATCTTAATAGCCAACACTTCCTTTTTTCTTATTCAAAATTCAAGATTCAGGATTTTTTTTGCGATTCATCAGTACATGAGTGTAAGTGAGAGCAAGATGATTGTTACTCCAGATCCCTTGCAGGATAAAAACAGCATAATATTTGCATAAAGAACACAATAAAAAACAAAAAAACCCCACAATAAATACGAATATAAAGTCAATCCTCTAAAATACAATGTACAAGTAACTGATTTTATGTACATAAAGTGACTCTAGGTGATGTGTATGTAGTGGTGGTGGAGGTACTAATCAGCTTAACGACTTGGGGGAAGTTACTGTTTTTGAGTGTGGTGCTCCTGGTATGTATCCTCTTTTCTGATGGGAGTGGGACAAACGGTCCAGAAACAAGTTGGGTGGGATCCTTCATGACATTGCTGGCCTTGTCCTGGCACCTTTCTGCCTATATATCTCCTTGAGGAAGATGCCTGCTTTTAACCATATATATACACATACATACACACAATATCTCAAATGTTTCAATGTCTGTAACAGCTCAACAGAATCTGTCCTTGAGTTTGATGAAGCAGACAGCTGCTGCACTCATTATTTGGTTATTATTTGTTTATTCAGAAATTGGCTGTTGCTGAATTGCTAAGTATATGCCTTCAGTCTCCTGTATCTTTTCCCCGATGGTAGCAATGAGAAGAAGGCACGTCCTGGGGTTCAGGGGTCCTTAATAACTGATGCCGCCTTTTGGGACATCACTCCTTGAAGATGTCTGGGATCTCGGAACGCTCGTGCCCACGATGGAGCTGACTGGTTTTGCAACTTTCTGTGGCTTATTTCAGTCCTGTTCAGTGCCCCCCCCTCCCCACCATATCAGTGCCCCCCCCTCCCCACCATACCAGTGATGCAGCAGCTAGAATGCTCCCTATGCTATATCTGTAGAAATTTGTGAATGATATTGGCACATAAATGTTTCAACGATCGGCGTAAGCTTTTGACATTTCCCAATAAAAGTTTTAAGCACCTTCGAGGCTAAGTTATGATCATATTGCACGCAAACAGTATCAGAATTCAGAAATTCCAATGCTCTGTTCACAAACAGATGAACATTTGAATCATTGGTAATTGAGTAAAGTGCATTAACTAAAGAATTAGGGGTGCTAATAGTTAACATGGTCCTTTAACATGAGTCCCGATGAAGGGTCTTGGCCCGAAATGTTGATTTTTTGCTTTTTTCCATAGATGCTGCCTGACCTGCTGAGTTCCTCCAGCATCTTGTGTGCATTGCTTCTAGCATCTGCAGATTTTCTCCTGTTATGGTCATTTGAACTTGTTCTATTATTCAATAAGACCATATTTGTTCATACACCTCAGCCAACACACACACAATTCTGGAGGAACTCAGCAGGTCAGGCAGCAGCTATGGAGGGGATTAAAGATTCAATGTGTTGGGCTGAGAGCCTTCTACAGGTGAGGGAAAGGTTGGGTGGGTAGGGAAGGTAGATGTAGTAAGAAGCTGGGAAGAGATAGATGGAAGAGATAACGGGCTGAAGAAGAAAGAATCTGATAAGAAAGGATAGTGGACTGTGAAGGAGGCTTGCCCCCTCACCTGGTGTCACCTATCATCTGCCAGATAGAACTTTTTCCCCTTACCCCATCTTCTTATTCTGGTTTAAGCCCCCTTCCTTTCCAGTCCCGATGAAGGATCTCGACTGAAAATGTCAACTTTTTAATTCTCTGAGGAACGAAAGGCATTGGTATACATTCCTCTCCATAGTATCCACGTGGTTGGACCGGGACAGACTATTATTGGTGATGTTCGCTTCAAGGAACTTGAGGCTCTTAACACTCTCAACCTCAGAACAATTGATACAATCAAGAGCATATGCACTGCCCTCCTTCCTGAAGTTAATGAGCAGCTGACTTGTTTTGCTAATATTGTGGGCAAGTTTGCTGTTATGATACCATGCCATTAGGTTCTCTATCATTTTCCTGTGCTCTGGGCTCATTGTTATTTAATTTTCAGCCCATTACGCCAATGTCTCTTGCCTTTCTTCAATCTCTAACAATTAATTGATCTTGCACTTAGAAGTACCCAATGGTAGAGGATTCACGGTCTTGCGAGGGACAGTATTCCAAAGATTTCCAAACCTCTGAGATGTGATAGATATCAGATGTACAAGATTGTGGACCTAACACTTGACCTGTGACCCTTGCCAGATGGATCTCATGGAGATCAAGCCAGTGAATCAGACAAAAGAAGAATTAAAATTAGGGCCCAGGGGAACAGTAAGAAATGGAAGGACTTAGATTGACAAGTCCAAGGATTACTGAAGGGAGCAGCGCATGTAGGTAGCAGGTGGACAAAGCATATGGGATAATTGATTTCATTAGTGGGACATGGAATATAGAAGTAAGGAGGATATGGAACAACTATCAGAACAGGATGAGGGTTGTTGTCACTAACATACTGTATGAGGTGAATTTTTTTGTTTTGTAGCAACGGTACAGTGCAAGATATAAAAATCACTGAAAGTCAGATAAATACTGCAAATAGATCACAATCAGAATCAGAACCAGGTCTAATATCACTGGCATATATGATGAAATTTGTTGTTATAGAGGAGCAGTACATAGCAATGCATAATAATAAAATCTGTGAATTACAGTAAGGAATATAGATAGATAGATAAATAAATAAATACATTAGATAGGTAGGCAGGTGGAGTGATAGACAGATAGATTGAGAGATTGATAGCACAATAGAGGAATTGTGAGGTAGCATTCAAAGATTCATGGACCATTCAAAAATCTGATGATGGAGGAAAAGATGTTGTTCTTAAAACAATTTGTGTAGCTTTTTGGTTTCCTTGTTACTCATTTTTATCTTTGCACTATTTATATTTATTTTGAAAGCTATAGTATTTTCTATGTTCTGTACTGTACTATTGTCGCAAATCCACAAATTTCATTCATACAAGTCAGTGATAATAAACTGATTTTGATTGATTATTGTTATGTGTACCAAATAAATTTTTAAAAATACTTCTGTCTGCATGCCATCATGACAAATGATTACATACAGTACTGTGCAAAAGTCTTAGGCATAGCTAGGATACCTAAACTCTTGCACAGTACTGTAGAAATGTTTATCTACTGCACTATACTGCTGCTGCAAGAAAAAACCAATTTCATGACATAGGTGAGAGATGATAATAGGGTCTCTATTGTGGACTGAGAATGGGAAATGGGCAGGAAGAAGGGAATCATGCTTGGGAAAATGGGAAGGGAGCAGGAAGCACCAGAGAGACATTATTTAATGATTAATAAACCATTTGTGTGGTATCAAATTACCTTGCCTGGTGTTTCCGGGCTGGGTGTGTCTGCACCCACACCACTCCTCTGCTGTCACCTGTCCCACAGCGCTCCACTCTTTCCATTCCCAATATCCTTTGCTCCTGCCAGATTTACAAACCGACTCTCCACTCCACGCAAAAGTCTTAGGCACCCTAGCTATATATGGTGTATATGCCCAGGACTTTTGCTCAGTACTGTATGTAAGTATATCTAGATAGTACAAAAGAAAACAAACAGAATGCAGAATGTCATGTTCAGTTAGGTCTATTCTCATCAAAACTTGTAGTACTCTGTAACTAGAAGTCCTTGGAGTTTCATTAGTCTCTCAGTTACAATTAATCCTGCCTTAAGGGTTTTACAGTTGAATAACATCTGCAGTTTCTGTCACAGCCCTGTGAAACAGTTTCATTTCAAAATAAGCTTCCTACATTTTGCAGCATAAAACTATTCTGACGATGCATTCCTTCTCGTCCCACTAATTGCAGAACTAAACCCACATAGACATATCCAATTTTCATTCTGTATCACATGACTGAGCATCAAGAAAATAGAAATTGCCATTTCATCCAAGTGTTCCAGTCCATTTTAAATTTCATTGTAACTTGGCTGCTTCACAAAGCAATTCATAAAGGGATTACAGAACTGGTCTTCGACATCCTGCAACACATAAACGTGAACTTTCTTTACACCAGCAAACATTGCTCATCACCATCTTCAAGACACCAACACAAGCATTCTGTGTGCAGCTAGATGTAAAAGATTATCCAACGGGGAGAGCAGTAACAAAAACAAAACCTTTACATTTTGACAACATAATTAGGCTCATACATAATCCAATGACTTCAGTCACTGAACTGAAGGTGTTCTTTGGGGATGCTGTACCATAGCAGGAAACAAATTAGCTCTTTAAACATCAATTTTGATGAAAAGGGAGTCAAAATGAATCAACCTGTGGTTACGTAGGACACAAGTGATCAACAGAGTAATGTTTACAGTAAATAAATGTGAGGTGAGAACTAGCTTTATTGCTTTGGAATTTGAGCCAATAAAATTCAGCCATCCAATGACAGAGACCAATTACATTGGTAAAATTTAAAAGGGATAAATTTAACTTTGAGTGACAGTGTAAAATAGCTAAGGTAGAATTTATCACCATTCTTCATGCATTCCTTCCTATAGATATATTGAGAGATGCTATAATTGTCGGCTAAATGCATGGTATTCTTGTGGTATGATCACCTCCTGTGATTATGAGACCTCATCTCATGAAAATAAAGTTCCTAGAAGCCTTGATAAAAGATGCTTTCTATACTGAGGGACTCTAGGACTAGAGGACACAGCCTCTGAATACAAGAACACCTCTTTAGAACAGAGATGAGGAGGAATTTCTTTAGCCAGAGGGTGATGAATTCATCTGTAGAATTCATTGCCATGGACAGCTGTTGAGACCAAGTGATTGGGTATATTGAAAGTGCAAGTTAATAAGTTAAAAGTTACAATGAGAAGGCAGGAGAATGGTGTTGGGAGAGATAGTGGGTGGTGGGCTGGAGATAAAGCTCTCCTTCCCTCCACTAGACCACTAGACTGCAGGTCAACCTTGGGCAAGGTGAAGCACCAGTAAAGCGCTCCCCCCCGCACCCAGTCAAGGTCACGTGAAGCTATGGGAGCAGGTTGTGGATGGCTGTATGAGCAGCTGGTGCATATAGCAAGTTCTGGTTATGCAACCACTGTCACCAGGTAGACAATCTCTGAAGAGTATTGATAATGGTGGGGGTCACGGGTCTTGTGAAGACACTGCTCAGAAGAAGGCAATGGCAAACCAATTTGCCAAGAACAATGATAGCCAAAAGACCATGATCACCCATATCATATGACGCAGCACATAATGATGATGATGATGATGATGATGAGATAGAGCAGACAGCTGGCTTCTTTTTTGCAGGGGTGAAACATCTAATATTAGAGGACATGCATTTAAGGTGAGGGGGATAAACACAAAGATGATGAATGAGATCAAATCACCAACAAGAGAAAATCTGCAGATGCTGCAATTCTGAGCAACACACAAGATGCTGGAGGAACAGGTATTATCCATGGAAAAAAGTGCAGTCGGTGTTACGTCCTCAGAACCCAATTTCCCTCGGGATCAATAAAGTATACCTATCTATCTATCTATCTCTCTTTTTTCTATAGTTGCTGCCTGGCCTGCTGAGATCCTCCAAACATTTTGTGAAATGATGTATGGGACAAGCTTTTTCACACAGAGTGGACAAGTTTTTTTTTTACACAGAGAGGGATGGGGGGCAGGAATGAACGGTCAGGATGTTGGTGGAGGTAGATACGACAGAAACATTTCAGGGGCTCTTAGATAGGCTCTTGAATATGCAGAGAATAGAGGAATATATGCAGACTGAAATAATCAGGTTAAATAAGCTTTATTAGCTTAGTTAATTTGGTATTGTATTGTGGGACTGTTCCTGCACTATACTGCTCTATGTCCTGTGAAGAATCTACAAAAAGGTCCTACCTCTTTGTTATGGTGAGTCATTATTTTCAAAAGGAGTTCCATAGTGCAGCAGCTGGAAGAGCTGTTGCCTCAGATCTCCAGTGACCTAGGTTCAATCCTGATATTGAATACTTTCCGTATAGAACTCACATGTACACCCTGTCACCAAGTGGGTTTCCCCCCGAGTGATTCCAGTTTAGATTCATGTACTTCTCACATGCACATCAAAACACACAGTGAAATGGGTCATTTGTGTTAACAACCAGCAGGACCTAAGGATGTGCTGGGGGCAGCCCAAGAGTCAAAATCAGAACCAGAATCAGGTTTAATAGCACCAGAATATGTCGTGAAATATATTGTTATGTGGCAGCAGTACATTTGCAATACATAATAATAAAAGCACTGATTTAATTGGTCGGCATCCGTCTATCTCGAAGGACAATGGGTGATGATGATCGTCATCACAAGCCTGGGTGGAAGATATGGAGATCCTGAGATGCCCAGTTGTCAAGATCCCCCTCTCACTTCAGCAATGTAGTCCAAAAGAAAGCTTATGAAGCAATATGTTCGGCACTAGCTTTGCTGCAGGAGCTGCTGGAAGGATGTTCAATGCTGTCCAACTGCCTTAGGGGTTCCACTCCAGATTTGCTGTCTGGGTTTACTACCGTAGCCTTCATCTCTCCCGCGGCTGCCCACAAGGTGGGGAGCGGGGGCTATTTACCCGTTGCTGGGGATCTGCTTCACAAGCACCTAGCCATGTCCATACACTAGTAGGCCCATGTTCTATGTGTACAGGAGCCAGACCTCCTCCTGGTCCTCTGTAGCTCAGCCTGAGTCCAAAAGAAATTCAGCTTCCATGTGTCACCAGTGAGAAAGCACTACAAGAGGCTTGCTGCTGAAGAGGCTGGGTACTGACAGGGAGAGATCTACACATCCAACTCTCCCTTTCACAAGACTCCTAGCCAGTGATGAAAGCTGAAAGTGAGAGTAACAAGCACTACCCACTACAGTACCATACTAGATGCATCACAACAACCATTTTGACACCAAAAACATTGAATTACAGTAAATAGATACTGTAACTGCTCATGAAATGTAGCTGCTTTCATGCCTTCTTTGTATCTGCATTGATATGTTGGGCCCAGAATAGATCCTCAGAGATACTGACACCCAGGAACTGGAAATTGCTCACTCCTTCCACTTCTGATCCCTCTGTGAGGACCAGGACCGGAGTGTGTTCCCTCGCCTTACCCTTTCTGTTGCTATGACACCACTCAACTAGCTGATATATCTTACCCCAGTATGCCTCCCCATCACCATTTGAAATTCAGCCACACATGAGTCACACAACATGAGTCACCACACATTCTGGTGCCAACATAGCATGACCACTATGCTTGGTGAACAATACAGAATGCAGCAAGTATCAAAACAACAACAGCAAAACAAACCCCTTCATCCCTCCCTTCCAACTACCTCATGCACACACATAGTCCTCCAAACCTAAGGCAGGTTTCTCTATACATAAGAACATAAGGAATAGGAGCAGGAGTAGGCCATGTGATCATGGCTGATCTGACTATAGACTCATCTCCACCTACCTACCTTTTCCCCATAACCCTAATTCTTCTACTATGCAAAAATCTATCCAACCTTGTCTTAAGCATATTTACTGAGGTAGCCTCCACTCTGTTTCATTGCACAGAGTCCTCAGCCTCAATGGATGGATGGATTCACAGACATTGGGTTTTATCTCCCCCAGTGGATTTGCAGACTCAGAATTCCTGCCATTGGGCCTCAAAAACCGGACTTCCGAACGAACCTCGATTTCCTCCCACATCCTAAACATGTATTTTAATTGAATGTTTGTCTATCATAAATTGTCACTAGTGTGTATTTGAGGGGTAGAATAAGGGAGAGTTAATGAAAATGCAGACAGAATGAAATGATAGAAGGTCACCTCTTATTCTCCAATGAGTGAAATGGGACCAGTGTAGGCTTTGTGTAAATGAAAGCATTATGGTCAGCACAGATTCAATGGGCCGAAAGCCCTGTTTCTGTGCTGTTTCACTCAGAGTTACAGGAATATGCAAACTTCTGATTTTCCTCCTGTGTATTTCTGAAATCCACTGAACCCATGAAGACTCTCTATATTCATTAGGTACACCTGAACACCTGCTCGTTAATGTAAGTAGCAAATCAGTCAATCAAGTGGCAGCAACTCAATGCATAAAAATATATAGACATGGTCAAGTGGTTCATTTGTTGTTCAGATCAAACTTCAGAATGGGGAAGAAATGAGATCTAAGTGACTTTGATTGTGAAATGATTGTTGGTGACTGGTGGTTGGTTTGACTATCTCAGAAACTGCTGATCTCCTGGGATTTTCAGGCACAAGTCTTTAGAGTTTACATGGTACGAAAAACAAGTAAAACATCCAGTGAATTTTCATCTTCTGGAATTCTGACACACAACAGTTTGTAGAGTTTACAGAAAACGGTGTGAAAACAAACAAAAAATATACAATAGCAACATACATCAAAGTTGCTGGTGAACGCAGCAGGCCAAGCAGCATCTATAGGAAGAGGTGCAGTCGACGTTTCAGGCCGAGACCCTTCGTCAGGACTAACTGAAGGAAGAGTGAGTAAGG
Organism: Mobula hypostoma; assembly: GCF_963921235.1. Taxonomy (NCBI): domain Eukaryota; kingdom Metazoa; phylum Chordata; class Chondrichthyes; order Myliobatiformes; family Myliobatidae; genus Mobula; species Mobula hypostoma. The sequence continues at coordinate 68,596,620 of NC_086110.1, read as the reverse complement.
GATTTGAAAGTTGGAGGGGGAGGGGGAGATCCAAAATGATAGGAGAAGACAGGAGGGGGAGGGATGGAGCCAAGAGCTGGACAGGTGATTGGCAAAAGGGGATACGAGAGGATCATGGGACAGGAGGTCCGGGAAGAAAGACAAGGGGGGGCGGTGTGACCCAGAGGATGGGCAAGAGGTATATTCAGAGGGACAGAGGGAGAAAAAGGAGAGTGAGAGAAAGAATGTGTGCATAAAAATGAGTAACAGATGGGGTACGAGGGGGAGGTGGGGCCTTAGCGGAAGTTAGAGAAGTTGATGTTCATGCCATCAGGTTGGAGACTACCCAGACGGAATATAAGGTGTTGTTCCTCCAACCTGAGTGTGGCTTCATCTTTACAGTAGAGGAGGCCGTGGATAGACATGTCAGAATAGGAATGGGATGTGGAATTAAAATGTGTGGCCACTGAGAGATCCTGCTTTCTCTGGCGGACAGAGCGTAGATGTTCAGCAAAGCGGTCTCCCAGTCTGCGTCGGGTCTCACCAATATATAAAAGGCCACATCGGGAGCACCGGACGCAGTATATCACCCCAGTCGACTCACAGGTGAAGTGATGCCTCACCTGGAAGGACTGTTTGGGGCCCTGAATGGTGGTAAGGGAGGAAGTGTAAGGGAGATCTCCCTCCTGGCACTTATCCGTGTAAGCGGAACAAGCGCTACACATGCCCTTACACTTCCTCCCTTACCACCATTCAGGGCCCCAAACAGTCCTTCCAGGTGAGGCATCACTTCACCTGTGAGTCGACTGGGGTGATATACTGCGTCCGGTGCTCCCAATGTGGCCTTTTATATATTGGTGAGACCCGACGCAGACTGGGAGACCGCTTTGCTGAACATCTACGCTCTGTCCACCAGAGAAAGCAGGATCTCCCAGTGGCCACACATTTTAATTCCACATCCCATTCCCATTCTGACATGTCTATCCACGGCCTCCTCTACTGTAAAGATGAAGCCACACTCAGGTTGGAGGAACAACACCTTATATTCCGTCTGGGTAGCCTCCAACCTGATGGCATGAACATCGACTTCTCTAACTTCCGCTAAGGCCCCACCTCCCCCTCGTACCCCATCTGTTACTCATTTTTATGCACACATTCTTTCTCTCACTCTCCTTTTTCTCCCTCTGTCCCTCTGAATATACCTCTTGCCCATCCTCTGGGTCACACCCCCCACCCTTGTCTTTCTTCCCGGACCTCCTGTCCCATGATCCTCTCGTATCCCCTTTTGCCAATCACCTGTCCAGCTCTTGGCTCCATCCCTCCCCCTCCTGTCTTCTCCTATCATTTTGGATCTCCCCCTCCCCCTCCCCCTCCAACTTTCAAATCCCTTACTCACTCTTCCTTCAGTTAGTCTTGACGAAGGGTCTCGGCCTGAAACGTCGACTGCACCTCTTCCTATAGATGCTGCTTGGCCTGCTGCGTTCACCAGCAACTTTGATGTATGTTGCTTGAATTTCCAGCATCTGCAGAATTCCTGTTGTTTGCGTTTAAATATACAATAGCAGTTCTCTGGACGAAAATGCCTTGTGAATGAGATTGGTCAGAGGAGAATGACCAGACTGGTTTAAGCTGACAGGAAAGCGACATTAACTCAAATAACCACGTATTACAACAGTGGTGTACAGAAGAATGTATAGGAATGCACAATACATCGAAACCTGAAGTGGATAGGCTGCAGCAGCAGAGGACCGCAAACGTACACACAATTGGCATTTTATTAGGTTCAAGGGGTGTCAAATAAAGTGACCTCTGAGTGTATATCATTAACTTGAGAGAAAGATACCTCGTACTCTTATTGCATGGATTGTTGAAATCCATAAGAACATAGAAGCAGCAATTTGCCACTTAGTCTCTGGATTATGTTTCCCCCTTTAATTAATGACTGTTTCAACTAAACGTTATTTCATCTTGAGATGACAGCTATATCCAGACAAGAGTATTCAAGACTTATATCACAATGATACAACTGCAGTATTGTAACATACGATTAAATCAAAACTAGATATCTTTGAGTGACTATAATTATATTTGATAATTATTATGACAACTAGACAATGAGTTTGTGAGAAGGTTTAATTCTGTAGAATTTGAGGAATTTGTGAGAGTTATAAGGTTAATATTTTCTTCTGTTATCTGTGGATTTAACTGTTGATTATCATTTACCAAAACAGATTAGTATAAAGGAAAATAAATAAAGAGAGTCATCAGTCACTGGCAACATGAAAATCCATTCTGCCCTGATGATTATTCTATCCTAACACTGACATATGACTCTTTGCTCATAACTCATTTATAAGGCACTTTTCATGACTTGCAACAAATAGTTTATCAGCCATCACTAACCAAAGAGTCAGTAAGTGATATAGTACGTTCTAAGTCAACCATGCCAACAAAGATGTCCATCTAAGCTTGTCCCATTTGCCCGAGCTTGGCCCATGTCCCTTTAGCTCTTTCCTATCCATGTAAACCTGCCCAGGTGTCTTTTAAATATTTTGTATCTGCCTCAACCACTTCCTCTGGCAGCTCATTCCAGCTACTGATTATTCTCTGGCTGAAAGTGTTTTTCTCCAGAGTCCTATTGAATATTTCCCCTCTCACTTAAACCCATGCCTCTGCTCTTAGATTCCCCAACCCTGAGAAAAAGACTGTGCACATTCATCCTATCGATGGCATCATAACTTTATACACTGCTAGATGGTCACCTCTCATTCTCTTATTCTCCAATGAAAATCATCCCAACATGCCTATCTGCCTCAACCACTTCATCTGGCAACTCATTCCATACACATTCCAACCTTACCGTTCTTTTCGTGAAGAAATTGCCTCATTGACAAGAGTGGGAATTGAACCCCGATCACTGATCGCTGGCACTTCATCACAACAATCAGCCTTTCTTTCGGAGGTCCTCTTGGAGAGTCTCACAAATTCAAAAATACACCACATTTTTATATCTTTAAGATCAAAGGTAATGTAGGTGACACAATACAATTTCAAAAGTTACAATGACACTGTTTACTTCAATATTTGGGTTGACTGTGCTTCCCTTAACTTACATATCCACAATAGGAGACAGCTCTGAATGTTTAAGCACCCTGCTGGGACAAAATAATTGACAAACATATTCTAAATACCTCTGAAGACAGAGAGCCAGATGCCCGAGATAAGAATTTGTGCGTGCTAACTCTTGAGTACACAATAGGTCACCTATCGATTGCAGCTGTAACTGTGACCATGTTTGATATGCTAATGACAATATTCGGCTGGACTGCCAGCTTGAACTCAAGTCACAACGGTGCAAATAACTTAGTGATGTTGTCTGGTTTGATGCAAGCCAATTAACATAACCCCGTTGTCTTAACTTTTGGCTGAAGCATATGCGAACCTCTCACAGTCACCATTTTGCAAGCTATATCTCTTCATCTTTGGGACAGGCCTGTGCTCCACAGACAGTAAAAATACATTCTTTTAACATCAATGAACTGCTTGAAATTTACGTTAAGAACTAAAAACAGGCTTTTGTTTGAAATAATATCTGCTATATTCAGATAACTCCAGAATACTCCCTAACAAATCTATTTCCACATTTCCCTACATGACAGCAGTGTCTGCACTCCAGAGGTTATTAATTGCTTATGGATTGCTTTGGGACATCATGAAATATGCTTTTTAAAGTTTACAAGGGTGGTGCAAGAATTTACATTTGTTCACTCTGGAGCAATGTTTTAATGATGTCAATCCCTTACTGAATACTCAGAGATCTGGTAAGGCAGGTGGAGTCTACTCCCCCTGCTGATCCCCACCTTTGATCACCTCTAAAATTTGCCTGCAGAAGAAAACTACTTGCCAACAAGAGTGAGATGACTCTGTGGAGCTTGCACATTCCCCTGTGACCACCCAGTTTTACTGAAGGTAGCCTAGTTCCCTTCAATGTTCCAAAGATATGAGGGTTGGAAGCACACAGGATGTTGGAGGAACTTAGCAGGTCAGGTCAGTGGAGGGGAATAAATATTGATATTTCAGACCAAGACCCTCTATCAGGACTAAACCATTTGTGAGTCCTGATGAAGGGTTTGGCTCAAAATGTCAGAGTAGTGAGTAGAAATGTCGATTGCCAATTCCCCTTCATTGGTGCTGCTGGATCTGCTGAGATCCTCCAGCATTTTTGCGTCACTCTGACTTTCCAGCTTCTGCAGAATCTCTTACATTTCTAAGGGTTGGTAATTGGTTTATTATTGTCACGGGTACTGAAATTCATGAAGGTGGCACATCGATCGGTTGAGGAGAGCAGAGACAATTGTTAGAGAGGAAAGGTGTCCAGAGCTGTCAGAACCACTTCCTACAGTCTCAGATTCAATTCTTTCAAGCATCTCACATGAGGACCCAACCCCCGAGGCTGTTTCACTACCGCAAGTCTCAACTGCATTTTGTATTGTTGAAATCTGGAGGAAAACACACAGAGGATGCAGAGGGTGATCACAAAGTCGAGGAAAGAGGACCGGGTCAGACAACAGAGACTTATGGAGAACAGGAGTACGGTGGGTAATAAAATGGACGAGTTCACTGCGCTAGCCAGGCGTCACAGAACATTTCGGGAGTGCAGTGTTATGTGTTTCACTGGAACAGAGCTGCACGAGGACATACCCGATCACAACTTTTCCATGGACGGCTTCCAGACTGTTCCGGCTGACCAGAAGTGCACTGAGATCGGTAAGCGTAAAGGAGTTGGGTGCTTACTGTTCTGGGTAACAACAGATGGTGCAATCCGGGTCATATTACGATCGAGGAACGTGTTTGTAGACCGGATATTGAACTTTTTACTGTTGGATTTTGGCCATATTCCGCCGGGATACAACACTGGGCGGCACGGGAGGTCGTTCCTGCCTGTGGCCATCGAACTTGCAGCTCCTCCCATGCAGGGTCAGACACCCTGAGCGAATAGGCTGGTCCTGGACTTATTTTCCATCTGGCATAGTTTGCATTTTGTTGTTTGATTGTTTGTGGTTTTTGTATTGCTATATTCATGCTCTATTCTTGGTTGGTGCAGCTGTAATGAAACCCAATTTCCCTCGGGATCAATAAAGTATATCTATCTATCTATCTACCTATTGAGTTCATGTTTATAGCTAACCAGGGAGGTGTGTAGTGTACTTAACAGTTCAACAATATTTGAGTAATATTGTAATATACAGTATTGTTTGCTTGGGCAATCTTTGGTTACATAATTCATTACGGGTTGTATGTAAAAGTATGTGATTGGTATTTGTCATTACACCAGCATGTCTTACGTGAACACTTCACTAAAGTAAAATAGAGTAGACACGTTATCCTGGGCTCTTGCGTTTTTTTAATTAGTTTCTGGAGTTACAAAACATAGCAACCTTGAATCGAATGGCCCATGTTCTCAAGCTTTCGCATATTGTACCCACTGGAAGAGGAAAAAAGTGAGTGACCAGGGTAGGAGGAATCGTTGAGTATGTTTGCTGCTTTCTTGAGGCAGTAGGAAGTCTAGACAGAGGCTGGTTTTCCTGACAGATTGGTTAGACAACTTTCGGCAGTTTCTTGAGCACTTGTGCAGAACAGCTGTCATACAAAGCTGTGATGACTCATGATTGGATGCTTTCTGTGGTGTATCTGTAAATGGTAAATTGTCCACACTGTATAGATGGAGAATCAGGAGAGGAATTGGGGTGAGGTGGGACTAGAAGAATTAAGACTGTAAGACCATAAGTCATAGAAGCAGAATTAGAACATCCAGCCCATCGATTATGCTCTGTCATTCCATCACTATGGATTTATTATTCTTCTCAACCCCATTCTCCTGCCTTCTCCCTAAAACCTTTGACACGCTTACTAATCAAGAACCTGTCAACCTCAGCTTTAAATATACTCACAAACATCCTCCATAGCCATACGTGGTAATAAATTAAACAGATGTACCACCCTCTGGCTAAAGAATTTCCTCCTCATCTTTGTTCTAAGGGGACTTTCTCGCATTCTAAGACTTTGCCCCTTTGGTACTAGACTCCCCACCACAGGAAAATCCTCTCCATGTGGGAGGAATATTATAAGGATTGTATGCATATTGTATGGATGTTGACAGTTGGCATATACTTAGTTGCTCAAGTGGTTTGCTTCTTCTACTGCATTATAACTCCACCGGTGGTCATGTCAAGATCTGTCAAGCTTGCCCATCTCAAAGCTGTAACTGAGGTGAATTTTTGCTGAGAACCTGCAAATGACTATCCACCATTTGTTGCATTTTTCTTTTACATTTCCCTCACCTTTATTGGAAGAATTTACTATTTTTGTTTTATGTATGGATTTATTCACTTGTTTTATTTAGAAATACCAGCCCTTCTGGCCCAACAAGCTGCACTACACAGCAACTCACTTATTTAACTCTAATCTAACTACAGGACAATTTACAATGGTAAGTTGTAAACTAAACGGTACTCCTTACTCCTTTGGACTGTGGGAGGAAACAGGAGCATCTGGTGGAAACCCAACATTCATGAGAAAGATGTACCAACTTCTTACAGAGGATGCTGGAATTGAACTCTGAATTCTGAGGGCCCAAGCCCAAGCAGATTCTGATTTCTGAATAAATTATAAATTTGCTTTCAGGTACGAAAGGTTTTTCTAACTGATCTAGATTTGCAGATGCAAGTTTAAGAGGATTAAAGATCTTAAAATGAAGTAAAAAGTTAAAATCAAGTTTTATCATCTTCCACACTGCTCCTTGAGCGCACAGGTGTAATGAAAAACTGAACTGCAGCAGCATCACAGGCACATAGAGTCAGATAAGTAACATCTACAAGAAAAAATAATAAATTGCACACATTCTTACAAGGAGAAAACATAATTAGAACAAAAAGGTCAATTTTAGTACAAATTCGCACAGTAGAATAAGGTAATGCTTTACTGTGCAACTGATCAGGGTCCAATTCGTATGTTGTTTGTAAGGAGTTTGCACATTCTCTCCATGTCCAAGTGAGTTTCCTCATATATTCTGAAGGTGTACAGGGTAGTAAGTTGTGGGCATGCTATTTTGACTCTAAAAGCACAGAGATACTTGCAAGCTGCCCCCAGCACATCAGCAGACTTGATTTGTCATTGATGCAAACGGCACACTTCTCTGTATGTTCCAGTGTTTCCATGCAAATCTAACAAGTAAAGATCTTCTTTATTCTAATCTTTAAATTGACCAGAGTGGTCATGGTGTTAGACAATAGACAATAGGTGCAGGAGTAGGCCATTCAGCCCTTTGAGCCAGCACCACCATTCACTGTGATCATGGCTGATCATCCACAATCAGTAACCCATTCCTGCCTTCTCCCCATATCCCTTAACTCCGCTATCTAACTCTTCCTTGAAAGCATCCAGAGAATTGGCCTCCATTGCCTTCTCAGGCAGAGCATTCCACAGATCCACAACTCTCTGGGTGAAACAGTTTTTCCTCAACTCCGTTCTAAATGGCCTACCCCTTATTCTCAAATTGTGGCCTCTGGTTCTGGACTCCCCCAACAATGGAAAGATGTTTCCTGCCTCTAGCGTGTCCAATCCTTTAATAATCTTATATGTTTCAATCAGATTCCCTCTCATCCTTCTAAATTCCAGTGTATTCAAGACCAGTCGCTCCAAACTTTCAACATATGACAGTCCCGCCATCCTGGGAATTAACCTCGTGAACCTCCGCTGCACTCCCTCAATAGCAAGAATGTCCTTCCTCAAATTTGGAGATCAAAACTGTACCCAATACTCCAGGTGTGGTCTCACCAGGGCCCTGTACAACTGCAGAAAGACCTCTTTGCTCCTATTCTCAACTCCCCTTGTTATGAAGGTCAACATGCCATTAGTTTTCTTCACTGCCTGCTGTACCTGCATGCTTACTTTCAGTGACTGATGAACAAGGACACCTAGATCTTGTTGTACTTCCCCTTTTCCTAACTTGACATCATTCCAGTAGTAATCTGCCTTCCTGTTCTTGCCACCAAAGTGGATAATCTCACATTTATCCACGTTAAACTGCATCTGCCATGCATCTGCCCACTCACCCAACCTGTCCAAGTCATCCTTCATTATCTCAACATCCTCCGCACATTTTACACTGCCACCCAGCTTTATGTCATCTGCAAATTTGCTAATACTGTAGTGTTGCTATACTGCAGTGTTCCCAGTCAATTCAAGAACCCAAATGGTGGAAGAGAAGTAACCGTTCTTGTGCCTGGTGGTGTGTGAGTTCAGGTTTCTATAATTCCTGCTGGATGGTAGCTATGAGCAGGGTTTACCAACCCTTTTTATGCCATGAATCAATACCATTAAGCAAGGGGTCCATTGACGCAATGTTGGGAAACCCTGGCTGCGAGGATCTTTGACCTGCAGATGCTACCAATGGTGGGCACAGATGTGCCCATGTTGCATTAGGTTGACACATTACCCTGCAGCTTTTTACATTGTTGCGCATTCCATTTGGTGTATGAGACCATGATGCAAATATTCAGGATACTTTCAATAGTACATTTATAGAAGTTCATTAGAGTGTTTAGTGACAAACCTCCTCATTATTATTGTAAGAAAGTAAATATTGAGGCTTTATAAGGCATTGTTCAGACCACACTTTGAATACCATGAGCAGTTTTTGGCCCCTTATCTAACATGCCAGCTGGAGGCGTAGTGGCATCAGTGGGGCGAGAGGTCCCGAGTTCGAATCCGACCGGCTCCCTTGCACGCGTGCTCTCCATCCATTCCCAGATTGAGGAATTCCTGGGTTTTCCTTGTAAAAGAAAACCTGGAGCACAAGACGCACCGTACCAAACAATCTTGTCATGACAACTCCACGGGGGGTTAAGGTCGCACACACACATATTGTAAAGCCTATATAGATTGTCCACAGAGAGGATGTTTCCTGTAGTGGGGAGTCAAGGGCACAGCCTCAGAATACATTGATGTTCCTTTAGAATATTAAGAACGGGGTTGAGAGCGATAATAAGATTCTTATCGGGGTTGAGATTCGCCAGAGCAGACTAGATTCGGCCGAGTAGCTGAATCCTGCTATTATGTTTTAAGACCTTGTGATGGCTGGTCGCAGGACAGGCCATCCAATATGTTACCTCCCAGGATTTTAAAGCTGCTGACTTTCTCCACTGCCAATAACCTAATGTAATCAGCATGTGCAATAACAGCATAATGGTTGCCTGTACTGGATCATATTATTTACTGAATATCCTATATTGGACTCATGGAGTTATACATCACAGAAAAGGCCCTTTGGCCCAGTTCATCCATGCTGACCAGTGTGCTCTCCCAAGTTAGTCTCATTTGCCTACATTTGGCCCATATCTCTGAAACATTGACAATTCCTCCTCCAAATTTACAGTTTGTAATTTATTTATTGAGATACAGTACAGAATAAGCCTTTCTGGCTATTCAAGCCATGCCACTCAACAATTCCTGACTTAACTCTTGCTTAATCGCAGGACAATTTACAGTGACTAATTAACCTATTAACAGTTTTTTTTGTTGGACAGTGGGAGGAAATTGGAGCATCCGGAGGAAACTCACACAGTCAGGGGGAAAACGTACAAACTCCTTACAGACAACAGCGTGGAATTGAACCTGGGTCACTGGTACTGTAAAGCATTGTGATAACCACTAAACTACCCTTCAAATTTAAATAAATTAAATTTAAGTTAACTTTTTTTTATATATACTGTATGAAAGATGTCAGCCCGAAACATTGACTGTTTACTCTTTTCCATAGATGCTGCCTGGCCTACTGAGTTCCTCCAGCATTTTGTGTGTATTGCTTTGGATTTCCAGTACTTTCAGATTTTCTTGTGTTTGCACATATTTCTTTATTGTCATATGTAGTTTTTTTTTAAACGCAATGCAATGCCACCACAAAACAACAAATTTCATGACATATGTCAGCGATAATCAACCTGATTCTGAATCCCCCTCCCCACTGATACCGCTCAACCTTCCAGTTCATCCTCTGTTACCTGAGCTCCTTCTCTCTCACGCACGTCAAACTACATCAGAGGTTAAGGCTTCACTGAATAATCATTTCTTCTACCGTTTTTGTTTTCCATTACTGACTCAAAGGCTGTCTCTGAACAGTATCCTTTCTCTTCAATCCCACCATCTCTTTGCTACTGAGTGTCAATGTGAGAGACTGGCAACTGAAAAGCCTTGATATGAATATCTTATAGATCTGACTAGATATCTCTGAAGTATTCAGCTCTGCACGCTCGTCATCAACTCTTGAAGGCTCATTCTGCAGTCATGGGATTTTTTTTGTGCGAAGTATCCTTTCAGCTACACTGGGGCAGCTAATCAGGCCTCTCCTCTCCACATGAAGAAACATTTACAGAATTTATAAATGAATTCTCCCCTAGACTTGACTTTTGATGTTTGGATTGAGCACTAAGTGCAATCTACTACAGAGCTGCAGGCTAGCAGAGAGAGTACTCTTCTTCTTCACACAAAAGCCGTCAATTTTTAATGTTCTTTTTTTGTCTCCTTCCCTTTCTCTGACTGACATGTTCATCCTTACAGCACAGCACTCAATTTGGATATATAAAAAAAACCTTGGCCAAAATAGATTTTTTTTACCAAGGAACTAGAGTTCATGTTACTTTGACTGAGAAAGGATATTGATAGACAGCATTTTAACTGAATTAATATTTTATACAGTGTAATTAACATTTCTTTATCTAGCTATTTACTACCATGTGTTTCAACTCCATTGGAGCTTTTAGACAAGCTGTAACATAGTAATCCTGATTCCTGATGAAGGGTCTTCGCCCAAAACGTTGACTCTTTATTCTTTTTCAGGTACTCCCAAGTTCCTGCCTAATAGCATCATAATTCGCACTCCCTCAATTAAATACGTTTCCATAATATCTGCTCCTGTCTGTGTTGATAGCCAGAAAGAACTGCAATTTACAAACTGGTGAACAGGATTGGGTAGTGGGTAGTGGCTCCATATGTCACTACTACAGGGCGTGACGACCATGCCCTGCCCGAGCCGAGTCCCGGGCTCAGCTGGCTCTGGCTGACAGTACCTGGTATGGGCCCCTATCCAGGGTTACAGATCCCACTGCCTTGTGGGTATCTTCGGGGGAAGAGAAGGCTAAGGAGTAAACCCTACACAAAACCGGAGTGGAGCCCCTAAGGCGGTTGGATGACGTATCACGTCACCTCCTGCCAGCTCCTGCAGCCAAGCTGATGCCAAATGTACCACTTCGCATTCCTTTGGACTGCATCCGCGAGGCCGAGAGGGGGATCTTGATGTCTGGGCAGCCCAGGATCTCCATATTCATCGCCCAGGTCTGTGCCCCGGAGAGGTCACTCCTGTGCTGCTGCAAAGCAGCAAAACCAACATGGGAGGCAGCAGTTACGAGTTATAAGTCCAACCTGATTGGCATAAGGTACGGGCGCTACGGGTTGCCTCCGACGGTGGGAGAGGCCATTGCATCTCACTGATCAGCTACCGCCCGCCTCAATCCGGGCAGCCCCCGGACAATTGGGTGCTGATTCGCCACCGTCTGTCTGCTTCAATGGGTGCCTGGAGCCTAGATTTGCATCGAACTGCAGACGGCTATCACTGCGCCAGGCAAACCACGGAGAAGAAAGAAGAAACCACCAGTCATGCGACTGGCCACCTGGAACGTTAGCACCATGTGCCCTGGCCTCTCAGACGACCTGCAGGAAAACAGCAATCATTGACTCTGAGCTGAGGAGGCTGGACATCGACATAGCAGTACTGCGAGAGACCAGGCTTGCTGCAGATGGTGTGCTGCAGGAGAGGAACTATACCTTCTTTTGGCAGGGCACACCATCTGAGGAACCCAGACTGCATGGCATCGGTTTTGCTGTCAAGAGCAGCCTGCTATTCATGATAGTTCCTCCCATCAGTGGGTCAGAACGCATCCTTTCCCTCAGCTTTCCAACGTCGTCCGGTGAAGTGAACATCCTGAGTGTCTACGTTCCAATGCTGGGCTCACCTCAAGAAACAAAAGATCAGTTTTACGAGGACCTCGACGCTACAATCAGCAAAATACCAGAATCTGATCACATCATTCTGCTTGGTGATTTCAATGCTAGGGTCGGATCTGACCACAGCTCATGGCCAGACTGCCTTGGACACTTCCGCATTGGCAAGTTGACCGACAACAGCCAGAGACTGCTGGAGCTTTGCTCCTATCGCAAGCTGTGCATCACCAACACGTTCTTCAAGACAAAGCCTCGCCATATAGTCTCCTGGAGACACACAAGGTCCGGACACTGGCATCAGCTGGACATGATCGTCACCAGAAGAGCTGCCCTCAGCAGTGTGCTTCTAACACGCAATTTACACAGTGCAGACTGCGTCATGGACCATTCCATGGTGAGCAGCAAAGTCCAACTGAAAGCAAAGAAGATCCACCACACCAAGCAGAGAGGATGCCCATGCATCAACACCGCTAAGGCAGCGAACCCAAAACTTTGCACAAAACCCAACTACCAAATGGAGCAGGCTTTCAAAGCAAATACAGCCACAACCACAGAGGAGAGGTGGCAATTCATTTGTCACACCATCTACAACACTGCCATGTCATCCCTCGGAAAGAAGGAGAGGAAAAACCAAGATTGGTTTGAACCTCACTTGTCTGAGACAGAACCTGTCATCGATGCCAAGAGAGAAGCTCTGATCAACTACAAAAGAGACTCGTCAGAATAGAATCTCACTGCACTGAGAAAAGCAAGAAACAACGCTCAAAGGATGGCTAGACGCTGCGCAGTTGACTACTGGCAGAATCTGTGCCAGAACATCCAGACCTGCGCCGACAGTGGCAATGTGCAAAGCATGTATGAGGGGGTGAAGAAAGCCTTCAGGCCCACGGCTAGCAAGATCGCTCCGTTGAAGTCCAAGAACTGTGAAATCATCAAAGACCATGCCAAGCACATGGAGAGGTGGGCCGAGCACTACCAGAACTTGTACTCCACTGAGAACACGGTCACTGAGTCAACCCTTGCCAGTATCCCTGCCCTACCTGTCATGAATGAGCTGGACCTACTCCCAACAGAGGAAGAACTCAGCAAGGCCAACGCCTCGCTTGCTCATGGCGGGGCACCAGGCAAAGACGGCATCCCTGCAGAAGTGATCCAGTGCCGGAAACCAGTGCTAAGCCATCTTCATGAACTGCTTTGCCAGTGCTGGGAGAAGGAATCAGTTCCCCGAGGCATGCGAGACACAAGCATCATCACATTGTTCAGGAATAAGGGAGACCACAACTACTGTAACAAATAAAGAGGCATATTCCTGCTCAACACCATTGACAAAGCGTTCGCCCGAGTGGTTCTGAAGCGACTGCAGACACTAGCAGAACGCGTCTACCCTGAGTCCCAGTGTGGCTTCAGAGCAGAGAGATCCACCATCGACATGATCTTCTCACTCAGGCAGCTACAGGAGAAGAGCTGGGAACAGAGGCAGCCTTTGTACATTGCCTTCATCAATCTGACCAAGGCTTTCGACCTGGTTACCAGAAGAGTCCTCTTCGCACTCCTGAAGAAGATCAGATGCCCTTCAAAGCTGCTGAATCTCATCGCCTCTTTCCATAACGGCATGCAGGGGACAGTACAATTCGATGGATCATCCTCAGAGCGCTTCCCCATCCAAAGCGGAGGGAAGCAGGGTTGCGTCCTTGCCCCAACGCTCTTCCGGATCTTCTTCTCCCTCGTACTGTTGTACACTTTCAGGACATCTGATGACACAGTGTACCTACACACTAGGTCGGACGGCAAGCTCTTCAAGCTTTCACGCCTCAGAGCAAAGACCAAAGTGTGTCAGGTCCTGATCCGGGAGATACTCTTCGCTGATGATGCTGCCCTGACGTCACACACACAGTCTGGTCTCCAGAGGCTAATCAGTTCCCTGGCATATGCTTGCCAAGAATTTGGCCTCACCATCAGTCTGAAGAAGACAGAGATCATGGGCCAGGACGTCAGCTAAGCCCCCAGCATCAGCATCGACGACCACACCCTGCACGCGGTAGATGAATTCATCTACTTAGGATCGACAGTCTCCAGCAACCTGTCCCTCGATCCAGAGCTCAGCAGGCGAATAGGGAAAGCCGCCACTGCTATGGCCAAGCTGTCAAAGAGAGTAGGGAAAAACAACAAGCTCACCGAGCCACCAAGATTACAGTGTACAAAGCCTGCGTACTGAATACTCTTCTCTATGGCAGTGAGAATTGGACAACCTATGCGCGCCAAGAGCACCACCTCAACAGCTTGCACGTACGGTGCTTACGTCGGATCCTGGGCATTTCCTGGAAAGGCCGCGTGCCAAACGAAGACGTCCTGGACCAGGCCAGCGTGCTAAACATGTATGTCCTTCTCACACAGCGACAGCTGCGCTGGCCTGGCCACATGCACCGCACTCAGGGTGGCCACATCCCCAAGGACATCCTATATGGAGAACTCGCCACAGGATCCCGGCCTATAGGGCGCCCACTGCTGCATTACAGGGACATTTCTGAACATGACCTGAAGTCTGCAGATATCAGGATGGGCACTTGGGAAGTTGGGCACTTGCAAATTGCTGCACCTGGTGACAGGCTGTACGTACAGACATTACCAACGCAGAGGAAAAACGAACTCGACTGTGGTCGGACAGAAGAGAGTGAGGAAAGCTGCAGCAGTGACTACCCAGCCGCAGCCATCAGCCTTCGTGTGCAGCAGCTGTGCCAAGGACTGCCGCTCAAGAATCAGCTTATTCAGCCACAGCCAATACTTTTCCACACCCAATTGAGTCCTAAACCAGGCACATCGATTGTCTACTTAGACAGACGGAGCTATTAATAATAACTAATTGATAATAAACAGGATCAGAGGTGGCCATTTTGTAGAACTGTCCTTGCAGCCACCATTTTGTGAACTGCTTGGTGAATTGATTCTTGTTCTGAGGTAACTTAATCAGAGTAATCAAATGCGGACATAAGGAATTTCTGCTAATGACCTGCTAAAACTGAAACCATTCTTGGATAAGAATTTCCATATTAGGTGAAATGACAGGTTTACAAAAGCAGGTTTGTGATCTGGTCAGCAAGCCCCAGTATTTGGGTAACCTGGTTAGACTGGTTTGAACTACTCTGAGTTAAGGAAAAAACAAAGGAAACAACCTAGGACATGAGGTTAGATGAAAGGACATAAAGCAATGCAGCTTCTAGCCCTGGGCAACGTCCAATGAGAATATGATACAGGTCAGACAGATTGACCTCAAGTTAACAAAATTGAAACATCACAGATCATTCTGATAAAGAAAAGGGTAAGAGTTAAAGATATTGGGAGCACAGGCAGTGACAACTCTCCAGAGACCAATCATCAGAGATGTGGAGGATCCCACATCGGACATGTGGAGATGAACATCAGGACCACGAAGAACGCCTGGCCAGCTCAGACTCTTTTTTTCCCAGTTATTACCTTTCCTTTTCTTTGACTGTTCATGGTGGGTCAGGGAAACATAGTAGATATGCATGCATAATTCAGTGTGTAAATTCACGCGCTCATGAACTTAGCCAGTAAAGGTACTTGTCAGTAAATACAAATGCACTCTGTGCCTAACTGATCATTATTGTTGAGGGTAATCCTCATATCAGTGGCCATGGTAAAGGTCGGAGGTTTGTGGTTACTGCCTCTGAAATGCCCAGCCACTGAGAGGCCTGTCACCTGACTAGGTTCATAGCCTAATACATGATCCAGTGTGACCTCTCCTCTCAAGCACCTGCCCACACACTGTGTCTGGAGTCCTTCCTGGACACACCTAACAAGTTCTGCCCTATCTAACCCTCTTGCACTAGGGAGGTGCTAAACAATATTAGGGATATTAGTTCTCATTATTTATTGCTTACTCATTTATTGTCATAGTTTTCTCTTTGCATTTGGATACTTATTTAGTTCATCTGCCATCTCCTTGTCCACCATTATTAATTTTCCGGCCTCATTTTTTAGCGATCCTATATCCACTCACATCTCTCTTTTATTTTTTACAATGTTGAAAAAATTTTTACTATCCCCTTTGATGTTGTTTGCTAGCTTGCTTTCATATTTCATCTCGTCCCTCCGAATGATTCTTAAAGATAAAAGAGGAATTAAAGAGGAATTTAAGGTGGGGGCTTATATGGGAGGCAGGGTTTGAGGGTTGGCACAACATTGTGGGCCGAAGGGCCTGTACTGTGCTGCACTATTCTATGTTCTATGTTTAGTTGCTCTTTGTGGGATTTTTAAATTTTCCCAATCCTCTGTCTTCCCATTAATCTCTGCTTTGTTGTATGCCCTCTGTTTTGCTTGTACATTAACTTTCACTTCCCGTGTCAGCCATGGTTGTACTATTTTGCCATTTGAGTATTTCTTCATTTTTGGAATACATCTATCCTGCATCTTCCCACTTTCCTCATTTTTCCCAGAAATTCCTATGTTTGCTGCTCTGCTGTGATCTCTGTCAGCATCTCCTTCCAATTTACTTTGGCCAACTCCTCTCTCATACCATTGTAATTTCCTTTACTGCACTGAAATACTGCTATGTTAGACTTTATTTTCTCTCTATCAAATTTCAAGTTGAATTCAATCATATTGTAATCACTGTATCCTAACGGTCCTTTTACCTTAAGCTCCCTAATCTCCCATGTCTATCATTACATTGCCCTTTTGACATCCCTTTTCTATTTCCTGTTGTAATCTGTGGTCCACATCCCAGCTACTGATGGGAGACCCGTGTATAACTGTCATCAGAGTCCTTTTACCCTTGTGGTTTCTTAACTCAACCCACAAGGATTCAACATCTCCCAATCCTATGTCATACCTTTCTATTGAATTTATGCCATTCTTTACCAGCTGAGCCATGCCAACCTTTCTGCCCATCTTCCTATCCCTCCGATACAATGTGTAACATTTAGCTCCGAACTACAACCATCCTTCAGCCATGATTTGGTGATGGCCACAACATCATACCTGACAATCTGTAATGGTGTAACAAGATCATCCACCTTATTTCTTATACTCCACACGTTGAGATATATCACTTTGAATACTCTATTTGCTACCATTTTTGATTCTACATCCCTAATGCACTGATGCTCACTCTGTTGCCTTCAGTTATGCCCCATCATCTGGCTGCCCTTCCTGACAGTCTTACTGCACATTATTCTGCACTATATCCTGTTATGTACCCCTAGGGTTCATATTTCCCGTCAGGAGAATGAGACTGTCTTTTGGACACTGTTTGAGCTGCTCCAGAGAGAGAGAGACGGGGAGAGGTGGAGTTATTTGATGGACAATCAATGTTATGGTTTCTCTGCAGCTTGTTTTGAATATACAAGGACACTCAGACACACACAGAGTCAAGATGGATTCAGTCAATGGAAGACACCAGTGAGTCGGTTGCTGGTTTAAACTTTCAGTAGCCCAAAAGGGGTGAGTTGAGAATGATCCTGAGTATTGATAAATGACTCTCACGAGTTTTCTGCAACTAGAACAAGTTTACAGGAAGAGAAAAGAGGAGAGATAGGTTTGAAACAGAAGAAACTTAGTGACAAAGAGATCACTGTTTGGACTCTCTTTCTAAGTAGCCCATGAGGGTAAGTTTGTTTCCATTCGACTACGAAAGTGTGATTGTCACATAGTTAATCCACAGGAGTGGGTTCTCTGGTGAAGGGAAAACCTTTGTGAATACAACATGTGTGTTTACCCTTTGTCTGGGTGTGGTAGTTCACTGAAGAAAGGCATCACTGTTGGAGTTATCTTGAATGTCGTGGAACTGGATAAGTGGCTATCACATTGTGTGTTTGGGGTAACCTTGTGGAATCTACCATGTGTCGACCCTTGCCTGGGTGGTGGTTCCCTTGAAGAGGGTCCCTTTTGTGATAAGCTACTGTTGGTGATAATCCATAAGTGGATTCTGTTGGAGTATCCTGTGGCCACCACTGTGAGATGTCCCATAGCTGAATTCGGGTGTGGTACCACTTGTGTTGAAAGGATATTCGTTGAAGAACACTGTCGGTGATATTTCGTGTGTGGAGTGGAACAACTTTGGAGATAAAACCTACTACTATTGTTATCTTGTATTGCTGTTGTGGAATCTGTGGAATATCGACGTAATTGCCTTGTCACAACTTTCACCTTTGGATTACAAATATCTCGCATTAATTAACCTGTGCATCTGAACTGAACTTTTCTTACCTACCATCGTAAGACTGTATCAATTACCACCCAAGTTTGAAGAAGTTTGAGTTTTATATTTACACACCTATATATATGCATAAATTCTGCTAACCTGTTTGATTTATCTGGTTTTATATTATTGTATTACGTAGTTACTAATAAAGTAGTGTCAGTTAACAGCAAAACAGACTACAGGTGTGTTCCATTTCTGCTGGTTCTTTTAACCAGTTACAGGGTACGTAACAACCCCAATACATAAAACAACAAATAATTATAATTTGCTTTGAACTCTGAATTCAATATCCCTCATGGTGAAACCCAGTTATTTTTGCACTGCTCCAAAATATGCCTCCTAATCTGCTCCACACAGTTTCTGCTGCTGTTGGGAGAGGGTGGCTTCTATAGGTTGCTCACAACATTGTGATTGCTCCCTTCTTGTTTCTCACTTCCACCCACACTACCTCAGTAGATGTCCTCTCCATACTGTCCTCCCTTTCTTGCAGACTGCTATTTCCTTCAAGACGCAAACAGAGGAAAGCCCTTCATGTTGTCATTCTTTTTCGCCTGTCTCAGAAATTTCCAAGAGATGGAGAGAGCTGGAGATCAATTGTTACAGACAGTGTGCACTCACAGGTAAATCAGATGAACTAAGGAGTACTCATGTAGAAAAGGAAAGTGTCAACGCTCATAGATATAAAAGAAGAATTACTTTGCTGTTCTGAATCATTTTGAATGTGTAATACTCCAAATTCTCCTCTGTAATATTAAGGCCTCAAGTGGAGATAATTAAACTGGCATAAATAGATTTAAAATAAATCTTTGATTTATCCCTGACTGAAATGCTGAACATAGCTCCGAAAGAGTAAAGTATAGTAGCTCTTCCTTCAGTGGCATACACTAAGAATTTTCAGAGCAACATAAGCTTGCCTTGGAATAATATAAATGTGACAGAACCAAGACTATTTTGCTTCTTGTCACAATACATCAAAATCAACACAATCAAGGTTTCAGTTTCATTGAAGCTGACAAGATAAAGGGTCAGGTATGATAAGACCATAAAACTGTAAGACACAGAAATACAATTAGACCATTAGGCCCATTGAATCTGCTCCACCATACGATCAAAGCTGCTTTATTTTCCCTCTAAACCCCATTCTTTGAGTAGGCTTAAACACAAGGGATTCTACAGATGCTGGAAATCCAGAACAACGCAGATAAAATGTTGGAGGAGCTCAGCACGTCTGGCAGCATGAACCGAGAAAAAGAAACAGTCAATGTTTCGGGCTGGGACCCTTCATCTGGAGTGATCCTGATGAAGGATCTTGGCCCAGAACTCCGACTATTTATTCCTCTCTTAGAGTAGGCTCAAGTGATGGTACAGCAGATGCTTGTTTCAATTTCATGAGTAGAATCCATGTGCATATATTACAACATCGTGCAGCTAATACATAAGGGATGGCCCATTTCAGGTAAAGATGAGGCAAGATCAGATAAAGGAGAGGGTTGAAAAGCGGTTCACAAAAATGAATCCAGGATTGAAAGGCTTGGCATAAAAGAGTCATTTGATTGCTCTGGGCCTGTACCCACTGGAATTTAGAAGAATGGGGGGTGACCTCATTGAAACCTATTGCATATTGAATACTGAAAGGCTTTGATAGAGTAGATGTGGAGAGGATGTTTCTTATGGTGAGTTAGTCCAAGACCAGAAGTAGATTGAAAGATCAAGAGATCATCTTTGGCATAAGAGGGATCTTTTTAAAAGTTAAATAACAGTGGGATAGAAGCTGTCCTTGAGTCTGATGGTCCATGACCTCAAGATTTTATATCTTCAGCCCAGTAGGATTCAGAATTTATTTATTACTTGTACATCAAAATATACGTACAGGAGATGAGGGAAGAATTGCTGCACCTTTACAACCACACTGGCACAGAAGTAATGCAAGATGATTGGAGGATGGTACATGTTAAAGTAAAGGCATCCGTTAGTCTTGCGAGACCATGGATCTGAGCCTGGAAAGTCTTCACTCTCCAGCGCGCAGGCCTGGGCAAGGTTGTATGGAAGACCAGCAGTTGCCCATGCTGCAAATTTCCCCTCTCCACGACACCAATGTTGTCCAAGGGAAGGGCATTAGGACCCATACAGCTTGGCACCAGTGTTGTCGCAGAGCAATGTGTGATTAAGTGCCTTGCTCAAGGACACAACATGTTCCCTCGGCTGGGGCTCGAACTCACGACCTTCAGGTCGCTAGTCCAATGTCTTAACCACTTGGCCGCATGCCCACACAATGTTATATCTTTGTTAAGAAAAGTATAGGCATAATTCTGGGAATTATAGACATGTGAGCCTCAGATTAGTGGTGGGAAAACTATTGGAGAGGATTCTTAGAGACAGGATTTGTGAGCATTTGGAAAAACAGTGTGATGAGAGATAGTCAGCATAACTTTGTCAGATGTAGGTTGTGCCTCATGAACTGATTGAATTCTTTAAGGAAGCGACAAAACAAATTGATGAAGATAAAGCAATGGATGTGGTGCATGTGAATTTTAGTAGGGAATTCAGCAAAGTTCTGCAAGGTAGCTCTTTCAGAAAGTTAGGAAGCATAGGATCCAGCAATACTTGGCGGCATAGATTCAGAATTGTCTCGCCCATAGAACGCAAACATGAGCACACTATGCCTGGAGATCAGTGTTTCCACTCTACCTGGAGGACCAGTGGTATTTCGCAGTGGTTATGAAACCCTTGCTGTTAATGATTTTTCTAAATGACTTGGATGAGGATGCAGAGCTGGGCTGCGAAGTGGCAGTTGGAGTTCAATCCAGAAAAGTGTGAAGTGATTTACTTTGGAAAGTCAAATTTGAAAGCAGAGTAGAGGGTTTGTGTCAGGATTCCCTGCAGTGTGGAGGAACAGAGGGGTCTATGGGTCGACATCCAAAGATCCCTCGAAGTTGCTGTGCAAATTGGTAGGATGGTTAAGAAGGTTTATAGTGTGTTGGCCTACATTATTCAGGAGCTTGAGTTCATAAACTGCGAGGTAATGTTGCAGCTCTACAAAACTCTGGTTACTCCACATTTGGAGTATTGTATTCAGTTCTGGTCCAAAAGACCACAAGACATAGGAGCAGAATTAGGCCATTTGGTACATCGTTGCTTCCCTGCCGTTCAATCATGGCTGATCTTTTTCTCCCCTCCTCAACCCCATTCCTAGGCCTTCTTCCAATAACCTTTGATGCCGTGTGCAATCAAGAACCTATCAATCTCTACTATAAATACACCCAATGACCTGGCCTCCACAGCTGCCTGTGGTAACAAATTCCATAAATTCACCACCCTCTGGCTAAAAAAAAATTCTCCATATCTCTGTTTTAAAAGAATGCCCCTCTATCCTGAGGCTGTACCCTCTTGTCCTAGATTCCCCCAACATGGGAAACATCCTTTCCACATCTAAGCATTCAAAAGATTTCAAAGAGATCCCCCCCTCACTCTTCTAAATTCCAGTAAGTACAGATCCAGAGCCTCAATTATTCCTCATATGATAACACTTTCATTCTCAGTATCTCCCTTGTGAACCGTCTCTGGACTCTCTCCAATGCCAGCCCAAATTTTATTAGATGAGGAGACCAAAACTGTACACAACACTCAAAATGCAGCCTCAACAGTGCCTTATAAAGCCTAGGCATCATATCCCTGCTCTTGTACATTGCATTTGCCTTCCTTACCACTGACTCAACCTACAAGTTAACCTTTAGGGTGTTCTGCTCAAGGACTCCTAAGTCCCTTTGCATCTCAGATTTTTGGATTTTCTCCAGGTTTAGAAAATAGTTTGCACATTTATTTCTACTTTCAAACTGCATGACCATGCATTTTCCAATACTGTATTTCATTTGCCACTTTCTTGCCCATTCTCCTAATCTCCACCAATCTTCAAATCATCTGTAAACTTGTCAACAAAGCTACCTATTCCATCATTTAACTCATTGATATACAGCATAAAAAAAAGCGGTCCCAACACTGATCCATGCGGAACACTACTGGTCACTGGCAGCCAAATAGAAAAGGGCTCTTTTATTCCCACTCGCTGCCTCCTACCAATCAGCCAATACTCCATCGATGTTAGTAACTTTCCTGTAATACCATGGACTCTTAACTTGGTAAGCAGCCTCATGTGTGGCACCTTGTCAAAGGTCTTCTGAAAGTCCAAATATACAACATCCACTGCATCCCCTTTAACTATCCTACATGCAATCTCCTCAAAGAATTCCAACAGGTTGATCAGGCAAGATTTCCCCTTAAGGAAACAATGCTGACTTTGTCCTATAATGTGGTCATCTCATTCTAGGAAGGATGTGGAAACTTTCATGAGTGTAAAGAGGAGATTTACCAAGAAACTTCCTGGGTGAGAAAGCCTATCATATAAAGATAGGTGAGCAGGCTAGAGCTTTTCTCATTGGAGCAAAGGACAATGAGTGATGACTTGATAGAGGCATAAATCGAGTGGACAGCCAGTGATTCTTTCCCAGAATATAATTGGCTAAAATGAGGGAGCATAATTTTAAGGTGTTTAGAGGAAAAAGTAAGGGGAATGTAAGAGGTAGGTTTTTTCGCACAGGATAGTGGAACACAATGCCAGAAGGCAGGCACATTAGGGACACTTAAGAGACTCTCAGTTATTTTTCTCACTTAGATGAAAGAAGAATGGAGGGCTATGCAGGAGGGAAGTATTAAATTGATCTTGGCACAACATTATGGGCTGAAGGGTCTGTATTGTGCTATGTTCTATGTTCTACATTTTATGTTCTGTGTTAATATAAATCATCATGTACAATCTACACATGGTACTGAATCAAGCAAGTGATACTCACTTTTCATCATCACCGACTAATGAGTCCAGATTTCCTTCGTTACACAAGCCACACTTATTTAACAAGGAATCTCCCCATTACTTTTTTGAGGGTTAAATAAATTGTTGGCTTTGCACGTGACTTCCTCGTTCCAAAAGCTCCTTCTGTTAAATGGTGTTTAATTCAACTAAGTGTTGTTAAATCATACCAATCAATTATTAAATAATTCATTTCATGCACAACAGTTAATGCAAATATTTTCAACAGTCCTAATTTCATGCAAACAAGATGTGGGCATCACTGTTAAGATCAACATTTATCACCTACAGCAACAAATACAAAATGCTGGAGGAACTCAGCAAGTCAAGCGGTAACTATGGAAATGAATAAACAGTCAACGTTTTGTGTAAAGACCCTTAATCAGAACTGGAAATGAAGTATGGAAGATGACAGATTAAAAAGGTGGGAAGAGTGGAGGGAGGATAGTTTGAAGGTGATAGGTGAAGCCAGGTGGGTGGTAAAGATAAAGGGCTGGAGAGGAAGGAATCTGATGGAAGAGGAGAGTGGACCACAGGAGAAAAGGAAGCAGGAGACTCGGCAGGGGGGTGGGGGAAGGGGTTGGGGGAGGTATTAGGCAGGTGAGAAGAGGTAAGAGCTCAGAGTGGGGAACAGAAGAAGAGGGGAAGAGGAGGAAAAAATGTTATTACCGGAAGGAGGAAGTCAATATTCATGCCAGACAGAATATAAAGTGCTGCTCCTCTACCTTGATGATGACCTCAGTTGACACAAGAGGAGACCATGGACCAACCTGTTGGAATGAGAATGGGAATGCAACAAAAAACAACATCATCCATACTCAAAATGCTGGAGGAACTCAGCAGGTCAGGTAGCATCTATGGAGGGAAATAAACAGTCGATGTTTCAGTCTGAGACACTTCATCAGGACGGGTCTCAGCCTGAAACGTTGACTGGTTATTCTCCTCCATAGATGCTGCTAGACGTGCTGAGTTCCTCCGGCATTTTGTGTGTGTTGCTCAAGATTTCCAGCACCTATTGTGCTCATCCCTACGCCACCTCTTCCCGACTGAATATCTCCTACAGTCCTGAGGAAATCTACCCTTCCATGTATCAATTTCGGGATCAGGAGGAAGAAGAAAGAAGAGAAGACAGAAAAAGAGCACAAGCAATTTAGCTGGATCTCTTATTCCGGCTGATCCGACCCCTTCACCATGATTGCATTGACACAGAGAACGAAAGTCAGACAATTACTTACTAATCTGTGCAAAACACTGGTCAGGCTACAGTTGCTGCTACAACTTGTGTTGAAGAAGAGAGACAGTATATTTAATTACCACTCTCTAATTCTGCCTTTGTAAATATAGAAAACTCAAAATGTACTAAAATTGATTTCTGACAACACAGCTTCTAATTTCAAGATGCAAATGTGCATAATTTGAAAAGTACCATAGCCAATCAATATATTGTGGTTTAGCTCGCACTACTTAGAGCTATCAAATGCTTTAAGCTGTCCTAAAAATACTGTGTTGTGGTATGGTATTAAACCTCGTTTGGTTTTCAGCGGATAGTTGGGGATTCACTCAGGTTCTCTATAACCAACCCCTATTCAGTTACAGCTCTTTCTTGCTGACTGCATTCCAAAGGGGAAGTAGCATCTGAAATATAACACTCATATAGTAACAAGCCCAAAACTCCACATCATCTAACCTATCTCATGAAAACATATCACTAATAATTGCAATTCTTTAATATTTTTGACATCCCATTACAACACAGAGAGTTATAGAATCGTAAAGTTATACTACACACCCTTGACAAAGGTGTAGCACCTGCATAGCCCCCCTCCCACCACCATACCCTGCCCCCCCCCTTGCATCAGGGTCACATGAAGCCATGGGAGAGCAGGTGGTGGATGAACGTATGAACAGTCAGTGCATATTGCAAGTCCTGGTTATGTGACCACTGACTCCAGGAAGACAATCTGAAGAGTATTGTAAATACAAAATAATCTGCAGATGCTGTTGTCAAAGGAACACTCACAATGCGCTGGAGGAACTCAGCAGGTCAGTCAGCATCAGCTGAAAAGATTAGTCGACGTTTCGGGCCGAAACCCCTCGTCAGGACTGAAGGAAGAACTTTGGGGAGGGTTTGAAGAATGCTGGTAGTTGAAAAAAATAGTAATTTTTAAGACAAAGGGGTGGGGGAGGGGAAGCAGGGAGGTGATTGGCATGAGAACAATAGTAGAAGGAGGCGGAACTATGAGGGAGGTGATGCAAAATAGGGATTGAGGAAGGGAGGGGGAGGGAATTACCAGAAGTTGGAGAATTCTATGTTCATACCAAGGGGCTGGAGAAGCAGAGTTGAAGTGGGTGGCTACCGGGAGATCCTGCCCGTTGTGACGGATGGAGTGGAGGTGCTCGATGAAGCGGTCCCCCGATCTGTGTCGGGTTTCACTGATGTAGAGGAGGCCGCACCGGGAGCACCGGATGCAATAGATGACCCCATCAGATTCGCAAGTGAAGTGTTGCCTCTCCTGGAAGGACTGTTTGGGACCCTGAATGGTGGCAAGAGATGAGGTGGAGGGACAGGTGTAGCACTTACACTTACAGGGATAAGTGCCGGGTGGGAGATCCATGGGGATGGACGTGCGGATGAGTGAGCCGCGGAGGGATCGATCACTGCGGAAAGCGGAGAGGGGTGGAGAGGGAAAGATGTGCTTAGTGGTGGGGTCCTGTTGAAGGTGGCGGAAGTTACGGAGGATAATGTGCTGGATCCAGAGGTTGGTGGGGTGGTAGGTGAGGACAAGGGGAACTCTGTCCCTGTTGTGGTGGCAGGAAGATGGGGTGAGGGCCGAAGTGCGGGAAATAGAGGAGATGCGGGTGAGGGCATCATTGATCACCATAGAAGGGAAACCACGATCCTTAAAGAAAGAGGACATTTGAGATGTCCTGGAAAGGAAAGCCTCAACCTGGGAGCAGATGCGGCGGAGACGGAGGAACTGGGAATAGGGAATGGCATTTTTGCATGTGGCAGGGTGGGAAGAGGTATAATCGAGGTAGCTATGAGAGTCAGTGTGCTTGTAGAAGATGTCAGTGGGCAGTCTGTCTCCCGAGATGGAAACCAAGACATCGAGAAAGGGGAGAGAAGTGTCAGAGATAGACCAAGTGAATTTGAGGGCTGGGTGGAAATTTGAAGTAAAGTCGATGAAATTGAGGAGCTCAGCGCTCCTCAGCGCTCAATGTAGTCGTCAATGTATCGAAGGAAAAGTTGGGGAGCAGTACCAGAATAGGTTTGGAGCACAGACTGTTCCACATAACCAACGAAGAGGCAGGCGTAGCTGGGTCCCATGCGAGTTCCCATAGCTACAGCCTTAGTCTGAAGAAAGTGGGAAGAGCCAAAGGAAAAATTATTAAGTGTGAGAACCAGTTCTGCCAACTGGAGGAAGGTAGTGGTGGTGGGGAACTGGTGAGGTCTATTATCCAGGGAGTAGCGGAGGGCTTTGAGGCCTTCTTGATGGGGAATGGAGGTGTATAAGGATTGGACATCCATAGTAAAAATGAAGTGGTTGGGACAGGGGAACTGCAAGTTATTGAAGAGGTGGAGGGCATGGGATGTATCGCGGATGTAGGTGGGGAGGGACTGAACTATGGGTGACAAAATGGAGTCCAGGTAGGCAGATACAAGTTCGGTTGGATAGGAGCAGGCAGAAACTATGGGTCTACCGGGACAGTCAGGCTTGTGTATCTTTGGGAGGAGGTAAAACCGAGCAGTATGGGGTGTGGGAATAATGAGTTTAGCAGCTGAGGATGGAAGGTCTCCGGAGTTGATAAGGGCAGTGATTGTGCGGGAGACAATGGTTTGATGTATTTTGGTGGGGTCCTGTTCCAGGGGTAAGTAAGAGGAGGTGTCAGAGAGCTGCCGTTTGGCCTCAGTGAGGTAGAGGTCCGTCCGCCAGACTACTACGGCACCACCTTTGTCAGCAGGTTTGATGGTGAGGTTTGGATTAGTGCGGAGAGAGTGGAGGACAGTGCATTCAGAGGGAGTGAGGTTAGAACAGGAGAGAGGAGTGGTGAAGTTGAGACGGTTGATGTCTCGGCGACAGTTGGAGATGAAGAGATTGAGTGCAGGTAGAAGAGTATTGTATCGGCAATGCCATATGACATGGCGCACAATGATGATAATGATGATGATACCACACAGAAAGAGGTCCTTTGGCCTAATTTGACCAATTTGGCCTTTTTTAAATGTTTTTGGTGGTGGGATGTCTAGTGCCCATGATGTAAAGACAGGCAGTTCCATCATGGGCACCAGCTTCCCCTCAATTGAGCACATCTTCAAAAGGTGATACTTCAAAAAGGCAGCATCCCTCATTAAGGACCCAACTGCCTCAGATATACCTTATTTAGTTTAATTTATTATTAAAGTGAGTATATGTCTGAATATACTACCCTGAGCTTCATTTTCTTGCAGGTATTTACAGTAGAACAATGAGATGCAATAGAATCGATGAAAAACTACACACAAAGGACATAGAAAATCTACAGCACATTACAGCCCTTTAGCCCACAGTATTGTGCCGACCATGTAACCTACTCTAAAGACTGGAAACCAACGTGCTAAAGAAAACAAATTGTGCAAATACAAGAAAAAGTAACAAATAACAACCTAACATTCAAATAAATAAATAAATATTGCCATGAGCACCAGTTGGAGAATGTGAGTCTCTATGTTGTGGAATCAGTTCACTGTTGAAGTGTGTGAAGTTATCCAAGTTGATTCAGGAGCTTGATGGTTGAAAGGTAATAATTACTATGAACCTGTTGTTGTGGGACCTAAGGCTCCTGTACTTCCTTCCAAATGGCAGCAGTGAGACAAGTGCATGTTCTGGATGGTATGAGTCCTTGATAATACTTTCTTTTGCCATAGGTTGAGTGGACAGCCAGAGACACCGGCTAATACCAGCTGCCTAATTTTTAGGTGATTGGAGGAGATTATGTGGAATGCCAGAACTTTTTTTTTACTCAGAGAGCAGTGGGTATGTGGAGTGAACTGCCAGGGATTTTGATATAGCAGATTCATTAGGGACATTAAGAAAATCTTAATTAAGCCCAAAGATGATAGTAAAATGGAGGGCTATGTGGGAAGAAGGGGTTAGATTGACCTTAGAGTAGGTTGGAAGTTGGCGCAACACTGTGGGCCAAAGGGCCTGTACTGTGCTGCAATGTTCTATACCCTGTGTTCAACTCCTTGTGAAGATGCAGTAGGAGAAAATCAGAGCATGTGGAGGAAACTCACAGGGTCACAGGGAGAACACGCAAACTCCACAAAATGTTTCTGGGATTGAAAGGCTTGTCATATCAGGAGTGTTTGATGGCTCGGGGCCTGTACTCACTGGAACTCAGAAGAATGAAGGTTGACTTCATTGAAACCTATCCACTGTGGAAGGGTCTCAACAGAGCGGATATGGAGAGGATGTTTCCTGTGGTGGTGGAGAACAGGACCAGAGGACAGAGCTTCAGAACAGAGGGTCATCCATTTAGAACAGAGATGAGGGGGAATTTCTTTAACCTGAGAGTGGGGAATCCATGGAATTTCCAGCCACAGGTAGCTGTGAAAGCCAAGTCATTGGATATATTAAAGGCAGAGGTTAATAGATTGTTTATTAGTCAGACTATGAATGAATATGGGGAGAAAGTAGGAGATTGGGGCTAATAGTAATGAAATGGTAGAGCAGAATCGATGGCCAAGTAGCCTCATTCTGTTCCAATAGCTTATGATCTTATGGTCTAAAGTTCCCGATGTCGGAATTGAAGCCAGGTCCCTGGCGCTGTGAAGCAGGGGTTCTCCTGCATCGAAGCCACTGAATGTGCTAATCAAAAATGTGCGCCATCCCTTCTGAGCAGAAGAGTTGCAATGTAATTCAGCTGTCAACTAACGTTACTGCCATGTTTAGAGGGGCTGCCTGTTAAAATCGAGCTATATCATTCTATTAGGAGCTACATGTAGTTCTCACAAGCAATGCTATTGGGAGTTAAGCTCCTGCCAATTCCAGCAGACGTCAAAAAGTCTGCAGTCCTGACAGAACTAACTAACAGCCACTAATAAGAATGTAGCCCGTTGGTCAGGCTCATAGCAACTTTCCCTAACAGAGGTCAGCATAATACGAACAACTTGAATAGAGGTGACAGCAGGGAAATGAGATACATTTCACTGTAGGACCGTAGCACAGTCAGTGGGCAATTCATGGCAATCAAATAAGTGCTATTTATATGGAGAGCCTACAGACAACACAAAAAAACACCTGGGCTGACTAATATCTCTTTCCAATTCTTCTGATTTATGCCATTGTAAAGTTTTGCAGACTCTGGCAGCTTCCTCAGACAGCCACAATCCACACAATAAATGGCATTATTTCTTTGCAAGCAGAGACAGCAAATGTTGGCAGACAGAACAATCGCTCTCTCTCTTTCCTTCTCTCTTCCCCCCTCTCTCTCTTTCTCCCTCCCACTCTCTTTTTCTCTCTCAGCTTCTCTCTCCCACCTCTCTCTTTCCTTCTCTGTCTTTCACTGTTTCCTTCTCTCTCTTACTCTCTCTACCCCTCTCTCTTTCTCACTCTCCTCTCTCTCTTTCTGTCTCTTTTCTCTCTCTCTAATCTCTTACACTCTCATTTTCTCTCTCACTCCTTCCCTCCTCTCTCTCCCTCTGTTTTCTCTGCCCTCGCTCTCATCTTTCTTTCCTTCAATCTATCTCTCTGTCTCTCGTACACACACACACACAAACATCTTGCAGTAGAACAGATGCTAACAAATACAGACTCTCACATACACACAGAATTGAGATAAAGAATGCTCATACAAAGGGATAAGAGATACAAAAATATACGCACACACACACACACACACACACACACACACAAAGCTCACACACAGCTCAAAACACACAAATAAATAAATTTTGATGCACAGATGCATATTTAAATATTCACCTGAGTGCGTGCACGTATACACACACACACACACACACACACACCATTCTATTGGGTATGATTTTGTATCATGTTATATTGTACAAAGCACTATAATTGATAAAAAATAAACAAACATAATCAAGGCAAGAAGAGAAGAAAGTGATCCACTATATGCCTGATTTTTTTTTTAACAAATGCACTACTGAGGCATTTGGAGAAATGATTTGCATTTATATAGCACTTTGCATGACCTCAGGACTCCCAAAGCCCAATACAGCCAATTAAATGCCTCTGAAGACTAGCCCCCGCTGTAATGTAGGAAATAGACAGCCAATTTGTGAACTGCAGCTCTCACAAACAGCAATGTGATAACAATTATTTTAATGAACCACATGGCTGCAAATATGAAATGGAACAGTAGTGTCAGATTTGAGTCTGTGTTCTATCTACATGCTGTTTGTAGCAATAACTCCTAATTGGATCACCCATAAAAAAGTGAAATTGGGCAAAATTCGGGTGAAAGGAATGGTTATGGAGATTTGAACATAGGATCATTAGGTATAACACAGACAGTATGGGCCCCAGTGGGGGGGTGTATGAAGAACTTGCAGCAGCCTCTCTGATCGTGGGAAAGTC
Source organism: Mobula hypostoma (assembly GCF_963921235.1). Classification (NCBI taxonomy): domain Eukaryota; kingdom Metazoa; phylum Chordata; class Chondrichthyes; order Myliobatiformes; family Myliobatidae; genus Mobula; species Mobula hypostoma. The sequence goes on along the minus strand of NC_086110.1, from coordinate 68,565,917 downwards.
TGTCTGTAAACGTGTCCACCCCAATTAATTCTCAGACTGCAGGTGCCCCCACACCCCACTGTGTGGTGCGGGCTGATCGAGGTCAACACTCACAGTCTGCTGCTCAGTTGTGATTTGTATAAATCATGCATGAACTGTTCCACTGACTTGAACAGCATGGTAGTGTGCTGCTTTACAGGCCCAATGATGAGGGTTCAGTTCCCGCCACTGTCTATTAGGAGTTTACACGTTCTCCCTATGGCTGCGTGGGTTTCTTCTGGGTGCTCCGGTTTCTTCTCACATTCCAAAGATGTAGAGGTTAGCTAGAGTTAGTAAGTTGTAAGCAAGTAAGTTGGTGCGGGCAGCCCTCAGCGCGTCCTAGGGCTGAGTTGACCTTTGACGCAAGCGACGCAATTTTATTGTATGTTTCAATGTTCCTGTGACAAATAAAGCTAATATTTAATGCAATCCTTACAGATAAACCAGTCTAACTGTGCACATAAACATTGGAGCTCATTTCTGGACAAGTCGAGTGTATTGCTTTACTCACACGCTGGGTAAAGGCACTTGTTACAGTCTGAATTTCCTTTGAAGACTATCTCAAACAAACTGGCATTCTCAGGAGTATTGGCCCTTTCTCCTTGGAGCCATTCATCTGCACAAATCACTTCTTACAATGGGGACTCTCCTTCGAACGGCATTCTTCAGCATCTTCCCTTATGCCACACTACGCAGCTCCAACCAAAAAAAATACCTTAAACCACACCACTGGCCTTCAGAAATTTCTTCTGTTCATCACTCCCCGATGTTGTACTGGGCAGAAAGTTACAACACGTACCAAGACAAATCCAATTGGATGACACAACATTCCTGAGTTGGCCAACATGGCTCCTCGTCTTTAACCATGGCCAAAATACTCTTACTAGCAGGACACACTGCTTTTACAAAAAACTGCTAAAATGAAAATACCTCACAGCATAGGAGTAGAAATCATACGCATGGCATTACATTAATATTTGATGGATTTTGAAAACTGAAACTTGCTGTGCAGCAGGTTTTAAAGTCACAGATAGGATGCTTTCAGTGGTGGATCAATATAAAATGGTAAGAGTTCTTTAGTATTTTGTGCAAGTTGAGATGTTAGTAAGCTTTCTTGGCCATGACGCCTACGTGGTTGGACTAACACAGGCAACTGGTGATGTTCAAATTGAGGAATTTGAAGCTGTCAACCCTCTCAAACTCAGCAGCACTGATGTAAGCAGGAGCACGTGTACTGTGCCCAGTCCTGAGCTTATTGATCAGCTCATTTGTTTTACTGACACCGAGAGAAAGGTTGTTGTCATAATGCCATGTCACTAGGCTCTCTAACTTCTTCCTGTGCTCTTACTAGAGACATGGCCCACCTGCAGGCAATGTAGGTAACACCTGGTGACGTCATTCAGTACAAATCTGATGTCAGTCGTGCCAAGATGAATCCTGATGGTGCAATTTCACCCAGAAATGGCAGCTGGTGCAACTTATCCCATTACAGCTGTTTTACCCAAGGTCAAGTTCATTTTCATCACACACACAAGTTCACGTGCACACAGGTGCAATGAAAAACTTACTTGCAGCAACATCACAGGCACAGAGCATCAGAAAGGAACATTCAAAAGAAAAGCATAAATTACACAAAATGTTTACAATAGAACAAAATCCATTATAGTGCAAAATGATCAAAGTGGTCATGGTGTTATTATAGAGAGGGATTTATTCCGATTGTACCAGTTGGTTCAAGAACCAACAACTCTTGAATGAAAGCAGCCGTTCTTGAACTTGGTGGCATGGGACATCGGGCCATATGGACTTTGAGAAGAAGGAATGGCCTAGATGGTGAGAAGCTTTGAGGATAGATGTTGTCTTGCTGAGGCAGTGCCTCCTGTAAATAGTACCGATGGTGGGGAGGGACATATCTATGATGCACTTTTGCTGAGTCCACTATTCTCTACAGCTTTTGACGTTCCTGTGCATTTGAATTGCTATACCAAACCATGATGCAACCAGCTAGGATATTTCAATGGTATATAATGGGCAAATTCTTCTCAAAGAGTCATAATTCAAAGTACATTTATATTTCAAAGTATGTATGCAGTATACAATTCCAGATTCATCTTCCCACAGACAGCCATATAACAAAGAAAACCTTGGAACCCGTTCAAAGAAAGAAACATCCATTAGCCACTCCCACCCCCCCCCACAAGCAAAAAAAAACAAATCACGCAGACGGCAAAAAAGTAAATAGAGCGAGAAATACATGATATAAAAACAAAATCAAAAGAGTACAGGCATATTCAGTTTACCTCAAACTAGCATTGTGGTATTCATAATCTGTAGGCAGCCCTGATCAAAATCACCCAAAATAGCAACAAAAAAAGGAGCAACCAGAAACACATACTACAGAGTCCAATCCACAAACCATGTTGAACAAACCTTGTCCAAGACCCAGCACTCCAGCACAATCCTCTGGCAACATCAAGCTAAAGGAAGAGAGAGACCATTCCAATGCAGCAACCTTTCACTGGAAGCAGCGAACAGGAGGGAGAGAGACCGTCCCTTGCGGATACTTCCCTCCGGCAGCAGCAAACGAGAGGCTGGCAGACTGCGTTCAACACATGCTTGCCTTCCGCTCTAACCTCAATGATTTGAATCTTCCTCAATGCTTCAGTTGGTGATATCTGTGAGAAATGGCGTTGATCATGGGCTTGCGCCCCATCTCCAGGCTTCTTGACCCTGAAGCCATATGCTTCGCTCGCAACCTCTTCTAACACCTTTGGAGCCAGCAAAGCCTGGTTTGCTCAATCAGCCCAAAAATACATCACCAAATTGTGGATCACAGGCTCCAACAGTAGCACAATCACATTTGAAAGAAAATGAAGACATAATAAAAGTGAAAGAATTAGCTTCGTGAACAGTATGTCTAGTCATTAGCATATGTAAATAAACATTTACTAATAGATCCTCTTGCAAGCTGTCACATTTCAAATGTCTTGCTGGTCAGGAAGCATCCATGGAGATGGAAATATTTAACATAATATCTATTTTACTAACAATAGTTGAGAGATAAATGTCTATGAACACAACCCTAGTTTGCTTTGGAACAGTGCAAAGAGGTCTTTTGCATCCATCTTAGTAGGCAGTTGGAGCATTGATTTAATGTTTCAAAAGAAATAGAGTACCTCAGAGAGCACGGCTCTCACAATGATTGTACTTGGTCTTCAGTGAGACACAGACTCATAACCTGAAACAAGATATTAACCATCCTTCTGCCTTCTCAGATACTACCTGACTTGCAGTAATTTTTTTTTTGGCTCTATATTCCAGTATCTGCAGTCCATGGACAATATGAGATAGAATGAAGCTGACTCCAAAGTAACTGTGCATTTTGTTGATAAACAACAAAACTATATTCTGTTCCTTTTAACTTCAGAATCAGGTTTGTAATCACTGACAACACACATCAAAGTTGCTGGTGAATGCCAGGCAGCATCTCTAGGAAGAGGTACAGTCGATGTTTCCGGCCGAGACCCTTCATCAGGACCTGCTGTCTGGCCTGCTGCGTCCACCAGCAACTTTGACGTGTGTTGCTTGAATTTCCAGCATCTGCAGAATTCCTCATGTTTGTAATTACTGATTTGTGTTATGAAATTTGTTGTTTTACAGTAGGAATGCAGTGCAAAACATTTAAAAAAATACTATAACTTATTATCATCATCATCATTATGTACCTTGGATGATCATAGCCTTATCCATGACCATGATTGTACTTGGCAAATTTTTCTACAAAAGTGGTTTCCCATTGCTTTCTTCTGGGCAGTGTCTTTACAAGCTGGGTGACACCAGACATTATCAATTCTCTTCAGAGATTGTCTGCCTGGCGTCAGCGGTCACATAACCAGGAAGGCTGGCGGAGGGAAGGGGCACCTTACCCCTCCTTTGGTAGAGACGCATCTCCACCCCACCATCCAAACTATAAATGATAGGAATAAATAAAAAGTACAAGAAGGCACATAACAAGCCAGAGTTTGTGGGTTATTGGACTGTTCAGAAGTATGGTAGCTGGGGGGATGAACTTGTTCTTAAAATGCTGGTTGTAGGCCTGCAGTCGCCCATACTTCCTCCCTGATGGTAGTAATGTGAAAAGGGCATGTCCTAGATGGTGAAAGTCCATAACGATACATGCCACCTTCTTAAGATACCACTTTGTGCTCAGTAGTCGGAGGGTTGTGCCTGTGATGCAGCTGGCTAAGTCCACAATCCTCTGCAACCTCTTGCTATCCTGTGGATTGGAGGCTCCATACCAGGCTGTGATACAACCTAATATCACAGATACTCAGCCCAAAATGCCAGCTGTTCACTCTTTCCCACAGATACTACCTGGCCTACTGAGCTCTTCCAGCATTTTGTGTGTATTTCTATGATACAACCAGACAGAATACTCTCCACCGTACATTTTTAGAAATGTTCAAGTCTTTGCTGACATACCAAATCTTCCTAAACTCCCAGTGAAGGATTCTACCAACGACAGTGAAGTCCAGCGTAGTCTGAAATTAGAGTTTCGGGAGACATTGGATGCAGAGGCAAAACATGAACTGCAAATGCTGAGAATGTGAGCAAAAGCAGAAGACATTGGAAACATTACAAAGACTTATAGATTAGTCTGGGTGGTGGTGTGGAGATACATCTCTATCAAAGGAAGTGTAAGGCAGCCCTTCCCTCCACTAACCTGCAGGGCACCCTTTGGCACCTGCTTAGCCCCCTGATCAGAGTCACATGAAGCCATGGGAGGAGGTGGTGGATGTTCGTATGTGCAGTAGATGCACATCACAAGTCCTGGTGATGTGACCACTGAACCAGACAGACAATCTCTGAAGGGTATTGATAATGGGTGGGGTCACCTGTCTTGTAAAGATACTGCCCAGAAGAAGGTAATGGCAATCTACTTCTGGAGAAAAATTTGGCAAAAGCAACTATGATTGCCCACGATATACAAAATGGCACATAATGAATTAACAAATGGCTTAGTACATTAATTAGTCTCAAAGGTGTAATTGGGCAGTTCATACTTGTTCGGTCAAGGGGCCTGTTACAGTGCTGTATCTCCATTTTTTTTTAAATTAAGAGATGAATCCTCCTTCTCCTCCTCCTCTTCTTCCTCCTCCTTCTCCTCGTCTTTACTCAATTTGTCTTTTGTACATTAGTTGTTTGCCCATCTTTGTTCCTGTGTTGTTTTTCATTGATTCCATTGCATTTCTTTGTAGCTGATGTGAAGGGCCCAAGAAAATTAATCCAAGGCAACCTCAGGCCCGCAAGACAATGGATCATAATGAATGGCAACATGCACGTACTTTGATATTAAATTTGCTTTGAACTCTTCCCTCTTCACAATTGCTGCTTGATCTGTTGAATATCTCTGACATTGCTGCTTGTGCTTTGTGGACCCTATCAGGAAGCTCATGTCCTCATGCTTTTTGTGTCTCAATGACAACACACACTCACACACCAGTTGAATCATTCCACAGGACCTGTTAAATGATTATAAGGGAATGATGCAATTTGCTCCTTTCAATTATCACTTCAACATTGTGAGCACGATGGACACCCACAGCAATCAATGAGGGAGACAACAAAAGAGACACAATTAAATCACATTGCTCTTCACTACAATGGAAACCACTGAAAGGCCAACTCAATTATCATCAGCAGTGAGAAAACTAATAACCAGGTATGTCTGACAAATGGCAAACAATCTGGTATAATGCCTTGTCACTGAAAGTGGGAGACTGATAAAATATTCCCATTACTACCTCTTGACTATCTTTCACCAGCCTATTTACAGATAACTCATTAAAAAAATGTGAATGCAAATTGCTGTAGATTGTAACTCTAAACTATGTCCTGTCTCCCCTATTGCAGGAACAAAACTATGTGGATGTAAAGTGAAGGGGTTGCAATAAAGATAGACGATTCTGGAAATGTAAAACATTCATTAGGAGAGACCTGGAACCAAAAATTGGAGCCCTTTCAGATCAAGGCTTCTTTAAAGCTGAGAAGGAAGCTAGCCACCTTGGAGTGAGAGCTCCCATCTCCTGAAATCACTAGCTCTTCAGTGACACTCATCTTGTTCACGAGAGTGATCCCAAGAATGACAGGGTTAATGTACGAGGACTATCTGATGTCTATGGACTTGTACTCATTGGAGTTTAGAAAAAATGATGCAATGAGTTCAAAAGGATCAAACACTCATTTTTTGTTTTATCTAAGTATGTATCCCTATACAATTCTGAGATTTGTATTCTCCAGATGGTCATGGAACAAAGAAAGACCATGATCGTTGTTCAGAGAGAAACATCAAACACTCCCCACCCCTGCACAAAAAGAACAGCATCCGATCATCATCCATCAAACTCCCTCCCACACACAAATGGGAACAAGGATATCAACCCCAAACTCCTCTCTCGAAGCACAAAAAAACTAACAGAACATAACAAGGACATCATCCCTCAGGATACAGGGACATCTCTTTTGAACAGAGCTCAGGAAAGGTTTCTTCAGCCAGAGGATGGTGAATCCGTGGAATTATTGCCACAGATGAGTGTGGAGAGCAGCCATTGAGTATATTTAAAGCAGAGGTTAATGGTTCTTGGTTGATTAGTTAGGACATTAAAGGTTATGGGGAGAAGGCAGGAGGATGGGGTTGAGAGGGATAATAAATCAACCATGATAGAATGGCAGAACAAGCTCAATGGGCCGAAGAACCTAATTCTGTTCCTATGTCTAATAGTATTATGGTCTCATAGTATTGTACCTTGGTCGTTGTATTGAGCTCCCAAACCTAAACTCATCAGGTACAACATTTGAAACAAGCACTGTAGTTATAGTGGATATGTGCACTGTAATTTTTTTTCAATATCAATTTATTAATGCCATGTATTTATCATTTACGAGCACTTTGGGTAGATAGCAAGACAATAAAGCATGAACATAATAGTCTTCATTTTATTAAGTAGAAAAATGTGACTTTAATCACCGAACTCAAGGAGAAAATCATTTGAATTTGCACTGTTATAGTCCGCTTACATTGAGAAGTATCTGATGAATTTCATATCTTGTTAGAAAATCTTTGAAGATAAGAAGTGTACAGCATTAAGACAGAGTTAATATGTTTGGAAGCAGTGCTACGTACCAGCAGCAATAGATCACGAACTGAGTCAGGTTCTGATGTTAAAACCACTATCTTTATTAGTATCTACTCAAAAATATAAGAAATTAAACAAAATAACAGAAGTTAACGGTGTTATGCATGTGTGTGGCTCCCAAACTGTAAAGCTAAGGAACAGTTCTTAAAGTCTTAAGATGGCAAAGTAGAAAAGGTCCAGTAATCCACAGAATAAATGAGGGAAGAGATTTGTAAATCCACATTAGACTGTAGAGAGGAGGCAATTACAAAGAATTTCACAAATTCCACGCTAGGAAAACGAAGTAACAGTCGCTGAAGATCTTTTCCGTCGAGTCGTTCCAAAATCCACGTAGAAACATCACACGGTGACAGTCCCAGAATATCCCTTCGCACAAGTGGTTACCACATAGCACACCCAAATCCAGGTAAGGGTTAACGAAAGTGGTTTCCACAGGATACTCCAACAAAATCTACATGTGGATCATCCGAAGTGACAGTCACAGATTCAAAGTGCAAGGGGTGCCATTGATCAACCCAATCTTTTGGGCATGGGAAAGTATCGGACTTCACCCATATCGTAGCGAGCTGAAGTCCTGACATCTCCATCTCCATCTCCATCTCCATCTCTCTCTCTCCCTCTCTCTCTCTCTCCTTCTACTACTGAAAATCTCAGTGGCCTGTCGCAGCTTGTTATACTAATGTCATAGTCCCGCCTCATCCAAGTGTTTTTAAAGTGACACCCACTGTACGAAACAGCGTACAAAATATAAGCAGAACATGTTGAGAATACTCTGCAGGTCAGGCAGCAACAGTGGTGAGAGAAACAGAGTCAATGTTTTGCATTTTTGATCCTTCTTCTGGATTGGAAAAATGTAAACTGCAATGTCATTGATCTAAAACATTAGTTCTGCTTCTTCCTGTGACAAAAGTACACATAGACTAAGATGTTAACTGTCCTGTGCTGGCACCAGAGAGATCAGCAGTTGGTCTGCCACCTGCCTTCAGGAGAAAGAGAGATAAGGAAAACAATGGAGCAGCATTTGGAGATGTTAATGAAGAGACGGGAGAGCTGTCAAGACCGGCTCCTCTTTGAACCCTGAACTGTTTGAAGTGATGGACAGGCGATACCCCAGCAGGGGGATAAAAAGGGATAGGTTCGCTAAGGCAAGGCACACACGACACCACGAGGTAACGAGACCCTGGAAGCGGTGCGCCTCCCACAAGTCAGTGGGAGTTTTGGAGGTCTGGTCGCGGGACCAAGCCATAGACGCACAGGGTGGAAAGGTACGATCGGCGGGAACCTGGTGTGTGTCCGCCCTTGCCTGGGTGCCAGGTTCACCGCAGAGAAACGATCGTATCTGGAAACGGAGGGGTCACAGTCGGTGACCTCAGAAGACATCACAAAGGGCTCGCCCGAAAGCTGACTGCGAAGAATATCGAAGGCCTGTGTGGAAGCCGTTTGAATATTCATTCGTCTTTGCTCTCTCTCTCCTTCTCCCCACTGTCCGCAGTGATTACTGTGAACTGAACTGAACTCAATTGAACTGAACTTTGCGTCACTTTGAAACTGGTCAGTTACCCCTAGACGACGATTGAGCTTGATTGATCCTGTTATTCTAATTCTGTGTACATGTGTATTTATCATTGCTGAACTGTTGCATTTATTATCTTTTTGATTAGAGTACTGTGTTGCTTGTTTCTTTAATAAAACTTTCTTAGTTCCAGTAATCCAGACTCCAACTGAGTGATCCATTTCTGCTGGTTTGGCAACCCAGTTACGGGGTACGTAACATAAGTGGGGTTCTCGTCCGGGATTTTGAACGCTAAATTTGGGACGGAGTAAATTGATTGGGTTAAAATTCCCGAAAGAAAGAAAAGACAAACAGCAGAAATGGAGATTGAGGAATTTCTAAAGGCGCCGACCTTGGAGGCATTAGAGGATGCCAGGAAAGCGGAATTGGCAGCTGTGGCCAAACGGTTGAATCTTGTTAAGGGGAAGTCGACAATGAGGAGAGAGGAGATACACAGAGCTATCGTAGAGCACTATGTATCTAAAGGTGTGTTTCCCCAAGGGGAGCTGGAGGTGGTGTCTATTGAAAAACCTGCTGGAGACGCGGTACAGGTGCAGCTTGAAAAACTGAGACTCGAGCACGAGTTCCGGGTACGGCAGTTAGAACACGAAAAGAAGCAGTTAGAAAGGCAGGAGAAAGAGAAACAGTTAGAAAGGCAGGAGAGAGAGAGAGAGAGTTAGAAAGGCAGGAGAAAGAGAAACAGTTAGAAAGGCAGGAGAGAGAGAGAGAGTTAGAAAGGCAGGAGAGAGAGAGACAGTTACAACGGCAAGAGAGAAAGAGGCAGTTGGAGCAAGAGGAGAAACAGAGGGAAAGGGAATTTGAGCTGGAGAAGTTAAAGATAAGGGCAGAGCAGGGGCCCGTGCCGAACTAAGATGGAGGGTTCCGGGCGACCCAGGAGGTTAGGCTGGTTCCCCCATTTGACGATACCGATGTGGATTGGTACTTTCTCCATTTCGAAAAAGTTGCTACAAGTCAGGACTGGCCAAGGGATAAGTGGGCTGTTTTGCTTCAGAGTCTACTGAAAGGGAAAGCCCAACAAGCTTACTCAGCTTTGTCTGTGAAAGATGCCCAGAGGTATGAGGTGGTGAAAGAGGCCATCCTCAGGATTTATGAGTTGGTCCCGGAGGCATACCGGCAGAGGTTCCGGAATGCGAGGAAGCAGTGGGACCACACGTATTTAGAGTTTGCCCGTGAGATGCAGACATATTGTGAGCGTTGGTGCGCCTCGAAGGGGGTAGATGGGGATTATGACAGACTGCTACAACTGATCCTGATTGAGCAGTTTAAAGATTGTGTCCCTGAGGGTATGAGACCCTACCTAGATGAGAAAGAGGCAGCCACGTTAGCCGCAACTGCTAAGTTGGCGGATGAGTACGCGTTGACGCATAGAATGAAGTTTGCCCCGAGTAAAGGCTACCAGAGGGGTAGTCAGGACGGCGGGGAGAGTCCGCCAAAAAAGTCAGAAAGTAAGCCGGGGACTAATGAGAAGGATAAGGTAGACCAGGAGCAGTCTGGTAGGAAGTCTCCTGGGGTCGTCTGTTATAATTGTGGGAAAGTCGGACACTTTGCGTCCAGGTGCTTTGCCCCAAAGAAGGAGATGGGAAAAGGAAAAACGGCGATTTTGACTGGCTGTATCGAGCTGGTAAACGAACCGCTAGGAGAGGACAGGTCTGCCAAAGTTCAGGAAGGGCGCGAGAGGTTTATCTCGGCATGATTGGTGTCAGTGAAGGAGGGGTTAAAACCAGTTCCAGTGTGGATCTGGAGAGACGCGGGAGCATGTCAGTCATTGATATTGAAGAGTGTATTAGAATTTAGCTCAGAGACCCAGACTGGGGAGGTCAGGGTCAAAGGTATTGGGGAAGTGACAGAGGCAGTCCCTTTGCACCAGATACACCTACAAAGCAACCTGGTCTCTGGAATAGTCACGATCAGGGTGAGGCCCGAATTACCGATGAAAGGCGTGGAAGTCTTGCTCGGTAATGACCTCGCCGGGGGACTCGTTTTCCCAGCCGTGAGATTGGCAGGTCAGCCTGCCAGCATTGAGGCCCCGCTCATGGACTCACAGGTTCATCCCGGGACTGCCAAAGTAAATTTAGCTGAGACGTACCAGAATGAGGTAGAAAGTAAAAAGGAGTGTAGTGAAACAAGAGGTAGTGAGGGAGCTGAGACAGACTTAGCATTAGCCAGGAAAGAATTTGTGCAGGCGCAGGAGCTAGACGAGGGGCTGATGGTTTTGGTGGAGACAGCTCTCTCTGACGCAGAATTAAGAAGGGAGCCAGTAGGCTATTGTGTGGAGGAGGAAGTGCTAAGGAAAAAAGGGAGACCAAGTACCGTACCCGCAGATGAGAAATGGGGGGTGGTGCAAAAGAGTTATGGGGATGAGATTTTTAACCTGGCCCACAAGGTACCCCTCGGTGGACATTTTGAGGTGCTGGAGGAAACAGTTGGTGGAATCATGAAAGAGGTTTACCAGCTGCACAGGAGGAAGGATGTTATTGATTATGGCAGACGCGAACTGAGACGGTCACAGGATTTTGATATGCTAACAAACCTAGTCAGTGTTAGCGCGGAAATCAATGAAGCTAGGGTCCCCCAATAAGAAAAAAACACCATTTTTAAAAGATGAGTATGGTATCGACCAGATGGGAGAAGGCTATTGTTTTGGCCAGCTCTGCTGATAAGGTCTCTCCCTTAATCCCCGAACAAAGTGACTCTTTAGGAGTAGTAATTAAACGGCTCGCACACGTGTGTTTGATTGTCCCAAGACGATGCAAAGAACTGGGACGTTGGGTGGTGTTTGTCACGCTAGGCCAGCCTAGTGAACAACATTCCTATAGAATGAGTAATTCAGTGACGAAAAGGCTAACGAACACAGAAGTGTGTATTGGCGACGTAATACGGCTGTCTGAAGCCAGCTTGATAGTGAACCTTGAAAAAAAATGAGTTCGGCCACGCGAAGGTCACTTACCTGGGAATTGTGGTGACACAGGGGCAGCTGGCAGCGATGCAAGCTAAGGTGCGGGCTACCTCTGACATCCCAACCCCGACAGACAAGAGGGCCCTCAGAAGGCTCTTGGAGATGGTGGGGTACTGTAGGAAGATTTTCAATAACTCTGCGGTTACTACCCCTCCCCCTCCTACTAAGCCCTTGCGAGAGAAAACTAAGTCGGGATGGGACGACCCTTGTTATTGTGGTCCGGGACGAAACCCAATGAGAAGTTACATTGATCGCAATTCATCCGTGTTTTCGACCACTATGAAGTTTGCTAAGTTGGAGCCTGGTTTAAGGGATTATTAATAACACATATAAAAGGAACATAAAATGTGATGGCTGACTGTCTGTCAGGTGTTGACAACTTCAGATTCGCTGTATTAGCCAAATAGCTGATAAAGATGTATATTTGTGTGTATCAAATAATGTATTCATGTTTGTAATTTTTACCCCGGTAACAATCCTTAAAGGTGAGGGGTGTGACGAAAGTACACATAGACTAAGATGTTAACTGTCCTGTGCTGGCACCAGAGAGATCAGCAGTTGGTCTGCCACCTGTCTTCAGGAGAAAGAGAGATAAGGAAAACAATGGAGCAGCATTTGGAGATGTTAATGAAGAGACGGGAGAGCTGTCAAGACCGGCTCCTCTTTGAACCCTGAACTGTTTGAAGTGATGGACAGGCGATACCCCAGCAGGGGGATAAAAAGGGACAGGTTCGCTAAGGCAAGGCACACACGACACCACGAGGTAACGAGACCCTGGAAGCGGTGCGCCTCCCACAAGTCAGTGGGAGTTTTGGAGGTCTGGTCGCGGGACCAAGCCATAGACGCACAGGGTGGAAAGGTACGATCGGCGGGAACCTGGTGTGTGTCCGCCCTTGCCTGGGTGCCAGGTTCACCGCAGAGAAACGATCGTATCTGGAAACGGAGGGGTCACAGTCGGTGACCTCAGAAGACATCACAAAGGGCTCGCCCGAAAGCTGACTGCGAAGAATATCAAAGGTCTGTGTGGAAGCCGTTTGAATATTCATTCGTTTTTGCTCTCTCTCTCCTTCCCCCCACTGTCCATCGCCACGGCAGTGATTACTGTGAACTGAACTGAAATCAATTGAACTGAACTTTGCGTCACTTTGAAACTGGTCAGTAACCCCTAGACGATGATAGAGCTTGATTGATCCTGTTATCCTAATTCTGTGTACATGTGTGTTTATCATTGCTGAACTGTTGCATTTATTATCCTTTTGATTAGAGTACTGTGTTGCTTGTTTCTTTAATAAAACTTTCTTAGTTCCAGTAATCCAGACTCCAACTGAGTGATCCATTTCTGCTGGTTTGGCAACCCAGTTACGGGGTACGTAACATTCCTTCGCAGATACTGCTTGATCTGCTAGATATTTCGAGCACTGTCTAGTTTTATGTTTATTGATTCCCGCGTTAGCCAGAATGACACTTGGAGGACAATGAATGAGTCAGCTTCCAGTTTGGAAGACCTTGAACCCAATAGATACACCTGGAGGGAATCTGTTAAAGAGGGTGCTGCACTACATGAGAGTGACCTCAGAGAACAAGCAGCAGTGTGAAAGGAGGAACTCAGCAAAAGATCCAACCTCTAACACAGTCACCACTTACTCTTGCCCACACTGCACCAGAATATGTGGATCTCGGACTCGCTTCTACAGTCACCTGAGGACCAATGTTCCCTCCATTTTTTTTTATTACAGCTGCATGGACCAACCATTGCTCTGAAAGGGAAATTTTTACATGGCCTGAAAACTACACAGCACTTTAAATGTTTTTGTTTGTAATATGCATTACATGAATATTTATAACAATTGAAAAGTCACATACGTTTAATAAATTTCACAATTCTTCACCCTCTGGCTAAAGAAATTTCTCTGCATCTCTGTTTTAAATAGATATCCCTCTTGTCCTAGATTCCTGCACCATGGGAAACATCCTTTCCACATATACTCTGTCTAAGTCTTTCAACATTCGAAAGGTTTCAGTAAGATCCCCCCCCCCCCACATCCTTCTAAGTTCCAATGAACACAGACCCAGAGCTATCAAATGTTCCTCTTATGATAACCCTTTCATTCCTGGATCATTCTTGTGAACCTCCTCTGAACCCTCTCCAATGCCAGTACATATTTTCTTAGAGGAGAAACCAAAACTGCTCACAATACTCAAGGTGAGGCCTCACCAGTGCCTGATAAAGCCTCAGGATCACATCCCTGTTCTTGTACTCTAGACCTCTTGAAATGAATGCTAACATTGCATTTGCCTTCCTCACCACCAACTCTACCTGTAAGTTAACCTTTAGGGTGTTCTGCACGAGAGCTCCCAAGTCCCTTTCCATCTCATAGTTTTGGATTTTCTCCCAATTTAGAAAATAGTCTGCACATTCATTATTACTAACAAAGTGCATGACCATGCATTTTCCAACATTGTATTTCATTTGACGCTCTCTTGCCCATTTTTCTAATCTGTCTAAGACCTTCTACAACCTACCTGTTTCCTCAACAGTACCTGCCCTTCCACCAACCTTTGTACCATCTGCAAACCTGGCAATTAAGCCATTTATTCCATCATCTATATTTTATTGACACACAGCGTAAAAGGAAGTGGTCCCAACACTGACCCCTGCAGAAAACCACTAATCCCTGGCAGCCAACCAGACAAGGATCCTTGTATTCCTACTCACTGCCTCCTACCAATCAGCCAATACTCTAACCATGCCAGTAACTTTCCTGTAATACCATGAGCACTTAACTTGGTAAGCAACCTTATGTGTGGCACCTTGTCAAAGGTCTTCTGAAAATCCAAATATACAACATCCACTGCATCCCCTTTATCTATCCTACTTGTAATCTCCTCAAAAAAATTCCAACAGGTTCATCAGACAAGATTTTCCTTTAAGGAAACCATACGGCCATTGTCCTATCATGTCCTGTGTCTCCAAGTACTCCATCATCTCATCCTCAACAATCGACTCCAACATCTTGCAAAACTTCTGTGGTCAGGCTAACTGCTCTATAATTTGCTTTCCTTTGGTTTCTTACTTTCTTAAAAAGTGGAGTGCCATTTGCAATTTTCAGTCCTCTGGCACCATGCCAGAGTCCTCTGATTTTTGAAAGATCATTAATGCCTCCACAATCTCTATCGCAATCTCTTTCAGAACCTTGGGGTGCAGTTTATCTGGTCCAGGTGACTTATGTACCTTTAGGTCTTTCAGTTTTTTGAGCACCATCTCCCTGTAGTAACTGCACTCCCTTCACTTCCCTCACACCCTACTGGCACATGCTAGTGTCTTCCACAGTGAAGACTGATGCAAAATACTCATTTAATTCATCTGCCATCTCCTTATCCCCAATCATTATTTCCTCAGCCTTATTTTCTAATGGTCCTACATCCACTCTCTTCTCTCTTATTTTTTACATTCTTGAAAAAACATTTACTATCCATTTTGATATTGTTTGCCAACTTGCTTTCATATTTCATCATTTCCCTCTTAACAATTGTTTTAGTTCCTGTCTGTGGGGTTTTAAAAGTTTCCCAATCTTCTGTCTTCCTATTAATCTCTGCTTTGTAGTGTGCCCTCTCTTTTGCTTGTACATTAACTTTCACTTCCCATGTCAGCCACGGTTGTACTATTTTGCCATTTGAGTATTTCTTCATTTTTGGAATACATGTATCCTGCACCTTCCCACCTTCCTCATTTTCCCCAGAAACTCATACAATTGCTGTTCTGCTAAGATCTCTGTCAGCATTTCCTTCCAATTTACCTTGGCTAACTCCTGTCTCAGACCACTGTAATTTCCTTTATTGCACTGAAATACTGCTACGTTAGACTTTACTTTCTGCCTATCAGATTTCAAGTTGAACTCAATCATATTGTGATCACTGCCTCCTAAGGGTTCTTAAACTCTCCCCAACAGACCTGACAATCTTGCCTGCAAAAATATTGGTTCTCTCAGGTTCAGGTACAACCCCGTCACTTTTTAACACGTCTCACCTCCCCCAAAAGAGATCCTAATTATCCGAGAACCTGAAGCCCAGCCCACTGCACCAGCTTCTCAACTATGCATTAATCTGCCAAATCATCCTGTTTCTATCTTCACTGGCATGGAACAAGCAGCAATCTAAAAATTACTACCCCGAGATCCTGCTTCTCAGCTTTCTACCTAGCTCTCTAGGTTCTCTTTTCAGGATCTCTTTCTTTTCCTTCCTATGTTATAGGCACCAATATGTACCAAGGCTGCTTCCTCCTCTCTCCAAAATGTTGTGGATGCAACCTGTGACATCCTTAACCCTGGCCCCTGGGAGGCAACATACCATTTGGGTGTCCCATTCACATCCACAGAATCTCCCATCTGTTCACCAGAGACCTGAGTCCCCTATGACTACCACTCCCCTCTTCTCCCTCTTTCCCTTCTGCACCACGGACCTACGCTCAGTGCCGGTAACCTGGTCACTGTGACATTCCTCTGGGAGGTCATCACCCTGAAACATTATCCAAAGCAGCATGCTTATCTTTGAAGAGAATGGTTCTGCGCTAACTGCCTATTCACATTTCCATTTGTCCTGACAGTCACCCAGCTACTCACCTCCTGCGACTTTGGGGTGACTACATCCCTGTAACTCTGATCAATTATCTCCTCACTCTCCCGTACTCTGGGTCTCCCAGGACTCCAAAGTCTGGCATGAAGAACACACAACCGTCATTTACTACACTAGGTACAATAAAGTGAACCATGAAAGAGTTTACTCAGAACCAACGCCTCTTTCAGGCAGAAGCCTCCTTTGAGCCAAAGCGTGACAATCCTACTTTCGCCACTCACCTACTACCTACAATGGCTGCCCCACTTATCCCCTCTGTACTTCTAAACAAGAGTCACCAACCTGCAAGAAACCTCATTGCTGTGGCCTGCTCCTGCCACTGATTGGGCTGATGAGATGTCCTCCAATTCATCTCATTGAATGCTTTATTTATTGTTTTATTCTTACTCATTTAGAGATACAGTGTGGAACAGGCCCTTCTGGCCCAATGCGCCCTGCTGCTCCGCACCCCACCTACAGTATTTACCACTTGCCTAAACACAGGACAACTTACAATGACCAATTAACCTACTAACCAATATCTCTTCGGATTGTGGGAGGAAACCAGAGTGCTCGGAGGAAACCCACACGTTCTCAGGGAGGACGTACAAACTTCTTACAGAGAATGCAGGAATTGCATTCCGAACTACAACACCTCGAGCAGTAATAGTGTCGCACTATCTGCTACGCTACCATAACATACCAACTCAATAATCCAACGTGATCACCCTAGCAGCATTCATAACTAAATTGCAGGACACTGTATATATTGTACCTATCTATTAATTAATATCATAACATATCTTCTTCCTCTTCTTTTTATTATTAATACTTTTTTACTCTTATTATTAGCTTGAAACTTATCTTTAAAACTGCATGTGTGTATTTGCATGGTCATACTTTAAGTCAGATCATTGATAACCAAGGAAGTCTCTGTATCTTCTAATGATGCTAATAATCCTGATTTAAATATTCTTTGGCTCTTTTCCCAATTTAGGAAATGCATTGTACTTTCCTTGCATTGTATTCTAACAAACTCAGCAATTCGGACGACTTGCATCATGGCCTGATATGACCATCCCAATGCAAACGATCGCAAGAGGCTGTAGTGAGCGGTAGACGGAGCCTGTTTTTTCAAGGACACTGTCTTTCTCTCCACAGCATCTACAGGAGGTGCTGCCTCAAGAAACCGCCATCTATCATCAAGACTTATCACCATCTCGACCATGTCTTCTTCTCTCTGCCAAAGTCAAGCAGGCAGTACAGAAGACTGAAGTCCCACAACACCATATTCAGGACCACCTATTTTGCTACAGCCAACAACCTCGGCTGTGGAACACTACAGACCCTCTCTTACACTACTTGTCTCTTATCACGTCTTTTTTCATACTACGGTTCCGCTTTGCATTGTATCTTTATTTTTCTCTCTTCAGTGTCTTTCATGATTTATGTTATCTGTATCTATGTGCCTGTGATGCAACTGCAAACAAATCATTCACTGTACCTGTATCTCACTGTTCTGGTACAATACAATAAATTGCATAAATCTCCAATCCCTCCCAGACCTTAAATGTTAACTCTGTTCCTCTGTCCATTATTGCTTCAGAACTGCAGAATATTTTCAGCTTTTCTGTATTTTAGAATTCCAACAATAGCAATTCTTTGACCTGAACCTCAAAGTACTCTATGAATTCTTGATGCTTGCTGAGAGGTTAGTGTACAAGGAGAACTCGGTCTGCTCAAACGTTCCTTGTTCATCTACAAAAGGTGTGATCCAATTACATCTTCTTCTCCCTTTGAAAGGCTCAGCTGACCATTAAAACATCTTGCACCACAAATCAGGGATCTGAAGTGCCTCAGTACATTTTGGAATTCAAGTTGCTTTACTCTGAGGTGTAAGTTCATGTAGGATTGATCAAACTGAATTTGCTGCCTAAACATGCCCACGCCAGCCACAGAGGAGTCAGCTTCAGTAAAGCCACTTCTGAGAGCCCCTTCATAAACACAACAGATTCTTCAGGTGCTGGAAATCTTGAGCAACACACACAAAATGTTGGAGGAACTCTGCAGATCAGGCAGCATCCATGGAGACAATAGAACAGTCAATGTTTCGGGCCAAGACTCTTCATCAGGATGGGAAAGGAGGGGTAAGATTGCAAAAGAGGAGAAGTGTTTCTCCTTTTCAGTCAGAAATACAAGCTGCTTTAAATCTTTCATCAATTCAGTTGGCCTAATTTATTTGAATTTCTATAGCAACATACAAAAATGCTGGAGGATCTTGTAAGGTCAGAGAGTATTTATGTAGGGAAATAAACAATTGACATTTCAGGCCAAGACACTTCATCAGCATGGGAAAGGAAGGAGAAAGACGACAGAATAAGAGGGTAGGGTGGGAAAGGAGCACAAGCTGCAGGTGATAGGTGAAGACTGTGGAGAACATCCTGGTATGGTATGGAGAGGGGTGGGGTAACTGCAGAGGATAGGAAAAAGCTGCAGGGGATTGCAAACTCAGCTCACTCTGTCATGGGCACTAGCCTCTACACCAGAGGTTCCCAACCTTTTTTTATGCCATGGACCATTACCATTAAACAAAGAGTACATGGTCCCCAGTTTGGGGATCCTTGCTGTACACTATCAAGGACATCTTCAAAAGGCAATACTTCAAAAAGGAGGCATCTATAATTAAAGATTACCACCAGGCAGGACGTGGGTTCAGGCAGGAAGTACAGGAGCTTGAAGACACACACTCCAGAAACTAATTGAAAGAAAAACTCAGGGGCTAGGATACTCTGACATCCCACCCTGCAAAAACTCATTTCAGGGAGGTAGCACCATCAATTTGCGGGAGACTCTCGGAACTATAGGGAGAGGTGGGATGTCTGCAATAGAGTAGCTCCTTAGCAACTGGCCAGCTAGTTTAAATAACGTTAGCTATGCTAAGAACGAATGTCACCTGTTAAACTTACCTCAACATGTGTTTTACAATCTTAACCCACCATCAGCAATAGAAAAGTCACTGTTGCAAACAGTGCAGAGAGCAACACTGTCATTATTTTGACCCCTATTAGGCAGGGTTACACTTTAGTGTAGTCTGGGGTGACGTACGTTTTATATTTTCTTTTCTTGGAACACTCTGCCATGGTGCGCTCTCTCTCTTGCTCGCGCGCTCTCTCTCTCTCGTTGTCACTCTCGCGCTCTCTCTTGCTTTCTCTCGCTCACTCGCTCTCAAAAAAATGATTTCCGTGATATTGTATATAATTTGCGGGCATCAGGAAGCCACTATTAATATGCGGGAGTCTCCTGGAACTTCCGGGAGAGGTGGGATGTCTGGATACCGGTCTACTTAGTTCTCTTTCTTTTTCTTTTAGTAAGGTGCTCTGATATGATGGGGTGGTATAGTAACACATGCTATTCACATCTTTCTTACATACAGTTGAAGCCAGAAGTTTACATACACCTTAGCCAAATACATTTAAACTTTTCCTGACCTTTTCACAATTCCTGACCTTTAATCCTAGAAAACATTTCCTGTCTTAGGTCAGTTAGGATTACTACTTTATTTTAAGAATGTGAAATGTCAGAATAATAGTATAATAAATTATTTATTTCAGCTTTTATTTCTTTCATCACATTCCCAGTAGGTTAGAAGTTTACATACACTTTGTCAGTATTTGGTAGCATTGCCTTTAAATTGTTTTAAATTGTCAAACATTTTGGGTAGCCTTCCACAAGCTTCTCACAGTAAGTTGCTGGAATTTTGTTCTATTCCTCCAGACAGAACTGGTGTAACTGAGTCAGGTTTGTAGGCCTCCTTGCTCGCACACTCTTTTTCAGTTCCGCCCACAAATTTTCTATCGGTTTGAGGTCAAGGCTTTGTGACAGCCACTCCAATACCTTGACTTTGTTGACCTTAAGCAATTTTGCCACAGCTTTGGAGGTATGCTTGGGGTCATTGTCCAATTGGAAGACCAATTTGCAACCGAGCTTTAACTTCCTGGCTGATGTCTTGAGATGTTGCTTCAATATATCCACATAATTTTCCTTCCTCATGATGCCATCTATTTTGTGAAGTGCACCAGTCCCTCCTGCAGCAAAGCACCCTCACAACATGATGCTGCCACCCCCATGCTTCACAGTTGGGATGGTGTTCTTCGACTTGCAATTCTCACCCTTTTTCCTCCAAACATAACGATGGTCATTATGGCCAAACAGTTCAATTTTGTTTCATCAGACCAGAGGACGTTTCTCCAAAAAGTAAGATCATTGTCCCCATGTGCACTTGCAAACTGTAGTCTGGCTTTTTATGGAGGTTTTGGAGCAGTGGCTTCTTCCTTGCTGAGCAGCCTTTCAGGTTATGTCGATATAGGACTCGTTTTACTGTGGATATAGATACTTGTCTACCTGTTTCCTCCAGCATCTTCACAAGCTCCTTTGCTGTTGTTCTGGAACTGATTTGCACTTTTCACACCAAAGTATGTTCATCTTTAGGAGACAGAATGCGTCTCCTTCCTGAGCGATATGACGGCTGCATGGTCCCATGGTGTTTATACTTGCGTACTATTGTTTGTACAGATGAACGTGGTACCTTCAGGCATTTGGAAATTGCTCCCAAGGATGAACCAGACTTGTGGAGGTCCATAATTTTTTTTTTCCTGAGGTCTTGGCTGATTTCTTTTGATTTTGTTTGTAAACTTCTGACCCACCAGAATTGTGATATAGTCAATTAAAAGTGAAATAATCTGTATGTAAACAATTGGAAAAATTACTCGTGCCATGCACAAAGTAGATGTCCTCAACGTCATGCCAAAACTATAGTTTGCTAATATGAATTCTGTGGAGTGGTTGAACAATGAGTTTTAGTGACTTCAACCTAAGTGTATGTAAACTTCTGACTTCAACTGTATAACTCATAATGAATTATTTAAACAAACAAGGAATGCTTATTCAAACAATATATTTTCAATATTACTCACATAGTACTGAAATAGTAAATATACTAAATGTATTTTTTTTAGGCACAGCTTCTTCCACTCTGCCATTAGATTTCTGAATGGTCCATGAACCCAGGAACACTATCTTGGCATTTAGCTCTCTTTTTGCACTAGTTATTTTTTAATATTTCTTATTGCAACATAGTACTTTTGTTATATATCGCACTGTGCTGCTGCCACAAAACAGCACATTTCACAACATGGTTTAGTGATAATAAACCTGACTCTGAATTGCAGAAATGAAATTATATGTATAGACATCAAGCAAAACATTTTTTTTACAATACCTCAGTACCTGCAACGTTAGTACACCAATTTAATAATTTACAGAATTACTGAGGAAAATAGTATGAAACTTTGCACATGATAAATAAATAGATTATTATTATTATCAATGATAAATTATTGTTATTTGGGTGGTGGGGTAGAGATGCATCCTTAGAAAAAGAGGTCTAAGGTGCTCTTTCCCTCCAGTAAACTGCAGGTCACCTCTGGGCGAGTGTAGCACCTGCTTAGACCCTTGATCAAGGTCACATAAAACCATGGGAGCAGGTGGTGGATGGTCATTTGAGCAGCTGGTGAATATCACAAGTCCAGGTCATGCGACCACTGATGCCAGGCAGACAATCTTTGAAGAGGATTGATAATATCTGGGATCTCCCATCTTGTAATGACACTGGCCAGAAGAATGGCAAATCACTTCTGCGGAAAAAAATTGCCAAAAACAACTGTGGTTGGAAGATCATGATTGCCCATGTCATATGACACAGCACATGATGATGCTGGTAATTATTATTATATGTTTCTTTTACTTGCACAGTTTACCTTTGTTTGTACATATGTTGTTTGCCTGTTTTTGCTTATGTGTAGAGTTTCATTGATTCAACTGTGCTTCTTTGTAGCTACTGTGAATGCTTGCAAGCAAATGAAGCTCAGGGTAGTAAATGGTGACATATATGTTCTTCAATAACGAATTTACTTGGATGTTTGAACTTTGAGTCTGGTAATAGTGGGGAAAAGACTTCTTGATTCTTGTTGCCCAAGCTTCTGAAAGGTGGAAACTCCGTCTGAGCTGCTGTGCTGAGTTTTGTGCTGGGGCCTCTGAGGTCAAAATCAATCCATAAACATCAGATTTATGTGCAAGTGTGTGTAGAGTCTCTTTTAAAATGCTCTACTGAAAATAGGATATCCAAAATGTATGGTTAATGAACAAGAAAAGCAAAAAAATAGATGTATACAATATTTAAAATAAAATATTGGTTTTAAACTGCTGTAGGACCTTCCCTCTAACAAAAGGCATACATCAAAACAGTGTAGTGAAAGCGCGCAATTAACATTATATTGCTGCCTCTTACAATTGTCTTTGATCAACAACATAAATATTTTACAAGGGCTTTTGACAGGAACAGCTAAAAGTCTGAATAAACATCCCCAGTGAGTTAATTAATGTCATGCTAACACTTGATCTGTAATAAATTAACCAAAGTCTATAGACTAAGTTACTGAACTAGCTGACAGCTTTGAATTGCTGAACTGATAAAGGAAGGTGTTCAGAGCTGCCTTCTGGCTAATCATGTGCACATAAATTAATCAGTTTCAAACAAAGAGTTTTATATAAAATCAGTAGTCATTAAAAACTTCGAATGGCGCAATATGGAGTTAATGGAGTCACTGTTTCATAACAGTTACATTTCTGTTCCAAAAGTTTTCACAAATAATGTTCATGATTATGTATCATTGCTTATTGAAACATCACAATGGCTTTCATAGAATACATTCCAGTAAGGCTCTGAAAACTTATGCCAACCAACTGGTGAGAGTTTTCAACGACAATTTCAATGTCTGACTGCTACGGTTGGAAGTTCCCACCAACTTCAAAAAGGCAACGACTAGACCAGTGCCTAACAAGAGTAGTGTGAGGTGCCTTAATGACTATCGTCCACTAGCACTCATATCTATGGTGATGAAGTGCTGTGAGAGGTTGGTCATGGCTAGGATGAACTCTTACCTCAACAAGGACATTGACCCACAGTAATTTGCCTATCACCACGATAGAGCTACAGTAGACGCAATCTCAATGCCTTTCTACATGGTCTTAGATCACCTGGAAAATACAAGCACCTAAATTAGGATGCAGTTTATTGATTATACTCAGAGTTTAACACTATAATTCCCACAACCCCGATCAATACTGTAAGTTACAGAACCTGGGCCTTTGTATCTCCCTTGGCAATTGGATCCTGACTCCCTAAGTGAAAATCACAATCTTTGCGGATTGGTGATGGTACCTCTTCCTCGCTAACAATCAAGGCCGGTGCACCTTAGATGTGAGTGCTTAGCTCATTGCTCTACTGTGAGTAATTTCAAGTTCCTGTGTTTCACAATCTCTGAGGATCTAACTTGGTCCCAACATATCGATGCAGCTATAAAGAAAGCAAGATAGCGGATATATTTCATTAGGAGTTTGAAGAGATTTGGTTTGTCAACTAAAACACTCGAAAACTTCTACAGACATACTGTGGAGAGCATTCTGATAGGCTGCATCACTGTCTGGTATCACTGGGGGGTGGGGGGGAGGGGGGCTGGTGCATACCAGAAAGAAGCTACAGAAAGTCGTAAAATTTGTCAGCTCCATCTTGGGTACTAGCTTCCATAGTAGCCAAGATACCTTCAAGAGACGGTGCCTCAGAAAGGCAGCATCCATTATTAAGGACCCTCATCACCCAGGACATGCCCTCTTCTCATTGTTACAGTCAGGAAGGCCGTACAGAAGCCTGAAGGCACACACTCAGATATTCAGGAACAGCTTCTTCCCCTCTGTCATCTGATTCCTAAATGGACACTAAACACGTGAACACCACCTCATTTTTATATATATGTAGCCCCCTGGTAAGCCTCAGGTTCGTTCAGCTCGCTTTCATCTAGAGGGAACAGCCTTCGGCCCCACCAAACTGGCTAATCAAGTTTGTGTGGATGCTGTGTGATGTACCCCATCACACCAAATAACAGACAATATACAATATATCATTAAATGATTACACTTTATAGATCTAACTGGAACTATGTAATTAATAGAGATAAAATATAAAAAGCGCCAAACTTATCAAAGTTCAACCACTTCGTGCACACAATTGGAGCTCAATTAATGGAGTCTTCTTTCCACATTCGATCCCCTCCGACCCCCTCGACCCGCCGCCTGGGACCAACCATGGTGGTCGACCAGACGCTCCACACGAGTCTGTCTTTGTCTCCTCTCCTTGCCGAAGACCCTGGGCCTCGGACTCCCGCTCAGGGTCGGTCCTGCTGCCCAGCTTACAGCATCGCGTCTCCTCACTCGGTCCCCATCCGCCTTCTGCGCCAAAACTCCGCGAAACAATAGCTTACAGACACACAAGAAAGAATACAATCTATCCTAATTGGTTCATACTCTCTTTTATCAATAATATGACCCAAACAAGCAGAGAGGGAGAGAACTCCTTACATCACAGTTATTATTAGAGAAAAGCCATTTGAATTATAACATAACAAAGAAGCCATTTTGTTAGCTTTCTCAGTAACATAAAAGAAGAAACCCCTTACATAGGTATATAATTTTTGTTTTTGCACTATTTTATTTTAAATTTCACAGCACTTGCTGGTGATAAACCAGATTCTGATTCTGATTTATTTATACATTTTAGAACAAGATATTCCTAAAACTATAGAGTGGTATGCAATTCATTATAATGAAAGATCATAGAGTTATACCACACAGAAGCAGGCTCATTAGCCCAACGTGACCAGGCTGACCAAGGTGTCACTCTAACTACTCTTGCTTGCCTGCATTTGGCCCGTAACCCTCTGAACCTTTCCTATCCATGTACCTGTCCAAATGTCTTCTAAACATTGTAAATGTACCCCCCCCCCACAACATACTCTGATAGCTTTTTTCCATATACTCACCACCCTCTGTGTGAAAATGTTGCCCATCTATCCCTATTCAGTCTTTCCCTCTTACCTTAAAGCTATGCCCTCTAGCTATAGACTCCCCTGTCTTGGAAAAAGGACTGTGACCATCCACCTGTTCTCTGCTCCTCATGGTTTTATAAACCTCTGTAAGGTTGCATCTCAAAGGTATTTTAAAAATTAGCTTTATTTTACATGTATGTCGAAACATTGAAGTATACAGTGAAATGCATCAATGACCAGCACAGTCTGAGGACGTGTTGGGGGCAGCCCACAAGAGTTGCAATGCTTGCAGAACCAACACAGCATACCCACAACGTACCAAGCCTAACCTGTACATCTTCCCCCTGTAACCTTTGACAATAAGAGCAATGAGGGTTATAAGGAGAAGGCAGGGTAATGGAGTTTAGTGAGATAATAAATCAGCCATGATGGGATGGTGGAGCAGACTCAATGGGCTGAATGACCTAATTCAGCACCCTATGTCTTATAGTTTTGGAATGTGAGAGGAAACCGGATCGCCTGGAGAAAACCCACACGATCATGGGGAGAATCAGAGAGCAGCAGGTATTGAACCCCGATCACTGGCGCTGTTATGTTTTACGTTAGCCACATGCAACCCATACCTTCCTATTCTCCAACTCTCAGTTACCTCAAAAAAATCAATGCAAAATTCATCTCTTGAATGTTTGTGAATTGGGGAGTAGTTGCACAGGTGCAAAGCTATGTTAAAAAATTAGCTCCTTTTTTATGGTTCAAAATGGAACATTTTTGCAGACCATCGAATGGCGTGATTTGTTTGACAAGTAAGGTTATGTATTAA
Organism: Mobula hypostoma; assembly: GCF_963921235.1. Lineage (NCBI taxonomy): Eukaryota > Metazoa > Chordata > Chondrichthyes > Myliobatiformes > Myliobatidae > Mobula > Mobula hypostoma. Next base: position 68,539,804 of record NC_086110.1, on the reverse strand, counting down.
GGATCAAAAGAAAGTGAGAATAAATACCAATTATTTCAGGCTTTTGTAGAAATGGTATTTACCTCAATATGCATCAAAAATGTCCCAGGCATCACTTGAGACTAGATACTGCAATCACTAAAGAGGCAGGCAGCGTCTGTAGAAAGAGAAATAATTAATATTTTTGATCCAATACTCATTAGATTCATTTTCAATTCACATGTACTGCCTGACCTGCATCCTGCATCTTCACCTTTCTTACTTATGGTTTTCAACATCTTCATCTATCTCATTTTCATGGACCTTAGTGTCATCTTGGTCCAATCAGAGTTCAAAGCTCAAAAGTAGATTTATTATCACAAGAAATTACCCTAAGACTTTGGAGTTGCCAATCAGTGTTAAAATTAATGGAGGAGTGCCTTAAGGAATCCAGCTCTGGATGTTTCCCTTGGGATTTGCTCCCGAAGCCTTCCCCATGAGTGGGTATAGTCACAAAGCAGCGGAGATTTAAGATCAGAGTTTTTCTTCTCCTGCTTGAGCTGCCGACTACAGTTGACCAGCCCCACCTGCTCGAATTGACTGGTTGTAAGTCACCAGTAGCCCGCCTTTGTCCCATCCTGTCAGTAGAAGTGCTAAGCCACACATAAAGGCCAGGATCTAGACTTGTTTGTCATTGGCTATTTGAGTCACACGCCATTGGGAGCATTTAATAGTTAATGGAAGCTTGTCCCACTTACTACTCTCAGGTATAACAACCTTAATGACATATGCTGGTAATATTATACCTGATTCTGACTCTATATGTGGGGAGGAGAAGATGGCGGCGCGATGCAGCGCACGGCCGCTCTGAAATGATATTGTATTTATTAAGTAGGGGCCGTCCACAATCCTGATTTAATGGAGATAGACGTGAGAAGCACGGAGGAACATCTGGAGAAACTTCTGAAATGCCTGCTTTGCTGCCGTTGCTACTGTGCGATCGAGAATCTCCAGAGGGGAAGGCCCCAAATCTTCGGTTTTGCCCATCGCCTGTTGCTGGGGCCAGGGTCGAAGCGCTCGGCAGAGATGGTGCTCGGTGCTCAGTGTTGGAGCCTCGAAGTTTTCGAACGGACTCAAGAGTCAGCTGTGGTCGGGTGCTTCCAGGGTGCTGCATCGGCAAGTTTGCGGCGCTGGAGGGTCATGGCAGGAAGAGAGTTTCTCTTCCTTCTACCGTCTGCGTGAGATGATGGGACTTTCGAGAGACTTTGAGACTTTTTTTTACCGTGCCCATGGTCTGTTCATTGCCTTGCACTGTTGTAACTATATGTTATAATTATGTGTTTTTTGTCAGTTTTTTTAGTCTTGGTTTGTTTTGTGTTTCTGTGATATCATTCTCGAGTAACATTGTATCATTTCTTAATGCATGCATTACTAAATGACAATAAAAGAGGACTGTGTGTCCTCATAATCTAATCTAATCTTAAAAAAAATTCTGAAATGCAGCAGTAGTAGGCAGCTAGGGTATCACGGGTTTGCGCCTCTGCTGGACTCTGTCCTCTGTCCTCTCCAGGGAACAAGCCTGGGTGGGAAGATTTGAAGAACTGGCTGTTGTCCATGTAGCGAGTTCTCCCTCTCCACGTCACTGATGTAGTCCAAGGGAAGGGCAAGTGCTAATACAGTTTGGCACCAGTGTTGTCACAGAGGCTGCCAGAATGAAGTTGTACACAACATCAAAATGCCTTAAGGACCCCGGCTATGGATTTCTTCCTCAGAATTTACTCCCAAAGCCTTTTCCATGAGTGGGTATGGCTGCAGGGCAGCGGAGGTTTAAGATCAGAGTATTCCTTCTCGTAGGCGGGCTGCCGTCCATGGCTGACGAGCCCCTACTGCCCGAAAATACAGTAGAATCAATGGAAATACACACAAAGCCTGACTAACACTAATGTGTAAAAGAAGGCAAACTGTGCAAATATAATAATAATAAAACAACAACAATAATAATCATAAATAATACTAAGAACATGATTTGTAGACTTTGAAAGTGAGTTCATCAGTTGTGGAATCAGTTCAGTGTTGAGGTAAATGAAGTTATTCATGCTGGTTCAGGAGCCTGATGCTTGAACAGTAATAACTGTTCCTGAACCAAGTGGTGTGGGATCTAAGGCTCCTGTACCTTATTCCTGATGGCAATCAAATGCCTTAAGAAGGCACGTGAAGAAATAATGAGCTTGTGGTGAGCCACAGTAACTTTCTTGTCATCCTGTAAAATCACAGAGAGAGATTTTCACCTGCAGAATCTCAAACATTATTAATATTTACTGAAACGCCTAAAATACTAAGAGCAAATACTAAACTAGGCAAATAGTGGAGTCACTATATGGACAAGTAAACGGAGATTATGTTGACATTGCAAAGAAAATACATCAGAATTAGGAGGGGACATTTTTTATTATTAATCTTGATCTCTCTCAAAATTTAAAGAACTTGCTTACGATATTTTTATAACTCATAACGTCATGTTCCTACTCTTTATCGGCCTATTTCATTTTAATATAAAGTTTTCAAGGGTAGTGAATTGAACTTTGATCTGTCAGATATATTTGTTCTTGAATGAAATATCGATTGGTATTAATGGTATTGAGTAAAATGACCCAAGTTATCAGTATTTAATGTTATAATAAGAACTGACATGCATATCATGCTTCAGGTAGATATTGTGAGACACAGGAGGCTGAAGAAGGTTGGAGACACAGCCAGCTCCATCACAAGCACAACCTTCATCACCACTGAGGACTTCTCCAAGAGGCGGGACCTCTAGAAGGTGGCATCAATGATGAAGGACCCTCACCATCTGCAACTCACAAGGAGTGTCTTCCCCTTTGCTTTCAATTCCTGAACAGTTCATGTTCCCGTTAAAATGATCTCATTATTCCCTTTTCTTTGCAGTATTTACTCACTGCATTCTTGAAATCTATAGTAATTTTATGACTTTGCACTTCACTGCTTCCATAAAACAACAAATGTCAAAGCCTTTACTTCCTTAGGGCTTTGCGAAGATTCAGTATAACATCTAAAGCTTTGACAAACTTCTATAGATGTGTAGTGGAGAGTATCTTGACTGGCTGCATCACAGCCTGGTATGGAAACATCAGTGCCCTTGAGAAGGAAATCCTGCAAAAAGTAGGGGATACGGGCCAGTCCATCAGTGTAAATCCTTCACCACCACCGGGCACATTAACACAAAATGCTGTTGCATGAAAGCAGTATCCATCATTAGGGACCCCACTATCCAGGTCATGTTCTTTTCTCACTGCTGCCTTTGGGAATAAGGTACAGGAGCTTCAGGACTCTCAGCACCAAATTCATGAACAGTTATTACGCTTCAATCATCAGACTCTTGAACCAAATGGATAACTGCTCTTAACTTCGCTTGCCCCTCCATTGAAATGTATCCACAACCTATGGACTCACTTTCATGAATTTTTCATCTTATGTTCTCAATATTATTGTTTCTTTATTTATTATAATTATTTCCTTTTTTGTATTTCTATAGTTTGTTGTCCTTTGCATAATGATTGAACACCCAAGTTGGTGCAGAATTCATTGATTCTGTTATGGTTATTATTCTATTATGGATTTATTGACTATGCCCGCAAGAAAATGAATCTCGGGATTGTATCTGGGGTCATACATGTATTTTGATAACAAATTTACTTTGAACTTTTTGCTATGAGGGACACATTTGGGAAGGCAAATTCACCATGTCTATATCCTGTGGAGGAAGTGCAAGAGAAAATACTGTCCAATCTCTCACCAACTCAACCTCGAAATACTCCTTGCATCCATAAACATTATTTTAGAGTACAGAGGGAAAAACAAGGGATAAGTGTAACAGATAGAAGCATGCTGTAGCCTTGACCACCTCTATATAAACAATGTTCAATTGGTCACCCATTAAAATGTCAAACTTAAACCTGGCTTTTCCTGGATGAACTCCGGATTGGCCATAATTTTCAGTTTATGGACAGAAACATGGGAAATGGCATTAGGAAGAAGGAAGTTCCAGACATGTTTTCATCCTCTACATTTCACAACTCCCACGTTTGATGTTTTCACTCTCTGACTGTTTCCATCATTCACAGACCAGATATCAGCTCATAGTCATGGCCACCTTGGTTATGCCCTAAAAAAGACATCTCCTCTTCCCCACTCCTCACTGCAGCTCCACAAACTTGTTCTGACTTCTTCCCTATTCTGACAAAGAGTTCTCAACGTGAAACATTGACCCTGTTTTTCTTTCTGCAGATGCTGCCTGACATATTAAGTATTTGCAGCGGGTTCTATTTTGTATAGAATTCTCATTCTTTGTTGACAAAATCCTCTATTATTTCACTCTTTATCTCAATAATTCTTTCTGTCCTACACTTCTCTGATGTTTAATCTCCTCCAGCGTTGCTTCCTAAACATCTCTAGATTTAGTCACTTTGCCATTGACAGCATCCAAGCCCTAAAGCCTTCAGTTTCTGATCTAGTAATTCTCCATCATTCTTGGTTTCTTTCTTCCTGCCCTCAATGCTTTCTCTTACCAACCGACTTAGTTTCTGCTGCCTAATATTCTCTTTGGTGATGTGAATAATCGTTTGATAACTCTCCCCTGGTCATTCAGCAATGTTAAGGTATGTTAGTACTGGTTAAGTATTGGATCAGCCCATGATTGAATGGGGGAGCAGACTCGATGCGCCAAATGACCTACTCCTGCTCCTATATCTTATGGTCTTACACTGGTTAAGTACAAGTTTTTGTTGAACAATTTGTAATTTTAAAAAACATTAAAAAATTCAAAAGTAATTTTTTTTATCAAAGTACATATACTATATGTCACCATATACTAACCTCAGATTTATGTTCCTGCAGGCATTCAAAGTGGAACAAAGGAAAAGAATAGAATCAATGAAAAGCTACATACAAGACTGACAAACAGCCGATGTGTAAAAGAAGAGAAACATGTAAATACAAGAATACAAATAATAATAAGTAACTAATACTGAGAACATGAGTTATAGAGTCCTTGAAAGTGAGTCTGTAGGTTGCCGAATCTGTTCAGAGTTGAACTGAGTGAAATCATCCATGCTGATTTAGGAGCCTGATAGTTGAAGGATAGTAACTGTTCTTGAACCTGGTGGTGTGGGACCTAAGGCTCCTGTACCTCCTTCCTGATGGCAGAGGAGAGAAGAGAACATGGCCTGGGTCCTTGATGATGGATGCTACTTTCTTGTACGTGTACTGAACAGTGGGAAGGGCATTTCATGTGATGGACTGGGATGTATCCACTACCTACTCTAGACTTCCATTCTTGGGTATTGGCGTTTCCATACCAGTTCATGATTCAACTAGTCAGGATAGTCTCTGCTGTGCCTCTACTATATCAGAATCTTTAATGGCTATGACTTGATAAGGGAAATCCTTAGACTCAAAATGTTCCACAGAGATGTTTTAAAATTTCAATACCCCAGTAAAAATGTTCTTCATATTTCTGAAATAGCATATCAGGAACATAATTAAACCCGCATGTTAAGGACACAGACATTATTTAGAACACAGAACAATCCAGCACAGTCTATTCAGCCCACAGTATTGTGCTAACCTTTTAACCTACTCCAAAGGTTCAAAGGTCAAGTTTAATGTCAGAGCGATGTATACAATATACATCCAGAAATGTATTTTCTTCTCAAAACCTCTATGAAAACAGAGAAGTGCCCCAAAGAATGAACAACAGTTAAACGTGAGAACTCCAAAGTCCCCCCAAACTCCCCCCTCCTGCGCGTAAGCGGCAGCAAGCAACGATCCCCCCACTTGCAAAAATAAACACGCATTGGTAGAATCACCGAGCCCAAGCGTGTGCTAAGCAATAGCAAAGACACAGTTCAAAGTTACCCCAAAAGCTTCGCATTTCATCTGAATTTGACAACCCACAGGTTCTCTCTCTCCCTGGCAAGGGAGAGGGATGTGTCCCCCATTTTCACAGCGAGCGGGAGACATAACAACAACCCGCTGGTTTACGATGTTAAAAGTCCGTTTCATTGCATTTTTCAAGCTCTGTGTCTGAAGATTGCAAAGACCTCGGGTCTTCGGGCCACAGCGAAAGATTCTCCGGCCTCCCCGACAACACATAAGTCTCCGGCCGTGACACCGACCCTCGATCCGCCCGTCTCCGGAGCCTCGAGAACTTAGGCTTCGGAAACACGATCGAGATTCTCAGGCCAAACTCTTGGCATGTTGAATAGCAGCCAGTCATGGAACCTCGAGAACGGGTCCCATTCCTGCAAAGAACTGAAGCCTGCGTGTAACTCCAGGTCAGGGTCTTCAGAAGAACCCTGAAAGGGAAAAATAAAGATAATAAAGGTAGAAATAGAACTGTTTCCGAAGATGCAAGGAAAGGAGTTGTCGTTAGGCGCCATCATTCTTCCTAAGCTCCAAGGTCAATCTAACCCTTCCCTCCCATATTACACTCCATTTTTCTTTCATCCATGTGCTTATGTATGAGTCTCTTAAATATCCTTATTGTATCTGTCTTTACCACCACCTCTGGCTCTGTATAAAAATAACCTCCCTTTTGTCATCATCCCTATACTTTCTACCCAATGCCTTAAAATTATGCCCCCATGTGTTAGCTATTTCCACCCTGGGAAAAAGGTCTTTGGCTGTCCACTTGATCTATGCATCTTTTTCCCTCCAAGCTCGCTGAACCTATCTCCATAAGACATACTCTCTAATCCAGGCATCATCCTGACAAATCTCCTCTGCACCCTCTCTTAAGCTTCCTAAATTAGGTCTTTTCTCAATGGACCATAAGAGGTTAAGGGTTGACCTTACAGAGGTATATAAAGCAATGAGTAGTGTACTGGTCACTGTCTTCTTCTGAAGCCACAGGAGTCTAAAACTAGGTGGCACAGTATTAAATTGAAATGGGAAATATTTAACAAAGATTTGAGGGATGATGTTTTTGAACAGTGGGTGGTGGGTATATGGAATAAGCTGCCAGAAGATGATCTAGACAAGGTGTTATAATACATGGATTTCGACCACAAGAAAAAAATGGCTAGACAACACACACAAAATGCTGGAGGAACTCAGCAGGCCAGGCGGCATCTATGGAAAAGAGCACAGTTGACATTTCAGGCTGAGACCTTTCAGCAAGACTTCCTGCTAATGCGTCCTGCCGAAGGGTCTCAGCCCGAAATGCCGACTGCACTCTTTCCATAGATGCTGCCTGGCCTGTTGAGCTCCTCCAACATTCTGTGTGTGTTGCTTGGATTTCCAGCATCTGTGGATTTTCACTTGTTTAAAAAGTGGCTGGAGTTACTTTGCACTTTCATGCAAGGGTGTTTATCAGGTGTGCCAAAAACCAAATTTACAAAAATTAGTAAAAATTGATAAAGAAGACTGCCTATATTTACATGAAGATAGCTACCAGAAAACATAATTACAGATACATACTATGTGCTGTGTAAACTCCTGGCAACTCGATCTCAATCTCTCTCTCTCTCTCCTTACCTGACCATTTTTTCTCAAGCACCAGGATATTCCACCTTTAATGACCCACAAAGTTAACTAAGAATACACATGAATCAGAATATGATGCACTCCACAAGGTCATTCAATAACATTAGAAAAAAAAACAGATATATCAACTTTAAATACAGTATACAAACAAAGGTTGGGTGTGTTGTGGATAGTGTGGAGGGCTGTCAGAGGTTACAGCGGGACATTGATAGGATGCAAAACTGGGCTGAGAACTGGCAGATGGAGTTCAGCCCAGATAAGTGTGAGGTGATTCGTTTTGGTAGGTCAAATATGATGGCAGAATATAGTATTAATGGTAAGACTCTTGGCAGTGTGGAGGATCAGAGGGATCTTGGGGTCTGAGTCCATAGGGTGCTCAAAGCAGCTGCGCAGGTTGACTCTGTGGTTAAGAAGGCATATGATACATTGGCCTTCATCAATTGTGGAATTGAATTTAGAAGCCGAGAGGTAATGTTGCAGCTATATAGGACCCTGGTCAGACCCCACTTGAAGTACTGTGCTCAGTTCTGGTCGCCTCACTACAGGAAGGATGCAGAAACCATAGAAAGGGTGCAGAGGAGATTTACAAGGATGTTGCCTGGATTGGGGAGCATGCCTTATGAAAACAGGTTGAGTGAACTCGGCCTTTTTTCCTTGGAGCAACGGAGGATGAGAGGTGACCTGGTAGAGGTGTATAAGATAGTGAGGGGCATTAATCGTGTGGATAGTCAGCGGATAGTCAGAGGTTTTTTCCCAGGGCTGAAATGGCTGCCACAAGTGGGCACAGGTTTAAGGTGATTGGGAGTAGGTACAGAGGAGATGTCAGGGGTAAGTTTTTTATGCAGAGAGAGGTGAATGCGTGGAATGGGCTGCCAGCAACGGTGGTGGAGGCGGATACAACAGGGTTTTTTAAGAGACTTTTGGATAGGTACATGGAGCTTAGAGAAATAGAGGGCTATGGGTAACCCTAGTAATTTCTAAGATAGGGACATGTTCAGCACAACTTTGTGGGCTGAAGGGCTTGTATCGTGCTGTAGGTTTTCTATGTTTCTATTTTTCTATATATACCTGTCCCATCACTAAAGAAATGGAATATCCCACTGTGTATGGTGAGAAAGCACCATAAATTCAACCCATTCTGAGAATATACCACGGGGAGACATTGAGGTGTGCACACTCAGTTCAATGAAAAGGCAGTGTTTTTGTGTGTGAGAACACGAGTGTGTATGGAATGTGTTTACTGACAGCTCTCCGTCACACAACGGTACTATTATGATGCTGATAAAAACATTTAGGCAGGTATGCAGAAAGAAAATGTTAAGAGGGATAGTGACAAATGTAGGCAAAGATCCTGTTTGGTATGAACAGTTTAGGCTGAAGGGCCTGTTTCTATGCTACATACCTCTTCCAATTCTAAGATCCCAAATACTATGGGAATATCTGACACCACCAACTTCTCAGGCCGTGTGTTTCACATCCTTGGATGTGTTTCCTGCATTGTCTTTTTATTTCAGTTTTCTGAAATCCGCAGGCCTCTGATTACCATTCTTCACCAAAGCCAGGATCTGTTGAATGCAAAGCAACCAATATTAGGACTTGGCTAAAAGAGTCTGTTTCAATTAGAGGGATTTATTTATCCCTCTCCATCAGTTCATTAAATGTTGATTTGCCTTTTGGCTGAAGGAAAATGTTAAAGCAAATAGGAGGGGTTTGTAGGGAAATATCAAGGTGCAGGGAGATGCAACAAAGCAGAAGATCAGGTTGGCATGGACTGGATGGAGTGAAGGGTCTGTTTCTATGCTGTAGTAATCCATGACTCTGAAAACATAAAGGAAGTGGAATAAAGAGCAAAAAGAGTTAACTGAATTCAGTTTCAAGTCTGAGGCAATTCCAAGGGTTTGCAGATTCTATCAGGGCCTTCGCGGTTCATCACACATCTCTCTACATCTCTCACTGCCTTCTCTAAGGTCATGTTTGTAGCCTTCACACAGCACTCACACAACCACTGGGCCCTGAAAGGAAAGACAATCACCTGGGATCTCCTGTGATTCACTAAAAAACAGGCCACAGACCTTTTTGGAAAAGATTTTTGGACAAGTCCCTGTGTGAGTTCAATCAGAAGAGGAACTATACAATGGCTCACAAAAGATAAGTTACACTAGTTCCATTGCAAACTGCATGCTCTTCAGTTTCTTTAGCTTCTGGAGAGGCACGAACCCAAAATGACAGAATTACAATATCAGAGTAACACACGCCAAATACGAGGACCTCAGCAGGTCAGGCAGCATCTATGGAAATGAATAAACTGTCGCCGATCTGGGCCAAGACCCTTCATCAGGATCTGACGTTTCTGAGACCCGTCTTCAGAAATGGGAAGAAACCAGAATAAGAAACTGGGGGAAGGAGGAGTTCAAATTGGCAAGTGATAGTTGAAACCAGGTGTGATGGAAAATGTGCATGGGTGAGGTAGGGGATGAAGTGAGAGGCTGAGAGGTGATAGGTGAAAGAGTTAGCATGTTCATACTAGCTTTGAAGGTAAGCTTACCAAAGTAAACTTCTCCCTGCTTCATTTTTTTTTAACATGCTGGATGGTTTGAACTCTGGGACTGAATTGCAGTCTTGTAAATCTCTTATAGCTCTTACTACCCTCAGGCTTATCTTTAAGACTGTTTTTAATTCTTATAATGAACACACAGTGACCTTCAAGCATCTTTACAGACATATGCCTTTGTGCAAAAGTCTTAAGCACATATATACAGCTGAGGTATCTAAGGCTTTTGCACAGTACTGTATTTGTCAATGCGGAGTGAAGAGCGAGTTTGTACATCTGGCAGGAGGAAAGGACGTTGGGAATGTTGAGGGTGGAGTGCCATGGGAGGGTTTGAGACAGGTGGCAGAGAAGGAGTGTCAAGGGCGGGCTGTGACGCAGGTGCAGACACTCTCAGCCCTGAGATACCAAGTAAGGTCATTTGATTCCAAACCAATGATCTATTGATCATTACAGAATGTCTTGCAGGTACTTCCCGCACCCTCCACTCTCACCTCCCCAACCAGGATTCCCTCTCCCTTGTCCCATCCCACTCTCAGTCCACAATAGAGACCCACATCAGAATCAAGTTTATCATCACTCATATATCAGCAGCAGCAACAGTACAGTGCAATACATAAAATTACTACAGTACTGTGCAAAACGTCTTCGGCACTCTCTAGTTTTTATATACGTGCCTAAGACTTTTTCACAGGCTGTATTTATAGGGCTCCTTTGTCCCAGCACTTAAAAGCTCACCAAAAGCAGTCCACTGGAAACTGCAAAGGTTCACTTGTCACTGAACATCAAGCCTGTGGCATTTCAGAGAAAACACTTTACACAATTGGAATTCCATTCCTCATAGTTTGTTGTTTGTGTGTACACTTGTTTATTCCACATGTGCATACTAAATGAGTGAAAATATGGTGTGGCTTATTTTCAAGTGTGCATGCGTCCGCTCAGTGGACACTTTGTTAGGCACACCTGCTCGTTAATGAAATATATAATTAACCAATCATGTTTCCGCAACTCAGTGCATAAAAGCATGCAGGAAGAGTCAAGAAGTTTAATTGTTCAAAACGAACAACAGAATGGGGAAGAAATATGATCTAAGTGACTTTGACCATGAAATAATTGTTGTTGCCATACAGGGTGGTTTGAGAATGTTAGAAACTGCTGATCTCTTGGGATTATCATGCACAACAGTCCTTAGAGTTTACAGAGAATGGTGCAGAACACACAAAACATCCAGTGAGCGGCAGATCAATGGGTGAAAATGCCTTGTTAATGAGAGAGGTCAGAGGAGAATGGTCATACTGGTTCAAGCTGACAGTAACTCAAATGACCATATGTTACAACAATAGTGTGTAGAAGACTATCTCAGAATGCATGACACGTTGAACCTTGAAGTGGAAGGGCTCCAGCAGTAGAAGACCAAGAACATACACTTAGTGGCCACTTTATTAGGTACAAGAAGTAGCAGATAAAGCAGCCACTGAGTGTATGTGCATTTGCTTCGGTGTATGTGTAATTGAGCCTGTGTTAGTGTGCAGATGAAAGAATTAATCAATGGGACAAGTAGTCATAGAAAAGTACAGCATAGATACAGGCCCGTTGGCCCATCTAGTCTGTGCTGAACCATTTAAATTGGCTTGTCTCATCAACTTCCACCTGGACATAGCCCTTCATACCATGGCCATCCATGTACCTATCAAAACTTCCCATAGTGTTGAAATCAGGCTCACAGGCATCACTTGCGCTGGCAGCTCATCCACACTCTCATGACCCTTTGAGTGAAGAAGTTTCCCCTCATGTTCCCCTTATACATTTTACCTTTCACTCTTAACCCATAATTTCTAGCTGTAGTCTCACTCAACCTCAGTGGAAAAAGCCTCCTTATCTATACCCCTCATAATTTTGAATACCTCTATCAAATCTCCCTTCTGTCTTCTGTGTTCCTTGGAATAAAGTCCTACCAAAATGAACCACTTCACACTTATCTGAATTGAACTCCATCTGCCACTTATCAGCCCAGTTTGGCATCCTACCGATGTCTCGCTGTAACCTTTGACAGCCCTCCACATTATCCACAACACCCCCAAACTTGGTGTCTTTAGCAAATTTACTAACCCATCCCTCCACTTCCTCATCAAATTACAAAGAGAAGGTGTCCTAGAACAGATCCTTGAGGCATACCACTGGTCACCAACCTCCATGCAGAATATGACAAGTCTACAACCATTCTTTGCCTTCTGTGAGCAAGCCAATTCTGGATCCACAAAGCAATATCCCCTTGGATCCCATGCCTCCTTATTTTTTCAATAAGCCTTGCATGGGGTGCCTTGTCAAATGTATTGCTGAAATCCAAACACACTACATCTACTGCTGTACCTCCATCAATGTGTTTAGTCACATCCTCAAAAAATTCAATCAGGCTCGTAAAGCACGACTTGCCTTTGACAGAACCATGCTGACTAATCATATTAAGCCTCTCCAAATGTTCATAAATCCTGCCTCTCAGGAACTTTTCATCAACTTACCAACCACTGAAGTAAGACTCGCTGGTCTATAATTTCTTGGGCTATCTCTACTCTCTTTTTTGAATAAGGGAACAACATTTGCAGCCCTTGAACCCTCTGGACCTCTCCCACCTCCATTGATGATGCAAAGATCATTGCCAGAGGCTCAGCAATCTCCTCCCTTGCCTTCCACAATAGCCTAGGATACATCTCATCCAGTCCCGGAGACTTATCCAACTTGATGCTTTCCAAAAACTCCAGCACATCCTCTTTCTTAATGTCTATATACTCAATCTTTTCAATCTGCTGTAAGTCATCCCTACAACGGCCAAGGTCCTTTTCTGTAGTGAATACTGAAGCAAAGTACTCATTAGGTACCCCTGCTATCTTCTCCGGTTCCATTAACACTTTTCCACTGTCAGACTTGATTGGTCCTATTCTATGATGTCTTATCCTTTTGCTTTTCACATACTTGTAGAATGCCTTAGGGATTTCCTTAATCCTGCTCACCAAGGCCTTCACATGGCTCCTTCTGGCTCTCCTAATTTCATTCTTAAACTCCCTCCTGCTACCCTTATAATCTTCTAGATCTCTATCATTACCTAATTTTTTGAACCTTTCATAAGCTTTTCTTTTCTTCTTCACTAGATCTTCAACAGCCTTTTGTACACCACGGTTCCTGTACCTTAACATCCTTTCCCTGTCTCATCGGAACGTACCTGTGCAGAACTCCACGCAAATATCCCCTGAACATTTGCCACATTTCGTCGATACATTTCCCTGAGAACATCTGTTTCCAATTTATGCTACCAAGTTCCTGCCTGATAGCCTCATATTTTCCCTTACTCCAGTTAAATGCTTTCCTATCCCTCTCCATTGCTATGGTAAAGGAAATAGAGTTGTGATCACTATCTCCAAAATGCTCTCCCACTGAGAGATCTGACACCTGACCAGGTTCATTTCCCATTACCAGATCAAGTACAACCTCTCCTCTTGTAGGCTTATTTACATATTGTGTCAGGAAACCTTCCTGAATACACCTAACAAACTCCACCCGATCTAAACCCCTTCTCTAAGGAGATGCCAATCAATATTTGGGAAATTAAAATCTCCCACCATGACAACCCAGTTATTATTTCACCTTTCCAGTATCTGTCTCCCAATCTGCTCTTCTATGTCCCTGTGTCTATGGTCTATAAAAAACACCCAGTAGAGTTATTGACCCCTTCCTGCTTCTATCTTCCACCCACAGAGACTCAGTAAACAATCTCTCCATGACTTCCTCCTTTTCTGCAGCCATGATACATCATAATGACATGTGAAGGCAGGGAAAGGCTGCAGGAGTGAAGGGTACCCAGTCTTCTTGCATTCTATGCCACTGGACCCTGACCCCGATCTGTCAAGGACCACGTTGCGGCTGCCCATGCATCAGCCTCCCCACATTAATCAAAGCCACATACAGACGTTCTCCGTTAAGGCAATCCTTCTTAACATCCTGGATTACTTCTCGTGGTGACCCCAAATTGGTCTGTACTGCCACCTGAAAACACATCAATACACATCCCTTTAGAGGAAATTCATACTCGACTCGAGTGGCCACACTACTACCAGAGTACTGCAACGAAGAAACAAGTTCCTTGGCATAACTTGCCTATGCCAACCAGAATTCCTATTTGCCCATATAAGGCTCATATCCCTCTGATCCTTTCCTATCCATGTACCTCTCCAGGCTTCTCATCCATTGGAATGACCCCTTAGGGCAGATTTCCATTTATCTGCACACCAGTTAAGCTGCTGATTGATGATTTCTCAATCCAATAAGCCTTCCAACCTCCAACGTAATGATGTGCAAAAACAAGAGGGGAAGTATGCTTACAAATCACACAGCATGCACAGAGGGAAAAGAAACTGATCAATACTCTTCAAATAATGTCAGTTCATCATCTACAAACATTGGATCACAACATGCTGGATTGCTGCCAATGCCACAGTGAATTCTATGTGTTTAACCCCACGGATGAAAGAAAATGTGGAACTTCCACTCTGACGTACAATCCTGGCCAGTGAACTCGTAGCACCATTTTGCCTCTGGAATCTGAATGGAGTTCCTCAGCAATGCATGGATTTGCTGAGAGTTCTGCCCTGCTGAATGCCGATCCAATGAGATCTGTTGTAAAATAGAATAGAGAGGAGGACTTATGAGATTAAAAGGGTGTTGTAATTCAAGTGATAACTTACATGCTTTTATTTAATTGCACTTGCTTCAATGTTTTAATTATTTAAATGACTTAAATGTCTTTGAAATGTATTTTATAGCTTTTAATCATCTTGAAAATGACATGAAAGCTTGAAAGCACATACCACCAGGATCAAAGACAACTTCTAAACTGCTGTTATAAGACCACTTACACAATAGGAAGGACTCTTGATCTCACAATCAACCTCACCACAGCTTTGCACTGTATTGTTTACCTGAACTGCACTTTCTGGTGTCTAATAGTTCCTGTATTTGTTGCTCTTTTGTGTGATTTTGATGGGGCTGGACAGGCTCTGCAGCCTGCAGTCAATGAACGACATGGCGCCAAATTGAACTGAACTAAACTGAACAATCCTAGATTGTTTCACCGACTCTGTGGTTTTGATGCTCTCTATCCTGCGTGATTATCGCTAATTTTTTTTTTGCTGTTTGTGCAATTTGTTGTTTTCCTTTTGGGTGTTTGATGCTTTCCCTGAACACGTTCCGTGGTGTTGCTTTGTTTCGTGACTGTCTGTGGGAAGAAGAATCTGCATATATACTTTGATAATAAATGTATTTTGAACTTTTTTTGCTGTATCTGTAACACTTTATTCTTCATTCTGTTATTACTTTTTCCTTGTACTACTTCCATGTACTGATGGCATGAATTATTCTGAATGGATGGCATGTAAAATGGAGTTTTTCACTGTATATTGGTACAATTGACAAGAATAAACCAATTAACTATTTCTCATTTTTTAAATGCCAGGGATATTCAAAAATATTCAAAAGCTCTTGATAACTTTGGCAGCTAGAAAATTCCAGGTGAGTTGTTTAGCTAGCCATAAAATATTACTTCCATACTTCTCATGAAAAAGGAGGACATTCAGCTCATTGAATCTATTCTGTTCCTTAGATGAATCCCACCAAATTCATTCAACAATTATTTCCTGGAAGCCTGTATTCTCTCACACGTGATCTGCTCACTCCTGATTCTCCTAACTCCCATCTACACCTGCGGCAATGCCAGCCATCAGTGTACCTGTAAACTAGCAGAGGAGTTGATGTCGGTGCGACGCAGAGCACAGCGGCCACTCCGGTGATGAATTTCTGTTATCTGTCAAGTAGGGTGCTATGCACAATTCCGATTTGATGGAGGCAGATCTGAGAGCACGGAGGAACATCTGGTGAAACTTCTGAAATGCTTGTTTCGCTGCCGCTGTTACTGTGTGATCTGAAATCTCCAGAGGGGAAGGCCCCGAGTCCTTGGCTTTGCTTGTTGCTCGGCGGCCAGGGTGGGGTCGAAGCGCTGTGCAGAGATGGTGCTCGGTGTCGGAGGCTCGAAGTTTTCGGACGGACTCAGAGTTGGCTGTGGTCGGGTGCTTCCAGGATGCTGCATCGGCAAGTTTGCGGCGCTGGAGGCTCATGACAGGGAGAGTTTCTCCCTTCTACCATCTGCGTGAGATGTTGGGGCTATCAGGACTTTGAGACTTCTTTTTTTACCATGCCCATGATCTGCTCTTTATCAAATTATGGTATTGCTTTGCATTGTTGTAACTATAAGTTATAATTATGCGGTTTTGTCAGTTTTAGTTTTGGTCTGTCCTGTGTTTCTGTGATATCATACTGAAATTGTATCATTTCTTAATGCATGCATTTCTAAATGACAATGATTGAGGACTGAGTGTCCTCATAATCTAATCTAATCTAATCTCACCTTGTGATGTGGGAGGAAACCAGAGTACCCAGGAGAAACCCAGACTACGGAGAGGTAGATCATCAGGTCAAGTGTCATTTTATTGTACAAATGTATTCAATAGTCTTCAGTTCTGTTCAGTTGTGAAGAGGCCCATTCATCAGTCAAGAGGTCTGTTCAATAGTCTAGATGTCCATTTAATAGTCTAGAGTCCACTCATTAGTCAACAGGTCGGTTCAATAGTCAACAGGTCTGTTCAATAGTCAAGAGATCCATTTCATAATATGGCAGGCAAAAGCATTCCTTAACCCTGGTGGTATGTGCCTTTTGGCTTTATGTAATTGTCGTGGGGAGAATATGCAAACTTCACACACACAACAACCGAGGTCAGCATTAAACCTGTCTCCTTAGAGCTGTCACTGTATGCACGGAGGAATAATGGACAGAGGAATCTTTTGAAAACTGTCATGATACTAACACTTTGATTTGAGATCTGCCTGGCATTTGTTTGATGGAGAGCATTTTAAAAAACTTTGTACAATTTATCAGACAAGCATTAGAAACATCAGTCGCTCCTTTATGGACATTAGTTTGGATTCAGGGAAAGAATGAGTTGTATTTACATCATCTTGCATGTCTTTTATATAACATTAGTGTTGTAATGAGCGACTGAGGCGAACCCAAGTGCAGGACACAGGCACAGAGATTGAGTTAGGATGCTTACATGGACGTGAACATTGGACAGCAAATAGGAGGGATCTTGACACGGAGCCTTGATACGGAGCCTTGACACAGGGAGACAGGGTTTCATGGAAAATCTTGAAACTGGAGCTGAACTTAGAATAAACAATTCTAAACGGTCTGGAAACGTAGTTCTCCCACGGGAAAAAAGACCAATGAACTGGCAACTAGTGGTTGTGACACCGGGGTTCTTATACTGCAGTTCTTCATGGAAACCAGGTGTGCCGTCATCAAAGCGAATTAACAGTAAATGGGAAATTAACAGTCGGAATCAAGGCATAATCAAAAGAAATTAGGAGCAAGATAGGGAATTAACAATCGGGACCATAATGGTATCCCCCCTCAACGAGAGTCTCCAGGCGAACCACCAGGATTATCTGGTTTGTCCCGATCGAAATCACGGATGAGGGAAGGGTCCAGAATGAAGGAGCGGGGAATCCAGGAATATTCCTCCGGGCCGTATCCTTCCTAATCAACCAGGTATTGGAGGCCTCTGCTTCAGCGGCGCACATCCAGTAGTCGCTGGACGGTGTATGCTCCGTGGTCATCAATGATCTGGGCAGGTGGAGGGGGTTCAGCAGGAGGGCACAAAGTACTGATAGATACCAGTTTCTATTGGGAAACGTGGAATGTAGGATGGATGTGCATAGATTTGTGTAGTTTGTGTCGGACCGCTGAAGGGTTGATAATACTCTCAATCTCGAATGGTCTCGGGAAACGGGGGTGGGGGGGGGAGTTTCTTGGGCTCGTTCTTGAGGGGGATGTCTTTAGAAGAGAGCCAAACCTTCTGCCCAGGCCGATAATCAGGTGCAGGAATCTGATGGCGATTGGCAATCCTCCGGTTGCTGTCAGCAGAATGGAGCAGGACCGCACGTGTCTTTCTAGATCTTGCGGCACCAGCGGAGATAGGCCTGAACAGAAGGCACGGCAATGTCATCTTCATGAGCGGAGAACAGAGGGGGTTGGTAACCGAGGGCACATTCAAAGGGAGAAGTTCCACTGGTGGTGCTGACCAGGGAGTTGTGGGCGTACTCTACCCAAGCGAGATGGGTGCTCCAGGTAGATGGGTTGTTGGAGGTTATGCAGCACAGTGCTGCTTCCAAATCCTGGTTAGCCCGTTCTGTTTGACCGTTCTTCTGCGGATGAAAGCCAGACGACACACTTACTGAGGTCCAAGGGTTTGACAAAAAGATCTCCAGACATGAGAGACGAACTGGGGACCCTGGTCAGAAATAATATCAGAGGGAATCCTGTGAAGGTGAAAGACGTGATGGACGAGAAGGTCGGCTGCTTCACAGGCTGTAGGGAGTTTGGGAAGGGCTACGAAGTGCATGGCTTTGGAGAAGCGGTCCACCACGGTGAATACGGCAGTGTTCCCATGTGAAGGGGGTAGTCCTTTAACAAAATCCAGAGCAATGTGAGACCAAGGGCAGCTAGGAACAGGTAGGGGACGAAGCAATCCAGCAGGTGGTCAGTGGGAGGATTTTCCACGTGCACAAACAGAATAGGCAGAGATGAAGGAACGGGTGTCAGCATCCATGGAGGGCCACCAGAAATGCCTCTTCAGAAGGGACAGAGTCCGATCGATCCCGGGATGTCAGGCAAAACAAGACGTGTGCCTCCACTGGAGAACCTGAGATCGAATGGAATCGGGCACAAAGAGGCGATTGGAGGCTCCGTTGCCTGGGTCAGGTTGAGTCCGTTGGGCCTCTTTAACTATGGCCTCGATCTCCCAGGTGAAAGCAGCCACTACACAGGATGGTGGAAGGATGGTCTCGGGGTTGGGAAGGCTCTCCTCGGAAATGTATTGACGGGAGAGAGCGCTGGGCTTCCAGAAATCGCTGGAGTTGCTTGAGTGTTGTGGGTGTTGGCCACACCGCCACCGCCTGGATTTTTTGGGATCTGCTCTCACTCGCCCGCTCTTGATGATGTATCCTAAGAAACTGACTGAAATTCACACTTCTCAACTTTTACAAATAGTTTGTTCTCCCAAAGCCCCTGCAGAACCTGATGGACATGGTGGGTGTGTTCCTGAAGACAGCTGGAGAAGATTAAAATGTCATCCAAATAAACAAACACGAAGCATTTAATAAAATCTCGAAGGACATCGTTTATCAGGGCTTGAAAAACCGTGGGACCATTGGTGAGGCCGAATGCATTACCAGGTATTCAAAGTGACCAAGAGGGGTGTTGAATGCTGTTTTCCACTCATCTCCCTCTCTTATCCTGACCAGACGAAAGGCACTTCATAGGTCCAACTTGGAGAAGATGGTGGCTCCATGAAGTGGTTTGAAAGCAGAGTTGAGAAGGGGTAGTGAATATTTGTTCTTTACTGTTAATGCTATTTAGGCCTCAGTAGTCAACGCAGGGATGCAGTGAACCGTCTCTCTTCCCCACAAAGAAGAAAACTGCGCCAACAGGGGAGGATGAGGGTCGGATAATGCCCACCGCGAGAAATTCATTTAAGTAAGCCTCCATTGCTTCCCTTTCTGGCCAGGACAAGTTATACAGCTGACTGGTGGGTAGAGGGGCTCCGGCGAGAAGGTCAATAGCACAATCATAACGGCGGTGTGGAGGCAGGGAAAGAGCCCGTTGTTTGCTGAACACTTCTCCCAGATCGTGGTACTCAGCTGTAACCTTGGATAGGTCAGGGGTTTCAGCGGCAGACGAGGTCGTGGTGACTTTCACAGGGGAAAGGGCCGATTGACGACAAGTGGAGTGACAGAATGGACTCCAGCTGGCTATCTTCCCAGTGGACCAGTCGATGTGAGGATTATGGCAGACCAACCAGGGATACCCAAGAACTATAGGGGCTTGAGGAGAGGAAATTAAGCTAAATTGTAACTGCTCCCGATGGTTCCCGGACAGAATTAGAGACAGGGGTGGTGTGCAGTGTGTGACCCGGGCCAGAAGTCTGCCGTCCAGTGCCCGGGCTTCCAGAGGGGGTACTCAACAGCTCCCAAGGAATTCCGGCCCAGAAAGCTATGTCTTCATCCAGAAGATTGCCCTCAGCACCGGAGTCCACTAGAGCTGACAGAGCCAAGGATTGTTTGTTGTAACATAAAGTTGCCGGGAACTATATCCGTGTTCTGGGGCAGGAAGGGAAAGTTGTCTGGCTCACCAGGGTCCCCCTTTCTACTGGTGAGCCTTCCTTCTTTGGCCGAAGGGGACAGGTAGCTCGGAAGTGACCGGACTGCCTGCAATATAGACACTCACCCGATCTCAATCTCCGGAGTCGCTCAGCGGGAGAGAGGCGGTTCCATCCCAGCTGCATGAGTTCTTCTCCCGGGGCAGTGGAAACGGCCGGGCTGGGAGCTATCTTGGAGCAGGAGGAGAAGAGAGACTTGTTCTTACGGGAGGCGGAAACGAGTGCTCTGGAGTGGCCAACGGTGGTGGACAACCAGGCCTTTCCCTATGGTGTTCTCGGAGACAATTGTCCAACCTGGTGGCTAAGGAGATTAAGGAATCCAAGCTGTTGATGTCGTCTCTTGCCGCCAACTCGTCTTTCACTCTGTTGATGAGACCATCCCGAAATACCTCTTGCAGTGCCTCGTCATTCCACCCCGAATTGGCCACTATCGTGCGGAACTCCACGGAATACTCGGCGGCACTGCGGGAGCCCTGACAGAGGGTGAGTGGACGCTTAGCAGCATCTTTACCACGGACGGGGTGGTCAGAGATCTTTCTCATCTCTGTGTTAAAGGTGGGGAATGAAGACCAGATTTCCGGCTGATTATCCCAAACAGCTGTAGCCCACGCTAAGGCACTTCCCCGCAACAACCCCATGATATAAGCTATCTTTGTCTTATCCGTGGAGTACTTGGATGACTGCTCTTTGAGCACCAAGGAGTATTGTAGAAGGAAGGCCCAGCACTTCCCCAAATCCACAGCGTAGTGTTCTGGTTCAGGTATGTGCGGCTATCTTGGTGGGGGTGTTGCTGACACGTAGGGGGTTGCCAGTACAGACTGTCTGGACTGGTTTGACAGAGTTTCAGGAGTGGATGGTATAATATTAGTGGATACACGGTCCACCTGGTCACCTATCTTCATTATGTTAGCGGACAGGAAATGGAGGTTCTCCATGACATCCCGGAGAAGTTGATTGTGCAGACCCAGTAGGGAGCCCTGGCTGGCAAGGGCTTGTTGCAGGGTCTTCATGTCTGCTGGGTCCATTTTGGCCAGTTTGTTCTGTTGCAATGAGCGACTGAGGTGAACTCAAGTGCAGGACACAGGCACGGACATTGAGTTAGGATGCTTATGCGTACATGAATGTTGGACAGCAAACAGGAGGGATCTTGACACAGAGCCTTGATACAGAGCCTTGACACAGGGAGATGGGGTTTCATGGTAAATCTTGAAACTGGAGCTGAACTTAGAACGAATGGTTCTAAGCGGTTGGGAAACATAGTTATCACATGGGAAAAAAGACTAACGAGCTGGCGATTAGTGGTTGTGATGCCGGGGTTCTTATACTGCAGTTCTTGATGGAAACCAGGTGTGCCATCATCAAAGCTAATTAGCAGTAAATGCTAAATTAACGGTTGGAAACAAGGCATAATCAAAATAAATTAGGAGCAAGATTGGGAATTAACGATCGGGACCATGACAATTAGAAGGACTACACAGCTCAACATTACATTCATGATAACAATATGGAAAACACAGCAATTTGTAGACATTCCCAAAATGATCTGTATAGGTCACAATATGTTAGTAACTCTCAAAACTTCCTTTGAAATAAGTCCAAGAGAGTGTGCCAAGATGGTTAAATCACATAGCCTTCAAAGTGCCACATAAATTGGTAAGGTGGTTGAGAAGGTATATGATGTGTTGGCCTTCATTAGTCATGAGATTGAGTTCAAGAACCACAAGGTAATGTTGCAGCTCTATAAAACTCTAAGTAGACCTCACTTGGAGTACTGTGTTCAGTTCTGGTTGCACCATTATGTGAAAGATGTGGAAGCTTTAGAGAAGGCACAGTGAAGATTATCCAGGTGGCTGCCTGGATTAGAGAGCATATCTCATGAGGAAAGTTTAAGCAAGCCAAGAATTTTCTCCTTGCAGCAGATCATGATGAGAGGAGACTTGATAGACGTGTATAAGATGATAAGAGGTATAGATAGAGTATACAGCCAGCGTGGCAATAGCTAATCTGGGAGGACATACTTTTAAGGTGATAGTACAGGGGAGGAGGGGGGTAATGTCAGAATTAATTCTTTTACATACATTGAGTGACTAGTGCGTGGAACACACAACCTGGCATAGTGGTGGAGGGAGATAGTGTAGAGA
This sequence comes from Mobula hypostoma, assembly GCF_963921235.1. Lineage (NCBI taxonomy): Eukaryota > Metazoa > Chordata > Chondrichthyes > Myliobatiformes > Myliobatidae > Mobula > Mobula hypostoma. The sequence goes on along the minus strand of NC_086110.1, from coordinate 68,517,275 downwards.
CATTTACGAAATTCTTAGGTAAGTACAGTATATGGATTAAGGAAAATTGAAGGGCTTTGTTGGAGGGAAGTGTTAGGTAAATAATCTTGGGATAGGTAAAATGGTTAGCACAATATTGTGGGCTGAAGGGCCTGTGCTGTGCTGCAATATTTTATTTTCTATGTTCTATCTCTGAGCATGTGGTACTCCCTCATGGGTCCAAGTAAATTGGGTTTTGTTCAATAAATCTCTGGAGACACAGAGACGCTTCTGGTAATCAGAATATGATGCTCCAATTTAATTTTTTACTAGTTATGATATACAGCACAGTAAAACCCTTCTGGACCAATGAGTCCATGTTTAATCACACACGTGACCAATTAACCTATAAGAAGATGTCAGAGCACCTGGAGGAAACCCACATAGCTACGGATAGAGTGCACAAACTCCTTACACACAGTGGTGGAATTGAATCGAGGGCTATAGTACGGTAATAGCGTTATGCTGACCCCTAACATGCCACCCTAAACCATCAGCACCCAGTCTTAGAGGCGTAGAAGAGTACAACACAGAAACAGGCCCTTCAGCCCATGTAGTGAGTGCCGAACCATTTAAACAGCCTACTCCCATTGAGCTGCACTGGGACCATAGCCCACCATACCCCTACCATCCGTGTACCTATCCAAATTTGTCTTAAACATTGGAATCAAGCCTGCATGCACCAGTTTTGCTGTTAGCTTGTTCCACACTCTCATGACCCTCTGAGTGAAGAAGTTTCCCCTTATGTTCCCCTTAAACTTTTCATCTTTCATCATTCCTGGTGGGAAAATGGCAGCACGACGCAGCTCGCAGCGGCCACTACGGTGGTGATGACTGTTATTTGTCAAGTAGGATGCCGTGCAGAATCCTGATTTGATGGAGACGGACGCGAGAGCACGGAGGAACATCTGGTGAAACTTCTGAAATGCCTGCTTCGCTGCTGTTGCTACTGTGTGGTCCAGAATCTCCGGAGGAGAAGGCCCCGAGTCCTCGGCTTTGCTTGTTGCTCGGTGGCCGGGGCGGAGTCGAAGCATTCAGAGAGGCTGTGTCGGAGGGGCTGGTCGGAGGCTCTAAGTTTACAGACGGACTCAGAGTCCGCTGCGGTCGGGTGCTTCCAATGGTGCTGCATCGGCGAGTTGGCGACACTTGGAGGTTCATGGCAGGGGCAGATCCTCCCTTCTGCCGCCTGCGTGGGATGATGAGCCTATCGGGACTTTGAGACTTTTTTTTACCGTGCCCATGGTCTGCTCTTTATCAAGTTATGGTATTGTTTTGCACTGTTGTAACTATATGTTACAATTATGTGGTTTTATCAGTTTTGGTCTTGGTTTGTCCTGTGTTTTTTTGTCATATCATTCTGGAGGAATGTTGTATCATTTTAAAATTCATGCATTTCTAACCGACAATAAACGAGGACTGAGTGTCCTCATAATCTAAACCATGACCTCTAGTTGTAGTCCCATACAACCTCAGTGGAAAAAGCCTGGTGGCATTTATCCTATCTATACACCTCATAATTTTGAATTCCTCCAACAAATCTCCTCTCAATCTTTTACATTGCAAGGAATAATCTATTCAATCTTTCCTTATAACTCAGGTACTCCAAACCCATAAAACCAAAAGACATAGGAGCAGAATTAGACCATTTGGCTCCTTGAGTCTGCTCCACCATTTCATCATGGCTGTTCATAATTTTTCCTCTCAGCTCCAGTCTCCTGCCTTCACCCAGTGTCCCTTTACACCTCAACCATTCAAGAATCTACCAACCTGTGCCTTAAATATTCATAAAGACTTGAATCCACAGCTGCCTGTGGCAACAAATTCCACAGATTGACCGCTCTTTAGCTGGAGAAACTCCTCTTCACCTCCGTTCTAAAAGGACACCCCTCTATTCTAAGGCTGCGTCTTCAAGCTTAGAAGGGCCAGAAGGGCCTACTCCGCACTGTATCTCAATAAGTAAAAAGTCTATTGAGGGAAGACTTATAACAGTGAGGCAGAAGTTGCTCTTGAGCAAGGTGGTACAGGCTTTTGTATCTTCATTCTGATGGGAGGGGACAAACTGAGAATCTCCGGGGTGGGTGGTATCTTTGATACTGCCAGCTGCTTTACAGGGGTAGTGGGAAGAGGAGACAGAGTGATGGGAAGATAAGGCACTGAAGGATATTAATGTTCAAATGGATCCAGGTGTCCATGTCACAGAAAAGCAACCTGCAGGTGCATCGAGCAGTTAAAGGCTAACCTTTTATGATGAGAGGATTTGAGCAGAAGGTGACAGATGCCCAACTTCAATTCTATACAGCCTCACCAACATTGCATCTGAAGAACCGTGTACCATTTTGCTCTGCTTACTTAAAGGATTTACTTGCCTTTGAGTGAAGGCTGCAAAGATTCAACAGACTTATTCCAAGGGCAGCTGTAGGAAGAGAGATTGAGTAAAATAGTCCTGTATTCTCCAGAGGGCATGGTGGGTAACCTCGTCTGAACTTATAAAGTTCTTACAGGGCTCAATTGCTTTGAGGTTGGAAGTTCTCCTGGCTGAGCAGTGCAGAAACTACAGGCTACAGGCTCAGAATAAGAAGTAAACCTCTGAAGGCTGAGATAAAAAGAAATGTCTTCATTCATTTGGCCATGAATCTTTGGAATTTGCTACCCTGGATGTCTATGGAGTTCATTCAAAGATTCAATGCATCAGTTCTGGAGATTATGGGATGTAAGGATAGTGCAGAGAAATGGTTTTGAGGTCGAAGGTCGGCCATGGTCTTGAGGAATGACAAAACAGTCTGGAAGGGCCAGATGACCTAGTCCTGCTCCTAATTCATACATTCCCAAATCTCTAAGTTGCATCTATTCTGTTCTGAGTTGTAGTACAAGGACATGAAAATAAAGAGGGTACTAACTAGAGAACCACTCACAAAATGCAGGAGGTCCTTATGTAAGGTCTACATGCAAATGTTTATACTTCTCTATAGATGCTGCCTGCCCTGCTGAGTTCCTCCATGTGTGCGTGTGTGTGTGTCTGTCCGTCTGTCCTTCTGGATTTCCAGCTTCTGCAGAATCGCTTGTGTTCATGTTTACTAATCAGTGAAGTTCACCGTGCTGCCTGTTCATTTCCAAACCTCCCATGGTATAGCAAGCTCCTATTGAAACAGCCTGGTTATGATGATTCAGAGATTAATATTGGAAGCACACATTTTCCTACTCACCATGTAAAATATTTTGCATTCAGAGAACATGGCAAACAGGCTCATATTAATACAGCACTGTGCAAAAATCTTAGGCACATATATTTTGCTAAGGTGCCTAAGACTTTTGCACAATACTGTATTTTTCAATGTGGAATGAAGAGAGAGTTTGTGAATTTGAGAGCAAGTTTGAGAGTTTGAGAGTTCGAGAGCAAAAGATATTGGGAATGGGGAAGGTGGGCCACCACAGGAGAGGTGTGGGACAGGTGGCAGAGAGGGAGTATTAGGGGCAGGGATGGAGGCACACTTAGCCCTGAGACACCAGGCAAGGTTACTTGATTCCAGACAACAGGTTATTGATCATTACAGAACGTCTCTCTGATGCTTCCTGCTCCTTTCTTTCTCCCTTCCCCTTGTCCAAACCATGATTCCCCTCTCCCTGCTACCTTCCCACTCTCAGGCCACAGTAGAGACCCACATCCGAATCATCATTCACATACGTCATGAAATTTGTTTTTTTATATAGCAGCAGCAGTACAGTGCAATACTTAAAATACTACAGTACTCTGCAAACAACTGAGGCACACTAGCTATGTATATGCAACTAAAAATTTTACATAGTACTGTACATCTGCTGAAAGTCAACACCTCCTGAAGTTCAGTACTTCAGCTGTGCCAAGACAAAGCACTTTATCAGGTACTTTCTGCAGGAAGGGGTCCTATAACTCTTTGTGGAAGAAGGAAGAAACACTCATCATAGACATGCCTAATCCAGGCACAAAACTTACTCACACTTCAGAAACATTTTGAAACACTGCAAGGTATTGTAAAAAACAATGCTTAAAACCAAATTGTAATTCTTCATTTTACAAGATATATTAAAGTCACGTTGTAGCACTTTAACATTAAGGGATAGCTAATACAACTGGTACCAGTGGGAACTTAGTGGCGTGTTTGAATGCAACTGCAAATAAACACTAACTTTTCAGTTTCATGTTCTAGCAGGACACGACACACTAATTCTCCAGCAGACACTGTATACACTTAGTGGCCACTTCATTAGGTACCTCCTGTACTCAATAAGTGGTCACTGAGTTTATATTTATGGTCCTTTGCTGCTGTAGCCCGTCCACTTCAAGGTTTGACATGTTGCACATTCAGAGATGCTTTTCTGTGCACCACAGGTGTAATGCCTGTTTATTTGAGTTACTGGTACCTTCCTGTCAGCTCAAACTATTCTGGCCACTGTAATTAACAGGGTGTTTTTGCCCACAGAACTGCTGCTCATTGGATGCTTTTTTGTTTTTCACACCATTCTCTGTAAATTCTAGGATTGTTGAGTGGGGAAATCCCAGGAGATCAGCATGTTCTGGGATACTCAGACAGCCCCATGTGACACCAACAATCATTCCACGGTAAAGTCACTTGAATTACATTGTCTTCTCTATTCTGATGTTTTGGCTGAACAGCAACTGAACCTCTCGACTGTGTCTGCTTGCTCTTATGCATTGAGTTGTTGTCACATAATTGGCTGATTAGATATTTGCATTAAAGAACAGGTGTATTGGTGTACTTAATAAAAAGGCCACTGATTGTATATAAAGGAGTGCTCTATGTAGATATATATATATATATATATATATATATATATATATATATATACACACACACATACACACACACATATATATATACTGACAGAGAGAAAGACAGAAGTTTTGAGGAATCTTTTCGTTTATGAATAATGTCAGGGCTTAATAGTGAAAGGTTTTGGATGCATTTGTATTTTCTTGAAATTGAGCTATATATTGAGCTCAACTGTACTTTCTCTAGCTGACAAGCTGAGAAAGAAAATATGCTTGTCTCGATCCTTATAAATCAGTTCTGTAAACTTCACTTTAAATTGATAAATCACTGGCTTTATGAGCCACTCAGAACTCCAAATGAGCAGTGTGTCAAAGCCCAATCCTTATTTATTGGCAAGCTGTATCGTTTTATTATATTTTCACTGTTCTGCCATTCAAAAATCACTCTGTAAACAGGCAGTAGAAATATTGTTTGCAATCATTAGCTCGTTAATTAGCATTAATGATATTTGGAGTTAGCTGCAGTGGACAGGGAGAAAAAATAGGCTTGCTTTTCTTCAGGGCCGTTTACAAATTCATGACATCCGGAGAGCTTGGAGGCAATGAAGTACGTTTGATGTGGAGGCTGTGGTGCAGGAAATGAGGCTGTGGGTCAATAATGGGATAGATACAGAAACAGGAGGTCACTAATCTTCCAAACTCTGCTATTATTGTGTGCTACTTGGTCGATTAACGTAGATCAGATGCCACAGCCTCTCACTTAGAGCTATATTTATCAGTGACTGAAACTCTGTGGAAGCAAAAGCACGTACAACTTCTGCCACAAAAGTTGGGGTAGTGTAAAAGGTTGTAGGCTCAATGGAATATTTGAAGGGTGGGTTAGTAAGTTTGTGAACAGCATGAAGGTTAGTGGAATTGTGGATGGTCTAGAGCAGGGGTCCCCAACCTTTTTTGCATCGCGGACCGGTTTAATATTGACAATATTCTTGCGGACCGGCCGACCGGGGGGGGGGGGGGGGTAAGGTTGCCGACGAGCAAGAGTAGCAGTCAAATGCGTTGCTTACCCAAAAGACTACAATGACCATGAAGCCTTGCGCGGGCACCAATGCGCATGCGCGTTGTGACCTGCCAATTTCCGCCCCGCCCCGGCCAAGCAAATCCTTTTTGGCGATTCTGTTCGTTGGGGTGGGTGTTAATCACTACCGGAATATAGATGATAAGTAGGTAATACACTCAATTTTGTTTCTAAAAGGGTTTATCTAACGAATTTAATATTAAACACACAGCGCATATTTTCCTCGCATGGATATAGTGATAAGTCAATTATCAGGGGAGTTTGTAAGTGTTGAACGAACTTCCAGTAGAAGTGGCAGAAGCAGGTTCGATATGATCATTTAAAGAAAAATTGAATAGGTATATGGACAGGAAAGGAATGGAGGGTTATGGGCTGAGTGCAGGTTGGTGGGACGAGGTGAGAGTAACGTTCGGCACGGACTAGAAGGGCCGAGATGGCCTGTTTCCAAGCTGTAATTGTTATATGGTTATATAAGTCACTTATAAGTCAATAGCATCATAACATTTTAAGTAATATTTGGATATTAAGCGAACAGCACATATTTTCCCCGTATGAATATATAAAATCTTTGCAACACACCAATATCACTGAATCAGCGGGAGCCCTGGACTTGTTTCCCTGCAACAACACCGTCCTATCGAGGGGTGATGGGAGACAGTGATTCCTTACTGTGGGAGACAGATGGGAGACGGGGGTTCCTTATGTCCAGTCTATTCCACAGTTTAGTTTTCGTTGCATTCATTGCAGAAAACTCCGCTTAGCAGAAAAATGTTGGAAATGAAAGCAACCTTTTCAGTGCTTTCGTGGCTATCTCAGGATATTTAGCCTTGACTTTGGTCCAAAATGCCGACGGAGATGTTATGTCAAACATACTTTTCAGCCCGTCGTCATTTGCAAGCTCAAGGAGTTGATCGCCTTCCCGCCCTGACACGGATGACGCGCAGGTCATGACCTTGCATGCGTAATGGCTGATCAGTGGCCGTGACAGGGAATGAGGAAAGGTGCAGCTGACCAAATCATATCGCTTCTTCGTGGCCCCGTAGCGCATGTACTGCGGCCCGGTGGTTGGGGACTGCTGGTCTAGAGTGTTGTTGTAGGTTATAGCAGGGCATGGACAGGATGCAGGGCCTGGCTGAGATTCAAGAAACAAGATTGTTCATTGTCATTCTTCAGTACACAAGCATAAAGGAGAACAAAACGATTGTTGCTCCGGATCTGATGCAACATTAAAATATACATATAGAACATAATAAAAAAATATATAAATATACAACAATCCTATAAAACACAGGGTACAAGTAACATTGTGTTACTTACTGAGAAGTGGCAGATGGAGCTTAACCCAGATAATTGTGAAATGATTCACTTTGGAAGGTTAAACTTGAAGGCATGATACAGGATTAATGGCAGTGTAAAGGAACAGAGGGATCTTGGGGTCCATATCTACAGATCCCACAAAATTGCCATGCAAGATGATAGGGTTGTTAAGAAGGCGTAAGCTATGTTGGCCTTCATTATCTGTGGATTGAGTTTAAGAGCCACATTGAAATGTTGCAGCTCTGGTTAGAACAGATTTAGAATATTGTGAATGCAGCAGGCCAGGCAGCATCTCTAGGAAGAGGTACGTCGACTGTACCTCTTCCTAGAGATGCTGCCTGGCCTACTGTGTTCACCAGCAACTTTGATGCGTGTTGCTTGAATTTCCAGCATCTGCAGAATTCCTCGTGTTTACATTTTTAGAATATTGTGTTCAGTTCTGTTTGCTTCATTATAGGAAGAGAGGGTGCAGATGAGATTTAGCATAATGTTCCCAGATTAGAGTGCATATCTTAAAACAACAGGTTAAGTGATTTTGAGCTTTTCCCTATGGAGTGAAAGATGATGAGAGGCGACTTGATAGAGGTATACAAGATGATAAGAGTCATAGATCGAGTGGACAGCCTGTGCCTTTTTCCTCAGGCAGAGGAGGGATACTTTTAAGATGATTGGAGGAAGTAGAGAGTAGACGTCAGAGGCAAGATTTTTACTCAGAGGGGTGCATGGAACCAGAGGTTGGTGGAAGAGGCAGATACATTTGGGACATGTAAGATACTCTTAGGCACATGGATGAAAGAGAAGAGGAGGGTTATTTGAGAGGGACAGGGTAAATTGATTTTAAGTTGATACAACATCCAGGGCCAAAGGCCTGTACTATGCTCTGGTGCTCTATGTCTTACAGAGTGTTCTTATGCTCCACCCCATGTATATTTTGTACTGAAACCCCAATATGAGCCTTCACCTAGCCACCAAGATCATGGCATGCAAGACGAAATGACAACTTAGTTGAGTAAAATTAATTGATTGCTACCATGCATGAATGCTTCCAGTAAATCTTGGGAACAACTTTCACTAATGCCCAGTCAACCAACCAGTAATTGTTTTGGTCAGATTTGTCTCCTTATTTGAAAATATGCCCTCAATAAGGTAACTTCTAATCCTGTGAAGTCTCTCTGGTTTCCAGAAATTCCCTTGTGACTTCAATCAGTTCTCTACCTCACAGTTTTAAAATATATAAAACCTGTCACAGTGGATTTGGAACTATTGAGTACTTTGAATGTAAGTATTTCTGCTTCACCAATCTCTAAGGTATATTGGATATTCTCAACAAATTGGACAGTGTGCCCGATTCATTCACTTTAATGATTACTTCTGCAAAGTATGTCTATACTGTAATAACTTTTTAATCCTTCAGCATCACTCTTATTTTTAAAGCTTTTAACTTCTGTTGGCACATGCACTCTTACACAGAAACATTTTCTTTTGGTTACATTTATCATATCATCCTAATTTCTGACACATGGGTTCTTTCTGCACCTCAAATTTTGTCAGTGTTATAGAACACTACAGCACAGGAACAGGATATTCAGCCTATCCAGTCCATGCAGATCTTTAATTCTGTCTAGATGTATTGACCTGGACCATAGCCCTCCATATTGCTCCCATCCATGTACCTGTCCAAATTACTCTTAAATGTTGTAACCAAACCAACATCTACCACTTCCACTGTCAGCTCATTCCACACTCGCACCCACCCTCTGAGTGAAATCATATTCCTTTATAGCATAGGTGAGGCCATTTGACCCATCAATTCCATGAGAGTCCTCAGGGATAGCCTAATCCTGTACATTTCCATCCAATCTATTCTCTTTCACAAATCCATTCAACCAATGGACCATCCACTAGAAAAAGTAGGATGTCCTAGTGGCCACTTATTTTAATTCCGCTCCCCATTCCCATTCGGATATGTCTACCATGGCCTCCTCTACTGTCGTGATAAGGCCACACTCAGGTTGAAGGAACAACACCTTATATTCCGTCTGGGTAGCCTCCAACCTGATGGCATGAACTTAGATTTCTTGAACTTCTAGTAATGCCCTCCTTCTCCATTCTCCATCCCCTTTTCCCTCTCTCACCGTATTTCCTTGCCTGCCCATTACCTCCATCTGGTGCTCTCCCTTTTTCTTTCTTCCATGGCCTTCTGTCCTCCCTTATCAGACTCACCCGTCTCCAGCCCTGTACCTCATTCACCAATCAATTTCCCGGTTCTTTACTTCTCCTCTCCCCCTGCCCCTCCCAGATTCACCTATCACCTTGTGTATCTCCCTCCCCTCCACTCACCTTTTAACTCTACTGATGGAGACAATCCTACTGACAGGAGGAGGGGCAAAGATGGGTTACTGGTGCCTTAACACCAATCACCTTGAACAGATGGGGCTCATCAGCTATCGTTGGCAGCACATCAAGAAGGAAAAGACTGATCTCAAACCTCCACTGCCCTGTGGCTATATCTATTCATGAGGAAGGCTTCAGGAGTAAACCCCAAGGAAATATCCAGCACTGGAGTTCCTAAAACTGCCCTCCATTAAGTTCAGTAATGACTGCCAACTCTAGCGATACTGCTGGTGCCAAACTCTATTGGTTCTTTTGGATTTATCATCTGCATGAAGATGGGGAGTCAGCTGCATGGGCAACAGCTTGTTCTCCATATTGTATTGTGATACTTAACAGATCAGGCAGTATCTGTAGAGAAAGAATAATCTATTCTGATGTATAGTTATTGACGTTAATTGTGTTTCTTGCTTTACAGATTCTGCATGACCTGCAGACTGAGGCCATAATTATTTCAGATTTCAGATGCTACTTTATTTCAGGTCAGCATGGTAGCAATACGGTTAGCATAACACTTGATATAACCAGTGACCAGGGTTCATTTCCCACCACTGTCTGTAAGGAATTTGTACCTCCTCCCCATGACGGCATTGGGTTCCTCTGGGTGCTCCGTTTCCAAAGACAGGTAGGTTCATTGGTCATCTGGGATGCAATGGTGGCATGGTGCAGTGTGACGTTATTACAGCTTGGAGCGTCAGAGTTCAGAGTTCAATTTCGGCATCCTCTGTAAAAGAGTTTGTACACTCTTCCCGTGTGTGTGCACGTATGCGTTTCCTCCAGGTGCTCCAGTTTCCTCCCACAGTCCAAAGACGTACAGGTTAGTAGGTTAAATGGTCATTGAAAATGTCCTGTGGTTAGACTGGGATTAAATCAATGGGTTTCTGGGCAGTGCAGCTAGAAAGGCTAGAAGGGCCGGCTCCACACGATATCTCTAAATGAATAAAGTGGAGTCATTGGGGATGTAGGCTGGTTGGACCGGGAAGGCATGTTACTGTGCTGTATTCCTAAATACAATAAAATAAAATTTGCAATACCTGCAGTGTTTTACATTTGCTTGCAGTCTGGTCTGAATTGACTGGAATCATCCTTTATGAAAGATATTAAGTGATAGAGCAGCATGATGGTTAAATTAATTGAACAGCAGCTCGAGTTTTGGATCATTGATTCATGAGCTAGAATCTCACATGACAGTTGGGGAATTTATATTCACATAATTAAATACATTTTGAATATATGAGAATAAAATTAATCTTGCTAAGTGTAACCCTTATCCTGCTGGGTTGTTATATAAGCAATCGTGTTCCTCAGGGGAAGGAAGTATATTTATTTGTACAGATGCAGTGCAGAATAGGCCCTTCCTTCAGTAAGAAAATATACACCAGCATTGGAGAAGGCCCAGAGGAGGTTCATGAGAATGATCCAGGAATAAAAGGGTTAATGCACAAAGAGCATTTGATGGCTCTGGATCTGTACTCGCTGGAGTTTAGAACAATGAGTGGTGTTCCCTTTGACATCTATTGAATATTGAAAGGACTGTGTACATACATCTATTGATGCTTCTGGACACATCTTCAGTGACGTTCCTGGAATCATCGGGTGTTTCAGGTCTTTCAACATCATACAACCTCCTCCAGGTGACCCAGCCGGGGCTGATCAGACCCCAGCTTGTGTCAAGATGACTAGCTACTTATGACTCCATGGCTCCCCTCTTTTAAGCCACAGCCATCTTGAGGCCCTCTCTGCTGCATCGGTGGTACTGCGGATGGCTCTCCTCTTCCTCTCTCCCTCGATGCCCAAAATGCTGAAGGCTCTAACTAAAGAACGGGCTACGAATCCCCTACAACCAACCTCCACTGGGAGACACCTCGCTCTCCATCCAGCCTGCTGACAGTTGCTGACCAGTCCTGCATACTTGGAGAGCTTCCTTTCAAAGGTCTCTTCCAAGCTATCTTCCCATGGGACTGTCAGCTCCAGCAGCACCACTTGCTTAGTCGACTCAGACGCTAGGACAATGTCTGGTCGCAGGGTGGTGGCTGCGATATGGTTGGGGAACTTCAACTGCCCCTCGAGGTCCACCAACAGCTGCCAGTCCCTTGCAGAGGTCAGAATGCCTGCAGATGTTCTTTTGGCAGGTATTGGCTGCTCCCCAGCTCTGACAAAGGCAATGGTCTGCTTGGAGGGTCGGGACAGCTTCGCCCACTCTACTCCTGCGCTGACGGCTTCAGCGATGGTCTTCAGGACCTGTTCATGCCTCCACCTGTACCGTCCCTCACCAAGTGCCCTTGCACAGCCGCTGAGGATGTGCTCCAGGGTTCCTCGTTTGGAGCACAGTGGGCACGAAAGTGTGGACATGGAAAGAATGAATCGGAATCAGATTTAATATCATCGGCATATGTTATGAAATTTAAAGCAGTTACAATGCAATATATGATAAAATAGCAGAAAACACCTGTAAGTTACAGTGTGTATATGTATATTAAATGGTTAAATTAAATAAGTTGTGCAAACACAGAAGTAAAAAAGTAGTGACGTAGTGTGAGGTAGTTTTCATGGTTCAATGTCCATTCCTATATTAGATGGCAGAGGGGGAAAAGCTGTCCTGAATCGCTGAGTGTGTGCCTTCAGGCTTCTGTATCTCCTGCCTGATGGTAACAATGAGAAAGGGGCACATCCTGGGTGATGGGGGTCCTCAATGGTGGGCACTGCCTTTTTGAGTCACCATCCTTGAAGATGTCTTGGATAGTATTGAGAAAGGATGTGCCGGCATTGGAGAGGGTCCACAAGAATGATCATAGGAAAGAAAGGGCTAACCTACGAGGAGCATTTGATGACTCTTGGCCTGTGCTCACTGGAGTTTAGAAGAATGAAGGTTGGCGGTGGGGGAGGGGGAAGCTGTTCTCACTGACACCTATTGAATATTGAAAAGGCTTGGATGGTGCTGACATGGAAAGTATGTTTCCACTGTGGGGGAAGTCTAGAACCAGAGGGTACAGCCTCAGCAGAGAAAAATCTCCCTTTAGAACAGAGATAAGGAAGAATTTCTTAAACCAGAGGGTGCTGAATCTGTGAAATTCATTGCAACACACAGCTATGGAGGCCAAGTCATTGGGAATATTTAAAGTGGAGGTTGATGAGTTCCTGATTCGTAAGGGCATCAAAGGTTACAGGGAGAAAGCAGGAGAATGGGGTTGGGAGGGATAATAAATCAGCCTTGATAGAATGGCAGAGCAGATAATGGGCTAAATGGCCTAATTCTGCTCCTATATTTTATGGTACTTTTATCTAATTATTTTTTCCTCTCTTGGAAAATATTCTTGTACATAATCATTTATCTGGTCGTGTAAACATTGCTGTCTGCTACCCGTGCTTTATTGGCTATCACATTCAGAGAGGTGCTGTATAAATGCAAACATTACTTTCTGCTCTTGTATCTGCAGTAATTCTTAGAGACAGAGAAGTTAGATTTAACAGAGTAAAATGATTATGATAGAAGTTATGAGTGGATCTGCAGGGAGCAGCCTGCAATGAGTCGCTACGCTCCAGTACCATCTTGAAGCATAATTCTATCTGGATGCACAATGGCTTAGCATGGCAACTGCTCTGCACGTGATTGCAAGAAACTGTGGAGTGTGAAAATGTTTCAATATCACCGGCATATCTTGTGAAATTTGTAATGCCTGTGATAACTCAGTACACCATAGAAACCAGCCTCTTCTCTATGCACTCTGGCTACACTTCTCACTACCTCAGTAAAGCAGCCAACATAACCAAAGCCCCACTCACACTACTCTCTCTTAAAGCATGGGTTATGAGCAAAGGAAAAGTGACTAGAGTTGCTTTGCACTTTAGTGAAAAAGTGTTCATGAACTGCGTCAAAACTCAAAGCTACAAAAATTAACAAAGAGAGTGAAAACTGCAAATATTTACAAAAAAAAACTACAAGAAAACAAATAATATCTCTGTACTTATTCTTGTCCAGTGTGAACTCCTGGCAGACCCGATTTCTCTCTCACTAAGGGCAATGAGCTCCTTCTATAGGCACTAGGACATACCATCTTTAATTACCAACAAAGTTAACAAGACTAACATGAATTAGAACGTGATTCACCCCACAATTATATTACAAAACAAAAAGAAGTATCTAACTTAAGATCATAAGACCATAAGATATAGGAGCAGAATTAGGCCATTTAGCCCATCGAGTCTGTTCCATCATTTTATTATAGCTGATCCATTTTCCCTCTCAGCCACAATCTCCTGCTTTCTCCCCATATCCTTTCATGCCCTGACTAATCAAGAAACTATCAATGTTGCCTTAAATACACCCAATGACTTGGCCTCCACAGCCACCTGTTGCAACAAATTCCACAGATTCACTACTCTCTCGCTAAAGAAATTCTTCCTCATCTCCATTCTAAATGGATGTCCCTCTACTGTGAGGCTGTGTCCTCTGGTCTTAGACTCTCCCACCATAGGAAACGTCCATAGGAAGCATATAATTTACACATCCACATTACTTAAGAAATGGAATACTCCACCGTGTCTGGCGGAAAAGGTAGCGTAAAGCCAACAAAGCGCATCAGCTCCGTTTAGGACCCATTATGATAAAATACAGGGGTAGACATTGAAGTGCGTACACTCAGCACAGCGACAGCAGAGTAACAAGGCAACGTCTGCGTGTGTGAATGCGCATGTATAAGGAGTGCCTTTACCAAGAGCTCTCCATCACACTTTATCATCAGGCAGAAGATACAAAAAAGTCTGAAAGCACGTACCACTAGACTTCAAGATGGCTTCTATCCAACCATTATTAGACTCTTGAACAGAGCTCCTATACAAAAAAAGACTGTTGACCATACAATCTACTCTGTTAAGATCTTATACTTTAATATTTACCTGCACTGAACCTTTTCTGTGGTTTTTACACTTTACTCTATATTGTTATCATTTTACATTATCTTAGTGCATTGTGTAATGATTTGATCTGTATGAACAGCAAGCTTATCACTGTGCCTTGGTATATGAAACAACAATACTAGTTGTAGTGCAATCACTTTAAGTCGAGTACGATGTTCTCCTAAGGGGTTGTCTATTGGGGGGTCCTCATTTGCCTGTAAAGGCAGGTCCAGGATCCGCATATTCTGGTGCAGTGAGGGAAGTGGCTGTGTTAGTGGTTGGGTCTGTTGGTTTTTCAGTCTCTCCTTTCGCTGTGGCAGAGCCGAGATCGGTCTCACGTAGCGCTCTTAAACAGACCCCCTTCAGGTGTATCTGCTGAGTGCAATGTCTTCCCAGTTTTTAAATGTAATGTTGTATTTCTTCACGCTGATTTTGACGTTATCTTTGAAGCATTTCTGTTGCTCACCAGGAGCTCACTGACCTTCCTTCAACTGGGAGGAAAGATTCTAACAAAAAAAACAATACCAAAACCATAGTAGTCAGTGGCTACTATGGTGTGGATTATTTGGTAGGAATTCTTCCCTTCAACATCTATTATTGAAGCTAGTTTAAGCGTAGTTTCTCTGTGCCTGCCCTCATAGCACGCTAGAGTTGTTTAATAACAGAGCCCTCATGTTAAGCATGTCCTTTGCCTTGTAGTCACAGTGCCCTGAATATTGCCTTAAGGGTGCCCCCAGTAAAGGAGTCAGCAGCAAATAGAATGTTGTAACTCACAAAGACTTGTAAGGAAATGCATCAAAAAGGCTTTCTGTAGAGCAATGAGAAACATATGTTTGACAGCACAGACAAGTGGTAGAGGCTAGGCTTGCTCATATTTTACAGTCAGAATAAACACTACCAGTTTGTTCTATTGGGATCGGAAAAAGGTCACTGTTATCTATGCAAGGAGCAAGAATGACAACAGAGCACTGGAATATGCGGACACTTTATTAGGTATAACTATACACCTGCTCATGATATCTAATCAGCCAATCATGTGGCAGTAACTTAATGTATGAAAAGAAGCAGACATGTTCAAGAGGTTCAGTTGTTGTTCAGGCCAAACATCAGAATGGGGAAGAAATGTGATCTAACTGACTTTGATCATGGAATGATTGTTGGTGCCAGACAGGGTGGTTTGAGGATGATATTGGACTGTTATAAAGTACAGTCCAATAACCACCTCAGTCAGAAACTGCTGATCTCCTGGGATTTTCATGTTGAACAGTCTGTACAGTTTACAGAGAATGGTATGAAAAGCAAAAAGCGTCCAGTGAGTGGCAGTTCGGAGAGCAAAGCTGCCTTGTAAATGAGAGAGGCCAGAGGAGAATGGCCAGATTGGTTCATGCTGACAGGAAGGCGATAGTAACTTAAATAACCATGCATGACAACAGTGGTGTGCAGAAGAGCATCTCTGAATGCACATGTTGATTTTTGCACTGGATGGGTTGCAGCAGCAGAAGCAAATGAGCATTTATTTGGTGCCTCCTGTACCTAATTAAGTGGCCACTGATGTAAATGTGTATTTGTTTAACAAGTCAGCTTAATCATGGAAACTCTAAGCAATTTACAGAGCAAGGGGCAGGCCGACTGAGACAAAAACGTACGAGTTCCTGAAATCCTGCGCCAAAAAAAAATCTGCATGTAGGGAAGGGTGATGATTGACAGACGTGCTCACACGTACTTGCTACATTCTTAAAATGGTTCATCCTTTCCCATATCACCCTCCCCATAGAACTGAACTGCTGTACAACCAGGTAGAGGTTGACCTACCCATGCACCCTCGTGGGCCACTGTGTTGGGACAACTTTTCTCTCTGTCTTTCTGACTTGCTGATGCAAAGACTGGTGGGGAGGCTCCTCATCTCATGATGATGTGTCCATTGCTTCATCTGATTGGACAGTGGTTTTGACAGCAGGGGATACTCCTGTGGCTTCATTGGGTTCTGTATTTGGATTGCCAGCATACATAATCCAAATTTCACCTGACATTTCATCCTTCTATCAGTTCAAAGGTTTAAAGGTCCATGTTATTGTCCAAGTCTGCATGTACAATACAACTCTAATATTTGTCTACTCCAGACAGCCATTAAATACAGAAAGACCATGGGTGTTGATGAAGGAAAAGACATCAACTCCCCCCCCAACTGGCAAAAGAAAAAGAAACAAAACTCCCAGACCCCAATATTCCCCACTGCAAAAAACAGCCACAATAAAAATAAATGACACACAGCACATAACAATCCCAATCCCCGACATCCACACCCACAGAAAACAGCAACAATACCTGAACACCTCCCTCTGCAACTGGATTCTGGACTTCCTGACTGGGAGACCTCAGTCAGTCTGGATTGGAAGCAGCATCTCCAACTCCATCACACTGAGCACGGGGGCCCCCCAGGGCTGTGTGCTCAGTCCACTGCTGTTCACTCTGCTGACCCATGACTGTGCTGCAACACACAGCTCGAACCACATCATCAAGTTCGCCAATGACACGACCGTGGTGGGACTCATCAGCAAGAACGATGAGTCAGCATACAGAGAGGAGGAGCAGCTGCTAACGGACTGGTGCAGAGCCAACAACCTGTCTCTGAATGTGAACAAAACATAAGAGATGGTTGTTGACTTCAAGAGGACACGGAACGACCACTCTCGGCTGAACATCGACGACTCCTCCATAGAGATTGCTAAGAGCACCAAATTTCTTGGTGTTCACCTGGTGGAGGATCTCACCTGGTCCCTCAACACCAGCTCCATAGCAAAGAAGGCCCACTAGCGTCTCTACTTTCTGCAAAGGTTGAGAAAAGTCCATCTCCCACCCCCCCATTCTCACCACATTTTACAGAGGTTGTATTGAGAGCATCTTGAACAGCTGCATCACGGCCTGGTTCGGAAATTGTACCATCTCAGATCACAAGACCCTGCAGCGGATAGTGAGGTCAGCTGAGAAGATCATCGGGGTCTCTCTTCCCGTCATTAGAGACATTTACACCACAGGCTGCATCTATAAAGCAAACAGCACTATGAAGGACCCCACGCACCCCTCATACGAACTCTTCTCCCTCCTGCCATCTGGCAAAAAGCATCGACGTACTTGGGCTTTCATGGCCAGACTATGTAACAGTTTCTTCCCCCAAGTCATCAGAATCCTCAACACTCAGAGCCTGGACTGACACCAACCTACTGCCCTCTACTGTGCCTATTGTCTTGTTTATTATTTATTGTAATGCCTGCACTGTTTTGAGCACTTTATGCAATCCTGGGTAGATCTGTAGTCTAGTGTAGTTTTGTGTTGTTTTTTACCTAGTTCAGTGTAATTCTTGTATTGTTCATGTAGCACCATGGTCCTGAAAAATGTTGTTTCATTTTTACTGTGTACTGTACCAGCAGTTATGGTCGAAATTACAATAAAAAGTGACTTGACTTCACTCGAGTAGCACCAAACCTCCAACCCCACTTCTTGCACACAAAAATTAACAGATCACCAACCCGCCAATCATCCGCAAGAAAGAAAATACCAAAAAACTGAAGGAAACTGATATAAAGTACAGTCCAATAACTACGTCAATCTCAGGACATTGGAAGTATCTTTTCGTCTGCATATGAGGACAGCAGCTGCACGAACTCAGTTCTTCTGTAAAGAGTGACCATCGACCCAGGTCTGAACGCTGCTGATCCAGGTCGAACACTCCAACTTGGCTGCTGACCATCTCTTTTGGGAGCCAATGCTGACCCCTCTGCATTCATCTCACTGCTTCAATCTTCCTTGCTGCTTTGAGATGGAGTCAGTCATGACCCCGCACCTCATCTCAGGTCTTTTCTATAAGTCAGCTTGTGTTCTCAGACCTTTTTGGACCCCCTTCTCTGACCTTCATTAGATAGCTCTCTGACCACAGCATAGCTCTGTATCCTTCGATTGAGATTCAAATTGTACGTCACAGGTTCTAACAGTTTCTGTAATAGAAACAAGACAAAAAGAACAAGCATAAGGCATAGAAAAAGTGAAATAATTGGAAATATTTACTATTTGAAAGATGTCGCCCAAGGAATTGTTCACTGGCACCATCTTGACCCCACAAGGGGTCATGTTCTGCAAGTTCACTATAACAATGTTGAGAGACAGCTAGATGCCTGTATAGACTTTGTCACTGGTACTAAACGAGTGCTTAGTCATTTATGGTGCTCCACCATTCAATATGATCATGGCTGATGTATGCTGGCCTCAATACTTCAGTTCCCCATAACTCACAATCTTTCAAATACTTAGCTATCTACATCTTGTCTATATAATAAGAAAAAAAGGAAGTCATTTCATTCACCCCCCCCCCCCCGCCATCTAAAACAATTCCTCCTCTTCTCTGCTCCAAATAGATGCCTTTCTATTCTGAGGCTCTGCCCTCTGGTCACAGACTCACCCACATCTTCAGCATGTCCACTCTATCCAGGCCTTTCAATATTCAATGCATTCACTAAGATCTCCTATCATTCTTCTAAACGCCAGTGAGTACAGGCCCAGACCCTTCAGACACTCATGTGTTAACCTTTTCAGTCCCAGGATAATTCTTGTGAAATTCCTCTGGACCCTTCCCAATGCCACCTTTTCTTTGATGGGGCCTAAATCCAGTTTTATAAGGATTTATTAAAGACATATAAATTCTGGAATCGCTTTTAAGGACCATTTCTCAGAATCTAGTCTGCGTAAAAAATGAGTATCCAATGTTTTTAACTTTCCAGCTATATAAAGAGTTAAATCTTAAACTAAACTCACTGTTTTCTATGGATCTCACTGATCTCACATAATTAACAGTGATTCTGTTATTGTGGCATTACAAAGCACATTGCACCACCTTTCTCACCTATTAATATGCACATACAGTAATGACTTGGAATTTCAAAAGGTCAGGAAGGAAGATATACAAGTTATTAATTTACCCTGATTTAGTCTGAAGACATCTCTAATAATGGAGGCAAACAATAATATTGGGGGTCAGAATATTTGAAGTTCAAATTTCAAAGTAAATTTAATATCAAAGGATGTATCTATTGCCATATACAAACCTAAGATGTGTTTTCTTACAGGCATTCACAGCAGAACAATAGAATGACTACACTCAAGACTGAAGCAGCCAGTGACAAAAGAGGATAAATAAAACAAGAATGCAAGCTGAAAACATGAGCTTTAAAGTTCTTGAAAGTTATGGAATCAGTTCAGATTTGAGATTGAATTGGCAATAACAGTGCTTGAATCTGAATAATCTGGCCCAAATATCATTGTTTCCTTCTGATAAGGGGGAGGGGGGTGTTAGAGTGATTTTTTTGGGGTAGATGATTTGTTTACACTAAAATGAAATGACTTTGACCACCAGACTTCTATTTGACGAAGTACTGTGGATTGAGTCCACAACAATGGGCTTCCTAAAAAGGTGTGAATACCGGATGCTTCTGGCGCCGTAGTTTGACCTGATGCTGTAGTTTCGAAGACAGTATTATCTATACATTATAAATATTAATTGTCTTCTATGTTAGCACGGGAAATGCCAAATAAATATATCGTAGACTTAACTTACATTCCTAAACGCTGTGGATACCAACCCAGACATGTTGGCGTTGGAAGGAAAGGATGGTGTGATATTTTGTATGTAGCTGCAATAGGAAAAATTGTCTATAACTTTTTAAGTAGCGATTGCCTTTGTGTTTAGCATATAAATATCGAGCCCACATTCAGCTAGCAGATCTTTCTCCCGAAAGCGTCTCTGTCTGTATGATGCCTGCTTGTTGTGTCGAATAAAGAAGCTGCTTTGTATCTACCAGTGACTCTGTCTCTCTGGTGATTTCATCCACGCTACAACAAGGGGTAAGTAAGGGAAAGGCTCAATCCCATCCCTTAAGTAATCATTAAATACCTGAAAAAAACCCAAATACAATGCCTTTAAAAAGTATTCACCTACTCCTCCCCAGAAGCATTCAGGTTTTATTGTTTTACAACATTGAACCACAATGAATTTAAAGGAAAAAAAAACTCTTTTGTGTCAAAGTAAAAAGAGATCTTTGCAAAGTGATCTAAGTTACAAATATAAAACACAAGATAATTGAATGCATGAATATTCACCCCCTTCAAGTCAGTATTTAGTAGATGCACCTTTGGCAGCAATTATAGCCTTGAGTCTGTGAGGATAGGTCTGTATCAGCTTTGCACATATGACCATAAGAGCATAAGATGTAGAAGCAGAAGCAGGCCATTCGGCCCATTGAGTCTGCTCTGCCATTCAATCATGGGCTGATCCAATTCTTCCAGTCATCCCCACTCCCCTGCCTTCTCCCCATACCTTTGTCCACAGTCCTGACGAAGGGTTCCGGCCCGAAACGTCGACCGATCTTTTCCACGGATGCTGCCCGACCTGCTGAGTTACTCCAGCGTGTTATGAGTGTTGCTTTGACCCCAGCATCTGCAGATTATTTTGTGTTCCTCATACCCCTTGATGCCCTGGCTAATCAAGAACCTATCTGTCTCTGCCTGAAATGCACCCAATGACTTGGATTCCACAGCTGCTTGTGGCAACAAATTCTACAGATTTAACACCATCTGACTGAAGTAATTTCTCTGCATCTCTGTTCTAAATGGAGGTCCTTCAAGCCTGAAGTCGTGCCCTCTTGTCCTAGACTCCCTTACCATGGGAAATAACTTTGCCATATCTAATCTTTTCAGGCCTTTTAACATTCAGAATGTTTCTATGAGATTCCCCCTCATTCTCCTGCACTCCAGGGGATACAGCCCAAGAGCTGCCAGCCATTCCTCATACGGTAACCCTTTCATACCGGGAATCATTCTCATGAATCTTTTCCGAACCCTCTCCAATGTCCGTATAGCCATTGATGACCTCCAAAGCCAATCTTCAGTTAATTACTTTCATTGCTGTTTGGTTTATGAGTATTGGAGAGAGTAAATATGCTGTTTTGTTGTATTTTGGACCTTATTCCAGCTTGTAGATTATAAGGAATTCTGTTGTGGAAGCAATGGAAAATTTTTCAGTAAAATCCAAATATTGTCAGACATGCTTTGGACACCATTATCAATAGGGACCAGCATAGTCAAGAGAATGAGAGAGATGTGGAATGTTCAATCAGCCGAGGAAGGGAAACTTTTCTGACATCTGGAATGTTTCCCCATTTTTCCTTATAAAACTGCTCAAACTCTGTCAGATTGCAAGGGGATCATGAGTGAACACCACTTTTCAAGTCCAGCCACAAATTGTCAATTAGATTGAGGTCTGCACTCTGACTTGGGCACTCCAGAACATGAACCTTGTTGTTTTAAATCTATTCCTGTGTAGCTTTGGCTTTTTGCTTGGGTCATTGTCTTTCTGGAAAACAAATCTTCTTCCAATTTGCAGTTCTCTTGAAGACTACATTAGGTTATCCTCCAGGATGTCCCTGTATTTTGCTGCATTCACTTTACCATCTTCCTTCACAAATCTTCCAGAGTCTACTATAGTGAAGCATCCTCATGGTATGATGTTCACAATATGGATGGTGTGTTTTGATGATGTGCAGTATTTGGCTTATGCCGAACATAGTGTTTTGTCTGATGGCCAGAAAACTCAATTTTGGTTTCATCAGACCATAGAACCTTCTTCCATCTGACTTCAGAGTCTCCCACATGATTTCTGGCGAACTCCAGCTGAGATTTCATGTGAGTTTTTTCTTCAACAGTGGCTTTTTCTTTGCCACTAACCCATAAAGCTGCAACTGGTGAAACACCCGGGCAACAGTTGTTGTATGCACAGTCTCTCCCATCTCAGCCACTGAATCTTGTAACTGCTCCAAATTGTCATAGCTCCCTTGGTGCGCCCCCCCCCCTTCACAAGTCCCCTTCTTGCACTGTCACTGAATTTTTAAGGACAGCCTGCTCTAGAAAGATTTACATCTGTGCCATATTACATCTGTGGCTGACAAGAGAAATTAGGGATAGTATCAATTCCAAAGAAGAAGCATACAAATTAGCCAGAGAAAGTGGCTCACCTGAGGACTGGGAGAAATTCAGAGTTCAGCAGGGGAGGACAAAGGGCTTAATTAGGAAGGGGAAAAAAGATTATGAGAGAAAACTGGCAGGGAACATAAAAACGGACTGTAAAAGCTTTTATAGATATGTAAAAAGGAAAAGACTGGTAAAGACAAATGTAGGTCCCCTGCAGACAGAAACAGGTGAATTGATTATGGGGAGCAAGGACATGGCAGACCAATTGAATAATTACTTTGGTTCTGTCTTCACTAAGGAGGACATAAATAATCTTCCAGAAATAGTAAGGGACAGAGGGTCCAGTGAGATGGAGGAACTGAGTGAAATACAAGTTAGTAGGGAAGTGGTGTTAGGTAAATTGAAGGGATTGAAGGCAGATAAATCCCCAGGGCCGGATGGTCTGCATCCTAGAGTGCTTAAGGAAGTAGCCCAAGAAATAGTGGATGCATTCGTGATAATTTTTCAAAACTCATTAGATTCTGGACTAGTTCCTGAGGATTGGAGGGTGGCTAATGTAACCCCACTTTTTAAAAAAGGAGGGAGAGAGAAACCGGGGAATTATAGACCGGTTAGCCTAACGTCGGTGGTGGGGAAACTGCTGGAGTCAGTTATCAAGGATGTGATAACAGCACATTTGGAAAGCGGTGAAATGATCAAACAAAGTCAGCATGGATTTGTGAAAGGAAAATCATGTCTGACGAATCTCATAGAATTTTTTGAGGATGTAACTAGTAGAGTGGATAGGGGAGAACCAGTGGATGTGGTATATTTGGATTTTCAAAAGGCTTTTGACAAGGTCCCACACAGGAGATTAGTGTGCAAACTTAAAGCACACGGTATTGGGGGTAAGGTATTGGTGTGGGTGGAGAATTGGTTAGCAGACAGGAAGCAAAGAGTGGGAATAAACGGGACCTTTTCAGAATGGCAGGCGTTGACTAGTGGGGTACCGCAAGGCTCAGTGCTGGGACCCCAGTTGTTTACAATATATATTAATGACTTGGATGAGGGAATTAAATGCAGCATCTCCAAGTTTGCGGATGACACGAAGCTGGGTGGCAGTGTTAGCAGTGAGGAGGATGCTAAGAGGATGCAGGGTGACTTGGATAGGTTGGGTGAGTGGGCAAATTCATGGCAGATGCAATTTAATGTGGATAAATGTGAAGTTATCCACTTTGGTGGCAAAAATAGGAAAACAGATTATTATCTGAATGGTGGCCGATTAGGAAAAGGGGAGGTGCAACGAGACCTGGGTGTCATTATACACCAGTCATTGAAAGTGGGCATGCAGGTACAGCAGGCGGTGAAAAAGGTGAATGGTATGCTGGCATTTATAGCGAGAGGATTCGAGTACAGGAGCAGGGAGGTACTACTGCAGTTGTACAAGGCCTTGGTGAGACCACACCTGGAGTATTGTGTGCAGTTTTGGTCCCCTAATCTGAGGAAAGACATCTTTGCCATAGAGGGAGTACAAAGAAGGTTCACCAGATTGATTCCTGGGATGGCAGGACTTTCATATGAAGAAAGACTGGATGAACTGGGCTTGTACTCGTTGGAATTTAGAAGATTGAGGGGGGATCTGATTGAAACGTATAAGATCCTAAAGGGATTGGACAGGCTAGATGCAGGAAGATTGTTCCCGATGTTGGGGAAGTCCAGAACGAGGGGTCACAGTTTGAGGATAGAGGGGAACCTTTTAGGACCGAGATTAGGAAAAACTTCACACAGAGAGTGGTGAATCTGTGGAATTCTCTGCCACAGGAAACAGTTGAGGCCAGTTCATTGGCTATATTTAAGAGGGAGTTAGATATGGCCCTTGTGGCTACGGGGGTCAGGGGGTATGGAGGGAAGGTTGGGGCAGGGTTCTGAGTTGGATGATCAGCCATGATCATAATAAATGGCGGTGCAGGCTCGAAGGGCTGAATGGCCTACTCCTGCACCTATTTTCTATGTTTCTATGTTTCTATATTCTTTCAATTTCCTGATGATTAACTTAACTACTCCAAGTGATATTCAGTGACCTCGAAATTTTCTTGTATCCATCTCCTGACTTATACTTTTCAATAATCTTTTGGTGGGTTGCGAGGAATGTTCTTTTGTCTTCATGGCATAATTTTTGCCAGGATACTGATTCACCAGCAGTTGCAGTTGGACCTTCCAGCTACAAGAGTATTTTTACCACAATTAATTGAAACACCTTGACTGCACACAGGTGATCTCTATTTAATTAATTATGTGAATTCTGAAACCAATTGGCTGCACCAGTGATGATTTTGTGTGTCATATTAAAGGGGGTGAATACATATGCAATCAATTATTTTGTGTTTCATATTTGTAATTAATTTAGATCACTTTGTAGAGATTTGTTTTCACTTTGACATGAAAGAGTCTTTTTTAGTTGCTCAGTGTCAAATCCACTGTGATTAAATGTTGTAAAACAATATAAAATAAAAACTTCTGGGGGGAGGTTAATACTCTTCATAGGCACTGTACAGTACTGTGCAAAAGTCTGAGTCACCCTATGTTTTTTATATGGTTTGAGGTGTTATGGCCTCCACAGAGCTCTGATCTCAACATCATCGAGGCTGTCTGGGATTATCTGAGACAGAAGCAAGCGGTACAGCCAAAGTCTGCAGATGAACTGTGGCAAGTTCCCCCGGGTGCTTGGTAAACCTACCAGCTGATTTTCTTATAAAATTGCATGACAGTGTAGCTCAGAGAATTGATGTTGTTTTAAAAACAAAGGTTGGTCACACGAAATATTGATTTGATTTGGATTTTTAATGTTTACTGCACTTCATAGTAATTTTTTCATTATTTTTGCAAGCATCTTCGCTTTGCAGAATTTTTTTACATAGAAACATAAAAACATAGAAAACCTACAGCACAACACAGGCCCTTCAGCCCATAAAGCCGTGCCAAACATGTCCTGACTATAGAAATTACCAAGGTTACCCATAGCCCTCTATTTTTCTAAGCTCCATGTACATATCCAGGAGTTTCTTAAAAGACCCTTTCATATCCGCCTCCACCACTATCACCAGCAGCCCATTCCACGCACTCACCACTCTGCGTAAAAAACTTACCCCTGATATCTCTTCTGTAACTACTTCCAACACCTTAAAACTGTTCCCTCTCATGCTAGCCATTTCAGCCCTGGGAAAAAGCCTCTGACTATCCACACGATCAATGCCTCTCATCATCGTATACACCTCTATCAGGTCATAAGAACTTAAGAACATAAGATATAGGAGTAGGAGTAGGCCATCCGGCCCATCAAGCATGCCCCCCCCCATTCAATAAGATCATGGCTGATCTGTCTGTAAACTCAGCTCCATCTACCTGCCTTTTCTCCATAACCCTTAATTCCCTTACTATGCAAAAATCTATGTAACTGTTTCTTCTTAAATATATTTAGTGAAGAAACCTCAACTGCTTCCCTGGGCAGAGATCTCCACAGATTCACCACTCTCTGGGAAAAACAGTTTCTCCTCATCTCTGTCCTAAATCTTCTCCCCTGAATCTTGAGGCAATGTCCCTGAGTTGTCGTCTCACCTACCAATGGAAACAACTTGCCTACTTCTATCTGATCTATCCCTTTCAAAATGTTGTATGTTTCTATAAGATCCCCTCTCGTTCTTCTGAATTCCAGAGAGTATAGTCCCAGGAGACTCAATCTCTCCTCATAGGTTAACCCCTTCATCCCTGGAATCAACCTGGTGAACCTCTTCTGCACTGCCTCCAAAGCTAGTATATCTTTCCTCAAGTATGCAGACCAGAACTGCACACAGTACTCCAGGTGTAGCTTCACCAGTACCCTGTATGGTTGCAGCATGACCTCCCTGCTCTTGAATTCAATCCCTCTAGAAATGTAGGCCAAAA
Source organism: Mobula hypostoma (assembly GCF_963921235.1). Classification (NCBI taxonomy): domain Eukaryota; kingdom Metazoa; phylum Chordata; class Chondrichthyes; order Myliobatiformes; family Myliobatidae; genus Mobula; species Mobula hypostoma. Next base: position 68,490,876 of record NC_086110.1, on the reverse strand, counting down.
TTCAGTTTGCCCTCTTAATAACCTGTTGTACCTGCAAGCCAATTTTTTGCAACTCATGCACAAGAACTCTCAAGTCCCTCTGCACAACAGCATGCTGTAATATTTCACCATTTAAATAATAATCTGCTCTTCTATTATTCCTTCCAAAGTGGATGATCTCACATTTACCAACGTTGCATTCCATCTGCCAGACCTTGGCCCACTCACTAAACCTATCTATATCCCTCTGCAGATTCTCCACATCCTCTGTACAATTTGCTTTTCCACTCAGTTTAGTGTCATCAGCAAATTTTGCTATGCTACACTCAGTCCCCTCTTCCAAATCATCAATGTAAATGGTAAACAGCTGCGTGCCCTGCACCGACCCTTGTGGTACCCCACTCACTACTGACTGCCAACTGGAGAAACACCCATTTATACCAACTCTCTGCCTTCTATTGGTTAACCAATCCACTATCCATACCAATACACTTCCTCCGACTCCATGCATCCGTATCTTATTTATAAGTCTCTTGTGCGGCACCTTATCGAATGCCTTCTGGAAATCCAAGTATACAACATCTACCTGTTCCCCTCTATCCACTACACTCATTATGTCCTGAAAGAACTCCAGTAAGTTTGTCAAACAGGACCTACTCTTTCTGAATCCATGCTGCATCTGTCTAATGGAACCACTCCTTTCTAAATGTTTCGCTATTTCTTCCTTAATGACAGCTTCAAGTATTTTCCCGACTACAGATGTTAAGCTAACTGGCCAATAGTTGCCCGTCTTTTACCTACATCCTTTTTAAAAAAGTGGCGTGACATTTGCTGTCTTCCAATCAGCTGGGACCTGCCCAGAGTCCAGAGAGCTTTGATAAATGATTACCAACTTGTCTACTATAACCTCCGCCAATTCCTTCAGCACCCTGGGATCATCTCATCAGGACCAGGGGACTTATCTACCTTCAGGACCTCTAGTTTACTCATCACTATCTCTTTAGTGACAGTGATTTTATCGAGGTCCTCACCTCCCATTTCGTCCATAACATTATTCTTTGGCATATTAGACGTGTCCTCCACCATGAAGACCTGACACAAAATAGTCATTCAATGCTTCATCCATTTCTTTATCACCCAATATCAATTTCCCCTTATCGTCTTCCAAGGGACCTACATTGACTTTAGTCACCCTCTTCCACTTTATATATTTATAAAAACTTTTGCTATCTGTTTTTATATTTTGTGCTAATTTACTTTCATACTCGATCTTCCCTTTCCTTATTTCTTGTTTAGTTGTTCTCTGTTGCTTCTTGAAGTTTTCCCAATCCTCCAGTCTCCCACTACTATTTGCGACTTTGTACACATGAGCTTTTAATTTGATACAGGTCGACATTCTATAATCCAGCACCATTGGGACCTGAGGAGTACCGGATTAGTGAAAATGCCGAATTACAGAAAGATCTCATTAAGCAATAGCTAACCGCCTCATCATACCTTTAAAATATCATGTAAATCAGTACAAGTTAGATAATAGTGAAACAGAAATATTAAATGAGTAGCAAGTGAAATTTTAATAAAGTAATATACTGTACAGGCACAGATAAAATAAAGGGTACAGGTAAACGTACGGGAATTAACTTATACAGAACAGTTGAGAACTTCGGCTTCTAAAGTGAGACGTTTATTATACCTTCAGGCAAAGTTACATGTCTGCAAGTGTGGGATTGTCAGGATCATCGACGTTTTCATCCTGAAAAATGAGTGAAGCATCAGGAACTGGTGCTGAAACTGGCACAACAGTTTCTTCAAATATTGTTGATGTTGGTGGCAGCACATCTGGGTGAGCAGAAGCAGAAGTCGGAGAAAGGAGGTCTTCTATACATCACATTTCACGTGACCGCCAGGCGGCCGGGGATCTTCACTCGCAGTTACTGAGGGAATCCTTGTTAGTTTCTTTTCCTCCGCTGTGTACATACATCTATTGATGCTTCTGGACATATCTTCAGTGATGTTCCTGGAATCATTGGGTGTTTCGGGTCTTTCAACATCATACAACCTCCTCCAGGTGACCCAGCCGGGGCTGATCAGACCCCAGCTTGTGTTCAGTTGGCTAGCTACTTATGACTCCATGGCTCCCCTCGTTTGAGCCACAGCCATCTTGAGGCCCTTTCTGCCGCATCGGTGGTACTGCGGATGGCTCTCCTCTTCCTCTCTCCCTCGATGCCCAAAATGCTGAAGGCTCTAACTAAGGAACGGGCTATGAATCCCCTACAACCAACCTCCACTGGGAGACACCTCGCTCTCCATCCAGCCTGCTGACAGTTGCTGACCAGTCCTGCGTACTTGGAGAGCTTCCTTTCAAAGGCCTCTTCCAAGCTATCTTCCCATGGGACTGTCAGCTCCAGCAGCACCACTTGCTTAGTAGACTCAGACACTAGGACAATGTCTGGTCACAGGGTGGTGGCTGCGATATGGTTGGGGAACTTCAGCTGCCCTTTGAGGTCCACCAACAGCTGCCAGTCCCTTGCAAAGGTCAGAATGCCTGCAGATGTTCTTTTGGTAATATGCTTAAATTCAGCGGGTTGCCACGTCTGATCTGAGGTCGTAGTCAGAAGAGAACGGAGCGCCAGCCGGGCTACGCCGGAGGGCAGTGTGCAACTGCCAGCAGGTGGGCGAGAAGGCGGACCAACCCAGCGTACGTCAGTTCCCCTGCCTCTGGCGGGTGAGACGGGCGGATGCTGGGCGGCTGCACCTCATGCTAATGATATTAATAAATGCAGGAAAACAAGCAGAATTTGCCTTTCTGTGCTTACAAGAATGTGCCAACACGTGAACAGATCTAGCACAACCAAAACAATGCGCAGAAGATTGGTACAGTGGCCTGGGAAATTTGAAATTAGAGTTATGTGGAAAATTTGATATCAGTGCCGGATTATCGAAAGAACCGGATTACAGGTAGTCGGATTAGTGAAGGTCGACTGTACTATCTTTTATTTCTTTAGTTATTCAAGGTTGGCTCTCCCCACACTTACTGTCCTTACTTTTGTCTGGAATATACATTTGTTGAGTATTGTGAAAAATCTCTTTGAACATATTCCATTGTTCCTTAATTGTCCTACCAAATAGCCTGTGCTCCCAATCCACATTAGCCAACTCCTCCCTCATCTCGTTGTAGTCTCCCTTGTTCAAGCATAATACACTAGTTTTAGATCTAACTATTTCATCCTCCATCTGTATGCGAAATTCAATCATACTATGATCACTCTTTCCAAGAGGATCACTGACTACAAGATGGTTAATCTTACCTGTCTCATTGTACAGGACTAGATCTTAGATACTATTTTCCCTTGTAGATTCACTAACATGTAGGTTCACTAAGAAAGCTATCACGGATGCATTCTCTGAAGTCCTCCCTAAGACTTCCTTGACCAACCTAGTTCACCCAATCTATGCGGAAGTTAACCCTTACATACTGTTTGGGTCATATTTGACCCATTTTGAAATTTGACAGCAGTAAAAACCCCCTAAATGCCATTATTTTTCGCCGAAATTTGATGACATTTCCTAAGGTGACCTAAAATGAGCAAAATGAAAATATTTTTTAAAATTTTATACTTTTGTACAGGTGCTACAAATTTTTGTACATTGAGACTGTTCCGGGTCAAATTTGACCCGTATCTATTGAAATGGATATTAAATCTCTGAAACGTTAGTTAAGGACTAAAGTATATTGAGGTTCTTCAGGATCAAATTTGACCTGTCTCTTTTGAAATGGATTTTACATCTCTGAAACATTAACTAAGGATTAATCACCCATTTATTAATGTCAGATAGGCTACTTATACCTTCTATATAGATCTGTGGTTCAAAATTTGGTATAGACACTTGTTATGAGGGGATAAATGGGCCGGGTCAAAGTTGACCTGGACCATACTGTGAAGGTATAGAATATGAACTGTATGTAAGGGCTAAAATCCCCCATGACAACTGCCGTTCCGTTCTTACAAGCCTCAGTTATTTCTTGGTTAATCGCCTCTGCCACTGCAATATAGACAGCACCCACAAGTGACTTTTTCCCTTACTATTCTTAATCTCTACCCAGATGGACTCAACATTCTGCTCTGTAGATCTTATATCGTCTCTCACAATCACCCTGATCTCATCCCTAATCAAGAGCATCACCCCACCTCCTCTGCCTTCCTGCCTATCTTTCCGTATTACCCGATACCCTTGGATATTTAATTCCCAGTCATCCTCACCTTGCAACCAGGTTTCTGTAATGGCCACTAAATCATATGCCTTGGTACTGATCTGTGCCACAAGTTCACTAACCTTGTTTCTAATACTACGGGCATTTAGATAAAGTGCCCTTATACTCATTGTCCTTTTAGAAGCTAGTGACCTATGCGATTTTTGCTTTTTACTTTTATGCTATCTACTCTTTTTTCTTCACTAACTCTCGCTTTGGTCACTGCATCACTTCCCTCTTCTTTTCTGTGTGGGTTCCCATCCTCCTGCCATATTAGTTTAAAGCCTCCCCAACAGCACTAGCAAACATAGTCATAGTCATAGTCGTAGTCATACCTTATTGATCCCAGGGGAAATTGGTTAAATTTTTTATTTTTTTCTCCCTAGGACATTGATCCCAGCCCTGCCCAGATGTAGACCGTCCGGATGGTACTGGTCCCACCTCCTCCAGAAGCGGTTCCAATGCCCCAAGAATCTGAAACCCTCCCTCCTGCACCACCGCTAAAGCCACATATTCATTCTAGCTATCCTGCTATTCCAACTCTGGTTAGCACGTGGCACCGGTAATAATCCTGGGATTATTACCTTTGAGGTCCTACTCTTTAATTGATCTCCTAGCTTCCTAAATTCAGCTTGTAGGACCACATCCCACTTTCTTCCTACACCAAGACAGCTGGCTGCTCACCCGTCCCCTTTCAGAATGCCCTGCAGCCTCTCCGAGACATCTCTGACCCTTGCACCTGGGAGGCAACACACCATATGGGGATCTCCTCTCCTCCTCCGTTGCTCCAAGGAGAAAAGGCCGAGTTCACTCAAACCATTCTCATAAGGCATGCTCCCCAATCCAGGCAACATTGTTGTAAATGCTCTTCTGCACACCACTGCTCATTAATGCAAAGTCATGTGCCTATGACTTTTGCACAGTACTGTGTACACATCATACATGGGTCTATTTAAGGTGGCTTTGCAGGGGTGGACTGACTTGAAGTGCGTCTTCAATGGAAAACTAATTAAAACCAGAACAGTGGGATGGATATTAGCACACTGTGAAGTGACAAGGAATAACAAGCCATGATGTTTAGTTCAAGTAATGATTCAAGTAACTAGCTATAAGTAAACCATGAATAAGAAAATAACATTACACAGACTAGCATGCAAATCAAGAGTGAGGCACAAGACTTGATGAGACAATAATAATATTCTTTTAAACTTGCTTTAGGGCTCCTTGTGATTCAGCACAATTAAAAAGGAGGAATTATATTTGAATTCAAAACATTATAAATAGTTGTCTTTGTCACTTAAGCTTGCAAACATAATCAGCAATCTTCCTCAAGTGCAATTTGCCTAAAACCAGTTCCATGTTCATTGTATTGTAAGTCAAAGATTCAAAGTACATTAGGGTTAGCAACATACATCAAAGTTGCTGGTGAACGCAGCAGGCCAAGCAGCATCTATAGAAAGAGGTGCAGTCGACGTTTCAGGCCTAGACCCTTCGTCAGGACTAACTGAAGGAAGAGTGAGTAAGGGATTTGAAAGTTGGAGGGGGAGGGGGAGATCCAAAATGATAGGAGAAGACAGGAGGGGGAGGGATAGAGCCGAGAGCTGGACAGGTGATAGGCAAAAGGGGATACGAGAGGATCATGGGACAGGAGAACCGGGAAGAAAGACGGGGGGGGGGGTGTCCCAGAGGATGGGCAAGAGGTATATTCAGAGGGACAGAGGGAGAAAAAGGAGAGTGAGAGAAAGAATGTGTGCATAAAAATGAGTAACAGATGGGGTACGAGGGGGAGGTGGGGCCTTAGCGGAAGTTAGAGAAGTCGATGTTCATGCCATCAGGTTGGAGGCTACCCAGACGGAATATAAAGTGTTGTTCCTCCAACCTGAGTGTGGCTTCATCTCCACAGTAGAGGAGGCCGTGGACAGACATGTCAGAATGGGAATGGGATGTGGAATTAAAATGTGTGGCCACTGGGAGATCCTGCTTTCTCTGGCGGACAGAGCGTAGATGTTCAGCAAAGCAGTCTCCCAGTCTGCATCGGGTCTCGCCAATATATAAAAGGCCACATCGGGAGCACCGGACGCAGTATATCACCCCAGTCGACTCACAGGTGAAGTGATGCCTCACCTGGAAGGACTGTTTGGGGCCCTGAATGGTGGTAAGGGAGGAAGTGTAAGGGCATGTGTAGCACTTGTTCCGCTTACACGGATAAGTGCCAGGAGGGAGATCAGTGGGGAGGGATGGGGGGAACGAATGGACAAGGGAGTTGTGTAGGGAGCGATCCCTGCAGAATGCAGAGAGAGGGGGGGAGGGGAAGATGTGCTTAGTGGTGGGATCCCGTTGGAGGTGGCGGAAGTTACGGAGAATAACATGTTGGACCCGGAGGCTGGTGGGGTGGTAGGTGAGGACCAGGGGAACCCTATTCCTAGTGGGGTGGTGGGAGGATGGAGTGAGAGCAGATGTACGTGAAATGGGGGAGATACTTTTAAGAGCAGAGTTGATAGTGGAGGAAGGGAAGCCCCTTTCTTTAAAAAAGGAAGACATCTCCCTCGTCCTAGAATGAAAAGCCTCATCCTGAGAGCAGATGCGGCGGAGACGGAGGAATTGCGAGAAGGGGATGGCGTTTTTGCAAGAGACAGGGTGAGAAGAGGAATAGTCCAGATAGCTGTGAGAGTCAGTAGGCTTATAGTAGACATCAGTGGATAAGCTGTCTCCAGAGACAGAGACAGAAAGATCTAGAAAGGGGAGGGAGGTGTCGGAAATGGACCAGGTAAACTTGAGGGCAGGGTGAAAGTTGGAGGCAAAGTTAATAAAGTCAACGAGTTCTGCATGCGTGCAGGAAGTAGCGCCAATGCAGTTGTCGATGTAGCGAAGGAAAAGTGGGGGACAGATACCAGAATAGGCACGGAACATAGATTGTTCCACAAACCCAACAAAAAGGCAGGCATAGCTAGGACCCATACGGGTGCCCATAGCTACACCTTTAGTTTGGAGGAAATGGGAGGAGCCAAAGGAGAAATTATTAAGAGTAAGGACTAATTCCGACCCCATCTGTTACTCATTTTTATGCACACATTCTTTCTCTCACCCTCCTTTTTCTCCCTCTGTCCCTTTGAATATACCTCTTGCCCATCCTCTGGGTCACCCCCCCCCCCAGTCTTTCTTCCCGGATCTCCTGTCCCATGATCCTCTCGTATCCCCTTTTGCCTATCACCTGTCCAGCTCTCGGCTCTATCCCTCCCCCTCCTGTCTTCTCCTATCATTTTGGATCTCCCCCTCCCCCTCCAACTTTCAAATCCCTTACTCACTCTTCCTTCAGTTCGTCCTGACGAAGGGTCTCGGCCTGAAACGTCGACTGCACCTCTTTCTATAGATGCTGCTTGGCCTGCTGCGTTCACCAGCAACTTTGACGTATGTTGCTTGAATTTCCAGCATCTGCAGAATTCCTGTTGTTAGGGTTAGCAAGCTGTGTTGGCGCCAGAAGCAAGCGGGCTGCCCAGTACAGAATTCGTTGATTTGATTTGATACAAATGATACATTTCACTGCGCGTTTTGATGTTTTCATATACGTGTGATAAGTAAAGATATTCTTTATCTTCAGGAATGGTAATATAAAATTGTTCAGTTCAGTATTGCGTTCTGAGAATTGTAAAATGCTTGGTCAGGTGAGGTGCTGCTCCTTGAGGCTCCTTGAGTCATCATTACGTGCTGTGTCGTTCCATGAGTATCAATGTAAAACAAATGAAGACAATGAGGTCAGGGTGGAAAGTTAAAGTGGGAGGCAACAGGGAGCTCAGGGTCACAACTATAGACTGAACAGAGGTGTTTTGCAAAGTGGAGAGCTAATCAGTGTTTGGACACCATCCCTGCTTTAATATCGTGCTGAAACACTTGTGTCAACGACTAACACAGTCCAAGAATGTGCTGGGGGCAGCCAGCAGGAGTTGAGCTGCTTCCAGTGCCAATATAGCATGCCCACAACTCACTGACTTGTATGTCTTTGGGATGTAGGAGGAAACTTGGAGCTCCTGGAGGAATTCCATGGAGTCACGGGGAGAATGGACAAATTCCTCACTGACAACGGCAGATATCAAACCCGGGTCGCAGGTGCTGTAAAGTGTTACACTAGCCACTACTCTACCATGCCACCCTGACTTTGAACTTGTGAAAGGAATTGAAGGTCCAACTGAGTAATAGTAATCTCCAATTCACCCTCTGTCAGAGGAACAAAATTAATTCATACTGTTCAGAAACATCACTGTTTCATTGATAACAGTTGACATTGTGATCTAGATTAGATTAGGAATAATATATGGAAGAGTCCAAGTGTGGATGTCTCAGAAACATCCTTGTCAATCTTCCATAACATGGGAATCTTATGGAGCCCTAAAGCATTGCAGCGACTTCCAACCCTGAGAAATCTGCTACCGACCCTGTGCCATATTAGACAGGGATATCTTCAGCAACTAGTCATCTGCAGCAGATCAAGGCAAGTAATTTGCATTTACTTCACTTAAATGAGTTAATTTAAATGTATTTAATTGTTTTGATGTGTTTTCTGGCGCTCTAAGTGCTTTAACTATTTTAAATTTTTCTTAAGAGGTTGCAATCATTTTGACAGCCTGCGGACATACCTTAACTCATTGGCAAAGTGCTTGTGTGAGATACCAGGTGGAAGGAGATGCCGTGTGTAGAGTGTTGCTGATCAGATCAGAATCAACTTGAATCAGCAAGGATTCACCATGGGTACGTGCATAAGATGCAGGAGGAACTCAGCAGATCAGGCAGCATCTATGGAGAGGAATAATCAATCGACCTTTCAGGCCGAGACCATTCATCAGGATTTGTGTGTGTGTGTGTGTGTGTGTGTGTGTGTGTGTGTGTGTGTGTGTGTGTGTGTGTGTTTGTGTGTTGCCCTAGATTTATTTCCAGCATCAGAAGTATCTCGAGGGCAGTGCAGTGGCACACCCAGTGGAGCTGCTGCTTCACAACACTGTTTACCCCACCAGCTTTTATCAATGCATAGTCAAAAACTTTACATCTGGGTTCAAGAACTGTAGAGAGCTATGGACACAGCTCAGCACATCACAGATCCACTCTCCCCTCCATGGACTCTGTCTACCCTTCTCACTGCTTCAGTAGAGCAACCAGCATAATCAAAGACCTTTGAGTTTCTTTCAGGTGGCCATTTCCTCCAAAGATGTTCATATGGTTGGTTAAACAGTTGCTGTAAATTGTTCTTCATGTGTAGGTAAATTGGAAATTTGGTTTATTATATCAAGGTATGGTGAAAACACTTTGTTCTGCATATCATCGAGACAGGCAATTTCATTACAATAGTGCATTGAGGTCGTACAAGGGAAAGCAGTAACAGAATGAAGAATAAAGTGTTACACTTATAGGGAAAGTGCAGTGCTGACAGACAAAGAGGCACAAGGCCATACAAAGGCAGATTCGGAGGTCAAGAGTCTATCCTGTTGTAGCAAAGCATCAAAGCTGCCTTTGAGGTTGGTGGTACACCCTTTCAGGCTTTTGTAACTTCTACCTGACTGAAGAAGGGAGAAGAGTGAATGCCCTGGGTGAGTGAGATCTTCAATTGTGTTGCCTGCTTTACTGAGGCAGCAAGAAGTGCGAACAGAGTCAATGGAAGGGTGGCTGATTACATGAAGTGATAAGCTGTATCCACAACTCTCTGCAGCTGCCACAGCAAGTCGTAATGCTTCTGGATAGGATGCTTTCTATGGTGCATTGATAAAAATTGGTGATGGTCAGAGGCGATGTGCTAAATTTCTTTAGACTCCTGGGCAGAATTTGTGAGTAAGTTGATGAGAATGTGGGGAGAACCAAAATGAGATGAGTGCAAATGGGTGGTTGGCATTAGGTGTGGACTTAATGGCTGTAGTAATGCACATGGCACTCTGGAATTTTCCAGGAAATTTGGAGCCAATGCTCTTGTTTTAATATACAGCTCAAGGCTAGACATCCATGAAGTACTGTGGACCACCAGAAGAAATGTACACCACCAAAATCCATAACCTCTTGGTTTGGCATATCCTTTACTGTAACATTACTATCCAGCCAGGCAGTTACCCCTGGTTCAATGAGCAGTGTAGAGGGACATGCAGTAAGCATCTCTTTTTTTAGAAATAGCTGACCTTCTGGAGAAGCTACAAGGCACAAATGCTAACGCACATCAATGGCATCCAATATGCAGACCTAAGCAACCTCCTAACCAATGGATTGGATCAAATGTCTGTGTAACGTGCCACAATAAGTTGAAAATGCTGGTGAACAATTAAGCAACCAATAGAACATAAGGACATAAGAAGTAGGAGCAGGAGTTGCCCATCTGACCAATCAAGCCTGCACCACCATTCAATATAATTATGGCTGATCTGGCCATGCATGGACTCAACTACACCTATCAGTCTTTTTCCCAATAATGCTTAGATCCTCTGTTATGCAAAAATCCATCTAACAGAGTTCCAAATATATTTAACAAGTTGGTCAATAGGATGAGGAGGCTGCAGAATCAGGGAGTCACAAAAGCATAGAAGTGGGCCCTTCCCTCTATTCCCATTCGCACAGAGCATCAAGCAACATTTATATGAATTTCACTGACTTTCCCATCAAATCCCATAGATCCTACTGCTCCCAACACACAGGAGACAATTTGTGCAGCCAATTAGTCTCCAAACTAACACGTCTTTGGGATGTGGTAGGAAGCCAAAGCTCCTAGAGGAAGCCCACACGTTCACAGGGAGAACTTGCAAACTCAGATTCATATTTTTTTGATGTGCTTTGAAACTGTGTCATTTGCTTTAACAACCAGCACAACCTAAGGATGTGCTGGGGGCAGACTTCAACTGCGGCCACATATTCTGACGCCAGCATCGCATGCCCCCCATTTTTACAGAACAGCGGCTAAACAACAACAGCAAAACAAGCCTCTTTCCTCCCTCCCACCCACCTACCAACCCACACACTGACAATCCTGCATCCCCAGGACAGGACAGACCCCATCTGAACCTTCAGCCCCATTAGACTCACAAGCTCACAAAGATCAGACCTCAGATTTCCCGAGTGGTAAACTTCATTCTGCATTGCTATTGTTGGACTTATTTTACCTGAATGCTCTGTGCAATGATTTGATTGGTGTTAACCATATGCAATACAAGCTCTACATCATATTTTGGTTCAGGAACAGTTATCACCCGTAAACCACCAGGCTCTTGAACCAATGGGGTTAACTTCATTCAACTCACTGAACTGTTCCCACGACCTATAGATTCACATTCAAGGCCTCTTCATCTCGTTCTCAATTCTTATTGCTTATTTTTTCTCTCTATATTTCATACAGATATCGATGCTGTTCATTGACTGTAACTCAGCATTCATCACCATCGTTCCCACAATCCTGATTGAGAAGTTACAGAACCTGGGCCTCTGTATCTCCCTCTGCAATTGGATCCTTGACTTCCTGACCATAAGACCACAAACTGTGCAGCTTGGTGATAATATCTCCTCCTCGCTGACGATCAACATTGGTGCACCTCAGGGGTGTGTGCTTATCCCACTGCTCTACTCTCTCTATACCCATCACTGTGTGGCTAAGTATAGCTCAAATACCATCTATAAATTTGCTGATGATACAACCATTGTTGGTAGAATCTCAGATGGAGACGAGAGAGCATACAGGAGCAAGATATGCCAACTAGTGGAGTGGTATAGCAGCAACAACCTTGTACTCAACCTCAGTAAGATGAAAGAGCTGATTGTGGACTTCAGGAAGGGTAAGGCAAAAGAACACAAACCAATCCTCATAGAGGTATCAGAAGGGGAGAGAGTGAGCACTTTCAAGTTCCTGGGTGTCAAGATCTCTGAGGATCTAACCTAGTCCCAACGTATTAATGTAGTCATAAAGAAGGCAAGACAGTGCCTATAATTTATTAGGAGTTTGAAGAGATTTGGTATGTCAACAAATACACTCAAAAACTTCTATAGATGTACCATGGTGAGAATTCTGACAGGCTGCATCTCTGTCTGGTATGGGGTGGGGGGCTACTGCACAGGACTGAAAGAAGCTGCAGAGGGTTGTAAATTTAGTCGACTCCATCTTGGGTACTAGCCTATACTCAGGACATCTTCAAGGAGCGGTGTCTTAGAAAGGCAGCATTCATATTAAGGACCTCCAGCACCCAGGGCATGCCCTTTCCTCACTGTTACCATCAGGTAGGAAGCACTGAAGCCTGAAGGCACACACTCAGCAATTCAGGAACAGCTTCTTCCTCTCTGCCATCCGACTCCTAAAATCATGAACACTACCTCACTTTTTTAATATATATTATTTCTGGTTTATTTGCACAATTTTTAATCTATTCAATATACGTATGAATCTACCTTAGGCACAATTATAATACAAAATACGTACCGATGTGAGTTCTGCTCCCAAGTACATTTCAAAGCACATGTGTAATGTGCAATGCTTTAAAGAGACAAACGAGAGATCTCACAATCTCCCCTGCTCAACACACCAAGCAAATCCTGAGAAAGCTGACAATTCAGAATCAGAGCTTTCTATAACGTATGGTTAAAGCACTCACATAGAGAGTGGAGGCAAACCAGACAAATTGAACACTCAGTGGCCTCTTTATTTGGTATCACCTGTACCTCCTGCACCTGTGCCACCTGTACCTAATAAAGTGACCACAGTGTATATGTTTGTGGTCTTCTGTAGCTGTAGCTCATCCATTTTAAGGATTGACTGTTTGCTTTTCTGCACATCACTGTTGTAATGTGTGGTTATTTGAGTTACTATCACCTTCCTGTCAACTTAAACTAGCTTGGCCATTCTCTTCTGAACTTTTTTATTAAGAAGACATTTTCTCCCACAGAACTGTGGTTCACTGTAAATATTTTTGTTTCTCACACCATTCTCTGTAAACTCTAGAGAATTTTGTGCATAAAAACTCCATCTGGCGCCAACAGTCATTCCACAGTCAAAGTAATTTACATCATATTTCTTCTCCATTCTGATGTTTCCAGTGAAATGATGCATTCTGGTGTTCTAGGTGAAGAAGTATAAACAATATTCATTAATCTAATATTAAAGAAGGAATAATGACTTTTAATAAATCCAGTCTGGTCAACAGAAATAATTTGAGGCAAATTATTATTTCAGTCTAGTTGCCAGTATTTTAGAAAAAATCTTGGAATCCACATTCAGCAAGTATATAGGCCTATATGATGCACATTCAGTAGGATCCTCATCTTTTTAAAGAATTAGGGAAATAGACGCTCGATAAAAAGATTGTGGTAATTTACCTATAAATACAGCATCCTTAAAGATTCTACATAACCAAGGAGAAAGTATAGTAGAAAAGGATTTTAAAAATTCTACTGTATAGCCGTCTGGACCAGGTGCTTTACCTGAATTCATCGAGAAAATAGCATCCTTTATTTCTTCTTCCGTAATAGGTGCATCTAATTTTAAACGTTCATTGGGTGATAATTTCGGAATATTCAGTGTCCTTAAAAATTCATGCATTATAGTGAGGTCATCAGGAAATTCTGATTGATATAAAGAAGTATAAATTTCTTGGAAGGATTTATTTATCTCATCATGATCAACCGTCAGAGTACTATCTCTTTTACGAATCTTAATGATCTGGCATTTAACCGAAGCAGTTTTCAGTTGATTAGCTCGTAATTTACCAGGTTTATCACCATGTATATAAAACTGACTCCTAGTTTTAATTAATTGATTTTCAATCGAGGATGTTAGTAATAGACTATGCTCCATTTGAAGTTCGACTCTCTCTTTATAAAGCTCCTTACTGGGAGCAATAGAATATTTCTTGTCAATTTCTTTAATCTTGTCAGCCAGCATAAGTATTTCATTATTAATTCGTTTCTTTCAGTCCAGCAGAATATGAAATAATTTGTCCACCGATATACGCTTTAAAAGTATCTCATAATACCCTGCTGGAAATTTATTTCCTAAAATTCGTGGAAAAGAAAAAGTCAATCTGTTCCTCAATAAAATTAACAAAGTACGAGTCCTGAAGCAGAGTGGTATTGAACCGCCATTGTCTAGTACTAGAAGATGTATCCATTAACTTAACAGATAGTTTCAATGGTGCATGATTGGAAATAGCAATGGAATCATAGTTGCAATCAATAACAAATGGAATTAATCGAGAGTCAATAAAGAAGTAATCAATTCTAGAATAATGATGATATACATGAGAAAAGAATGAAAACTCTTTATCCTTGGGATGTAGAAATCTCTAAATTTCTGAAAGTAGAGAGTCAACCGTAAAAGAATTGATAAGATGAGCTGATTTGTTCGGGAGTGCCTGATTAGACGTAGATCTATCCATCGAGCGATTTAAACAACAGTTAAAATCTCCACCCATTATCAACATATAATGTTGACAACATATAATTTAAATTAGGAAGGGATGTAAAAAGATGCTTAAAAATTCAGGATAATCAACATTTGGAGCATAAACATTGACCATAACAACTTTTTTGTTAAAGAGCAAACTAGTAATTAACAAAAATCTACCATTCGGATCTGAAATAGTCTTCCAAAACCTAAAAAAACATTGATTATCCTCTTTCCTCACATGAGTTTCTTGTGCAAAGATGATATGAGCATTCATTCTATGGAATACTTTAATTTTTTTTCCCGTTTATTTGGATGGTTTAAACCGTTTGTATTCCAAGAAACAAAATTAATAATCTTATCCATAGTACTAAAATCGAGCATATGGTACATAAAGGGTTAACCAGAATGCAAACTTATGACCGCGGAAGAGGAAGAAAGGTTCAAAGAGGAACCGGAAGTTATGACATTTCGGACATTTTAGTAGTTTCAAATCAGCCCATTTGAAAAAATCTAAACTTAAAATAAAAATAGAAATACCCCCTCCCCCACCCACAAAAACCCGAAAAAAAGGCAAGAGACTGTCAATGCCGATTCTATGATTCTGTTTTTTTTTTACTTTTTTTTACTTTTAATGTTTCTGTTTCTGAAAGTAATTAAGTAGCATTGCACTGTACTGATGCCACAAAGAAGAACAAGTTTCAAGACATATATGAGTGATGATAAACTTGATTCTGATATGGGTCTCCATTGTGGACTGAGTGGGAAGGGGACAAGAAGAGGGGAATCATGATTGGGGAAAGGGGAAGGGAGAGGGGAGGGAGTGGGAAGCACCAAAGACACATTCTGTAATGATCAATAAACCAATTGTTTGGAATTAAATGACTTGTTTGGTGTCTCAGGGTTGGGTATATCTACACCAGCTCACATCCAAGCCTGACATTCTTCCTCTACTATCACTCCCACACCTCTCCTGTAGCGGCCCACCTTCCCAGTATCCTTTATCCTGCCAGATTTACAAACTCAATCTATGCTCAACATTGACAAATACAGTACTGTACAAAAGTTTTAGGCACCCTAGCTCATACATATGTGCCAAAGACTTTTGCACTGTACTGTATTTGTCAACATGGAGTGGAGAGTGCTTTTGCAAATCTGGCAGGAGCAAAGATGTTGGGAATGGTGAGGGTGGAGCATCACAGGAGGGGTGTGGGACAGGTGGCAGAGAAGGAGTGCCGGGGTAGTAAGGTGGCGAGGTTGCCGACACACCAAGCACTGAGACACCAGACAAGCTCATTTCATACAAAACAATTGGTTTATTGATCATTACAATAAATGATCCCACTGCTTCCCACTGCCGCCACTCTCCCTTCCTCTGTTCACAAATATGGTTCTTCCATGGCCTTCTGTCCTCTTCTATTAGATTCCCCCTTCTCCAGCCCTTTACCAAACAGCTTCCCAGCTCTTTACTTCACCTCCCTCCTCCTGGTTTTACCTACCAGCTTGTGTTTCCCCCTTCCCTCCCCCCCACCTTTTAACTCTACTCTTCATCTTTTTTCTCCAGTCCTGTTGAAGGGTCTCGGCCCAAAATGTTGAATGTACTCTTTTCCGTAGATGTTGCCCGGCCTGCTGAGTTCCTCCAGCATTTTGTGTGTGTTTCTCTGTATTTCCAGCATCTGCAGGATCTCTTGTCTTTGTAATTTGCTTCCCCTGTACAAGTTTAAATCATTTCTTTGAATGGAGACTAAAGCTATATTCTAGGTGAATTCTCACCAGTATCCTGCAGAATTGTATATAAACTTAACAATTCTTAATCTCCATATTCTTTACAAGATTGTTTACAATATGGCATGTATGGGGTCTTCAAGGACTGGCAGCACCACTGATGGGAAGGGGCTTGTAATGTCTTACCTGGGCAGCTCACTTGCCTTAGGTCCCCACTGGACACTCAGCTCCCACCCGTCGTGGTGGGTGAGGAAGAGGAAGAGGAAGAGGAAGAGGAAGAGGAAGAGGAAGAGGAAGAGGAGGAGGAGGAGGAGGAGGAGGAGGAGGAGGAGGAGGAGGAGGAGGAGGAGGAGGAGGAGGAGGAGGATGAGGAGGAGGAAGAGGAGGAGGAGGAGGAGGAGGAGGAGGAAGAGGAAGAGGAAGAGGAAAAGGAAGAAGAAGAAGAAGAAGAAGAAGAAGAAGATCTTTGTTGTCATTGTTGTGGAGCAATGAAACACAGTTTAGCAGCTCAACTTTTTGCAGCATGACAAAGAATATATACATAAAATAAACTCTAAAACCTCAGGAGTGCAGTCCAAAATTAATAATATATGGATGGGGGTGGGGGTAGGACTATTGCACACCTGCCATTCCTGGAAGTACGATGCATTTAGCTGCCGCCGTCTTAGGAGGGGGGCAGGAGAAGGGAAGGGGGTGTTATACGTTTCACTGCTTGTGGGTAGAAGCTGTTAAGGAGTCTCTTTGGTTTTGTCCTTAATGCTCTGCATCTCTTCCCAGAAGGTAGAGGGGAAAAGAGGTGATGTCCAGGATGAGTGGGATCCTTGAAATACAAGTAGCCTTCTTTTGAAGTCTGCCAGTATAAATGTCTCTGAGGGAGGGTAATGTTGTGCCAATAACCTGCTCTGCTACCCTCACCACCCGCTGCAAGTCCTTCCCGTTCTGTTCTGTGCAGCTGGCAAACCACACTGTACAGCAATACGTCAGGAGGCTCTCTATAGTTGTCCGATACAAGTTGATCAGCAGGTGATTAGGGAGGAGAGCGTGCTTTAGCTTCCTTAGGAAGTAGAGCCACTGTTGGGCCTTCCCCACCTGATAAGAGATATGGGCAGTCCAGGTGAGGTCAGCCGACATGTGTACGCTGAGGAACTTGAAACTCTCTACTCTCTCCACCTCTTTCCCGTATATGTGCAGAGCAGAGTGCTCGACGTGCTTTGATTTCCTGAAGTCTACTATCAGCTCCTTGGTTTTTGTGATGTTCAAGTCCAGGTTATTATGACAACCTCATTCTGTCAAATGCTGTACCTCCTCCCTATAGGCTGTCTCATCACAGTCTGATATGATACCTATTAGGGTGGTATGTCAGCAAATTTGACAATGTTGTTGGTGGAGTGAATGGTAGAGCAGTCACGGGTGAAAAGAGAATAGAGGATGGGGCTGAGAACACACCCCTGTGGTGTACCGGTGTTCAGGATGAGAGTAGATGATATGCGTTCTCCCATCCTGACATTTTGGGGTCTGTTACTCAGAAAATCCAGTATCCATGAGCACAGTGAATAGCCAAGGCCCAGGTTGCTCAGTTTCTGCACCTGTTTGTAGGGGATGACTGTATTAAAAGCTGAGCTGTAGTCCAGAAACAGCATTCTTACATAGGTGTTACCCTGATCCAGGTTTGTAAGGGCTGTGTGGAGAGCTGTGATGACTGCATCCTCTGTCGATCTGCTTGCACGATACGCAAACTGGTATTTATCAAGGTCAGCAGGTATGGCAGACTTAATATAAGACAGTACGAGTCTCTCAAAACATTTCATGATGATAGGAGTTAGAGCAACTGGGCGATAGTCATTAAGGCAGTTCACTGTACTTTTCTTTGGTAGGGGTATTATTGTGGCTGACTTAGGGCAGGTGGGGACTACAGACTGTAGTAGCGAGAGGTTGAAGATGGTAGTAAATACTCCCGCTAGTTGATTTGCGCAGTCCTTAATTCCGGTGACCCCAGAATGCAGGGCGGATCTGACCTGGTCTTGGTGTAATTGTACAGGGTCATCCTCCACTGTTAGTGCTGACTGGATGCCAACTTCTCCATTCTGACTGTCAAAGCGAGAAAAGAACTGTGACAATGTTCATACTCCATTACATTACTTCTACAAGCAGGCTAAACCAAGTGAGCATAGCCAGTGGGCCTCCTATCCGGGTGAAATAGCGACATGTCTACCAGCAGGCGAAGTCAGCTCTGACGGACAGGGCAGATGAGATGAACGCTGAGATCCAATAGCCAGGAAGGCAGTGCACTAATGCTTTGCAGAGAGCAAATGGGATGACAAGCCACAGAAAAAGTCATGGACATCTACTGCAACCAAAGAAGACCCCAGTTGTGGAAACTACTCATCACTGGCCCAGCTTTTGCACATCAAAATAACTCTCCCACTCAGGTTTCTTCAAGCGAATCTGAAATGCACAAATCTAAATGTAATCAGCGGATATGACAGACAATGAATCAATCAATCAATCATCAGCCTTTACAATAGGTGAGCATTTTATACACTTTCATAATTACTTGCTGAACTTGCTTGCAAAGGTTGTTTTAATGTTTCATATATTGGAATCCTGACATCTATCTGTACCACAATATTCTCCAGTCTTATACTATTCAAATAGTATTTTGTTTTAGGATTCTTTCTTTGAAAATAGATAACCTCACATATCCCCTTGTTATTTTACACAATTACTTAACCATTCCATATCTCTTTGCAGTCTCTTCTGGAAAAAAGATTATGAGAGAAAGCTGGCAGGGAACATAAAAACTGACTGTATAAGCTTTTATAGATATGTGAAAAGAAAAAGATTGGTTAAGACAAATGTAGGTCCCCGACAGACAGAAACAGGTGAATTGATCATGGGGAACAAGGACATAGCAGACCAACTGAATAACTACTTTGGTTCTATCTTCACTAAGGAGGACATAAATAATCTTCCAGAAATAGTAGGGGACTGAGGGTCTAGTGAGATGGAGGAACTGAGGGAAATACATGTTAGTAGGGAAGTGGTGTTAGGTAAATTTAAAGGATTAAAGGCAGATAAATCCCCAGGGCCAGATGGTCTGCATCCCAGAGTGCTTAAGGAAGTAGCCCAAGAAATAGTGGATGCATTAGTGATAATTTTTCAAAACTCTTTAGATTCTGGATTAGTTCCTGAGGATTGGAGGGTGGCTAATGTAACCCCACTTTTTAAAAAAGGAGGGAGAGAGAAACCGGAGAATTATGGACCGGTAAGCCTGACATCGGTGCTGGGGAAACCGCTATAGTCAGTTATCAAAGATGTGATATCAGCACATTTGGAAAGCGGTGAAATCATCGGACAAAGTCAGCATGGATTTATGAAAGGAAAATCATGTCTGACGAGTCTCATAGAATTTTTTGAGGATGTAACTAGTAGAGTGGATAGGGAAGAACCAGTGGATGTGGTATATTTGGATTTTCAAAAGGTTTTTGACAAGGTCCCACACAGGAGATTAGTGTGCAAACTTAAAGCACACGGTATTGGGGGTAAGGTATTGATGTGGATAGAGAATTGACTGGCAGACAGGAAGCAAAGAGTGGGAATATACGGGACCTTTTCAGAATGGCAGGCAGTGATTAGTGGGGTATCGCAAGGCTCAGTGCTGGGACCCCAGTTGTTTACAATATATATTAATGACTTAGACGAGGGAATTAAATGCAGCATCTCCAAGTTTTCAGATGACACGAAGCTGGGCGGCAGTGTTAGCTGAGAGGAGGATGCTAAGAGGATGCAGGATGACTTGGATAGGTTAGGTGAGTGGGCAAATTCATGGCAGATGCAATTTAATGTGGATAAATGTGAGTTTATCCACTTTGGTGGTAAGAACAGGAAAACAGATTATTATCTGAATTGTGGCCAATTAGGAAAAGGGGAGGTGCAACGAGACCTGGGTGTCATTGTACACCAGTCATTGAAAGTGGGCATGCAGGTACAGCAGGCGGTGAAAAAAGCGAATGGTATGCTGGCATTCGTAGCAAGAGGATTCGAGTACAGGAGCAGGGAGGTTCTACTGCAGTTGTACAAGGCCTTGGTGAGACCACACCTGGAGTATTGTGTGCAGTTATGGTCCCCTAATCTGAGGAAAGACATTATTGCCATAGAGAGAGTACAAAGAAGGTTCACCAGATTGATTCCTGGGATGGCAGGACTTTCATATGATGAAAGACTGGATCGACTAGGCTTATACTCACTGGAATTTAGAAGATTGAGGGGGGATCTTATTGAAACATATAAAATTCTAAAAGGATTGGACAGGCTAGATGTAGGAAGATTGCTCCCGATGTTGGGGAAGTCCAGAACAAGGGGTCATAGTTTAAGGGTAAAGGGGAAGCCCTTTAGGACAGAGATGTGGAAAAACTTTCACACATAGAGTGGGGAATCTGTGGAATTCTCTGCCACAGGAGACAGTTGAGGCCAGTTCATTGGCTATATTTAAAAGGTAGTTAGATATGGCCCTTGTGGCTAAAGGGATCAGGGGGTATGGGGAGAAGGCAGGTATAGGGTTCTGAGTTGGATGATCAGCCATGATCATACTGAATGGCGGTGCAGGCTCGAAGGGCCGAATGGCCTACTCCTGCACCTATTTTCTATGTTTCTATGTTTTCTATGTTTCTTCGTAACTTCCACAAAACTTGTATCAAAGCAAATTAAGCCAAGCACACTTAGCCCCTTTCATCAAAGTTAATTAATGTGGTTTATAATTAACTGAGGCCCCAGTGTTAGTGGTCTAAATATACTGTACTTAACAAATTCTTAAGCACATAGAAAAAGTTAGGGTGCTTAAGACTTTTGCACAGTACTGTAGTAATTTTAAGTATAGCACTGTACTGTCGCCACAAAAACACTAATTTCATGTCATATTTGAGTAATGATAAACCTGATTCTGATATGGGTCTCTACTGTGGACTGAGAGTGGGAAGGGGGCAGGAAGTTTGGGAGGGAGTGAGCAGCAAGTGAAACATTCTGTTATGATCAAATGACCTTACCTTGTGTCTCAGAGCTGGGTGCATCTTCAGTCGTGCTATCCCACCCCCCCGGCAAAACCTCTCTATCACCTGTCCCACACCCTCACCATTCCCAACATCCTTTGCTCCTGCCAGACTCTCCACTCCACATTGAGAAATAAAGTACTGTACTGTGCAAAAGTCTTTAGCACCCTAGTGCTCTCTCTCTCTGTGTGTGTGTGTGTGTGTGTGTGTGTGTGTGTGTGTGTGTGTCTAAGCCTTTTGTACAATATTGTATAGTACTCAAAATAGTGGTAACATGTGCCAATGGGATGGTGAAGAAGGCTTCTGGCATGCTGACTTCATAATAGTGAAATCATTCAAGTCAAATATGATGTGCTCCAGAGGGTCTGTCTATTGCTGGGTCTCCAGGTGGCTGTAGAGGCCAATCCAGGATCCACATGCTCTAGTGCAGTGTGGGAAGAGTAAGTATTGGCTGTAGTTGGGTCTTTTAGTTGTTCAGTCTCTCCATTTACAGCCGCCGCTTAGTTCTCTGCAGCATGGCAGAGGTCGATCTCACATAGTGCAGCTCCCTCTTAAAATGATTTCCTCTAGATGTATCTGTTGAGTGTGATGTCTTCCCAGTTTTTAGATGTAACGTTTAATTTCTTCAGGCTGATTTTTGATGTTACTTTTGAAAACTTTCCTTTTCCCTGCAGAGGCTCACTGACCTTCCTTCAAATGGGAGTAAAGGGATAGGTCTGAGTAGAAAATAGAAAATTTAGGACATAATGTAGCAACTGATTCGGTCGCACTTGGAGTATTGTATGCTGGTTGTGTTGATGAGCGTGCAGGGAAGTCATCACCAGGAAGTTGTCTGCATAGTTAATCACATGTGAAGTTCTCTGTGAATGCGCAAGATATTAATAACAATTTAATGGGAATGATGTTCTCCAGTATTTGCTCACAGAAATATAAAGCAGCATTTGTTTTAAGAAACCATCTGTGATAATTAAACAGTAAAATACAGACTGAAAGTAAGGCTTCATCAGATGAATTTGCAGAGTGGAAAAGATGATTCCTCTAAGAGTATTTTCACCGGGGGAAGTCTGGTTTTGATGATAGACAAGGTCCTGAAGAACTAAATCATAAACAAGTGGTATTGAGATGAGAAACAATAAGTCCATTCCAAAACTTATCCCATGGCATTAAAAGCCTTAACAGAAGGCAGAAGAGCTAGTTGTAACTATTACTAGAGGTCTGGGATAAAACAGTGGGGGAAGAGAACCTATGGGGGAAGATTGGTCATTAGGCCTACAGGAGAAACTATCAGGAGCAAATTATTCTGTTCTCTTCTGCATTTGATTGACTCAGATGGGTTTTGAGGAGCCACAGCTTTTTGAGAGATTGGTATAAAAATATAAAAGAAGAAATATCGAGAACATTCATTTGGGCCAAAGGCCTGTTTCTGTACAATACAGCTCTGAGATTCAATGACTCAGTGGCCTTAGCATCAACAAATCTGGAGGCCAACAGTTGACAAGGAAGAAGAGGAACCTTTTCCTGGACATGAGCAGCTCAGAAACAAGCCACTAACACTTAACCTTTAGCTTACCAGTCCAACAATGTTGACCTAATCCAACCACATAGATTCCATGACCAAGAAAGCTCAGCAAAGCCTCTTCTTCCTCAGAAGGCTAAAAAATTTTGATATGTCCACATCAACACTTATCAGTAGATAACATATTTGGATACATCATAGCTTGGTATGGCAGTTGCTCTGCCCAAGACCACAAGAAAATTCAGTGATGTAGACAAATGTGGAGGCCAGCCATTCCTCCATAGACTCTCCATTCTACTCTCTGCTTCAATAAAGCAGCCAGCATAATCAAAAACCACACCATCCATCCCAAGCATTCTCTCTTCTCCCCTCTCCCATCAGGCAGAAGATACAAAAGCCTGAAAGCACATACCACCAGGCTCAATGACAGCTTCTACCCCACAATTATAAGACTGTTACTTCCTAGTTTAACCACTTGGAATCTTGACTTCACAATCTATCTTGTTATGATCTTGCACCTTCTTGTTTACCTGCATTGTGCTTTGTCCGGTCTCTACACATTTCCATCCTCTATCAAGAAGGCCTTAAATCCATCCGCTTCTTTCTCAGCAAAAGAACCAACCAGTTCCTCTCCACCACCACCCTGCTCCATCTGGCCTTCAATCTTGTGCTTTCTCTGTAAATGTTACATTTTATTCCGTGTTATGATATTGCTTTATCTTGTTCTAACTCTATGCACTGTATGCAAGTCAAGTGGTTCACTGTATCTTGGTACAATTCCAATTTCAATAATGAATTGTTTAAGGAGAATAAATAAATGTGGTTTGCAGCAAGCCAAATATATGAAGTATTTTATTTCCTCCAATTGATCTAATGTCTATGTTTTATCATCAACACTTGGTTGGGAAGGTTGTCAAAGATACTTTGGGTATGTTGCTGTTGTACATTTTGCTGATGGCACACCTTGCAACCTATGTGCTGTTGTATTGGGGTGTAGAATGGTCATTTTTCTTGTAGTTTGACTTTGCTTCACCACTTTTTAAAGGTTTTTCCATTCTTGAGCATTGGTGTTTCTATGCCAGGCTGTGATGAAACCAATCAGGATACCCCCCTTAAATCAGAAGTCTTAAAATCACTTTCATTAAAATGAAAGTGTGAAATCAATTTAGGAGATTACTTCCAGGACCTGAGGGCCTGAGTTAAAGGGAGAAGCTGGGGGACTTTATTCCCTGGACAATCGGACACTGAGAGGTGGCCTTAAAGAGGTGTGCACAATCATGAGAGGCTTTTGGATTGGGGTGTAGAATTATCACTTTCCTTGTAGCTTAACTCTCCTATGCTTGCTTGTATTTTTATACGATTGCCTATAAATGTGTAATTTTTCAGTAAGTTTTGCTGTAATTATGGTACAGTTACTTCTGTATTTTTCTAAAAAACGTCTTAGTTTTCAGTATCAAGTGTCACTCCACCTGAATCTGACTATGTTATAGGTGAATTATCATCACTGTAATTCTGTTTATATCTAGTCTGAGTATGAGATAACCATCTCTTTCCTTTATCTTTTCTTTGTTCTCTCAACTTCTCTCTCTTGCTTATTTTCTGCTCCTGCAACACTTAATGAAATGAATGCCTTATTCTTGACTTCCAAAGAACCTTTGGCGCATCAGATCCAACAGTGCAGTGAACGAATGCATGCATTTGCAGTTACTCGATGTCAATCACCTGAATTACTTTGCAACACAGACAAAATGGTGCAGAAACTCATCAGGTCTGGCAGCATCTATGGTCGATGTTTCAGGCCAAGACCTTCTTCAGGACTGAATTACTTTGCGTAGATGACAATGAAGTCTGACTCCAGGAAGAAATAATGTATAGAAGAAAACTCACTGTATTATATGTATCACAGATTCAAGATCTAAATGGGGCACCCAACATCTAACTGAAAAAATCAGTAATTCCAGGGTCCAATTGTGCAACTGAAAAATTTTAGACATAATAGGAATTAAGAGGAACAACAGAACAAACTTCTGGGGGAATTCAACAGGTCAGGCAGCTTCTGTGGAGGAAAATGGACTGTGGGTTCTTCAGTTAGAGACTCTTTATGTGGTCTCATGTTTATTGCTCCATTCTCCAGCATCTGCAGTTGCTCGTGTCTCCTTAGAAATCGATGGACAAAGGACAGGGACTGCTTGCTGGATGTTTCAAAGATTCAAAGATTCAAGATTCAAAAACCTTCATTGTCATTCTAACCGTACATCAGCTCTGCAGGGCAGAATGAGTCAGCGTTTCCCAGGAGCAGTGCAATCATAATATAACAAACGCAACACTAAATAATAAACATAACAATAAATAGTAAAACACAACAGCCACATGTCAGTTAAAATCAAGTTATAAGTGTCCAGTGCAAGTTAAAAGTGTCCAAAGCAGAGTCAGGTACAGCAGCTATTTAGCAGTTTGACTGCCTGTAGGAGGAAGCTGTTTAGTAGCCTTGTGGTTTTAGTTTGGATGCTCCTGTAATGTTTGTCTGATGGCAGAAGAACAAACAGTTCATGGAGAGGGTGTGAGGGGTCTTTAATGACATACCGCGTCTTCTGGAGGAATCGACTCAGAAAAAGGTCTTGGACAGAAGGTAGGAGACCCCAATAACCTTCTCTGCTCCCCTAACCACCCTCTGCAAGGCTTTTTTGTTGACAGCACTGCAGCTGGAGTACCAGGTTGTGATGCAAAAGGTCAGCACACTCTCAACCACGCCTCTGTAGAATGTAGTTAAGATGTTAGTGGGGAGTGATGCTTGTTTAAGCTTCCTCAGAAAGTGCAATCTCTGCTGGGCCCGTTTCACAATCCCAGTGGTGTTCCTGGACCAGGTGAGATTGTCCGAGATCTGCACCCCAAGGAACTTGATGTTTTCCACTCTCTCCACTGTGGAGCCGCTGATGCTGAGGGGTGTGTGCTCAGACTGAGACTGTCTGAAATCGATGATCACCTCCTTGGTTTTGGTGACATTAAGCATCAAGTTGTTATCCCTGCACCATCTCTCTAGGTGTTTGACCTCCTCCCTGTACATTGTCTCATCATTTTTTTCATCATGTTGATGAAGATTTTGTTTTGTTTTTCATCATGTTGATGAAGATTTTGTTTTGTTAGATGGATCATTGATCTGACTTTGTCTTGGATTTTATTGTGATTGCAAGACCCCATTAGACTTTGGAAATGCAGAATACTGCAAGTTCAGTTCACTGGTTTTGGCGAGACCAATGGCGGAGGAGCTGCGCAGCCTTGGTTTTGGTGCGGACAAGGTCCTCATGCCACAGGGTTACCTTTTGCAGCTGGCAGGAGACACCAGAGGCAGGAGACACCAGAGGCAGTGTGGCATGGCAGGATCCATGGGGTGGGGGCTGACCACTGTCGTCAGTGCTCCTTTCCAGTGTTCATTCGGTGGACAACAAGCTGGCTGTGGCTGCACTAGCGTGTGATGACCAGACTGCTGCAGGCTTGCTTTTGCAAAAACATGGCTCCAGGATGACATCCCATTCACCATAGGTCTACAGAGCATAATACTCAAGGATTTGGGCTCTATTTTTTTGTGATGGTATATTTTACTGCTATCATAATTATATGTGCTATAATTTGTGCTGTGTGTAACTGGTGGTGCTGTGTTTTGCAACTTGGCTCCAGAGGAACGTTGTTTTGTTTGGCTGAATTCATGTGTATTATGTATGGTTGAATGACATTAAACATGAATTTGAAACATTAATCTATTTTTCAGAATCAGTTTTAATATTACCAGCATAAGTCGTGAAATTTGTTATTTTTGCGACAGCAGTATAAAGCAACACATAATATGTCCAATGAGCTTAGAGGACAATGGCACCCAACGGTGAATTCTTTGCTTGCAGCTTCAGGAAAAAAAAGCTCTATTTCTATCTTTAATATCCCTATTTTTCCCTTTCAGGGTTCTTTTGAAGACCCTGACCTGGTGTTACACGCTGGCTTTGGTTCTTTATGGGAATGGGATCTGCTATTGGAGTCTCACGACTGGCTGCTATTCGATATACCAAGGATGTGGCCCAGAAGACTAGCGCCTTCAGGGTTCTGGGGTTTCATGGCTCTGGAGGTGGATGGACTCAAGGTAGATGCCTCCTTAAGAAAATTGATGTGTTCATGCGAGACGGAAGATTGAAAACAGCGAGCTAGCTGCTGGCTGTGTGCCCAGATGCCCGAGTTCTTTGGGCATAGATCTCGGAAAAAGCGACACAGTAGACTTTTAGCATTGTAGATCAATGAGTTGTTTGTTGTGTTTCCCCTCTTACTGTGAAACAGGGACACGTCTCTTTCCTTTATTAGGGAGAGAGAGAGAGAGAGAGAGAGAGAGAGAGAGCCTGTGGTATGTCAAATTACCGGATGAACGAGTAGTCTTTGGAGTACTGCAAGTCTGCATCTTTATCGATGCTTTGCTGCACACTTCAGTGCTTGGGGGTTGGGGCTGGTGTTTTTGTACTGGTGTGGGAGGGGGCGGAACTTTGTTTTGCTGCCTCTTATGTGTGAGTGGAGGGAGATGGGGGGCTTTGAGGTTCTAACATTTAACTGTCATTCATTGGTGCACTCCTCTGTTTTCATGGATGGTTGCAAAGAAAAAGAATTTCAGGGTGTATATTGTATACATTTCTCTGACATTAAATGTACCTTTGAAACCTTTGATAATAACTGTGAATTACAATGCACGTGTGTGTATATATATATATATATATAATAGTTAAATTAAATAATTAGTACAAAAACAGTAATGAGGTACTGTTTAAATCACAAAGAAGAGAAGATTTGCAGATGCTGGAAACCTGAGCAACGCACACAAAATGCTGGAGGAACGCAGCAGGCCAGGCAGCATCTATGGAGAAAAGTACAGTCGACGTTTCGGGCCAAAATATTGATTATACTTTTTTCCATAGATGCTGCCTGGCTTGCTGCGTTCCTCCAGCATTTTGTGTGTGTTGAATGAGGTAGCGTTCATGAGTTTAACATCAATTCAGAAATCTCTTGGCAGAGGAAAAGAATCTGTTCTTGAATCATTAAGTGTGTGCCTTCAGACTCCTGTACCTCCTTCTTGATGATAGCAATGAGAAGAGAGAAGAGGTGGGAGTCCCTAAAGATGGATGCTGCCTTTTTGAGGCATTGCTCCGTGAAGATGTCCAGGATGCTACAGAGACTAGTGTCCATGATGGAGATGGACTGAGTTCACAACTTTCTGCAGTTTGTATTGGTCCTGTGCAGTAGCCCCACACACACCCTTTCTCCACAGATATTACCTGGACGTTGAATAATCTATTTTTTTAATATCAAGGAAAAAGATGCAGCATGTTAATAATCC
This sequence comes from Mobula hypostoma, assembly GCF_963921235.1. Lineage (NCBI taxonomy): Eukaryota > Metazoa > Chordata > Chondrichthyes > Myliobatiformes > Myliobatidae > Mobula > Mobula hypostoma. Next base: position 68,462,607 of record NC_086110.1, on the reverse strand, counting down.
TTACCTAAATGGATGAGGAATCGGTCTCAACAGCTGAATTTCCTGCTCCTGCACTGAAAGCTCCTCAAAAATCAACTAAATGGAAGTATTGTTTTTACACATTACCATGGTTTTACAGCTTGAGTTTTCATTCTATTCATTCTAAAAGATATTTCTACAGGGCCAGCTTAACCATCAACAACAGCTCTAGCATGTACAGAGTACCTTTTGATCAAAGATTCAGTCTAGGAGGATTATCATGGTTTCAAAAGCTGACTGATTAATCCTTATAGATTGACAGTCTGATCAAACTAGAAAGTGAAACTGCATTTCTAGGTTCTGCAATAGAAACAGACAGCTTCACATCCTCACAGAATCAAAATAAAGATATAGCTCCCTGCCTCTTATTCAGAATTCATTCTTTCCCAGACCTTAATGAGCAGAGTTTTATTTAAAATCCCTCTTTGAACAGTATTGAAATCCTCAATGTACTTCATTAATGTAGCCTCTTGATACTTAGAATACACGCATGTGGTAAATGTCCAAGACAGAACAAAGATCTTTGACCATCTGTCTCTCATCTCCTTCTTCATTCTGCTTTTATTTCCACATTATGTTTACACTTGATTTGAATTGTTTTTTTTTGTCAAGAACAGTGATGTGTGAGGTGGAGATGCATCTCTACCAAAAGAGGTGTAAAGTATTGGCCTGCATCCGCTAGTCTACAGGTCACCCTTAGGTAAGATGTAGCACCCTTGGGTAAGGTGTACCATCTGCTTAGCCCACTGGATCAGGGTCAGGTGAAGACACGGAAGCAGGTGGTGGATAGTTCTATGTGCTGCTGGTGCATATCGTAAGTCCTGGTTATGCAACCACTAACACCAGGCAGACAATTTCTGATGACTATTGATAATGTTTGGGGTCACCCATCTTGTAAAGCCACCGCCCAGAAGAAGACAATGGGAAACCATTTCTGGAGAGAAATTTGCCAAGAACAATCATGGTCATGGAAAGACGATCACAAACAAGAGAATATCTGCAGCTGTTGGAAATCCAAGCAACACACTCAAAAAACTAGAAGAACTCAGCAGGCTAGGTAGCATCTACGGAAAAAAGTACAGTCTTCATTTCAGGCTGCTGAAGGGTCTCAGCATGAAATGTCAACTGTACTTTTTTCCATAGATGTTGCCTGGCCTGCCGAGTTCCTCCAGCATTTTGTATGTGTTGTATGGAAAAACCATGATCGCCCATATCATATGACATGGCAAATAACGATGACAATTTCTAGAATTAGACATTTTGACCCTGGAGATAGATACTGGAGATCTATAACTATTCTTCTCATAATTTTATATCCTTCTATCAGAGTCTCTGTTACCCTAGAGAAAACAAACCAAACTGGTCCAACATTTCTCCATTGCACATGCCCTCTGATCAAGACAATATCCTTGTAATCCACTTCCATATGCTTTCCAAAACCCTCATATTCCTTCCAATAATAAGCTGATCAGAAATGAATACAACACTCCAGAAGCACAGTTTGTTACTGTAAAGCTGCATCATAACTTCCTAACTCACTGTGCTACTAATAAATGCAAACCTGCCATACAATTTGTTTTTGAACGCAGCAGGCCAGGCAGCATCTGTAGGAAGAGGTGCAGTCGATGTTTCAGGCCGAGACCCTTCGTCCTGACGAAGGGTCCCGGCCTGAAACGTCGACTGCACCTCTTCCTGCAGATGCTGCCTGGCCTGCTGCGTTCACCAGCAACTTTGATGTGTGTTACTTGAATTTCCAGCATCTGCAGAATTCCTGTTGTATACAATTTGTTTTACTGACTTACTTAGGCCCATCACCTCTGCTGACGTATAGGCTACTGACAGTAGTTCATGAGAGTCCTCTATCCTCGGCCAGTCTTTCACGTTACCTCCAGTAAAAGCTAATGGCAAAACACTTCTGTAGAAAAATTTGCCAAGAAAAATTATGATCAAGACCATTATTGCCTATGCCATATGACACAGCACATAATGAATCAATGAATGAAGTGCTGTACATTTGTTGCTGCTGCTCTAAATTGCATATCAGATAGCCTGCCCTGTGCTCTGCACAGAGATACAATTGCTGGCCAGAAAGAACTACAATCTACAAATCAGTGAACAGCAATGAAGCAAGGGTGGTGGAAATAGACAAAAGTCTTTGTTCCTGTCATGTGTTTGCAAGAATGGAAATGGCCATCTTCTCAAAGTTCAAAGTACAAAGTAAATTTATTATTGAAGTACAAATATGTCATCATATATACCTTGAGATTTGTTTTATTGTGGGCATACCCAATAAATTCATAATAGAATTAGTGAAAGACCACACCGACTGAACATTCATCTGGTGTGCATAAGACACAAACTGTGTGAACACAAAATTAAATTAATAATAATAAATAAATAAACAATAACTATTGAGAACATGAGATAAAGAGTCATTGAAAGCGAGTCCATAGGTTGTGGGAACTTTTCAGTAATGGGGCAAGTGAAATTGAGTGAAGATATCCCCTTTCGTTCAAGAGCCTAATGGTTGAGGGGTAGTAACTTTTCTTGATCCTCGTTGGGTGCATCCTGAGGCTCCTGTACCTTCTTCCTGATGGCAGCAGCAAGAAAAGAGCATGTTCTGAGTAGTGGTGGCGGGCTGGGGGGGTGGGTGGATAGATTGTCCCTGACAATGGATTTCCTAAGACTGTCTGTACAGCTATTATTCTATGAACTGTTTGGTGAACTTTTTCTTGCTCAGAGATTTAAGCAGAGCATTTGAACACGGACACAAGAAGTTTCTGCCAATGATCTGCTAAACCTGAGAGCATTCACAGATTAGAAGCTGCTTACTGTGTAAAATTACCAACAGGAGAAAATCTGCAGATGCTGGAGATCCAAAGCAAAACACAAAAATTAGGTGGAGGGACAGGTAGTTTTGAGGAAGTAGAGAGGACTAAGACATAATTGGAGAATGGACAAAGAAGTGGCAGATGGAATATATTCTCAGGATGTGTATGGTCATGTACTTTGGTAGAAGAAATGTTAACTATTTTTAAAATAGAGAGAAACCAGAAAAAAAATCTGAGGCCTAAAGCGTCTTGGGACTCCTTGTGCAGGATTCCCTAAAGGCTAACTTGCAGATTGTGACTGTGGTGAAGAAGGCGAATGCAATATTAGCATTCATTTCAAGATGACTAGAATATAAAAACAAGGCTGTAATGTTGAAATTTTATAAAGCACTGGTGAGGCCTGGAGTATTGTGAGCAGTTTTAATCCCCTTATCTTAGAAAGGATATGCTGAAGCTGAAGAGGGCTCAATGGATGTTCAGAAAAATGATCCCACGATTGAATGGCTTGTCTTATGAAGAGCGTTTGATGGCTCTGGGCCTGTGTTCACTAGAATTCAGAAGAATGAAGGGTGACCTCATTGAAACCTATTGAATGCTGAAAGACCTCAATAGACTGTTTCTGGAAAGGATGTGTCCTATGGTGGGAGTATCTCAGACTAGAGGACATAACCTCAGAATAGAGGTACTTCTTTTCAGAATGGAGATGAGGAGGAATTTCTAAACCCAAAGAGTGGAATTCTTTGCCATAGTCAGCTGTGGAGGTCAAGTCTTTATGCATATTTAAGGCAGAGGTTGACATATTCTTGATTGGTCAGGGCATGAAGGGATATGGGGAGAAGGTAGGAGACTGGTGCTGAGTGAAAAGTTGGATCAACCATGATGAAATGGTGGAGCAGTCTTGATGGGCCAAATAGCCCAATTCTGCTCCTATATCTTATGGTCTTAAAGTGCTGGGGGAACTCAGTGAGCCAGGCAGCACCTATGGAAAGGAGTAAACACTTCCTGATGAAGGGTCTTGGCCTGAAACATCGACTGTTTACTCTTTTCCATAGATGCCTCCTGACCTGCCGAGTTCCTCCAGCATTTTATGTTGCTAATAATTTAAAGTGACAGATTTGCAGAAGGAACAGCCTGTGATCAGATTGTCTGGGTTCAATATTTAGGTGACCTACTTATACTGGGTTGAACTAGTCAGAGTTGGACAGAACAAAATAAATCACCTCAGGCACAAGGCTGGAGGAAAGAACCATAAAGCACTACTGCATGTAGCCTTGGGCCACATCCAATGGGAAGCTAACACAGGTTAATTAAATGACATTGTGCCAAGAAAATTGAACTATCATAGATTGATCTGATAAGAAAAAGAATAAATACAGAGGATTTTGGGAGTACAGGCAACTCTGCAGAGACCAAACACCGCGGAATTGGATGACGCCCACATTTGAAAGGTGGAGCAAGAAGGGATCAAGAAGAAGGCCAAGCCAGTGCAGACACCTTTTTGCAGGTAATTACCTTTTCTCTCATTTGACTGCTCGTGGAGATTCAGTGAAACCTAGTGGGTCTGCACTCAGATACTTAGAAACATAGTAACATAGAAAACCTGCAGCACAATACATGCCCTTCGGCCCACAAAGCTGTGCCTAACATGTCCCTACCTTAGAACTAACTGGGCTTTACCCATAGCCCTCTATTTTTCTAAGCTCCATGTAGCCATCCAGGAGTCTTAAAAGACCCTATCGTTTCCGCCTCCACCACTGCTGCTGGCAGCCCATTCCACACACTCACCACTCTGCATAAAAAACTTACCCCTGACATCTCCTCTGCACCTACTTCCAAGCACTTTAAAACTATGCCCTCTCGTGCTAGCCATTTCACCCCTGGGGAAAAGCCTTTGACTATCCACGCGATCAATGCCTCTCATTATTTTGTACACCTCTATCAGTTCACCTCTTATCCTCCATCGCTCCAAGGAGAAAAGGCTGAGTTCACTCAACCTATTCTCATAAGGCATGCTCACCAATCCAGGAAACATCCTTGTAAATCTCCTCTGCACCCTTTCTATGGTTTCCACATCCTTCCTGTAGTGAGGTGACCAGAACTGAGTATAGCACTTCAAGAAGGACCTGACCAGGGTCCTATATAGCTGTAACATTACCTCTCAGCTCTTAAACTCAATCCCACAGTTGATGAAGGCCAATACACCACATGCCTTCTTAACCACAGAATCAACTTGTGCAACAGCTTTGAGTGTCCTATGGACTCAGACCCCAAGATCCCTCTGATCCTCCACGCTGCCAAGAGTCTTACCATTAATGCTATATTCTGCCATCATATTTGACCTACTAAAATAAACCACCTCACACTTATCTGGATTGAACTCCATCTGCCACTTCTCAGCCCAGTTTTGCATCCTATCAATGTCCCGGTGTAACCTTTGACAGCTCTCCACACTATCCTCAACACTCCCAACCTTTGTGTCATCAGCAAGTTTACTAACCCTTACTCACTCTTCCTTCAGTTAGTCCTGACGAAGGGTCTCGGCCTGAAACGTCGACTGCACCTCTTCCTAGAGATGCTGCCTGGCCTGCTGCGTTCACCAGCAACTTTTATGTGTGTTGCTTGAATTTCCAGCATCTGCAGAATCCCTGTCGTTTACTAACCTATCCCTCCACTTCTTCATCCAGGTCATTATAAAAATCACGAAGCGTAGGGGTTCCAGAACAGATTGGTCACCGGCCTCCATGCATAATATGACCCGACTACAACCACTCTTTGCCTTCTGTGGGCAAGCCAGTTCTGGATCCACAAAGCAATGTCCCCTTGGATCCCGTGCCTTCTTACTTTCTCAATAAGCCTTGCATGGGGTACCTTACCAAGTGCCTTGATAAAATCCATATATGCTACATCTACAGCTCTACCTTCATCAATGTGTTTAGTCACATATCCCCTTCCAACACTTTTTTAGTCACTTAGTTGTGTAAATTCATGTGTTTCTTAGCTGAGCCAATAAAAGTACTTATCACTAAATACAGATTCTCTCTGTGCCTAACTGATCATTATTATTGAGAGTCAGTCCTTGTTGGGGTGGTGGGGTGGAGATACATCTCTATCAAAGGAGCAGTAAACTACTCCTTCCCTCTTGTAACCTGTAGGCCAACCCTGGACGAGGTGTAGCACTGTTCAGCCCTCTGACTGGTGTCATATGAAGCTTGGGGGGGCAGCTGCTGGATGGTCATATGAGCAGCTGGTGCATATCGCAGGTCCTGGTTATGTGACCACTGACGCCAGGCAGACAATCTCTGAGGAGTATTGATAAAGGCTGGGGTCACCCGTCTTGTAAAGATACTGTCCAGAAGGAGGCAATGGCAAACCACTTCCATATAAAAATCTGCGACGAACAATCATAGTCACGAGACAATGATCGCCTCCATCATGCAAAACAGCACATAACGAATGAATGAGTCCTTGTAACAGAATCATAAGGAAAGCACACCAGCATCTTTTCTTTCTTAGGAAATCAAGTAGATTCAGCTTGTTGCCATACTCTCTCAACGATGTACTGTTGAAAATATCCCGGCTGGTTGGATCACGGTCTGTGTGGCGTTTTGAATATTAAGGCCTATAAGAAGCTGCCGTAAGAGGTGGACTCTGTCCAACACATCAAGAGCACATCCTTTCCCTCCAACGGTAGTACCTACAAAGTGTACTGCCTTAAGGACACAAAATCGATCATCAAAGATCCAGCTTCCAGGACGTGCTCTCTTCTCACTGCTACCATCAGGCAAGAGGTACAGAAGCCTGAAGTCCCATAACCCAGTTTCAAGAACATCTATTTCCTTCCAACACTTTTTTCTGGAACAAACCAGCAAAATACTAATCACCATTACAACATAATAAATATATATAATCACTTTGATCACTTTACTCTAAAATTGACTTTTTTTATTATAATTATATACTTTCTTGTAAAATTTTTATATAATTTATGTTTAATTATATTTTTCTCATGACGACTTACTTTCTTATTTGATGCTATGAGTCTGTAATGCTGCCTACAAGTAAGTTTTTTACTGCGCCTGCACCTATGACAATAAATTCAACCTTAACCTTGACTTTGTTACCTCATTGGTCACAGGCTTCCATTTACAAACAAAAGTCTTGATTATCATCCTCTAGCTCTCACCACCAAGCCAAACGTGAATCCATTTGATATGATAGGTTCTCACATTTTGGACCATTCTCTAATGTGGAAACCTTGTCAAATTCTTTTATTTATGTCCATGTGAATTATATCAACTTCGCACACATTTATCTCCTCAAAAAATTCAATCAAGTTTTATCATACTGAACTTTGTGATAGCCATTCTATCATTGATGTATTTCTGTCTCTCATGGTGTAGATTTATCCTCTCTCTCTCAGAATTTTTTTCCAGTAATTTCCCTTCCGCTGGTGTTAGACTGACCAGCATGCTATTATCAGATTTATTCTTGCTGCCATTCTTACATAATGATCTCAGAATTACTGTCTTCCAGTTGTCTGCTCTCAGAACTGTATATGGTAACATGTACAGAACTGTGCAAATGACGAAGGCACATATACAATATATAGCTAGAGAGCCCAAGACTTTTGCACAGTATGTATTTGCAAACATGGAGTGGAGAGTGAGCTTGTAAATCTGGCGGGAGCAAAGGATGTTGGAAATGGAAATGGTGATGGTGGAGTGCCGTGGGAGAGGTGGCATAGAGGGAGCGCCAGGGTCAGGGGGTGGCACAGGTGCAGACACACCTAGCCCTGAGACACCAGGCAAGGTCATTTAATTCCAAACAATTGGTTTATTGATCATTACAGATTGTCTTTCTGGTGCTTCCTGCTCCCTCCCCTTTTCCCAACCATGATTCCTCTCTCCCTGCCCTCTTCCCACCTCAATCTACAGAAGAGACCCATATCAGAATCAAGTTTATCATCACATATCATGAAATTTGTTTTTTTTGTGCCAGCTCTGTGCAAAAGTGTTAGGCACCCTCACTATATATATGTGTCTAAAACTTTAGCACTGCACCTTAGGTACTTTGCTAATAAATTTACTTTGAATTTGGAATTTTGAACTTTGATTTTCTATCTCTTTTGTGCTGAACAAAGATTCGATTATCCCTCAACACATCATTGAAGCAAGTTATCTGCCAATTCTCTGTAAATGATTTTTGAGCCTTGCTGTATTTAATAATTAGTCATTCCATCTCAAGTGGTCTGATAATAACCACACTTCAAATCTACTTAAATGAAAATAAAACATTTGGACACTCAGCTGGTCAGTCAACATTCACAGAAAGAGAAGTAAAAGGTTTTTGATAAACACGAGGGATTCGAAAGATGCTGGACATATTGGGTAAGACACATAAATTGCTGGGGGGACTCAGCAAGTCAGGCAGTATCTGTGGAGGGAAATAAACATTTGACTTAAAGGTTGAGGCCCTTCATCAATACTGGAAAGGAAGGGGCAGGAGCCAGAACAAAAATGTGGAGGAGGGGAAAGAAAACAAGCTGGCAGATGATAAGTGAGTTCAAGTGAGTGGTAAGATAGGGAATATGAAATTCATGTGATTAGACAGGGCACTGATGACAGAAGGTGGGAGCTCATGGTGTAACTGTAATAAGATGCTAGTGAGGCCACACTTGGACTACTGGACTCAGGTTTGGTCAAAGCTTTTCATGTTATTCCCCACCCACATCTCTCACCTGGACTCAGCCCTCACTTGCCAGCTTGTGCTCCTCCCCCATCCCTTTAGAATAGAATAGAACTTTATTGTCATTGCTCAAGACAGCGAGATTGGGAAGTTATCAGGCTTCTGCCCATTTTCTTTCCAGCCATGATGAGGGTCTCGGCCTGAAACATCAGCTACTCATTTTGCTCCATAGAGGCTGCCTGACTTGCTGAGTTCCTCCAGCATATTTATTGTGTATAAAAATAATTGTGATCTGAATATTAACTGTGTTTCATGTTTCACTAAAGGTGTAGACCTGCTGAGTGCATCCAGATTTTTAGTTTTTAATTTTGGATTTTCAGCATCAGATTTTACAAAATTCTTTATTGAGCATAGTCATAGAATTTTACAGCAGAGAAACAAGACCTTCAGCCAAATTCATCAATTCCAATTTCCATCTCAGAGCCTGCAACATTTGTCTGTATTTGGCCATATCCCTCTAAATCAGGGGTTCCCAACCTGGGGTCAATGGACCCCTCAGTTAATGACAGGGGGTCCATGGCATAAAAATATTTGGGACACTCTGCTCTTAATCTTTTCAGTGCAAGTATACATCCAGATGTCTTTTGCACATTGTAATTGAACCCAGTTTACTTTCCTGAGTTGCAAAATGCCACTCCACCGGATGGCATGCTAGGGTTGTGGTTAGTGAGACATTATTACAATGCCTGCTGTAAGACTGGGGCTCAACCCGTGCCACTGGCTGTAAGGAGTTTGTATGTTCTTCCTGTGACTGCATGGGTTTCCTCCAGGTGCCCCAGTTCCTTCCCACATTCCAAAGTTTCCAAAGGGTTAGAGTGTTGTAGGCATGCTCTGTTGGTCCTGGAAGCATGCTGACATGTGATAGCTGCCCCCCTCACTGATTTGATTTGATGCAAAGCAGCACATTTCATTGTATGTTTCGATGTACAGTGCTCTGCAAAAGCCTTAGGCGCATATAAATAGCTAGGATGCCAAGGAGTTTTACACAGAACTGTATTTGTCAACATGGAGTAGAGAGCGAGTTTGTAAGTCTGGCAGGAGCAAAAGATATTGGGAATGGCGAGGTTGCAGTGCTGCAGCAAGGGTGTGGGACAAGTGGCAGAGAAGGAGTGCATGGGTGCAGACACACCCAGCTCTGAGATACCGGGCGAGGTCATTTGATTCCAAACAATTGGTTTATTGATCATTCCAGATTGTCTCTCTGGTGCTTTGTGTTCCTTTCCCAACCATGATTCACCTCTCCCTCCCCCTTCCCACTCTCAGTCCACAATGGAGACCCATATCAGAATCAGGTTTATCATCACTCACATATGTCAGGAAATCTGTTTTTTTTTGTGGTAGTAGCACAGTGTGGTACAGAAAATTACTACAGAGTATGGAGGCATGACTGTGCAATACCTCGAGACAAATCATTCTCCAACACACAGCAGGACTCCACTTACAGAACACAACAAGAGTCCCCTTTAAGCACCTAGTCTTAACAGCTCCAACAGTTAGTAAATACAGGTGGATGAGAAACCCTGAAGTCCAAAGTTCTTTAGGCAAGTCATGGAGGCCCACAGGGCTCATGACACTGCTGATACTGATGGTGTTGGTGCTTCCTCACTATACCCTTGGTTAGCCTATTGATTCTAGCAGCATTTTATTGTGAATGTTCTCATTTAATCATTGTCGTATTTAAGTATTGTGTCATATGATGTAGGCAATCATGGTCTTGACCATAATTGCTTTTAGCAAATTTTTCTCCAGAAGTGGTTTGCCATAGCCTTCTTCTGGACAGTGTCTTTACAAGACAGGTAACCGCCAGACATTATCAATACTCTTTGGAGATTGTCTGCCTGACATCAATGGTCACATAACCAGGACTTGTGATATGCACCAGCTGCTCATATGACCACCTGCTCCCATTGTTTCACGTGACCGCAATCAGGAGGGCCAAGCAGGTGTTAGACCTTAACCAAGTGTGACCTGCAAGCTAGTGGAGGAGACAGCACCTTACACTTCCTTTGGTAGAGATGCATCTCCACCCCACCACACAATCTCCTCTAATTTATAATTTTATAATTTAGATTTTTCATGGAAAATTCTTCCATCGGCATGACACACTTTCTCCTAGGCAGAATTGTTTCTGCACCTCTACTTTATCCAGTGTGAATTCAAATCTGCTGTTTATCTGGTTGATCTGACAGTCTTTTTCTGAACTATTTATCTCAGCCCCATTTCATTCCCCTTAAATTAATACAACAAATCCTGGTACATCAGTAAGTGATGTAGACAGCGGTGTAAAACTACAAAGAGACAATGATGGATGAAGTCGTTAAAGATGGAGGTGGGTGGATTTCAAAGCAACTTATCTTGAAAACACATCCATTCTTGATCAAAATGGACAGATTGCCTGCTACTTGAATTAAGGGATTCTGAACATTAAAAAAGTACAGCACAGGAAAAGGCTCTTCAGCCCATGGTGTCTGTGCTGAACATGATCCCAATTTATTTAAACTCACCTGTCTGCTCATTGGTTCATATCCCTCCATTCCCTGAATATATTCATGTATCTGGCTAAATGCTTCTTAAACATCACTGTTGAATCTTCTTCCATGGCCACCTGCAATCAGGCGACCGGAAATTACCACCACACTCTAAGCATGGTGTAACCAGCATTTTATAAAGCTGCAGCCTCGTGGCAGATAGTTAAGGTACATAGACTGCGTGGAAGATTCAAGAGGACATTACTGGAACTGAAGAGCTTGAGCTAGAAGGTGAGACAGGATAGATTAGGACTGTTTTTGCTTTATTGAAGAGAATCATGAGTGGCACATATAAGATGGACATCAAAATCCTTTTACCAGAGTCATCATCATCGTCATTATGTGCTGTGATGTATGACGTGGTTAATCATAGTCTTTCCATGACCATGATTGTTCTTGGCAATTTTCCTTCAGAAGTGGTTTGCCATTACCTTCTTCTGGGTAGTGTCTTTACAAGGCGGGTGACCCCAGCAATTATCAATACTCTTCAGAGATTGTCTGCCTGGCATTAGCGGACACATAACCAGGACTTGCGATAAGCACCAGCATGCTCATAAGACCATCTACCACCTGCTCCCACTGTCACAGTCCGGATCGGGTCCCCTTTAAATTTCCTTTGTTTGTGTTATGATCGGGACCGTTGACTCCTTGTTTCCCTTTAATTCCCTGTTTTCCCGTGTCCCTCGGGCTTGGTGATTAAAGGCAATTTACTCTCGACTGAACCGGTAGTTTTTAAGTCTCCAGGTTTCAGCCGTTCGGGACGAGAGCGTTATGGAGCGTTAACGAAGTCACCAAAGCTAGTGCAAACCGAAGTCATCTTGCCGAAGCCAACTAGCTTTCCTGCCGGAGAAAACCAAGTCTCCTCCCTGAAGCAAGTGCCAGCAAGCCGCCTTCCCTTGCCAGAGCGGGTGCGTCAATTTAACCCGCCAGTGTGCGTCAAGAGCTCACCGCTGCTTGGAGCAAACCTGTGTCCAGATAAAGAACTGTCCATCAGTGTGTGGTCTCTGTCTCCATGTCCTGTGCCAAAAAGAAGTCCCAGCCCTATGCCCTAGAAGGGTCCTGACCCTGTGTCAAAAAGAGTCTAGACTCTGTCCTGTGTCCAAGGAGGAGCCCTGGCTCAGTGTTTCTTGTCCTCGCCTCCACAGTGTAGGCCCGGCCATCGGCCGCTACCCTGAGTTGGGAACTGCCTCTTCGTGTCTAAGTCCACATCCAGGTTTTGTGGTTCAAGACCAAGCTTTGAGGTTCAAGTATCAAGTCCATGTCTGGGTCCCGAGTATCATGTTCCAGTTCCAAGTCCAAGTCCGAGTCCTGGCTCCGAGGTCCATCTTCCAAGTCCTGTTCCGAGTCCCGGCTCGAGGTCCGCGTTCCGAGTCCCAGCTTGTGGTCCATGTTCCGAGTCCCTGCTCGAAGGTCCGTGTTCTGAGTCCCAGCTCCAAGGTCCGTGTTCCGAGTCCCGGCTCCGAGGTCCGTGTTCCGAGTCCCGGCTCCGAGGTCCGTGTTCCGCGTCCCAAGTCCCTAGTTCCTAGTCCAAGTCCAGTCCCCAAGTTCCAAGTCCTAGTCCAGACCCTGAATCCCAGCCTAAGTCCAGGGCCTGAGTCCTAGTCCATTACACTTATTCCCACTTCTGCTTTGCTCTATCCTTGAGTTCTCTATTCTATCCGTGAGTCATGGCTTTCCTTGAAACTATTAATAAACTCAACTTAGTTTACCCTACAAAACGTGTTTGTGTCCTGCATTTGGGTCCACCCTTGCTCCGCACTTGTGACACCCATGGCTTCATGTGACTCTGTTCAGGGGCCTAAGCAGGTACAACACCTTGCCCAAGGGTGATCTGCAGGCTAGCTGAGAGAAGGAGCACCTTACACCTCCTTTGGTAGAGATGTCTCTCCACCCTGCCACTGTAGAGCGCCAGGGTACTTACTGCCCGTTACATCTATGGCACGTTTGACAGCAATGAAGGTCCTCCATCTCTGTCTGTCCTTGGCCATCTTCTCTGTTCTGCCCTGCATGTGGCTCACTGTCCTTATTTCTTCTTCTACGTTATGGCAGCAAAGTTGTCTTTGGTCTCCAGCGTTCCTCCGCCCTTTAGGGATCCAAAGAAATGCTGTCTTGATGATGGACTTGGCCTTTATTTTAGGGGTATCTAAAATTAGAGGTCATATGTTTAGAAGTGTAAAGGTTTGAAAAGTATGTGAGGGACATGTTTTTCTGACAGGGAATGATGGGCAGATGGAACTCACTGCCAGAGAAAGTTGCAGATATGGATACAGTTACGGCATTGAAAAGATAGGTGGTCAGGTTTTTGGATAGAAAGGATTTAGAAGAATACAGGGTAAATGCAGACCAATGAATCTATCTTTGATGGACACATTATGATGAGATGGGCCAAAGAGCCTCTTTCTTTGCTGGATAACTCACTGCAATCTATCTCTGAACATTTACCATTATTCAGGATCCATCATGAAAGACTCCCATCATACAGGACATGCCACCTTCTCACTGCCGCCATCAGGGTTGAGGTGCAGGAGCCTAAAGACACGCACTCGGTGATTTACGAACAGTTTCTTCCCTTCTGTCATCAGATTTCTAAACGGACAATGAACCCATGAACCCTGCCCCACTATTTTAGCTCTTTTTTGCGCTATTTAATTCTTATATACTGTATATATATTTCTTATAATAATTTATAGCTTTTTAATGTATTGTACTGTACTGCTGCCACAAAACAACATATATCAGTGATATTAAACCTGATGAAGAGAATTAACCTTGAAATTATGGCCAAGGCATTCACAAAATACTAAGAAACGTCTTGATGCCCCTTCTGTCAAATTCACAAAACATCAGCTCACTTAATGTTTTTAAATCTGCAACTGATACATTCTAGCAGTCTCAGCATGAAGCCAAAAGTTGAATTCAGATCAAGATTGGAATTTAAATGCAGGAAGTGGTTCAAGAGCTGATTATTGGTTTTCAGTAATTTGTGATCCCTTGGTGAACTCAGACATCGATGATGAAATGCATAGCGCTTGTTACAGAAAAGCAGAACAGGATATTGATTCAGATTTATTTATCACAAGTACATTGGAATGTACAGTGAAATGGGTCGATTGTGTAAACAGCCAACAAACCCAAGGATGTCCTGGGGGGCAGCCGCAAGTGTCATCGCACAATCCAGTGCCAATATTGCGTGTGCACAATGTTTAGTACCACCGCAACACAACACACAACACCAGAAGCAGCAATAACAACAGCAGAACCAACAAGACAAAAGCAGCAAAACAAAAACAACAGGAATTCTGCAGATGCTGGAAATTCAAGCAACACACATCAAAGTTGCTGGTGAATGCAGCAGGCCAGGCAGCATCTCTAGGAAGAGGTGCAGTCGACGTTTCAGGCCGAGACCCTTCGTCAGGACTAACTGAAGGAAGAGTGAGTAAGGGATTTGAAAGTTGGAGGGGGAGGGGGAGATCCAAAACAAGCCCTTTTCCACCCTCCTGCCCACACATGCAGGCCTCCAATCCCAGGGACCTCTGGGCCTCCAGTGCTTGGCCACAGACTCTCAAATTCACAGACATCGGGCCTACAACCTCCACCCTGTGGTCCTCACTTGTCCTCTACCTCTGGACTTGCTGACTTTTGGGCTCTCTAGCTCCGGATTCATCGAGCTCTGGACTTTGACCTTCAGTTTTACCCTCCCAAACTTCGCCAACCTCTGTGTATCGACCCCAGAACTCACAAATCATGGGCTAGACCTTCAGGCCTTGACATCAGAACTCGCTAATCACTGCTTTGATTGCCGTACCAGAGGGCCTAAATTTTAGGGAGAGGTTGGCCAGGCAAGGTGACCATATATACAGGAAGTACTTAACATAATGAATGGCATAAATAAGGTGGATGGCAGCGGTATTTGCCTCAGGGAGGAGAGTCTGAAACTGCGGGGTTCATAGATTTCCAGTGAGGGAGAAAGATTTAACAGGGACCTGAAGGGTAACTTTTAAGCACTATAAGCTGCCAGAAGGAATGGTTGAGGCAGGTACAACAGAATCATTTAGAAAGGGGTTGGAGAGGTACAGGGAGTGGCAGGGCTTAGAGGGATATGGGCCAAATGCAGAAACTTGGGACTATCTGGGTGAGCACAGTTGTCGGTATGCATTGGATGGGCTGAAGGGCCTATATCCAGGCCGTATTGCTCTATGATTCTTTTTTACACTTAGTCCACTTTGATGAGCAGGCCATGTTATTTGCTCTTCCAATTGCAGACTCCTCCAGCAGACACTCATTTGTTTTGCACATAAGTTATGTACAGTACTGTGCAAATGTCTTTACTGTGCAAATATATATAGCTGGGTGCACAGTACTGTATTTGTCAATATGGTGCGGAGAGTGAGTTTGAAAATCTGGTGGGTGCAAAGTATTTTGGTAAAGACAAGGAGTGCTGGGGGAGGGGTGTGGACAGGTGGCAGGGGAGCAATGCCAGGGGTAGGGTTGGCGCAGGTGCAGACACAGCCAGCCCTGAGACACCAAGCAAGGACATTTGATTACAAACAATTTTTTCATTAATCATTACAGAACATCTCTCTGCTGCTATGCGCTCCCTTCTCCTTTGCCCAACCATGATTCCCCTCTTCGTGTGCTCTTCCCACTCTCAGTCCACAATAAAGATCGATATCAGAATCAGTTTTATCATCACTCACATGTCATGAAATTAGTTTTTCTCTTTTACTGCAGTGGTACCGTGCAATAC
This sequence comes from Mobula hypostoma, assembly GCF_963921235.1. Classification (NCBI taxonomy): domain Eukaryota; kingdom Metazoa; phylum Chordata; class Chondrichthyes; order Myliobatiformes; family Myliobatidae; genus Mobula; species Mobula hypostoma. The sequence goes on along the minus strand of NC_086110.1, from coordinate 68,446,738 downwards.
ATAAAATTACTGCAGCACTCTGCTGAAGTGCCTGAGATGTTCTCACTGTACTGTATAATTTATATTAAGTTTACATTAACTATGCTTGACATTGAGTGCTGTGCTGTTCCTACAGCTGCAAAGAGCTCATTTCCATGGCCTTGGAGTTGTACCCTGTACGTTTATGCCTATGACGACAAAAAACCTGAACCTGAGCTTAAGATGGTGCCGGCGAAGACTGGAGGGCAAAGCCAAAGATTGAAGTCCGGAGTGCTTGGAGGTTCGGCTGCTAAGCCAGTTCAGAAGTGAACTCATTGATTATTTTTTGGATATTCAAAGAATCGAGTAATATGGGATGAGTATACAGAAGTGACACTGAGGTAAAATACTAGTTGTGATATTATCGAATGACAGAAGAAGCATGGAGAGGGGAATAAAATGGCTTCTGCTCTTATTGCTAGAATGAATTTCAAACTTTATTAATTTCCTGTCCCTGAGTGCATGAACTTTAAGCTCCTCATATTAATTTCCCCATTTAGTAATATCTACCAGGTAAATGCATGTCCAGCCTGTAATTTTCTTTTGGCCTGGGGTTGTTCTAGTTCCTGTTACTCCATTTTTATTAATATTTTGTACGATTTTGACCAGGGCAGACTGACTCTACAGCCTGCAGTCAACAAACGACACAATGCTGAATTGAATTGAACAGAAATAAACTGAACATTCATAGACTGTTTCAAGGACCCTGCAGTTTGATGTTTAACATTCTGTTTCTTATTTGCTCGATTTTTTTGCCACTCGAGCTATTCTGTCACTCTAGCTACTTCTCCAGGATATAACATTGCAGGTTTGGACTGGGTGTACCACACACTTCTTCAATTATGCTCATCATCCTGCTTAGGAGGAACTTGCATCTTCTCAAAAGCAGCTCTGAACACTAGGTGAATGGACAAGGTTTTCACAAAAATCTCTGTTTCTTTCCTTGCATGCTCCCATGAGACTTCTCACAATGAGAGTATTTGTTCCCACAAGAAGGGAAGCTTCACCTTTTTCAACTGGATCCAGGCAGACCAACACTGGTGTATCGAAAGTCTCAGTTACTCCAACATCTACTTCCGAAAACTCCACCTTCAACAACAAGTGACCATCGTTCGGGTACCTGTCAGTAGTAAACTCCCAATCTCAAATACTCTGAGTGGCGTCAATGGTAAATGCATCAAACACCAGTTTTAAAAGGATTTGTGAAGTTATTTGAGACCCTGTGTTATATATGGCTCTACCATAAGTACCTTCTTTTCATATGGATACATCAGAGCCTGGTCCAAATTTACCTTCAGAAATAGTGTTTCGCACTTCAGTAACTTCCCTTGATAAGCAGCTTAGAACGTATTCTCTTTGAGATGCCAGGCCATTCCTTTACTGGGTCCCTCCATAGTTTTACTTCTTTTCTTCTCTGTTTGATTAACTGCTGACTTACATTTTGAAGATTTTCCTGTCCTTCACAATCTCACTTGAAAGGTCCATCTTCTCTACAGTTGCAACATAAAATTCCAGTCATGTCTCCAGTCTGAAGACCCTATTCACAGGCATTCCTCTGCTTAGTAAGTTCTACAGGTGGGTTGGGTTTCCTAACAGACATGTTGTATTTCACTGAAACATTAGCGGACACCCACCGGGTCAGGTCAGCTTGAAGGCTTTTCACTTCATTCCTCAAAAGCTTTCTCTCTGTAACAACAGGGGTCACTTCAGCAATAGAGGCTACCACGAAAGACATTACTCAGCTTTAGGAAATATTCCACTGCTCAATCATATTTTCCTTCTCTGTAATTTCTCTGAGTAAAAAGGAAAGGTACTTTGCATCTGGAGTTTCTCCGGTTAGCGGACGATTTCCCTCCACGCCTCTCTGACGTAGTGCGGAACCGCGTATGAAGCAAGTTACAGCAGTGGTTTGCCATTGCCTTCTGCCGGGTGAGTTTCCAAAGAGATCACCAGCTCGTAACCCAGCACAGATGGAAAGCGTGCGGGGGAGCCGGCTGGATTTGAACTCTGTAAAATATAGAGGAGGGTGCGTCTAGTGGGTCATTCGAATACATAGAACAATCATGCTGTATGACAGCGCACCCTTCACAACTTGCTCCACCATCAAGAAATTTCTCTCAGACAACTGAATAAAGTGCAGCAGTTTCTCCAACTTGAAGAGGTAGGCAGACAACTGCTCTCCTTCCTCCTGCAATGTGTGTTTAAACTTCATTATCAGATCGACTGCACTTTCAGCAGTGCCAAAAGCATCTTCCAGAGCTTGCATGTAGTTAGCTGACATGGCTAACAGGTTTTCTGCCTTTAGGAACTTCACAAAATCTGTTACCGGAAACTTTAAGCTCTCTACCAGTCTCTGTTTTTCATATTATCTGAGCACTGACATTCATCCAGTGTTACATACTCCGTAATGGGTTAAATAACCAGCAAAAATGGAATATGCCTGGAGTCTGGTATTGCTATTTACTAAAGCTAGTTTATTAATAACTACAAAAAACAGTAATATATAACCAGGTAAATCAAACAGGATAGCAGAACTTATGCATACACAGGTGTGTAAATATAAAAGCCAAGCTTCTTCAAGCTTAGGCGGTAATTGGATACAGTCTTACGATGGAATGTAAGATAGTTCAGTTCAATGCTCAGGTTAATTAATGAGAGATATTTGTAATCCAGAAGGCGAATGTTGTGAGAAGGCAATTACATAGATATTCCACAGATTCCACACCAGCAATACAAGATAACAATAGTAGTAGGTTTTATCTCCAAAGCTGTTCCACTCCAAACACAAAATATCACCAACAGTGATCTTCAACGAATATCCTTTCAACACAAGTGGTACCAAAACTGAATTCAGCTACAGGTCATCTCAAAGTGGTGGCCACAGGATACTCAAACAGAATCCACGTATGGATTATCACCAAGAGTTGCTTATCACTAAGGGGACCCTCTTCAAGGGACCCACCAACCAGGCAAGGGTCAACACACTGGTAGATTCCACAAGGTTACCCAAACACACAATGTGATAGCCACTTAATCCAGTTCCATGACATACGAAATAACTCCAACAGTGATTTGCCACAGAGGTGCTTTTCTTCAGTGAACTATCACACTCAAACACGGGTAACACACAAGTAGTATTCACAAAGATACTCCCCTCACCAGAGAACCCACTCCTGTGGATTAACTACGTGACAGTCACACCTTCATATTTGAATGGAACTCAAACTCACCCTTACAGGCTACTTAGAGAGAGAGTCCAAACAGTGACCTCTTTGTCACTAGGTTTCTTCTGTTTCAAACCTTCCTCTCCCCTCTTCTCTTCCTTTAAAGTCACCAAATGTGACCACAAAAAGGAGAGCATCTTCTGTGGTAAAGTTATCAACCCAGGCAAGGATTGGACAGACTGATAACTTCCTATCGGTCACAGCTTTTCCACACTGCGAGAGCCACTGATCGATTCTCCCAATCGATCCTCCAAAACCCACCTTTCTGTGGGCACACAAAGCTCATCCAGTGTCCGAAACCATGTGTGTCTGTCTAACAACTAGCTGACCTTGTATTTATCTAAGCATGCTGAACACCAGCTGCCCATCACATAACGCCGCTCTCGGTCACAATGGCGACCCACGAGCTGCTCGTTAATCTCTCTCTCTGAACTCACAAGCAGGCAGCATCCTTGTATGAGTGTAAATACGCTTTAGAGTTCATAAAAACACCATCTCAAGGCAGGCCTCGTCCCTCTCTCTCTCTGTAACAGCTCAAACAGTGTCCAAAAGTCAGTCTCATTCTCCCGTTTTAAAGTGACAGTCCACAGAAAATATGAACCCTAGGGATACATAACACCAGTAGCTACATGTCTGCTCAGCCCATGCCTCATATTCTTTTTTTCCCATTGGGTGTGACCTTGAATCTAGAGAACATTGTCAGCCTGTGATAAATTTGGCTCTCCAAGGGTACACTTGGGAATTTATCAACCAGTGATGTAATAGCTGAAACCAGCTCAGTACTTAAGTCAACAGCAGAAGAACTTATATGAATTCTAACATCAGTTAAATCTTCCCCTCACTCCACAGAAAAGAAAACAACTTGCCTCTAAAATCTTCACCATCAGCTACATTCTTGCCAACTCCAGAGATATAAACTACCTCTCCAGGTGGCCTATCGTATCGGGCAGTGTGACTTTAGTCATGTGACTAGTAGTCGGGACTAACATGACATTCTTACCAGCTGATTGGTCAAAACAACAGTCAATCAGCTTAAATTTCCCCAATACTGTTACAGAACTCATCACTCTAAGTAGTCCTTTGTTGTGAATTCAGACAACCACCCCACTCAGAACACAATATCCTAAACGCACTACCTCACTTTTCTAATATATATTATTTCTGTTCTTTGCATGATTTTTAATCTATTCAATGATCGTATACTGTAATTGATTTGCTTATTTATGTTTATTATTGATTTATTTATCTGTTGCTCCTCTTCTGTATTATGTATTGCATTGAACTGCTGCTGCTAAGTTAACAAATTTCATGACACATGCCAGTGATAATAACTTGATTCTGATTGTGATTCTGGATACTCTCTTCATATCACACCACACCTTAGTCCCTGCAGGATCCATAATAAAGTACCTTAATTATTACTCACCTCACTTTCCATGAACACTAGCTTAAACACTGGCTTAAACACACAAATAAACCATTTAGTCAATCCTTATACAACATCCATACGTGATTCAGTCCTAGACAAGCCTCCACAATGTAACTCTCTCACCATGGCTCATATACAAACTTAGCTCATTAGCTAACTCTGCAACAGCCACATGATTCAGCGGTGGGAATGAGCAACACACGTCTAGGGTCAGTATAATTTGGGTTCAACCAAACAGGATAGTTGCTGGCTGGCGGTGTAGTGACATCAACACCAGACTTTCAAGAAAAATAGTCCCAAGGTCGAATCTGGCCAGTCCGTTGCACTCTTGCCATCTGTGCTGGTTTGAGCATCGAGCTAGCAACTCAGCCTTGTAAGAACAGTGAAATGCTACGGGAATGGCAAAAAATCCACCCAATGCGCCACAAGGCGTGAAAAAGAACAACAGCAGCAGCAACAACAACGAACAGAAAAACTGGGATGTTTTGATTAATGAACGTAGATTCCTGTGTAAATACTGACCTATACACAGTTACCATTCACCAGGAAATGACAGATCATACACCTGCATAAAATTACACAAATATATTTACCAATTTTTCAAATTTAATAAACAGTTAACAGAAAACCATGGTCGACCATGGTTTTCGGTTGGGCACCAGACACTTGGAGAGATTTGACGAGAGGCGGGTGCCCAGCCCTTGGCCGGGGGCCGTGGTCGAGTGGTCAGCGACTTGGACCAGCACCCTCATTGGACTTAGTCTAGTGAGGAGGGTTTGAGGACACCCAGAAGGACTAAAAACAACAAGACCTGACAAAGGGCAGATGAGCTCCTTGTGAGCCAACGGCCACCTTCTGTGGAAGAGATTAAAGCCTCACCACGTATCTACAAATCGTATGCTATGCGCCTAGTTAGAAGAGGTATGATGAATTTGGGCACTGCACTGTGTGCCTGGACTTGCCCAAGGCCTCCGCCTAAGGAAGGGCTGAGCTCGAAGAAGCGGCCATGGCTGGAGGCCAACACAGCCTCAGGCTCAAGTTCGGCGGGGACGGCGGTGGGCGGTGCCAAGGTGGCCAGCGAGAACAAACTGGAGGAGAGGCTGTACTCGGTGCTGTCGCAAGATCAAAGAAGATGGAGGTGCATAGCTGCCAACCCCAGATTCGGGACAGTACCCACTTACTGACTGACTAACAGAAAAAGGAAAGAATATTAAAAGGGTACATTATAGTTAAAACAGTCCAAATGTGCACACAAACGTTGGAGCTCATTTTTGAAGTCAGGTTTATCACTGTACTCATGCACTGAACCCACGTTCTGTGTGAAAGACACCAGCCACAGAAGACTATCTTGAATGAACTGTCAAACTTGGGAGTACTGGCACTTCCTCCTTTGCAGCCATTTATCTGCACAAAGCACTTCTTACAATGGGGTCTCTCCTTCGAATGGCATTCTGCGAACCTCTTCCCTAGTACACCACTCTGCAGCTCCTACCAAAGGACCCCAAAGTAGTTACTGTCTTCATAAATCTGATCCTACCCAGCTCTCTCAAAACTTCCATCAAATTCGACTGGGCAAGAAATTACAACAGGTACCAAGACAAACCCGAATGGCTGACACAACATTGCTAAGTTGGACAACATGACTCCTTATCTTTAGCCAAAGCCAAAACACTTTTACAAACAGGACACACTGCTTTTGCAGAAAACTGCTAAAACAAATCCCACAGTATAGCAGTGGAAATCTTAACCAGGGCATTACATATTTTGATAATAAGTGTTCTTTGAATCTTTGACTCTTTGACTTTGAAGCAAAGTCTTTTGAAGATGCCCTCAATGGCAGCGAAGCTAGTGCCCATGATGGAGCTGGCTGAGTTTACATGATCTTTTGACTTCCTCTCTTCCAGTTGCCTAGATCCTAACCTCTGGAATCCCAACCCCAATTAACACAACCCTTAAAATGAATTATGATGGTCCACCATGTTCTTCCACCATTAAAACACAGCTTTGTCTTCCAAATTTGCCTTTTGCAAGAATCTTACTAACACAGATCTAACTGTGATTTATCACAACACTGTTTACTTTAATAGTAATCGCAAACTATTCATTATTCTCCCATCTGATAGAGATGGCAAACAACTCTCACAGTCAGGTCATGAAGAGATTAATTGCCTTCCAACTTAATGCCAGATGTTTGATGAAAAGTCAAGTGAACTTTAGCAATGCATTTTATTATATATTATGGGTAATTTATTATAGATTACAGATAATTATTAAAATCCAGCCAATTTAGCTTCGACACACATGTTGCACCTGCTAGATGCAAGCCCAATTAATTCAATGAATGTTAAAATTGCCAATTTCTAGAATACATTGCAAAAATTGTTTGATAATTATTTCCGAATTACCTAAAGGTGGTTAAGTTAAGCAGCGCCATAGTTGAAAAATGCACTGGATGCACATTAATATGTAGTAATTTCTTGAGTTTGTTTTAATAGATTATTAAAGCAAATTTTGATGGGAATCTCTTGAGGCAAAATCAATTGAACAAACATTAACTGCAGTGTGACCAATGTTCAGTCTCACTGGTATAAATATGTGCACAACTGGGACTCAAAGCAATTTAACATTATGTTTGCATTCCTGTTCAGAGTGAGACCACCAAATTCACATGCATCCTCTGTTGCTGTCACCCTCTGGTGACAGAATAAGCAGCAAATAGAGCTGCTACCTTACAGTACCAGAGACCTGGATTCGATCTGGACCTTAACTGTTGTCTGTATGAAGTTTGCACATTCTCCATGTAGATATGTTTCCTGCAAATGCATAGACCATAGAACATTTCAGGCCAATGTAGACCATTAGGTCCACAATGTTTCATCAACCTTTGAACCTATACTATGATCAATGTAACCCTCTCCTACTCCATAGCCCTCCATTTTTCTATCATCCATGTGTCTCTTTAGAAGTTCCTTAAATAACCCTAATGTATCTGCTTCTACCACCACCATTTACACGCACTCACCACTCTGCGCAAAAAAATTATCTCTCATTATCAGCATCATCATTATGTGTTGTATCATATGATGTGGGTGATCATGATCTCATGACCATGATTGCACTAGGCAAGTTTTTCTGCAGAAAGTGGTTTGCCATTGCCTTCTTCTGGGCAGTGTCTTTAGAAGATGGGTGACCCCAGCCATCATCAATACTCTTCAGATTGTCTGCCTGGCATCAGTGGTCACATATCCAGAACTTGTGATACTCATCAGCTGCTCATATGACCATCCACCACCTGCGCCCATGGCTTCACGTGATCCTGATCAGTGGGCTAAGCAAGTGCTACACCTTGCTCAAAGGTGACCTGCAGGTTAACAGAGGGAAGGAGCGTCTTGCACCTCCTTTGGTAGAGATATATCTTCAACTCTCCACCCAAATACCTCTGATATCCCTTCCTCCATGCTTTCCTCCAATCACCTAAAAATTATTTATTCTCATATTTTGGAACCAGGTACTCAGGTTTCTACCTACACTTCAAAAACATAACAGGTTGCTACATTAATTGGCCACCATAATTTGCCCCTTGTGTGTGAGTGAATGGTAGAAAGTGGGGAGGGTTAATGAGCATGTGGGAAAAATTTTAAAAATGGAGATAAATGCAAGATTTGTGTAAATGAGGGATGACAAGAATGCCCTACGACAGGTAGTTAAAACTGACCAATGCATCACTAGCACTAGCCTACAGCCATCAAGGACACAGACAGAAAGGAATGGCAAAAAGCCAGCAATATCATGAAGGATCCCACCTACCCTGCTCATAGACTGTTTGTCCCACTCCCTAAAGGAGGAGGCTACATAACATCCATGTCAAGACCACCAGACTCAAATCAGTTACTGTCCATCTGATTACCACCGCCACCTGTAAACATACCCCACCAGCCCACTCCACCACTACGTACACATCACCAAGCATCACTTTATGTACATACAGTCCATGTATATAACTGTTACTTTAAATTTGTGCTTTTTAGAACTGCCTCTAGATTTATTGCGTTTTTTTAAATTGTGTCCTTTCTGGTTTTTTTTATTGTGTTTTTTATGCTGCCTTGGTTCCTAAGTAGCCATCATTTCATTCTGTATTACACTCTGTCATATGTACTGAAGAAAGGAGGAGCTTAGGAGGAGACAATGGTGCCTAACGGTGACTCCTTTGCTTGCATTTTCGGAAACAGTTTTCTTTCCATCTTTCATATCTCTATTTTTTCCTTTCAAGATTCTTTTGAAGACCCTGACCCAGAGCTACATGCTGACTATGGTTCTTTGCAGGAATGGGACCCACTCTTGGGGTTTCACGACTGGCCGTTATTCACCACACCAAGCGTGTGGCCTAAGAGCTTAGCTCACCTTCAGAGGTCCGAGATTTTGTGGCTCTGGGGACAGGGCGGTGTCTGGGCAGGAGATCGGTGTGTTGTGGGAGATGGCAGATCTAAGGCTGTGTGCCCAGAGACCCAAGACCTTTGGGCACAGAGCTCGGAAAAAGCGACGCAACACACTTTTAACATCATAAACCAGCGAGTTGTTTGTTATGTCTCCCCTCTCGCTGTGGACCGGAGACAGCTCTTTCTCCCTTATTAGGGAGAGAGAAAGAGCCTGTGGTATGTCAGATACTGGATGAATGAGCAGTCTTTGGAGCACTGCAAATCTGTATCTTTGCTGTTGCTTTGCTCACACTTGAGTGCTCAGTGGTGGGTGCTGATGCTTTTTTTTGATGGTGGGGGAGGAGGATTGTTGCTTGCTGTCGCTTACACGCGGGAGGGAGGGGAGCTGAGGGGGACTTTGGGGTTCTAACATTTAACTGTCATTCATTCTTTGGGAGCACACCTCTGTTTTTCGTGGATAGTTGCGAAGAAAATGCATTTCAGGATGTATATTGTATACGTTTCTCTGACACTAAATGTACCTTTGAAACGTTTGAGAATGAAAATAAACAATCTTGAATCTTCAATCTTGATGGTCAGCAGAGATTCAGTGGGCTAAGGGCCCTTTTGTTTTGTGTCTCGATGACTCAGTGACCTGTGCTGAACATGGAAGAGGGAGCAGAATGGGAAGTATGAACAAGATTGTCCACCTGGACATCTGGACAGTGAAGGTTTATTGATTAGAATGTTACTTAATGATTACAGCTTGGCATTCAACACTATCATCCCCTCAAAACTGTTCAAAAAGCTTCAAGATCTAGGCCTCAATATCACCTTGTGCAATCGAATCCTGGATTTCCTCACTTGCAGATCTCAGTCAGTTCGGATTGGTAACAACATCTGCTCCACGATCTCCATCAGCACAGTTGCACCAGAAGGCTGTGTGCTTAGCCTCTTCTCACTTTAGACTTATGACTGTGAGGCTAAGCAAAGCTCTTGTGCCATATTCAAGTTTGCTGATGACACCACTGTCACTGGCCACATCAAAGATGGTGACAAATCAGCATATAACAGGGAGAGTGAAAAAAAAAGAGTGAAACTAGGTTGAGTGGTGTCACAACTGCAACTTCTCACTCAAAGTCAGCAAAACCACGAAGCTGATTTTTGAATTCAGGAGGAGGAAACCAAAGGTCCATGAGCCAGTCTAGATCAAAGGTGGAGATGGTCAGCATCATTAACTTCCTCGGTGTTATTGGTTCAAAAGATCTGTCCGACATCCAGAATGTGAATCCCATTACGAAGAAAGCATGACATCACTTCTACTTTCTTAGAAGTTTATGAAGATTTGGAACGTCTACTAAAACTTTGATAAGCATCTATAGATGTATGGTGGGGAGTATATGGACTGTTTGCATCATTCACTAGTATGGAAATACCAATGTCCTTGAGTGGAGAAGTCTACAAAAAGTAGTGAGTACAGCCCAGTCCATCGAAGGTAAAGCCCTCCCAACCATTGAATACCATCACAGGAAAGCAATATCCATCATTAGGGAACCCCACCATCCAAAGCATGCTTTCTTCTCACAGTACAGGAGCATTAGGACACTCACCTCCAAGTTCAGGAAGAGTTATACCCCTCAACTTGAAGCAGAGAGGGTAACTTCACTCAACTTCATTCAACCCATTGCTGAACTGTCCGTACAACTTACGTTTTCACTTTCAAGGACCCTTCATCTCATGTTCTTGATATTTACTGCATACTTATTTATTATTATTATTAATTATTTTGTCTTTGTACTATTTGTTGTCTTTTACACACTGGTTGTCCATATTGGATATGGTCTTTCATTAATTCTATTATGGTTGCTGGATTTATTGAAGATGCCCTCAAGAAAATGAACCTCAGAGTTGTACATGGTGACATATATGTACTTTGATAATGAAGTTACTTTGAACTTTTATAGTTATTGCTTATCTATTTAGTTTTTTTCGCAGCTCAAGCTACTAAATCCTGAGGTACATTAATAACCAAGAACACACATTTCTCAATTGCTAGGAAATTTCAGACTATTCTAGTAGTGTTTAGTAGTGTGGCTTTCTGAAGATTCACATAAATATTGTTGTGCAGGCTTATTGTGTAGTCATTTATAGCAGTTTTAGATATTACTATTGGGACCATGATACTCTGTTCATATTCCATAGTCTTTCAATTTCCTCTTATAATTCAGCATATTTCTGGTGTTTTTCACTTACTTATTTCTGTATGTTATATGTGTTTGGAATAGCTATATGTATATATTAAATATGTTTTTCTTGCTTATATAATAATATATTAAGAATTATTATGGATTGTCGTATCCATAATAATGAATCAGTCATAATATAATTTGTGAGACTCTGACTCTAAAACTGGATCAGGCTTGTGTTTATGGTAAGTTATTTTCTACATTTATCAATTTGAATTTGTTGGTCTTTTCTTATATATTTTAGCTAACTTTTTGTGTTAACCACCTGGCCCTGTATTGCCAGAAGGAACCCTTCTGTTTCTGGGAAGAAGTCTCCAAAGCTGAACCAGACATTCGACACTTCCTTGTTGACATCTAGTCTGCGCAGGTCTAGGGAATGTCTTCCATGGTCTTCTATTATTTAATTTTTTCTTCAATAGCGATTTTTTTTCATTTTTCTGCATTGTGCTTGCATTTAATTTTACTTATGCTTATTTCTTATCAGAATTGCATATGCTCACATGGGGTAATGTATTCTGTTTTCATTGAAGAAAATATATCCTTAGAAGTTTTATCTGACTGCTTTGTAAATATTTTATGTCTGCTATTCCTCTTCCTCCTTCTGTCCTTGGTAGTGTTAATCTAAATGCGTTCAAGTGTACATAACATTTTTAAAAATTTGTCATTTCAGTTCTTATTCTTTATAAATTTTCCAAATCCGTTTCAAACCAAGATGTTATGCCAGAAGAATAAGTGAATGTGGGTATAGCGAAAGTGTTTACTGTCTTTGTTATATTTTTACTGTGGAGCTCTGTTTGGCAGATGTTCTTAAGCCTTGAAGTAAATTCTGTCAAAAGTTTTCCCTTTATCGCACTATGATCTATTTTCTTTGCTTGTTGATATCCCAGATATTTATATGTTTCATATTCATATACCGGTTGTATTGTATCCTGCTGCTCTGTTTTATATTCTACTAGATCTATTTCACCTTCCTTTTCTGTTTAATGTTCTGTCTAAAGTTCATGTTTATATCTTTTGAAAATAGATCAACTATTTGAATTAATTGCTTTAGCTTTACTGATGAAGGAGCATATAATTTCAAATAATCCATGTACAAAAAGTGTGTCAAGGTATAATTCATTTGGTTGTCAATCACAAACACAAGAAAGTCTGCAGATGCTGCAAATCCAAAGCAGCACACACAAAATGTTGGAGGGACGCAGCAGGTCAGGCAATGCCTACGGATAAAGTAGAGAGTCGACATCTGAGATCGAGACCCTTCTTCAGAACTGAGAAAGGGTAAGATGCTTGAATTAAAAGGTAGGTGGATGAGAAAGAGGCCAGCAGGAAGCTGATAGGTGAAGTCAGGTGGGTAGGGAAGGTAAAGGGCTGAAGAAGAAAGAATCAGATGGGAGAGGAGAATGGACAATAGGAGAAAGGGAAGGGGGAGGATAATGATAGGCAGGTGAGAGGAAGTGAGGAATAAAGGAAGCGGGAGGAAATTTGTTTGCTGGAAGGAGGAATCGATATTCATGTCATCTGGTTGGAGGATACCCAGATGGAACATAAAGTGTTGCTCCTCCACCCTGAGAGTGACCTTATCTTGGCACAGCTGGAGACCGTGGACCGACTAGTTGGAAAGGGAATCGGAATCGGAATTACAACGTTTGGTCACTGGGCCATCACAGTTGTAGCAGATGGAGCAAAGTGGCTTGACAAAGCATTCCCCCATTTTATGACGGGTCTCACAGGTGAGGCCACAGCATGAGCACTGGACACAACAGACCACCCCAGAATATTTGCATGTGAAGTATTACATCACCCAGAAGGACTGTTTGGGGTCCTGAAATGGAGGTGCAGGAGGAGGTGTATGGACAGGTAGCATTTAGGCTGTTTGAAGGGTTAAGTGTCTGGAGGGAGATTAGTGGAGAGGGATGAATGGACAAGCGAATTTTGGAGGGAGTAATCCCTACAGAAAGCAAAAGTTGGGGGGGGTGGAGGTAAAGATTAGTGGTAGGATCCCTTTGGAGATGGTGGAAATTGCAGAGGTAATGTGTTGCATGTGGAGGCTGATGGGGTGGTAGGTAAGGACAGAAGGTACTCTATCACTATTACAGTGGTGGAAAGCTGGAATGAGCACGGATGTACAGGAAATGGAGGAGATGTTGGTGAGGGCAGCAATACTATAGGGAGGGAAACCCAATTCTTTAAAGGAGAAGGATCTCAGATGTCCTGAAATGGAAAGCCTTGTCCTGGGAACAGATGCGTCGGAGGTGAAGAAACTGAGAAAAGAGAATAGCATTTTTACAGGAAATAGGGTGGGAAGAAGTATTGCTGATTGGTTGTTTCCGATTTGATACCCTATTTTCATCTCATTCAGTAAATTGGAGAATGGTTTTAAATCTAGGCAAACCTGGACCAGGTCAGGTTCTGAAAGACTGCGCAGCCCAGCTGTCGGGGGTACTGATGGATATATTCAACATCTCTCTGAAGCAATCCATGGACGCCTCGGTTTTCAAGGCGGCAACCACCAATCCAGTGCCAAAGAAGATGACTGTAACCTGCCTAAGTGACTATTGTCTGGTGCCATTAATATCAGCCATTATGAAATACTTTGAGCAGCTGGTCATGGAGCATATTAAATCCCTTCTCCCGTCTACATTGCTTATTGCTCAAATCAATCCACTGATGATGCAATAGCCTCTGCCCTCCACTCTGTCCTGTCCCACCTGGAAAGTGAGGTCTCATATGCCAAACTGCTGTTTAAAGTTGTCAGTTTGGTGTTCAACACCATCATACTCTAGGCACTGGTGAGGAAACTGTCCTCAATGGGTCTCAACACCTCCCTCCACAACTGGATACTGGACTTCTTAACAGTAAGGTCACAGTCAGTCCTTGTGGGCAGCAACACCACTCATCCCATTACACTGAGCAACGGCACTCCGCAAGGCTGTGTGTTCAGCCCGCTGCTGCTCACACTGCTGACAGATGACTGGGTCGCAGGATCCAGCTCAAACCGTGTCATCAAGTTTGCAGATGACACAACAGTGGTTGGCCTCATCAAGACTGATGAGATGGAGCATAGAGAGGAAGTGGAGCGGCTGGTGGATTGGTGTGAGAAGAACAACTTAAGTCTGAATATGGAGAACACAAACGAAATTACTGTGGATTTCAGGAAGGTGCAAACAAACCATCCCCCTCTGTGGATGCATGGCTCCTCCGTAGAGAGAGTTAAGTGCACCAAGTTCTTGGGGGTTCACATCATGGATGACCTCACCTGGTCCCTTAATATTACCTCCCTGAACAAGAAGGCACGGCAATGACTCCACTTCTTGAGAAGATTGAGGCAAGCAGGGCTCCCACCTCCCCCCCCCCCATTGTAGTTGTGTTTTACAGGAGCACCGCTGAGAACGTCCTGACAAGTTGCATCTCCATCTGGCGTGGGAGCAGTCGAGCATTAGACCGGAAGTCCCTACTGTGAGAACAGCTGAGAGGATCATTAGGTCTCCTCATCATCCGTCAGGGACATTTATCAGCAGTGCCACATATGCAGGGCACTTCATATTATTAAGGATCCCACCCATCCATTCAGCATCCTCTTTGACTTTCTACCATCAGGCAGGAGATTACGAATCATAAAAGCAAGAACCGTCTTCTGAACTCCCCGCTGCATCGCATTCGAAGTGTCACTGATTAATCTGCTCTGCACCTTACAATATTTAATATTAATGCACTGCAGTTTGTTATATATGGATGATTCATCTGTAGATTTTATCCTTACCTTCATAAGTTATCGTGTGTTATGTTTATGTGCCTCACACCCTAGTTCAAAGAAATGTTGTCTTCATTTCTATATATATTATGTGGTTATATATGCTATATACATGTATATTGTTAAATGACAAAAAAACTTGACTTGAACTTGAACTGGATAGTGGGCTTAGAAAGTTGCCCTGAAAAATGCCTTGGTTCATTTTGATAACGGTGGATGTTCTTTTCTGGTTGTTAATAGATAGGGTAATTATAGTAAGTCAATTATATTATTAGATAATATTATATATTATTGTATCATAATTATTTATTTCTTCTTTCTTTTTATATTTCTACAGTTTGTTGTTTTTTGCACATGGGTTGTTTGTCAGTCCTGCTGGATGCAGTTCTTCATTGATTCTATGGTGTCTCTTGTATTTACTGTGAATGCCTGCTAGAAAATAAATCTCAGGGTTGTATATAGTGAAGTATGTGTACTTTGATAATAAACTTACTTTGAACTTTTAACTTTAACCACGGCTTCAAAGGTAAGTGACATTAGCCTCAATATTTCCCCCCAGACCTACGAAGGTTAGAGAAGTGCATACAGTGGTGATATGAAGGTAATTGTTTTAGGTCATTGGTTTAGGAAGATAAATAAATAAAAGGTGCTTCCACTTATTCCCATCAACCTGAAATTTAGATTCTATTTCTTTATGCCACAGATGCTGCCTGACTTACTGCATACTTGATGCATGTTCTGGTTTTATTTCATTTTGCATTAGTAAGTGTTTCTAGAGCTTTTCTCTATATATTTAAAAAGCTAGACCAAAGTTTTATTTTTTTTAATTTTTATTTTTATTTACGAGCAGAGACTGGGAGGTGACAAAATAATCTAGAGCCATTTGTTCAAAGTTTAAAGTAAATTTATTATCAAAGTATATGTCACCAGATACAACCTTGAGATTAATTTTCCTGTGGGCATACTCAATAAGCAGATGGGTACCTCAGACTGCTGAAATGAGAGTTCCCAGTGAGCACTCCAACCAGTTGATCAGCACATATCTTTACTACTTGGCCAGGTACCCCATCTGGCCCAGATGTTTTTGTGCATACACCCTCCTGAAGTCAGTTCACACATCAGTCTCACAGACTGAAATCACAGGATGATTACCTCCAACTGTCACCTTTTCTATTTCTTCAGTTTAAATGAAGTGTCTTGACCTAAAATGTTGACTGCCCATTTCACTCTGTAGATGCTGCCATTGAATTTCAGAATAGAGACCCATACCAGAATCAGATTTATCATCACTCACATTTGTCATGAAATTTGTTCTTTTTTGTTGCAGCTGTACAGTGCAATGCATAAAATTACTACGATACTGTGCAAAAATCTTAGGCACTTAGCTGTAGGTATCTGCTAAGACGTTTGCACAGTACGGTAGATTTAGACCACCAGTACTGGGACCTCAGTTAATGATAAACCCTATTAATTGACTTTGATGAAAGGGGTTAAGTGTGTTTGGCTTAATTTGCTTTGCTACAAGTTTTGTGGAAGATACAAGGAGACTGCAGTACTCTGCACCCTAGCTATATATATAGGTGGAGAATCAACATTCAAAGTGCATTTATTATTAAAGTATATCTACTATATAAAACCTTGAGATTCATCTTCTTGCAGGCAGCCACCAAACAAACACAACAGAATCCACAAAAGACCCCACACCACACGGACAGTCAAACATGCAGTGTGTGAAAAAGAAAGAACAAGCTGTGAAAACAGTTTTTTAAAAAAGCAAACAAGCAATTCAGATAACATGACCCCCAGAGTCCCCGAAGGTAAGCCCACAGTCACAGTGCCAGTTCGGTGCTGCAGGCCACAGTCCCGGAGCTAGGTTCGGCGCTAACACGCGTGCCAATTTCAATAGCACCATCTTCTTGTAGAACACCAGGAACAAGGCTATAAGGAAGAATGGGGTTGTGTGATTAGCTTCAACATCCCCTAGATCCTATCTGTCTAGGGTAAACCAATGGCCCTCCTGATCTCCAAAGGCTTTCCCAGAACAGAAATGAGAAGGAATTTCTTTAGCCAGATGGTGGTGAATTTATTGTAGTCAAGTTATTGGGTATATTTAAAATGAAGGTTGATAGCTTCTTGATTAAACTTATAGGGTAAAGGCAGAATATGAAAGGGATTGTGGAGAATAATAAGTCAGTCATGATTGAATGGTGGAGCAGACTCAATAGACTGAATGGCCTAATTCTGCTCTCTCCTATGATCTGATTTCTTCTGTAAAGCATTGCATTCCTAACTGTAGAATTCTCATTCCTATATCTCCACACATATTAAACCATCCATTCACCCTGAGGTAACAAACGTGCTTGGGATTCTTCTAAAGGGAGTGAGAGATATAAGCAGTCAGTTCAATTTTAGCCCCGTGATTAGAGGAGGTTTGGTTGCCTTTCCCGCTAGTCTTCATTGCTGCTGGGCTTTTCTGAGCAGTCATCCATTGCCAATGGAATTATATTCCCTCAACTGCTGGCAAACTGATTCTCAGGTCCAATCACTGAATTCAAAAGAAGTCTGCTTTGTTTTGGCAAGCAGTTTCTTAATGGAGAACAAAACAAAGTGAAATAACCAGTGTACTGAAAACAGAATTAAGAATTTATCTTGCAAAATCCGCTCAGTGGCTACATTACCAGGTATTTCCTGTACCTTATAGTTTGTGGGCTTCGGCTGCTGTAACACAACTACTTCAAGATTCAATGTGTTGTGTATTCAGAGATGCTCTTATGCACACCACTGTTGTAACACATGGTTATTTGAATTATTGCTGCTTTCCTGTCAGCTTGAACCAGTCTGACAATTCCCCTCCGACCTCTCTCACTAACAAGGTGTTCTGCCCACTGCCGCTCATTGGATATTTTTTTGCTTCTTGTACCCTTCCCTGTAAGCTCTAGAAACTGTTTTGCGTCAAAATCTGAGGAGCTCAGCAGTTTCCGAGATACTCAAAGCAACCCATCTGGCACCATCAATCATGCCAGGGCCAACATCACTTAGATTACGTTTCTTCCCCACTCTGACGTCTGGCCTGAACATCAACTGTACCTCTTGTCCATGTCTAGGTGCTTTTATGAATTGAGTTACTGATTAGATATTTGCATTAACGGGTAGGTGTACAGGTGTATCTAATAAAGTGGTCACTGAGTGCATAAAGCAGCTAAGAAGAGCTGTGCTGGTGAAGCCAAGGGATGCCAATGATTTCAACTGCACAGCATCCCATATCAATATGAAGCATAGTGGAGCACTCATTTGTGTTAGCAGAGAGCTGGAAATTGGTTGAGGCTTATAACTCACAGTGAACACTCCATTGTAGACAAAGCAAAGTTAATTTATGTAAGAAAGGCTATCCATTTAAAGAGGGAAGACCCAAGCTGTCACAAGTTTTCTCAGAGAAAAAGCATCAATTAGTCTCAGCCTCTGCTCCCTAGTCTGATTAAGGGCAGCACAAGAAACATGCCATTGGTGGACTACAGCTTAATGGATACAGGGTTTATGCAACCACTCGCTGCTGTGAGTGTGGGAAGAGTGTTATTTCACTAAGGGGCTGAGATGGAGGAGAAAAGAAGGTGGAGAAGGGAATAGAGATGAGAAGAGAGGATGGGAATGGGGGGGAGAGGATGGACACAGGGAGGAGAGGGGAGAGAAGAAGGGGAAAGAGCAAGAGGAGGGAGGAAAGGGGAGGGTAAGAGAGGGGAGATTAGAGGAGAGAAGAAAATTGGGAGTGGAGAGAAAAGTCCATGAGACCATAATATATAAAGTTCGAGTTAGGCCATTCAGCCCATTGAGTCTGCTTTGCCATTCAATTACAGTTTATCTTTTTTTCTCAACTCTATTCTGCCTTCTCCTCATATACCGTAAACCCCTGACCAATAAAAATAAAAAATAAATAAGAGGTTGCAGAGAGAAAGTTAACTTGAATACAAAAGCTACTGCAGATGCTGGAATGGAGAAGAAATACAGAATGCCAGAAGAACTTTTGTCCCTCCTTTTCCTTCTCAATCCTGATGCAGAATCTTGACTTGAAATGTCACCGTACAACGTTTGCCTCCACAGATTCTGCTTAGTGAGTTCTTCCAGCTTTCAAACTTTTAGGTACATGGAGCTTAGAAAAATAGAGGGCTATGGGTAACCCTAGGTAAGTTCTAAGGTAAGAACAGGTTCGGCACTGCTTTGTGGGCTGAAGGGCTTGTATTGTGCTGTAGGTTTTCTATGTATGTTCTGTATTCTAAAAATAACTTGTATTTCAACTCTGCCTTTCAAACCTTCGTAATGCTCTCCCATACTTCATACGAAAAATGCTGCTTCTGATGTAGTTACAACTGCAATAGATGAAAAACATTGCAGTCATTTTCTGTTTGGTAAGTTCTTCTGAACAGCAGGATTTTGTAATGGACTTCCTTGCAGTCTAGATATTGGCCATTTAAAACTCCTCTTAGTTTCTTCAAAATGATACCATCAGCTCATTTATATCTGTTAAGATGTATTCTGGAGTTAGGGTACACTTCACCAGCAACCAATCTTCAGACCTGAACGTGGCTCGTAGGTTGAATTGAAAATGCAGTCCTAAACAATTGTTTTTCTGGAGCTGTACACTGGAATTGATTATAAACCAGACCATGCTGATTAACATTCATTTTGGGTGTCTGGAGTGTGGGTGCAAAGAAGGAGGTGTGTGAAAACTATATGTAATTCAAAGGAAGCATTGTAGATGCGTTGTAAATATAGAATTGTCCTGCTGTTATCTTTGATATTTAGCATGTATAAGTGTCATATAATATTGGGTCAAGAGGCCTCTTCCTCTAGGACAGTCTCAATATGATACCTACTACTTGTTTTTGTTGAAAAAACACTTCTATATCTACTAGCTTCAGTGTCTCTCTGGTGACTTTGTTGACGATACAACATATCTACCTGATGGTGATTATGAATCATAATGTTTTAGTGACAATCTGGCACCTCCAGCAGCACCATTCTGAACATCAACCTGGATCTTGTGTTTGAGCCTTGCAAGGAAATTGGAAATTGAAGCCTGCACTCGATTGGCTCAGCTTAGAGTAGGGATTCCCAACTTGAGATCCACAGAATTCTTGCTTAATGGTATTGGTCCATAGCATAAAAAGGGTGGGATCCCCTGGCCAAAAGTCTTGTCCATTCCATCAATCTTAACTCAAATCTTTTATGTCTGATCAAGATGTCTTAATTTGCCAATGGTTATTGTAACTTAGTTATATTTAATTTACAGTTACTGTTCATTAGTAATAAATCTTCCCATTAATTTAATTGTCCATGGGATGACACAGCATCTACTGAAATTAATCTTCTCAGCACATCCCTTGTCCATCGTCAAACGTATTCATTGTGATCAGCACAGTGATATAACTCATAGAGCTGGTGCCAAATCACAGCTAGAGTGATCTGGGTTCAACCCTGACCTCTGACACTTTTTGTGTGGAGTTTGCCAGCAGCTCTTCCTGTGACCACAAACGTCTATTCCAGGTACTCCACTTTCCTATCACATTTCAATATCTCTTGGGTTGGTGAGTTAATTGCCTGCTGTAAATTGTTCCTTGTCATAAGTGAGAAGTAGTCAACGAGACTTGGAAGAGCAAATCTGCAGAGATAGCAGGCAACTGCAGGAAACATAAAGTTGTGGTGGTAGGGGATTTTAATTTTCCATACATTGATTGAGACTCCCATACTGTTACGGGTCTAGATGGTTTAGAGTTTGTAAAATGTGTTCAGGAAAGTTTTCTAAATCAGTATATAGAGGGACCAATTAGAGGGGATGCAATATTGGATCTCCTGTTAGGATACGAATTAGGGCAAGTGACAGAAGTCTGTGTAGGGGAGCACTTTGGTTCCAGTGATCATAACGCCATTAGTTTCAATTTGATCATGGACAAGGATAGATCTGGTCCTAGGGTTGAGGTTCTGAACTGGAAGAAGGCCAAATTTGAAGAAATGAGAAAGGATCTAAAAAGCGTGGATTGGGACAGGTTGTTCTCTGGCAAAGATGTGATTGGTAGGTGGGAAGCCTTCAAAGGGGATATTTTGAGAGAGCAGAGTTTGTATGTTCCTGTCAGGATTAAAGGCAAATTGAATAGGAATAAGGAACCTTGGTTCTCAAGGGATATTGCAACTCTGATAAAGAAGAAGAGGGAGTTGTATGAAATGTATAGGAAACAGGGGGCAAATCAAGTGCTTGAGGAGTATAAGAAGTGCAAGAAAATACTTAAGAAAGAAATCAGGAGGGCAAAAAGAAGACATGAGGTTGCCTTGGCAGTCAAAGTGAAGGATAATCCAAAGAGCTTTTACAAGTATATTAAGAGCAAAAGGATTGTAAGGGATAAAATTGGTCCTCTTGAAGATCAGAGTGGTCGGCTTTGTGCGGAACCAAAGGAAATGGGGGAGATCTTAAATAGGTTTTTTGCGTCTGTATTTACTAAGGAAGCTGGCATGAAATCTATGGAATTGAGGGAATCAAGTAGTGAGACCATAGAAACTGTACAGATTGAAAAGGAGGAGGTGCTTGCTGTCTTGAGGAAAATTAAAGTGGATAAATCCCCGGGACCTGACGGAGTGTTCCCTCGGACCTTGAAGGAGACTAGTGTTGAAATTGCGGAGGCCCTGGCTGAAATATTTAAAATGTCGCTGTCTACGGGTGAAGTGCCGGAGGATTGGAGAGTGGCTCATGTTGTTCCGTTGTTTAAAAAAGGATCAAAAAGTAATCCTGGAAATTATAGGCCGGTGAGTTTAACGTCAGTAGTAGGTAAGTTATTGGAGGGAGTACTAAGAGACAGAATCTACAAGCATTTGGATAGACAGGGGCTTATTAGGGAGAGTCAACATGGCTTTGTGCGTGGTAGGTCATGTTTGACCAATCTGTTAGAGTTTTTCGAGGAGGTTACCAGGAAAGTGGATGAAGGGAAGGCAGTGGATATTGTCTACATGGACTTCAGTAAGGCCTTTGACAAGGTCCCGCGTGGGAGGTTAGTTAGGAAAATTCAGTCGCTAGGTATACATGGAGAGGTGGTAAATTGGATTAGACATTGGCTCGATGGAAGAAGCCAGAGAGTGGTGGTAGAGAATTGCTTCTCTGAGTGGAGGCCTGTGACTAGTGGTGTGCCACAGGGACCAGTACTGGGTCCATTGTTATTTGTCAACTATATCAATGATCTGGATGATAATGTGGTAAATTGGATCAGCAAGTTTGCTGATGATACAAAGATTGGAGGTGTAGTAGACAGTGAGGAAGGTTTTCAGAGCCTGCAGAGGGACTTGGACCAGCTGGAAAAATGGGCTGAAAAATGGCAGATGGAGTTTAATACTGACAAGTGTGAGGTATTGCACGTTGGAAGGACAAACCAACGTAGAACATACAGGGTTAATGGTAAGGCACTGAGGAGTGCAGTGGAACAGAGGGATCTGGGAATACAGATACAAAATTCCCTAAAAGTGTCGTCACAGGTAGATAGGGTCGTAAAGAGAGCTTTTGGTACATTGGCCTTTATTAATCGAAGATTGAGTATAAGAGCTGGAATGTTATGATGAGGTTGTATAAGGCATTGGTGAGGCCGAATCTGGAGTATTGTGTTCAGATTTGGTCACCAAATTACAGGAAGGATATAAATAAGGTTGAAAGAGTGCAGAGAAGGTTTACAAAGATGTTGCCGGGACTTGAGAAACTCAGTTACAGAGAAACGTTGAATAGGTTAGGACTTTATTCCCTGGAGCGTAGAAGAATGAGGGGAGATTTGATAGAGGTATATAAAATTATGATGGGTATAGATAGAGTGAATGCAAGCAGGCTTTTTCCACTGAGGCAAGGGGAGAAAAAAAAACAGAGGACATGGGTTAAGGGTGAGGGGGGAAAAGTTTAAAGGGAACATTGGGGGGGGCTTCTTCACACAGAGAGTGGTGGGAGTATGGAATGAGCTGCCAGACGACGTGGTAAATGTGGGTTCTTTTTTAACATTTAAGAATAAATTGGACAGATACATGGATGGGAGGTGTATGGAGGGATATGGTCCGTGTGCAGGTCAGTGGGACTAGGCAGAAAATGGTTCGGCACAGCCAAGAAGGGCCAAAGGGCCTGTTTCTGTGCTGTAGTTTCTATGGTTTCTATGGTAGTATTTAAAGTTGAAAGTTCAATTTAAAATTTACTATCAAAGTACTTATATGTCACCGTGCATGGCCATGAGATTCATTTTCTTGCAGGCTTTTGTAGTAGAACAAAGAAATACAACAGAATCAAAGAATAAGATCTATTTTAACAGAGATCTGAGGTAAATTAACAAGGCTGCAGGTAGAATAACTTGGGTTAGTGTAGGATTTGTATAAAAAAACGGGTGCCTAATAGATTTAGTGAGACAACGGTTCTGTTCATCTCTCTATAACAACATTTTGTATTCTAATGAAAATTCTTTCTCCAAAAGGAGGTTGCCATGTTTTATACTAAAGCAATAATAACAATTTAAAAATTAAAAATAGATAATCAAAGACAGAAAGAATCAGAATCAGGTTTAATATCACCAGCAAATGTTGGGAAATATGTTAGAAAACATAGAAACAACAGCACAGAAACAGGCCTTTTGGCCCTCCTTGGCTGTGCCGAACCATTTTCTGCCTAGTCCCACTGACCTGCACACTGACCATATCCCTCCATACACCTCCCATCCATGTATCTGTCCAATTTATTCTTAAATGTTAAAAAAGAACCCACATTTACCACCTCATCTGGCAGCTCATTCCATACTCCCACCACTCTCTGTGTGAAGAAGCCCCCCCAATGTTCCCTTTAAAGTTTTCCCCCCTCACCCTTAACCCATGTCCTCTGTTTTTTTTCTCCCCTTGCCTCAGTGGAAAAAGCCTGCTTGCATTCACTCTATCTATACCCATTATAATTTTATATACCTCTATCAAATCTCCCCTCATTCTTCTACGCTCCAGGGAATAAAGTCCTAACCTATTCAACGTTTCTCTGTAACCGAGTTTCTCAAGTCCCGGCAACATCTTTGTAAACCTTCTCTGCACTCTTTCAACCTTATTAATATCCTTCCTGTAATTTGGTGACCAAAACTGAACACAATACTCCAGATTCGGCCTCACCAATGCCTTATACAACCTCATCATAACATTCCAGCTCTTATACTCAATACTTCGATTAATAAAGGCCAATGTACCAAAAGCTCTCTTTACAACCCTATCTATCTGTGATGCTACTTTTAGGGAATTTTGTATCTGTATTCCCAGATCCCTCTGTTCCACTGCACTCCTCAGTGCCTTACCATTAACCCTGTATGTTCTACGTTGGTTTGTCCTTCCAACGTGCAATACCTCACACTTGTCTGTATTAAACTCCATCTGCCATTTTTCAGCCCATTTTTCCAGCTGGTCCAAGTCCCTCTGCAGGCTCTGAAAACCTTCCTCACTGTCTACTACACCTCCAATCTTTGTATCATCAGCAAACTTGCTGTTCCAATTTACCACATTATCATGTAGATCATTGATATAGATGACAAATAACAATGGACCCAGCACTGATCCCTGTGG
Organism: Mobula hypostoma; assembly: GCF_963921235.1. Classification (NCBI taxonomy): domain Eukaryota; kingdom Metazoa; phylum Chordata; class Chondrichthyes; order Myliobatiformes; family Myliobatidae; genus Mobula; species Mobula hypostoma. Next base: position 68,422,061 of record NC_086110.1, on the reverse strand, counting down.
CACACCACTAGTCACAGGCCTCCACTCAGAGAAGCAATTCTCTACTACCACTCTTTGGCTTCTTCCATTGAGCCAATTTCTAATCCAATTTACCACCTCTCCATGTATACCTAGCGACTTGTTGTCTGCAGCAACAGTGTAATGCAACACAAAATCATAGCAAAGTGTGAATTGCAGAACATACAGTATATAAAATTGTATAATTAAATAAATAGCGCAAAAATAAAAATAATAAATTAGTGAGGTCGTGCTCATGGATTCGATGTCTATTCAGAAATCGGATGGCAGTGGGGAAGAAGCTATTCCTGGATCATTGACTGTGTGTCTTCAGGCTTCTGTACCTCCTCCCTGAGAGCAAGGCATGACCTGGGTGATGGTCGACATTAATGATGGACTCAGATGAAAATATGTCTTGTAGAAAATAAAAGCAAGAATCTGAGGGAAAGCTGAAGCAGAGATAGCTAAATTAAAAAGCTGTTTATACATTTAAGTCCTCAAATTGGTTACATATGTCATTGTAGTATATTATAAATTCCTCTGTCAACATTCATAATGGAAACTGCCAATGTAAAGAAGAGTGTATAATGTTGGAATTACATTTGACCCCAAAAAGCTTTGATAGGAACGTTGGCTTGTTTAAGTATGACAGTATAACACAAGTAGCTTCAATTATAAATGTGGACAGGAAATTAATAATGGAAGTATATAAATAATGGCTGAATCCTTGACAAAACTGGAGCTGAATTATGTCTGCAAGCCATTAAGAATGTCAAGTTAATATTGGTGTAATGAAGAAAAGCCCAAAATTTAAGTACTTTTCAGATGATAAATTCAACACAAAAGTAATCATTTATCATTTCTCTGGGAATGTCAGTTGTCAAAGCAATGGCCTGCCTCTGACTAAATTTATTTACCAATCTTTGAGTTTGCTCTTGTAATCATATGGAATCTGAATCCCTTCAGGGTAAAACTCTGTTAAGTCAGCAGGCTCAGGGAATTTGATGGTGCCAGACTAACAGATTTGCTGGACAATTGGCTATGATAGAAAAAAAGGGCTTTGAATTCACAATTTCATATGTTAGAATACAAGAAAGCTTAAAAGAAGTGGGAGCATATTTGAAGGGGATGTGCGGGGCAAGTTTTCTTCTTACGAGGAGTGCCAGGAATGTGCTCCCCTGGGCAAAGGTGGATGCAGATATGTTAGAGGTGACACATACAAAACACTGGAGCAACTCAGCAAGTCGGGGAGCATCAATGGAAAAGAATAAACAGTCGATATTTTAGGCCAAGACCCTTTGAAACAAGATTCTTCTTTGGGAATGAAAAGGGTGATGAAGAGGATTTTCAATAGTCAGGCAAATATGCAGGGAAGGAAGGGTACGGATCTTGTTCAGGCCGAAGGGTTGGTTTAATTCAACATCATCTCAGCACAGACATTTTGGGCTGAAAAGTGTTTTCCTCTATTGTACTGGACATTGAGGGCTAATGTTTGTTGGTGCCAGAAGTGTGACAACACTTGTGTTAGTTAACTCATCAGATGGCATCGATAATTAATGCAAATGATGATTTCACAATATGTTTCAATGTACAAATGACGAATACATCTAATCCTGAATTCTGAATGATCAGAATTTTACTGTATCACTGTGCAGTTGTTCCTCTTGTTTAAAATTTCTAGGGCCACTCAAATCCTGAGGTATATATAAAGGTTCCCCACCCACCAAAACTTTATGTTTCCCCTCAGTCTGATGACCCTCTCAGCCCCTTCTCTTCTCCTACCCTGTTCATCACTTCCCTCTTTCTCTCCACCTCGTCTGTACTCCACGGATCACTGTCCTCTCCAATCAGATTGCATGTGCTTCCGCCATTTACTTCCTCCACCTCCCAGGTTTTCACATCATCACCCACCCACCTTTCCCCTTGTCAGGCCTCACCTATCACCTGCCAGCTTGCACTTATTAAGAATCAGAATCATGTTTAATATCACTGGCACATGTCATGAAATGTGTCATTTTGCGGCTGCGGGACAATGTAACACATAATAAGAAAAACTATACAACCCTCTCCTCCACCTTGTTATTCTATCTTCTGCCCCTTCATTTGCAGTCTGAATGAAAGATCTCAGCCTAAAGTATTACTGTTTATTCATTTTCATAGATGCTGCTAGACCTGCTGAGTTTCTCTGCACTTTGTGTGTGTTGTGCAAGATTTCCTGCATCTGCAGAACCTAAACATTTTGTTTATGAGCAGCACAGTGTAGAGACAGATTTAGCCACAGACCATCATGAAACCTCTGTCTACCAGCAACTTCTCAGGGAATCTGCCCCGGGTGCAACAAATCATAAAGAAGGCACATCAGTGGTTCTAGTTTGACCATAAGACCATGAGACAAAGGAGCAGAGTTAGGCTATTCAGCTCTTCGAGTCCATTCCACCATTCTATCATGTCTGATTTATTATCCCTCTCAACCCCATTCTCCTGAATTCTCCACATAATCTTTCACACCTTTACTAATCGAGAACCTATCAAACTCTGCTTCAAATATACCCAATGATTTGACCTCTACAGATATCTGTGGGAATGAATTCCACAGATTTGCCATCTCTTGCTAAAGAAGTTCCTCCTTATCACTTCTCTAAAGGGACTCCCCCATGATCTGAGTATGTGCCTTCTGGTCCTAGGCCCCTCCACTATAGGAAACACACTCTCCAATTCACTGGGAGTTTCCGTAGATTCAGTATGTCACCAAAGACTCTCACAAGTTTTTTTTCAATGTACATTGACGAGCATTCTGACTGATCGTATTGCAGACTGGTAAGAAAGCTCCAATGCACAGGCAAACACAAGGAATTCTGCAGATGCTGGAAATTCAAGCAACACACATCAAAGTTGCTGGTGAACTCAGCAGGCCAGGCAGCATCTCTAGGAAGAGGCACAGTTGACGTTTCAAGCCGAGACCCTTTGTCAGGACTAACTGAAGGAAGAGTTAGTAAGAGATTTGAAAGTGGGAGGGGGAGGGGGAGATCCACAATGATAGGAAAAGACAGGAGGGGGAGGGATGGAGCCAAGAGCTGGACAGGTGATTGGCAAAAGGGATATAAGAGGATCATGGGACAGGAGGCCCAGGGAGAAGGAAAAGGGGGAGGGGAGGAAAACCCAGAGGATGGGCAAGGGGTATAGTCAGAGGGACAGAGGGAGAAAAAGGAGAGTGAGAGAAAGAATGTGTGTATATAAATAACGAATGGGGTACGACGGGGAGGTGGGGCATTAGCGGAAGTTAGAGAAGTCAATGTTCATGCCATCAGGTTGGAGGCTACCCAATCTCTCACTAGCTCTTCCATCAGTTAGTCCTGACGAAGGGTCTCGGCCTGAAACGTCGACTGTACCTCTCCCTAGAGATGTTGCCTGGCCTGCTGTGTTCACCAGCAGCTTTGGTGTGTGTTGCTCCAATGCACAGGACTGTGAGAAGCTCCAGAGGTTATAGACAGTCAGGTTTCTGAATGGTCCTTGAAAACGTGTTTCAATTTTTGCACAGTTTAGTTTTCATACTTTATAGATTTTTATGCTTTGCAATGTACTGCTCCTGCAAAGCAACAAATTATATCATCAATGTCAGAGATAATAAACCTGATACTTTTCTCTCGTCTGGTAATTTCAACTTCTCCTAGTCACACTTCCCCAAGGCACACCTTTCAGTGTTCAGCTGCTTTCAGCATTGGCTTTCCACTCGTTTTAACACCACTGGGGCCATTCACTCTCACATGGCACAGTGGAACAGCAGGCAGAGCCACCGGCTCAAAGCTCCAGTAGCCCGCATTTAGCAGTGAGCATCTGTGCTGTTCGCTGTGTGGAATTTGCATGTCCGCCCTGAAGGCAAATCTCAATGTTGTATACTGTATACATATTTCGATAATAAATGTACTTTGAACTTTGAACCTTAACCTTGAAACCATGTGGGCTTCCCCGGGTGCCCTGGTTTCCTCCTAGATACTCGAGCAGATGTTCATTTGCTACTACAGATTGAGAGAGATGGAGACGGAGACAGAGACAGAGGCAGAATTTTCAGCCCGCAGACTAAGATCAACTTCAAGTTCATATTTAAGTCTATTGTCATAGGCATATATGTTCAGGGTACAGTACACTATAAACATGACAATCATAACTTAACATGGACTTATATTAACATAAATTATAATAACCTACAAAACAAAAATGAACTAAACTAACACCGGTGCAAGAAGAAAGAAGAGAGATCACAGCAGGACTTATAAAAATTGGAAGACTCAGCAAAAAACTGGCAGAATGTATACAGTGGTTGGAAATACATGATAATGCATTTTAGTAAAAGCAACAATAGTGCAGACAATTATCTAAATGGCGAGAATGTTCAATCATCAGAGGTGCAGAGGGACTTGGGATTCCTTGTGCAAGTCTCCCAGAAGATTAATTCACAGGTAAAGAAGGCAAATGCAATGTTGGCATTTATTTCATGGGGAATAGAATATAAAAACAAGAAGATAATGATGAAGCTTTATAAGACACTGGCCAGGCTGCCCTTGGAGTACTGTCAACAGTTTTGGACCCCTTATCTCAGAAAGGATGTATTGTCATTGGAGAGAGTCCGGAGGAGATTCAGGAGTATGATTCAGAAAATGAAGAGTTTAGTATATGAGGAGCTTTTGGCAGCTTTGGGCCTGTACCCATTGGAATTTTCAAGAATGCTGGGGGGTGGGAATCGGGTGCAGAGTATTCTGAAGGGACAGGGTGAACAGCCAGAAGTCTTGGTACATGTTGTTACGATGACATAGGAGGTCCTGAAGAGGCAATTCAGGGAGTTGGGTAGGAGGCTGAAAGCAGGACCTCCAGGGTAGTAATCTCAGGATTGCTGCCTGTGCTACGTGCTAATGAGTGCAAGAATAGCATGTCCAGGCATATTAATGTGTGGCTGAGAGACTGGTGTAGGGGACAGGGCTACGGGTTCCTGGATCATTCGGGCCTCTTCTGGGGGAGGTATGACCTGTACAAAAAGGACCGGTTACACCTGAACCCAAAGGGGTCCAATATCCTAGCAGGCAGGTTCAATACAGCTGTTTAGGAGGGTTTAAACTAATTTGGCAGGGGATGGGAACCGGAGTGCTATGGCTAAGGAAGGGAAAAACAGAAATAAATCAAAGATAGCGTGCACAGAGATGATAGAAAGGACTGGCAAAAGATGAGGCATAATCACCGACAGTGGGATGAGTTACAGGGCAATAGAGGTATGGTGCAGTTAAAACAGAAAGCAACAAATACTGGACTGAAACTGTTATATTTGAATGTATGCAGCATATGAAATAAAATAGATGATCTTGAAATTCAGCTGCAGATTGGCAAGTATGATGTTGTGGCCATCTCTGAAACTTGTCTATTAGGAGCTGAATGTCTAAGGATATATGGTGTATCAGGAAGATAAATTAGTAGGCAGAGGGGGTGGTGTGGCCCTGTCTATAAGAAATAATATTAAATCATGAGAAAGGGATGACATAGGGTTGGAAGGTGTAGAGTCTCTACGGATTGAGTTAAGAAATGGCAAGGGTAAAAGGACCCTAATGGCAGTTGTATACAGGCCTCCAAACAGCAGCTGGGATGTGGATTACAAATTACAGCAGGAGATAGAAAAGGTGTGTCAGAAGGGTAATGTCATGATAATCGTTGGGGATTTTAACATGAAAGTGGATTGGGAAAACCAAGCTAGTACTGGACCTCAAGAGAGAGAATTTGTAGAATGTCTAAGGGATGGCTTTTTTATAACAGCTTGTTGCTGAGCCCACTAGGGGATTGGCTGTGCTAGATTGGGTGTTGTGCAATGATCAGAGAGCTTAAGGTTAAGGAACCCTGAGGGAACAGTGATCACAATATGATCAAATTCACTTTGAAATTTGAGAAGGAGAAACTAAATTCCAATGAGTTGGTATTTCAGTGGAATAAAGAAAATTAGAATGGCATGAGAGGGGAACTGGCCAAGGTTGACTGGAAAGGGACACGAGCAGGAAGGACAGCAGAGCAGCAATGGTTGGATTTTCTGCGAAAAATGAGGGAAATGCAGGACAGATATATTCTAAATAAGAAGAAATTTTCAAATGGAAGGAGGACACTACTGTGGCTGACAAGTGAAGTCAGAGCCAAAGTAAAAGCAAAAGAAAGAGCATATAAGGAAGCCAAAGCTACTGGGAAAACAGAGGATTAAGAAGCTTTTAAAAACTTGCAGAAGGAAACTAAGGAAGGAAAAGATGTATTTTGAAAGGAAGCTGGTGACTAATATCAAAGAAGATTCTAAAAGCTTTTTAAGTATATAAAGGGTGAAAGACAGTTCAGGGTAGATATAGGATCAATAGAAAATGACACTGGAGATATTGTAATGAGAGGCACGGAGATGGTAGAAGAACTGAATGCATATTTTGCATCAGTCTTCACAGTGGAAAACATCTGCAGTATACCGGACATTCAAGAGTGTCAGGGAAGTGAAGTATGCGCAGTGAAAATTCCAACTGAGAAGGTGCTCAGGAAGCTTAATGGTCTGAGGGTGGATAAATTTCCTGGACCTGATGGAATGCACCCTTGGGTTCTGAAGAAAGTAGCTGGAGAGATTGCAGAGGCATTAACAATGATCTTTCAACAATCGATAGATTCTGGCATTGTACCGGATGACTGAAAAATTGCAAATGTTATTCTACTATTTAAGAAGGGTGGAAGGCAGCAGAAAGGAAACTATAGATCTGTTAGCCTGACATCAGTTGTTGGAATCGATTGTTAGGAATGAGATTATGGAGTACCTGGAGACACATAACAAGATAGGCCAAACGCAGCTTGATTTCCTGAAAGGAAAATCCTGCCTGACTAACCTACTTCAAAGGTGCTGGTGAACGCAGCAGGCCAGGCAGCATCTATAGGAAGAGGTGCAGTCGACGTTTCAGGCCGAGACCCTTCGTCAGGACTAACTGAAGGAAGAGTGAGTAAGGGATTTGAAAGCTGGAGGGGGAGGGGGAGATCCAAAATGATAGGAGAAGACAGGAGGGAGAGGGATAGAGCCGAGAGCTGGACAGGTGATAGGCAAAAGGGGATACGAGAGGATCATGGGACAGGAGGTCCGGGAAGAAAGACGGGGGGGGGGTGACCCAGAGGATGGGCAAGACGTATATTCAGAGGGACAGAGGGAGAAAAAGGAGAGTGAGAGAAAGAATGTGTGCATAAAAATGAGTAACAGCTGGGGTACGAGGGGGAGGTGGGGCCTAGCGGAAGTTAGAGAAGTCAATGTTCATGCCATCAGGTTGGAGGCTACCCAGACGGAATATAAGGTGTTGTTCCTCCAACCTGAGTGTGGCTTCATCTTTACAGTAGAGGAGGCCGTGGATAGCCATGTCAGAATGGGAATGGGATGTGGAATTAAAATGTGTGGCCACTGGGAGATCCTGCTTTCTCTGGCGGACAGAGCGTAGATGTTCAGCAAAGCGGTCTCCCAGTCTGCGTCGGGTCTCACCAATATATAAAAGGCCACATCGGGAGCACTGTACTGTAAAGATGAAGCCACACTCAGGTTGGAGGAACAACACCTTATATTCCGTCTGGGTAGCCTCCAACCTGATGGCATGAACATTGACTTCTCTAACTTCCGCTAGGCCCCACCTCCCCTTCGTACTCCAGCTGTTACTCATTTTTATGCACACATTCTTTCTCTCACTCTCCTTTTTCTCCCTCTGTCCCTCTGAATATACATCTTGCCCATCCTCTGGGTCACCCCCCCCCCCGTCTTTCTTCCCGGACCTCCTGTCCCATGATCCTCTCGTATCCCCTTTTGCCTATCACCTGTCCAGCTCTCGGCTCTATCCCTCCCCCTCCTGTCTTCTCCTATCATTTTGCATCTCCCCCTCCCCCTCCAGCTTTCAAATCCCTTACTCACTCTTCCTTCAGTTAGTCCTGACGAAGGGTCTCGGCCTGAAACGTCGACTGCGCCTCTTCCTATAGATGCTGCCTGGCCTGCTGCGTTCACCAGCAACTTTGATGTGTGTTGCTTGAATTTCCAGCATCTGCAGAATTCCTGTTGTTTGACTAACCTACTGCAATTTTTTGAGGAAATTATAAGCAGGGTAGACAAAGGAGATGCAGTGGATGTGGTGTACTTGAGTTTTCAGAAGGCCTTTGACAAGGTACCACACAGAAGGCACCACAAGATAAGAGCCCATGGAATTACAGGGAAGTTACTAGTATGGGTGGAGCATAGGTTGAATGGCAGAAAGCAGAGAGTGGGAATAAAGGGATCCTATTCTGGCTGGCTGCCGGCTACCAGTGCAGTTCCACATGGATCGGCATTGGGACCGCTGCTTTTTACGATGTATGTCAATGATTTAGACTATGGGATTAATAGATTTGTGGTTAACTTTGCTGATTATACAAAGATTGGTGGAGGAGAGGATTGAGGAAACAGAGAGCCTGCAGAGAGACTTAGATAGTTTAGGGGAATAGGCAAAGAAGTGGCAAATGAAATACAATGGTGGAAAGTGCATGTTCATGCACTTTGGAGGAGGAAATAAACAGGCAGACTATTATTTAGATGGGGAGAGAATTCAAAATGCAGAGATACAAAGGGACTTGGGAGTCCTTGTGCAGGATATCCTAAAGTCTAACCTCCAAGTTGAGTCAGTGGTGAAGAAGGCGAATGCAATGTTGGCATTCATTTCTAGAGGTATAGAATATTAGAGCAGGGATGTGATGTTGAGGCTCTATAAGGCACTTTTGAGACCACACTTGGAGTATTGTGTGCAGTTTTGGACTCCTTATTTTAGAAAGGATATATTGACATTAGAGACGGTTCAGAGAAGATTCATGAGAATGATTTCTGGAATGAAAGGGTTACCATATGAGGAACGTTTGGCAGTTCTTGCACTGTATTCCCTGGAGTTCTGGAAAATAAGGGGAGATCTCATAGAAATATTCTGAATGTTAAAAGGCCTGAACAGATTAGATATGGCAAAGTTATTTCCCATGGTAGGGGAGTCTAGGACAAGAGGGCATGACTTCAGGCTTGAAGGACATCCATTTAGAACTGAGATGCGGAGAAATTACTTTAGTCAGAGGGTGGTAAATCAATGGAATTTGTTGCCACGAGCAGCTATGGAGGCCAAACATTGGGTGCATTTATGGTACAGATAGACAGGTTCTTGATTAGCCAGGAAATCAAAGGGTATGGGAAGAAGGCAGGAGAGTCGGGATGACTGGAAGAATTGGATCAGCCATGATTTAATGACGGAGCAGACTCGATGGACGAATGGCCTGCTACTGCTCCTATATCTTATGGTCTTATGGTCTTATGGATTTCATTGAAACCAACCAAATTTTGAAAGGACGAGATAAGGTTTATGTGGAGAGAATTTTTTCCTCTAGTGATCGGGTGGTGGGTGGGTGTATCCAGAACTAGAGGGCATGGCCTCAAATTTGAGGGGCGACCTTTTGGAACAGAAGTAAGGAGGAATTTTTGAGCCAAAGAGCGGTGCAACCTGGTCATATCTGAGGCTGAGGTATGCTATGTTTCCAACGAGTGGACAGTCACAAGGCTGCGGGACTGGACGGCATCCCAAGGCGAGTACTTAGGATGTGTGCAGCACAACTGGCAGGTGCGTTTACAGATATTTTTTGTCTCTCCCTCTCCCAGTGTAGAGTACCCTCCTGCTTCAAATTATCCACCATTGTCCCTGTACCAAAAAAGACCAAGGTGATATGCCTGAACGACTGTTGCACTCACCTCAGTAATACGCAAATGCTTTGAGAGGCTGGTCAAGGATTACATCTACAGCTTGCTACCACCCAAATTGGACTCCCTACAATTCACACACCAACATAATGAATCGACAGATGACGCAATAGCCACTGCTCTACGTACCATCTTTACACATCTGGAGACGATGGATGCTTATATGAGAATACCGTTTAAGGACTACAGTTCAGCATTCAACACCACAGTTCCATCCAGGCTCGACAAGAAGCTCAGAGACTTCGGCCTTGACCCTGTCTTGTGCAGCTGGATCTTGGACTTCCTGTCAGATCGCCAGCAGGTTTTAAGAGTGGACTCCATTATCTCCAACCCTCTGACTCTCAATACAGAAGCCCCTCAGGGCTGCGTACTGAGTCCCTTCCCTGTATACTGTATCACAACCCAGAACTCCAATCTGCTAATTAAATTTGCCGACTACACTACTTTGATTGGCCTAATCTCAAACAATAATGAGGTGGCCTACAGAGAGGAAGTCATCTCTCTGAGATAGTGGTGCCAAGAAAACAACCTCTCCCTCGATGTTGCAAAAACAAAGGAGGTGATTGTTGATTACAGGAGGAATTGTGATGGGCTTACCCCTATTGACATCAATGGATCTGGGGTTGAGTGGGTAAACAGCTTCAAGATCCTCAGCATCCACATCACCGAGGACCTCATGTGGTCTGTACGCACCAGCTGTGTGGTGAAGAAGGAACAACAGCACCTCTTTCACTTCAGATGGTTGAGGATGTTTGGTATGGGCCCCCAAATCCCAAGAACTTTCTACAGGGGCACAATTGAGAGCATCCTGACTAGCTGCATCACTGCCTGGCATGGGAACTGTAAAAAAACGGAAATTGCCTTTTAAACTCACAAGAGAGCATCGGCCATCAACTTTTTGCTGTTGATGTTTCTGTAGCAAGCAATCTCTTTTTAACTAGGTCGAGTTGCTAGCTCGACACTCAAGCCCACATGGATGGAAAGCCTGCCTGGGAAGCCGGCAGGGTTCGAACTCGGGAGCCTTCGCTCTGAAGTCCAGCGCTGATGCCACTACACCACCAGCCGGCATGGGAACTGTACCTCCCATAATTGTAGGACTATGCAGAGAGTGGTGCAGACAGCCCAGCACATCTGTAGCTGTGAACTTCCCATGATTCAGGACATTTACAAGGACAGTAATGTAAAAAGGGCCCGTAAGATCACTGGGGACCCAAGCTATCCCAACCACAAACTGTTCCGGCTGTTACCATCCAGAAAGCAGTACCGCAGCATAAAAACCAGGACCAACAGGCTCCAGGACAGCTTCTTCCACCAGGTCATCAGACTGATGAACTCATACTGATTTGAGTGTACTCTATGTTACATTGACTGTTCTACTTATTATAAATTACTGTGATTACACATTGCACATTTAGATGGAGACATAACGTAAAGATTTATTTTACTCCTCATGTATGTGAAGGATGTAAGAAATAAAATCAACTCAATTCAATTCTTTTCAATCTGTGGAATGCTCTGGCACAGACTGTGGTTGAGGTTAAGTCCGTGGGTATATTTAAGGCGGAAGTTGATAGATTCCTGAGTGGTCAGGGCATCAAGGGATATAGTGAGAAGGCAGGTGTATGGGGTTGAATGGGATCTAGGATCAGCCATGAAGAAATGGTGGAGCAGACTCGATGGGCTGAATGGCCTAATACTGCTCCTATGTCTTATGGTCTTAGAATAGAAATATAAACTGAGGTAGTATTAGGGTGAGACTTCTTTGGAAACTATTCCGTGAATTGTAATCACGTGCAATGCTGATATGATTGCTATGCCAAATAAAAGCCTTCATCATGATGGACCATCACCATCCAAGTCTCGTCTTCTTCTCATCACTCCCTTCAGGGAGGAGGTATATGAGCATGAAGACCCACACTCAACAGTTTGGGAATATCTTCTTCCCCTCCATTATCAGATTTCGGAATGGTTCATGAGCACCACTTCTCTATATTTGTTTTGGAATATTTAATTATTTATTTTTATTGCTACTTATAGTAATTTCATAAGTCTAGCACTGTACTGGGGCCACAGAACAACACATTTCATGACATATGTCAGTGATAATAATAATCCTGATTCTGAAGCAAATTCTTAATTTCTTCTCTGGGATGTATTTATAAATCGGTATTGAAATTACTACCAGAGTAAGAATATTATTTACTAAATACCCAATTAGAGTTCACAAAATAAAGACCATAGAACATTAGAGCACAATACAGGCCTTTCAGCCCAAGATTCCTTGCCAATTTTTTAACATACTCTAATGCCAATCAAACACCATAATACCAAGGACCAACAGGCTCTGGGACAGCTTCTTCCACCATTAATTTATGCTGACACAATTGTATTTCTAAGCTATATTGATTGTTCTATTGAATATCTTACTGCACATATTATTTATTACAAATTACTATAATTTGCACATTGCACATTCAGATGGAGGCATAAAGATTTTTACTCCTCGTGTATGTGAAGGATGTAAGAAATAAAGTCAATTCAATTCAATTCAATTCCAATCTACACTTCCCTACCTTCATTGTCGTCCATGTGCATTCAACGAGATCAAGCCTTACAAAAGCTAGAAAAATGAAATTGGAATATGGGCTCGTGTTATGGAGCTTGAGAAGAAAAAGCACGTCCTTACATTATTTTGCTGTTGCTTTTGGGAACAGTGAGAGAGACCTGAATGGGAATTTTGGTGGAAGATTTGAACAACGATGACAGTATGAATACGATAAAAAAAATACACTTGACTCAGTTTTCTCCGAAGGAAGAAAAGGATCAGATTTGCAAGGCATATTCAGACTGCAACAAAATTCCCAGTGAGAGTTCTAGAAATATGGCTGACTATATTATTGATCTTGAACAAAAGTGCAGTCTCATACGTAATTACAAAATAGAACTTCCTGATGCTGTATTAGCTTTTAAGTTGTTGGATACTGCATGTCTAGACATAAAGGACAGAGAGCTGGCAGTAACCACATGCACAAAACTTACAATTGTATCAAGAAATCAGTACTGAAGAGGTACTTTGGGGAAAAGCCTGCAAGACAACGGTCGGAATTAGTTGGGTCAGAAGTTGGCAGCCTTTATGTACTGAACACAGTCGGAGGAAGTAAAGTTGTTTTTAAACTCAGAAAAGTCTTGCCTTTGTTGTTTGAGTATTAACAGAATCATTTAAATGTATTGCCTCTATCACCACCCCTGGCAGGGTGTTCTGCGTATCTACCACTCTCTGTGTAAAAAGAAACTATCGTTGACATACCCCAGATAATTTCCTCCAATTACCTTAAAATTATGCCCCCTTTTATTAGCCATTTCTGGCCTGGAAATTAAGGCAATTGAAGACTGGCAATGTATTTTCATGATTGAGCTGAATGGCGATTGCATCTTCACTGTATTTCTTTTCTGACTTTGCTTTGGGTTGGGAAAGGAGCATAAAACACTGACAGCAACATCTCTCGCTCATAAATTGTCCTGGTGTTCTAGGTTAGCTCAAGCCATCACTCTTCCCGCGTTTGCACAGTTTCAGGACAGCCCCAAGGAGTACAAGTCATGTTTTCAAAGCACTGTAATGGGTGCATAATAGAGAAAGTTAGATATCCATCAACATCAGAGGAAGAATTGTTATTCTGTTCAGCCCTGGACTTGACACAACAAAAAGCAATAGCTTTTAACAACTGTCAAAACAATCCCAAACTAGCAGAATGGGATGAGAGATTATATATATTCAGGCACACTACTCTCCCAATGTAGAATGGTGGATAAATCCTAGAATGATGGGGTGGTACAACAGAGAAGGCCATTTGGCCCATTGTGCTGCTGTTGTACAAATGGAAGAATTCTAAATATGGTGTTGTCACCTAACTGCATTCTAAGTCTTTCTTTTGAGGACAATATCCCACGCATCATCAATCTACAGGACGTGACACTCAGGGACTTGAGCTATTTTATTATTATTATGTTTTTATGACTATATTTTACTGCTATTGCTATTACATGTCTATATATGCCTTGATATGTGTGTGACTGTTGGTACTGTGCTTTGCAGCTTGGCCCCAGAGAGCACCGTTTTGTTTTGCAGTATTCATGTGTATGGTTAAATGATCATTTGGAGGGGGGAGCACTGCACAGAATTGAAGTAAGTTGCAGAGAGTTGTAAACTTAGTCAGCTTCATCATAGGCTCCGGACTCCATGGTATCCAGCATATTTTCAAGGAGCAATGCCTCAGTAAGGTGGCATCCATCATTAAGGACTGCACCCCACCCCCGGTCATATTTGTTCTCATTGCTACCATCAAGGAGGAGGTACAGAAGCCTGATTGTACACACTCAATGATTCAGGGACAGCTTCTTCCCCTCTGCCATCCAGTTTCTGAATAGACAATGAACCCATCAACTCTACCTCACTACTTTATTTCAATTTTTGCATGACATATTTAACTTAACTATTATATATATATATACACACACACACTAACTATTATATATATACTTACTGTACTTACTGCAATTCACAGGTTTTTTTTCTATTATTTTATATTGCATGGTACTGCTGGCACAAAGTCAACGAATACCGGTGATGTTAATCCTGATTCTGATTCTGACAATTAAACTTGAACCTGAACTTCTTACTTCATGCTCCCAGACAGTGGATCCAGAGCACAGCTTAAAATAAATTATTCTTTTTTCTCGGGTTCATTTGGCAACTGCTTTCAACTAATGACTTGTCTCCCTGTTGTTTTACAAGATCTTTCAGTGTACTCAGCCCTTTCTGCTCTGAGGTTAGTGCATTATTGCCTTTATAGAGTCATGGGGCAAAAGAGCATGGAATCAATTCCTTTGACCCAGCTTTCCCCTGCTTACCAAGATGCATATCTAAACTGATCTCAAAGTACGTATATCTCACCATTTACTGTACAACCCTGAGATTTATTTTCTTGCAGGCATTCACAGTAACTGCAAAGAAACACAATAGAATCGATGAAAGGCTGCACCCAACACAATGGACAAACATCAATGTGCAAAAGGCAACAAACGGCAAATAAAGAACTAAAAAAAAGATAAATAAGTAAGCAATAAATATGGAGAACATGAGATGAAGAGTTGTGGGAAGTGAGTCCATGGGAACAGTTGGGGTGAGTGAGTTGAGTGAAGTTATCCTTTCTGGTTCAAGGATCTGATGGTTGAAGGGTAATAACTGTTCCTAAACCTGGTGGTGTGAGTCCTGAGACTCCTGTACCTTCTTCCTGATAGCAGCAGTGAGAAGAGAGCATGTCCTGGGTGGTGGGGTTCGCTGATGATAGGTGGTGCTTTCCTGTGACAGCACACTGTATTGATGTGTTCAATGCCTGTGACCTGTGATGGACTGGGCTAAATCCCTCTCAATCTTTCTTATCCATGTAAAAGTCCAAGTGTCTTTTAAATATTATTATTATAATACACCTGCCTCTGATAGATCCTTCCATATTCTCACCATCTTCTGTATGAAGAAATTGTCACTCAGGTCTTCCTTAAATCTTCCCCATCTCATCTTGAAACTACGCACTCTAGATTGATAACGAATGAAAGAAAAGAGAACAAAATAATTAGTAATTGGTCTACTATTTCAACAAGTATCAAGATACAGTGAAAAACTTTGTTTTCCATCCCACCGGGATGGATCATTTCAATATATAACAAGAGAAAACCTGCAGACACTGGAATTCCAGGCAGCACAGACAAAATGCTGGAGGAACTCAGCAGGTCAGGCAGCATCTATAGAAAACAGTACAGTCGGTGTTTCCATAAGACCATAAGATATAGGAGCAGAAGTAGGCCATTTGGCCCATCAAGTCTGCTCCGCCATTCAATCATGGGCTGATCCAATTCTTCCAGTCATCCCCACTCCCCTGCCTTCACCCTATACCCTTTGATGCCCTAGCTAATCAAGAACCTATCTATCTCTGCCTTAATGACTTGGCCTCCACAGCTGCTCATGACAGCAATTTCCACAGGTTTACCACCCTCTGACTAAAGTAATTTCTCCGCCTCTCAGCTCGAAATGGACGTCCTTCAATCCTGAAGTCATGCCCTCTTGTCCATGAATCCCCTACCACAGGAATTAACGGGCTGAAACCCGTCAGCAGGATGTAATATTGAAGTAGAGTACATCAAGATAGTACAAAATTGTAATGAATGATACTCTTTTATCGTACATTGAAACAAGAGTAAAAAAGAAAGAGAAAACAATACAGAGAAGGAAAATCAAGCGAAGAGAGAGATGAGGGCTTGGGAGGAAAACAAAAGAACCCTACATGTAAGTAGCATCTTTCATGTCTCTTGGAGGATGCCTGTGAGTTTTTTTTTGTTAAATTAAACATTTTTGAAGTTTAAACTCTGTGGAATGTAGGAAATTAAACTGCCTA
Source organism: Mobula hypostoma (assembly GCF_963921235.1). NCBI lineage: Eukaryota > Metazoa > Chordata > Chondrichthyes > Myliobatiformes > Myliobatidae > Mobula > Mobula hypostoma. Next base: position 68,405,828 of record NC_086110.1, on the reverse strand, counting down.
CCTGTGTACAGCAAGCTCCCACACAGGGCTGGGTGATTTCATCCTGATAACCTGCTTCACTGATGTTTGAAGAGAGAACGACGAGGGAGAATAATGGAGGGAAGACCATAACATGCAGGAGACCAGAACTGAAAGAGCATTGTGTTCTGTGTGTTGGACGAAATAGAGGAGGTTACAGGGATAGCTTCTCTGAGGACCATGTAGGAGAGGCTTCTGAATTCCTAGGATCCCATATGTGATGCTGTCTGTAGCTTAGTTCCTGGTAGGGACACCCATGGTGGCAAGGTGAAGAGAGGGGATCCAGACAAAGTGCAAACCAACCAAGACCTCAAGACCTTAGGACTGGTGGAAGAAGATGACCTATCACAATACTGGTGATAACTCTTCACTGTAGCAGTGAAGAGTTCCCAATCATCATGCATTCCACACCACTGGACCCTGACCCTGATCAATCTAGGACTGTGCGATAGCTGCCCATGCATCAGCCTTCACATGTTAAACAAAGTCATGCACAGGCACCCTCCATTAAGAAAAGAACCACTCAGGAGAACTTCCTACTCATCTCAAGTGATCGCTACTACTATAGGGATAGCAAGAGTTGAGACCATAAAGGGTTTTGAAAAACATGTTTCAACACCACAGGGGTGATTATCCATCTTATCTCTTAGCTTCACTGTTGGGAAGATTTCTGGATTTGATACACAATTTCTCAGCTCTCAGCTTGCCAACATCAAGACAACAATCGCAAGTAATTATAAAGCTTTTAATAATTTAAACACTTCCACAAAATCCAATACAAAAAGATTAAATTGGTTGAGTCAGCAACATAGCATTCAAGAAACAAATAGTGACTGGTTAAAAAATAGTAGACCTATCCATTAACTTGTCGGTATTTCTGGATCATAGAGTGATGGATAACCATGGGAGCTAATTTGTTATTCCAACAGGGTTTTTTTCAAAAGCCCCTTGAACACAGGGAAGTGCCTCCGAATGGTACAAGGCAGCATTATAAGTGAAAATTTATCTATGCGTGATGATATTCGAAGTTTTCAGCAGCTTTGTCAGCAAAGCTGGTATTAATGGAGAAGCACACAAAACACTGTGGGAAATCAAGGGGTTAGGCAGCGTGGAGGAAAATGGACGGTTGATCTCTCAGTCTGAGACCCTTCAGCAAGATCAGGACTTCCCACCCTGGGATTCATGGACCTCTTGTTTAATGGGAAGGATCCATCGCATAGAAAAAGGTCGGGAACCTCTGATCTAGATATTCAACCCGTTCATATGTCAACTGTCCATTTCCCTCATGGGTATTGCCTGGCCTGCTGAAGTTTGTCAAGAAAATGGTGAAAACTCTGAAATAATTCAGCAGGTCAGGCAACATCTATGGAGTGAAGGAAATAGTCAACATTGCATGTTGAGACACCTGAGGGGACCTGATGAAGAGTTTTAGATCAGAACATTAACTGTTTAATTCCATGGTTGCTGCTTGACCTACTGAGTTTAGAGTCAGAGAGTCATAGAGTCATAGAAAAGTACAGCATGAAACAGGCCCTTTGGCCCATCTAGTCCATGTCGAACCATTTAAACAGCCTACTCCCATCATCCTGCACCCAGGTCATAGTCCTCCCTAACCCTGCCACCCATGTACCTATGAAAACTTCTCTTAAACACTGAAATCGAGCACATATGCACCACTTGCACTGGCAGCTCATTCCACACTCTCATAACCCTCTGAGTGATGAAGTTTCCCATTACGTTCCTCTTAAAATTTCCACTTTCACACTTCTAGTGACCTCTAGTTGTAGTCCCACCCAACTTCAGTGAAAAAAGACTGCTTAAATCTATCCTCTCTATATCCCTCACAATTCTGTATTTCTGTATCAAATCTCTCATCGATTTTCTATTTTTCAAGGAATAAAGTCCTAACCTATTCAATCTTTTCTTATAACTCAGGTCCTCCAGACCCAGCAACATCTTTGCAAATTTTCTCTGTACTCTTTCAACCTTGTTTAGATCTTTCCTGTAGGTCGGTGACCAAAGTTGAGCACAATACTTTCAAATTAGGCCTCACCAACATTTTACGCAACTTCAACATAACATCCCATATCCTGTACTCAATACTTTGATTTATGGAGGTCAGTGTGCCAAAAGCTTTCTTTACGACAAAATGTTTCTCCAGAACTTTATGTGAATTGCTCAAGATTTCCAACTTCTGCTAAATCACTTGTGTCTCTGAATTCCTACTACTTTTCGTGTGTTGCCCGTGATTCAAGCATATGAGAGCCTCTTGCCTCGGTGTGTCAAAGTTAAGAGTTCAATTCTGGCATTGTTTGTAATGAGTTTTTATATTCTCCCCGCAACCACATAGGTTTCCTCCAGGTGCTCTGGTTTCCTCCCACAGTTCTAAAACATACCAGTTAGGAAGTTAGTTGGTAATTGAAAATTGACCTGTGATTAGACGAGTGTTAAGTGGGTAGTTTTGTGGATGGTGCGGTTTGTTGGGCTGAAAAGACATGTTTTGTATTGTTTCTCTAAATAAATAAAATAAAGAGAGACTTAGAGGGGGAAAAAGATGGCAGCGAAGCCAGAAAGATGTAGTGAGCAAATTCCAGAGTTTGGTGGCCTTCAGTGCTCATAGCCATACCGATTGACGGTGAAAGAACAAAAAGCAAACAACACAGGAGTTCAGAAGTGAAACAGTGCGGATATCTGAGGATTGGAGGAAGTGAAGGAGGTTCATGACAATGAGTCCAGGAATGGAAAGGTTAAAGTATGAGGAGCACTTGATCTCTCTGTGTATGTATGTGCTGGAGTTTAGAAGACTGATGGGGGAATCTCATTGAAATCTATTGAATATTGAGAGGTCCAGATAGAATGAATGTGGAGAAGATATTTCCCATAGAGGGGTGGTCTACGACTAGAGAGCACAGCCTCAGAATAGAAAAACATCCCTTTAGAACAGAGATGAGGAGGAATTTTTTTAGCCAGATTGTGGTAAGTCTGTAGATGGAAATAACTGGGTATGTTCAAAGTGAAAGTTGGTAGTTTCTTGTTTAGTAATGGCATCTAGGTTTCTTGTTTAGTAATGGCATCTAGATTCTAGGTTCCTTAAGTCTGTCATAAACCGGGGTGGTAGTGGTGATATTTTTGCACTGCTTATTAAATGCTCCAGTGGTGTGTATGTAAAATAACCTCTGATAACCAAAGCCAGCTTCTGGCCTTCACATGTGGCTTAGCTACTAAGCCCAGTGGAAATGTTCCTAGTGACAGGAGAAAAAACAAAGGTGGACTACTGGCACCTTAAAACCAGTCGCTTCGGGCAGATCGGACTCGTGGACCATGGTAGGCAGCTTATCTAAGAAAAGGAAAATGCTGATTTCAAACCTCTGTCGCCAGGTGTCCATATGCACTCATGGATGGGGAAGGCCTTAGGAGTAACCCCAAGCAAAAATCTATAGCTGAAGTTCCTAAGGCAGTCCTGTAGTGAGTTCAACGCTGACTGGCAATATGTGCAACGCTGCTGATGCTAGACTCTATCAGTCTCTGCCATACATTTGGATTCATCAGTTGTGTGGGAGCCTGCTGCATGGGCAACAGATTGTTTTCCAGATCATATTGCCCTGGTTTGCACATCATGCAGATAACTGGGATGCAACATCCATGGTTGACCACAACCATGGGAGGACCTCAAAGGTGAAGCTTGGCAAAAATAACATGGAGAACAAAAAGGTCTTCTGAACTATTCACTCTGTTTCTCTTCCCCACAGATGTTGCCTGACCTGCTGAGACTTTCCATTATTTTTGGGTTTTATTTCAGATTTCCATCTTCTGCAGGTATCTTTTTTTTCTCTTTTTTTTGATTTATTTTTTGATATTATGCACACCAAACTTCCCAAGGAGATGTAGGTTTGTGTAGCAGGAGAGAGATTACAAAAGAAGCAAGTGGAGGCACTAGGGACATTCTGCATGGCACAATTCCTGAGGGAATGTAGGGGCTTAAACAGAGTGGCCATTATGTGAGTGGGCCAGTGTTAGAGTGGGAAGTTCAGGCTTTAGCTCATAGTAACTTTGACAAGGACAGACAAAGGCTGTAGGTAGATATTTTTGTTTCACTTTTTTTCTTTTTGTACAGTTAGAGTAGTGGGGTTGCCAGGCAGGATAGTGGAATGCTCCTCTTGACAGATGTGGGGGGGGGGCAGGGAGACCTTCAGTTTTCCTGAAAAAGACACCTGCAAGAAGTGCATCCAGCTACAGTTTCTTCCAGACCATGTCAAGGAATTGGAGCTGAGCTACATAAATTCTTGATCAATCAGAGGCTGAATGGTTGATAGACAGATCATACAGGAAGGCTGTTACACCCAGGATGCAGGACACAGGTAACAGAGTGACCTTCAAGAGGGAGAAAGGGGTTAGACAGCCAGTACAGAGTATGCTGTTGCTGTTCCCCTCAACAACGAGGATACCGCTTTGGATACTGTTGCGGAGATGACAGTCATCTCACTGACACTGACTCTGGCTCAGAAACAAGAATGGGGGGCAGAAGAAGCGAGCAGTAGTGAAAGGGGATTTGTTTTAGTTAGGGGAACAGAAGGAAGGTCTGTGCAGGAGAACAAGACCCCTGGATGGTATGTTGCCTCCTGGATGCCAGGGTCAGGGACGCCTCAGATCAAGTCTACAGTGTTCTTAAGTGGGAGGGTAAGCAGCCAGAGGTCGTGGACAATGTTGTGTACCATTTTGTATTGGTTACTTGGTACCTGGTTTGTTAAGGTTGTTATAACCAGAGGTGGTAGTAGGAATAAGCTCCCACTATCTATTAAATGTTCCCAATGGTGTATGACTCAATAGCTTCTGACAACCAAGTCCAGCTCCTGGCCTTCACGTGTGGTTTAGCTACTAAGCCATCTGCTTCTGTTTCTACTTGGTACTGCACAAGCACTGCCGGACAGCTGTTATAACGCGCAGTCGGTGTGAACGGCATGGGAGTTAAATTGTAAAGTAAGCTTTTTGATTAGATCCCCTAAATCGATTTGACTGAGTCTATCTTTAAAAATATTAATGCCAGAAATACTGCGCAGGTCTGGCAGCAGAAGATTCCACTCTCTTGTTGATCTTGGGTAGAGGGTGTACTGGTAGCAAATCTTATTGAATGAAGGAGTTTCCAATATGTGAGGTCCAGTTTACTGTCCAGTTGGAAGCCTGGCGAAACCTCTTCTACTGACAGGAGAAGGGGCAAAGTTAGGTGACTGGCATCTTAAAGCTAGTCATTCCAGGCAGATAGGGCACATCAGCCATGTTGGCAACTTATCAAGGGGAAGGAAAACTCCAATCTCTGCTCCCTTGTGGCTACACCCACTCATGGGAAGGCTTTGGGAGTAAACCCTGAGGGAAAAAATCTGGAGCTGGAGTACTTAAGGCAGTCCAATATTGCTGTCTGGCAACTCCTGCAATGCCGCTGGTGCGAAATTGGTCAGAGTTGTTACTGTGGATTCATCAGCTGCGTGGAGGGGGTGCCTCCTGCATGAGCAACATCTTGCTCTCCATATCGTACTGCTCTAGCTTGCATATCGTGCAAACAGAGAGGATGCAACATCCATGGTCGACCCTCATAAGGGCATCAAAGATTACGGGGAGAAGAAGGAGTCTGGGATTGAGAGAGATAATAAATCAGCAACTATGGAATGGCAGAGTAGACTCAATGGACTCTTTAGCCTAATTCTGTCTTATGGTCTTATAGGTGTGAAACAACAAAATATTTTGAAAATGATAGAGTTAACACTACAAAGCTGATTATCCATTGATATTAATTGAATTCGAGAAGCTTGCTGGAAATTCTGTCAAGTGATCTAATTTTCCTTTCGCCCAAGGTGATTGGGCTTTAGATTAAATTCCACAGCGATAAGAATACACACCTGGCAATTTGTGAGTGCTCTGGGGAAATTGAGCACTGCTCTTCATGCTTGAGTGACTATTGCTCAGGAAGGTTGTGCATTTTCTGTAGAGACACCTGCTGGAGCCCAACACAACTCCCAACTTGGCTGAGAGGGCCCATCTTTAGCATAATGTGTCATTCCGCATTAGATACTCATATTTCCTGTTGGAATTGGAATTTGTTTATTGTTATTGCATGTACACAGATATAGCGGAAAGTTTGTCTTGCATACTGTTCATACAGATCAGATCATTACACAGTGCACAGAGGGAGAAGAAAGTAAAAGAATGACAGAAAAAGGGATGAAGTAACAAAACTCAACAACTTAGGCAGCATCTATAGAGGTAAATTGTGACAAAGAGTGCTCGGTAAACATATTTCAGGCACATTCACACACACACACACACACACACACACACGCACATTCATTGCCTTGTCATTCTGCTGTCATTGCGCTGAATGTGTGCATTTCATTGTTTTTTCCCACCTCCCCCCAAGCATGTTCAAAATCAGAATCAAGGTTAATATCCCCAGCATATGTCGTGAAATTTGTTGAATTTGTGGAAGCAGTACAATGCAATACATAACAATAAGAGAAAAAAAAACAAATTACATTAAGTATATATGCATTAAATAGTTAAATTAAATAAATAGTGCAAAAATAGAAATTAAAAATAGTGAGGTAGTGTTTATGGGTTCAGTGTCCACTCAGAAATTGGATAGCAGAGGGGAAGAAGATGTTCCTGTATCGGTGAGTGCGTTTCTTCACACTTCTGAACCTTTTATCCTGATGTAGCAATGAGAACAGGGTGCTTTCCTGGGTGAAGATGGTCCTTAATGATGGATGCCGCCTTTTTGAGGTATCGCTGTTTGAAGATGTCCCAAATACTAAGGAGGCTAGTACCCAGGATGGAGCTGACTAGAACATAGAACATAGAAATCTACAGCACATTACAGGCACTTTGGCCCACAACGTTGTGCTGACCATGTAACCTACTCCAGAAGCTGCCTAGAATTTCCCTACTGCATAGCCCTCTATTTTTTCTAAGCTTCATGTACCCACCTAAGAGTCTCTTAAAAGACCCTATTGTATCGGCCTCTACCAAATTTGCTGGTAGTGCATTCCACGCACCCACCATTCTCTGTGTGAAAAATTTACCTCTGACATCCCCCTTGTACCTACTTCCAAGCACCTTAAGACTATGCCCCCTTATTTTAGCCATTTTAGCCTCGGGGAAAAAGCCTCTGGTTATCCACATGATTAATGCCTCTCATCATCTTATACACCTCTATCAGGTCTAATTCCAACTAATTTTACAACTTTGTAAGCTTCTTTCAGTCCTGTGCAGTAGCCCCCTCCCCAAGACAGTGATTCTTATAATGAGTTGGCTTTATGGTAGAATATTCCAATTCTTTAGTAATGGGGTTATGTAAATGTGTATATATTATTTGTACATTGCATTTAAGGTAGGTACTTCTGTTTATTTTGTAATATGATTATAGCTACTTTAGGGATGCATCATATTCTGATTCATGTGTGGTCTTAAGTTAACTTTGTGGGTAATTAAAGATAGTATGTGCTGGTGTCTAAAAAAAATGGGGCAGATCACTCTAAGTAGGAGAGAGAAAGAAATCAGACTGCCAGGAGCTCACACTGGACAAAGCATGGAGCTGTATTTGTACTTTTTGGAAGGTATCTTTGTGTAAATTGGCTCTTTTCTTTGCATTATTTTCACAGTTTTAGTTTTTGATGCTCCAAATAAGCACCCTTGCACAAAAGTGCTAAGCAACACCAGCCATCTTTTCTTTGCTCATAATCCACATGTTTTAACATGAATAAACAGTTGACATTTTGGACTGAAACCCTTCTCAGCCTGAAATATTGACCATTTATTCCTCTCCATAGATGCTGCCTGACCTGCTAAGTTCCCTCAGCATTCTGAGTGTGTTGCTCAACATTTCCAGCATCTGTAGAATCTCCTGTGCCTGTCTAAATGCATCTTAATGGCTGGCATCATGTGGGAGTCCAATGCAAGTTTAGCAGCTCCTGGCAGTTTTGAGCTACAGGAACATTGTGTGTATTAATGCACACATTGAATGTGTTTTATGCTGAAGGACGTCTAATTCTGGAAACATGGAAATAGAGGTTACTTAATGTCAGTAAGACCAAAGAACTGATTATGGAGTTCAGAAACAGTAAGAGGAACGAACATACACCCGTCCTTATAGAGGGATCAGAAGTAGAAAGAGTGAACAATTTCAAATTCCTGGATGTCAATATCTCTGAGGATTTAATCTGGATCCAACAAATCGGTGCAGCTTCAAAGAAGGCACAACAACAGCTATATTTCATGAGGAGTTTGAAAAGATTTGGAATGTCTCAAAAACACTCAAAAATTTCTACAGATGTGCCATGGAGAGAGTGCATTCTAACTGGCTGCATCATTGTCTGGCATGGGGCTACTTCACAGGATCGAAGTAAGCTGCTGCGAGCTGTAAACTTAGTCAGCTCCAATATTGGCACCAGTCTCAAAAAAGTGGCATCCGTCATTAAGGACCCTAATCACCAAGGTCATACCCTGTTCAAATTGCTACTATTAGGAAAAAGGTACAGAAGCCTGAAGGTACACACTCAGTGATTCAGGAACAGCTTCTTCCCCTCTGATACCGATTCCTGAATGGACATTGAGCACATGAACATTACCTCACTATTTTTAAAATTTCTATTTTTGCACTATTTATTTAAATTTATATAAATAAATTATATAAATTTGCCGGTGATATTAAACCTGATACTGATTCTGATTCTGATTTGTTGCATGAAACATGTATAACTGCCAATGCTATCTGTTCCACACAGCTTTTTAACTACTGCCTCAGGCATGTTGTTGGTACCACAGTGACTGTATAGATCTCTGAATGTAGAGGTGATACCAATCAACCTCCTGTACAAGATAGAGTCTGAAATCATAGCATCCTCTGTCAGCATCCATCTGGGGCAAGGAATGAAAAGTAATTGCTGAAGAAAATCTTATTTCATGAGATGAATCCTATCATTTTATACATATATAAGCTAAGTAAGATTGTTGAGATAAAGATTAAAGAAATTAACTATATTTGCCACATTGAAAGGTACAGCGAAATGCATCATTTGTATCAAATCAAATCAGTGAGGACTGTGTTAGGGACAGCTACAAGTTTTGCCACATTTTCGCCGCAAACGTACCATACCCACAATTCACTCATCTTAATGGTACAGTATATCCTTGGAATAGGATAGGAATTTAGAGCACCTGGAGTCAAAGGGAGAACAAACTCCTTGCAGACAGCAGTGGGAATTGAACCCCGGTCACTGATACTTGGCTTGAGTATTCACCAGTGAGAAGGACCTTGATATTTGTGAAGACAATGTAAAACACACAGATAAGCATTGAGCACATCCAAACGAAACATTGTTACAGGAAAGCCACATCCATCATCAAAGGCCCCCACCTCCCATGTCATACTTTCTTCTGCTACTGCTATCCGGAAGAAAGTACAGGAGCCCCAGGACTCACAATACCAGGTTCAGGAACAGTTATTACCCCTCAACCATCTGGCTCTTGAACCAGTGGAGATAATTTCATTCAACTTCACTAAATTGTTTCCACAACCTGTGGACTCACTTTCAAGGTCTCTTCATCCCATGTGTTCAATATTTATTGCTTATTTTATTATTATTATTATTATTATTATTATTATTATTTCCTCTTCTGTGTTTGCATGTTGGTTTTTTGTCTGCCCTTTTGGGTACGGTGTTTCAGTTATTCGATTATTGTTATTGAATTTACTGAGTATGCCCACAAGAAAATGAATCTCAGGATTACATATGGTGATGTACATGTACTTTGATAATACATTTACTTTGAACTTTGAACATGTCAATGTTAAGAAAGAGGACATGGTAGAACATTTGAAAAAACATTAGGGTTGATAGGACACCAAGACTGGCTTTGATATACCCAGGTTACTACAGGAAACAAGGGAAAAGATTACTGTGCCTTTGGCAATGATCATTGGGTCCTCACTTGTCACAGGTGTAGTGCCAAATGATTGGAGGGTGGCAAATGTTATTTCTTTTTTCAAGAAAGGGAGGATGGATAATGCTGAGAATTATAGATCAGTGAGGCTTACTTCAGTGGTGGGAAAATTATTGGAGAAGATTCTTAGAAACAGGAATTATGAGCATTTAGAGAAGCATAGTCTGATTAGGAATTATCAGCATGGACTTGTGATTGGTCGGTCATGCCTCACAAGTCCAATTTGAATTCTTTAAAGATGTAGAAAATTACGTGATGAAGTTAGTGCAGTGGATGTGGAGTACATGGATTGTAATAAGCCAATTGATAGAGTTCCCATGATTGGCTCATTCAGAAAGTCAGAAGGCCCGGGATCTGTTAAAACTTGTCTGTGTGGATTCGGAATTAGCTTGTCCAGAGAAGGGAGTGGGTGGTAATAGATGGAGTGTATTCTGCCTGGATGTCGGTGAACAGTATAGTTCCAGAGGGATCTTTCTTGGAATCCTTACTTCTTGTGGTGGAGAAGTTGTGGAGAGGGTGAAGGTTGTCATGGGTTACAATGGGACATTGACAGGATGCAGAAAAGGGCTGAGAATTGGCAGGTGGAGTTCAACCCAAACCATTGTGAAAAGATTCACTTTGGAAGGTTGAATTTGAAAGCAGAATGCAAGGTTATGGTAGATTTCTTAGCAGTGTGGAGGAGCAGAGGGATCTTGGGGACCATGTCCTTAAAACCCTCAAAGATGTCATGCAAGTTGATAGCGTTGTTAAGAAGGCATATGGTGTGTTGGTCTTAATTAGCTGGGGGATTGAGTTCAAGAGCTGCACGGTAATGTTGCAGCTCTATAAAACACTGTTTAGACCACATTGGAATGGTGTCTTCAGTTCTGGTTGCTTCCTTATTGGAAGGGTGTGGAAGCTTTAGAGAGGATGTAGAGGAGACTTATCAGGATGCTTCTCGGATTAGAAAGTATTGTGAATGCTTTTGGTCTCCTTATCTAAGAAAATATGCGCTGGCACTAGAGAGGGTCCAGAGGAGGTTCACGAGAATGATCCAAGGAATGAAAGGGTTAATGTACGAGGAGTGTTTAATGGCTTTAGTCTGTACTTGCTAACCTCGAGTAATGAAAGACATAGAAGAACTGGATGTACAGAAGATATTTATTATCATGGGGAGTCTAGAACCAGAGGGTACAATCTCAGAATAGAGGGGATATCCCTTTGTAAGAGAGATGATGAGGAATTTCTTTGGATAATGGGTATAGCTATGGAATTCATTGCCACAGATGCTGTGAAAGTCAAGTCATTGTGTATATTTAAAGTGGAGGTTGATAGGTAATGGCATCAATATTATGAGGAGAAGGCAGGAGAATGGGGTTGAGAGGGATAAAAAGTCAGCCATGATGGAATGCTGCAGACTGAATGGCCTAATTATGCTCCTATGTCTTCTGGTCTTATGAACATTGCTAGATCGAGCTAGGGTTTTTCTCTCTAGGGTGAAGGAGGGTGAAAACTGACTTGATCGATTTGAATAAGATGGTAAGAGGCATAGATCAAGTGGCTAGCCAGAAATAGCTAATCAAGTCATGTCAAGTCAAGTCAAGTCAAGTCAAGTCAAGTTTATTGTCATTTTGACCATAAGCTGCTGGTACAGTACACAGTAAAAATGAAACAATGTTCCTCCAGGACCCTGGTGCTACATGAAACAACACAAAACTACACTAGACTATATGAGACAACACAAGGCTACACTAGACTACCTAAAGCAACATAAAAACTGCACTAGACTACAGACCTGCTCAGGACTACATAAAGTGCACAAAGTAGTGCAGGGCAGTACAGGAACTAATAAACAAGACAATAGGCACAGTAGAGGACAAGTTACAATATAATAATAAATGATGTAGATGTCAGTCTAGACTCTAAGTATTGAGGAGTCTGATGGCTTGGGGGAAGAAACTGTTGCACAATCTGGTCGTGAGAGCCCGAATGCTTCGGTACCTTTTGCCAGATGGCAGGAGGGAAAAGAGTTTGTGTGAGGGGTGTGTGGGATCCTTGTTAGCTGTTAGCTTTGCAGGTGCAGCGTGTGGTGTAAATGTCTGTAATAGCGGAAAGAGAGACCCTGATAATCTTCTCAGCTGACCTCACTATCCGCTGCAGGGTCTTGCAATCCGAGACGGTGCAGTTCCTGAACCAGGCAGTGATGCAGCTGCTCAGGATGCTCTCAATACATCCTCTGTAGAATGTGGTGAGGATGGAGTTGGGAGATGGATTTTTCTCAGCCTTTGCAGGAAGTAGAGATGCTGCTGGGCTTTCTTGGCTATGAAGCTGGTGTTGAGCACAAGCAATACGAGTGAGCACAATTTTAAGGTGACTGGAGGGAAGTATAGGAAGGATGTCAAAGATACATTTTTTTACATAGAGAATGGTGGGTCAACGGAAAGGACTCTCAGGATTGGTGGTAAAGGCAGACATATTAGAGACATTTAAGGAACACTTAAGAAACACAAGGTTGATAGACAAATGGGGGAGTATGTGGGAGGGAAGGGTTAGATTCACCTTAGAGTAGGTTAATAGATTAAAAGGTTGGCACAACATTGTGGGCCGAAGGGCCTGTACTGTGCTGCACTATTCTATGTTCCATGATCTATTTTCTCTGCTGTATACTCCTTCTAGTTGGAATACCATTGAGGTAACTCTAGTTTCTTATCTCCTTTCATTCATCTCTTCCCACTTGATAGTGAAAGACCTTCCAACTCACCAGTTCCTAATATAAGACCTTAAGACATAGGAGGAGTATTAGGCTATTTGGCTTAATGAGTCTGCTCCACCAGTCCATCATGGCTGATTTAGTATCTCTCGCAACTCTATCTTCTGCCTTCTCCTTGCAACTTTTGATGACCTGACTAATCAAGAAACTATCAACCTCCACTTTAAACAAACTCAATGACTTGACCTCCACAGCCGCCAGTGGCAATGAATTCCACAGATTCACGACCCTCTGGCTTTAGAAATTCCTCCTCATTTCTGTTATAAATGGATGTCCTTCTATTCTGAGGCTGTGCCCTTTGGTCCTTGACTTCCTCAACTATAGGAAATATCCTCACTATATCCACTCTATCTAGGCCTTTCAATTTTTGATACTTTTCAATGAGATCCCCCTTCATTCTTCTAAACTCCAGTATGTACAGGCATAAGAAAAAAAAAAGAAAAGAGTGAAGTTGTACTCTGCAAGATCCCATGAACAAGAAAATACTAACGACTAGATATTTGGCATGAAGTTCATCTCACATCAGTGGAGCTAAAAGCACTATATAATAGTAACAGCATATTGTACTCCAGCAAAATTCATTCCATTAACATTATTATGAAATCTGCTTAACACAATTAACCAGGTGTTAGTTTTTGGCATTCCAATTTTGTTAACTCTTGTTGAGGGGAAATGATAGCCAGAGATGACTGTCACACTTTTTGCTATAATAGAGCATGGAATCTGATGTCAGGAAGGTTAGTTTTACAAAAGATTGCATTTTCCGAAGATTTGGAATACAAGGAGTTCAGTGGCATTGAAGCAGAAGCAGCTCAAATATTTGTGATTCAGCTACTGCAGTAATAGACCCTTTCCGAATCCTTTGTAGTAATTTTTTGTTCGTGTATAGAGAAGCAGAGTTAACGACAAATAATAATTTTAGCTGATATAATATGACAGCCCAATTTTTGTTTTTTTTTAGTTTAGTTGTGTTTTTAGTTTAGGGTTTTTTTTCCTCTTTATAAAATATATTTTTCATGGTTAGTTACTATGAGATTGGGAGGCTAAACTATATTTGTTATTTGGAATCTGTGCTTGTACATGTTAACCATTAGTAATGTAATCCCGATCTTTTTGTATCATTACTATTATTGTTATGTTTATTAATTTTGAAACTTAATAAAATGATTGAAAAAGAAAGCTACTGCAGTAATAGAATGAATGGGATGTTGACCAAACCATGAAGGAAATATGTACACTAAACAAAGAATAATAGGCAGTCAACAATTAACTACAAAGTGGTGAATAAATCAATAACAACCTGGTGGTAATCCTTAATTCAATTACTGTTCTGAATCCAACAAATACTCTCATTCACTGACCTAGCGACATTAGATTTATTGCTGAAGTTGATTTGTTTTGTTCACCTCATATCATATTACATGTGTTTTTGGTTCACGCATCTATCTATCCAAAAGACCATAAGGTGCAAGTTCATAGCTCCTTGAAGATGGCTACACAGGTTGATAAGGTGGCTAAGAAGGCTTATGGAATGCTTGCTTTTATTTGTGGAGGCATTAAGTTCAAATGTCAAGAGGTTATTTTGCAACTTTATAAAACTTTAGTTAGGCTGCTTCTGGGGTATTGGATTAGATTAGATTAGATTATGAGGACACGCAGTCCTCTTTTATTGTCATTTAGTAATGCATACGTTAAGAAATGATACAATGCTCCTCCAAAACACAAGACAGACCAAGACTGAAAAACTGACAAAAACCACATAATTATAACATATAGTTACAACACAAAACTGTAATTTGATAAAGAACAGAAGTAAAAAAGTCTCAAAGTCTTCTGAAAGTTCCATCATCTCACGTACAAGGAAGAAAAACTCTCCCTGCCATGAACCTCCAGTGCCGCAAATTTGCCGATACAGCACCCTGGAAGGATGCCTGGAAGCACCCGACCACAGCCAACTCTTGAGTCCGTCCGAAAACTTTGAGCCTCCGACCAGCCCTCCGACACCGAGCACCAAGCACCATCTCTGCCGAGCGCTTTGACTCCGGCCCCGGCCGCCAAGCAATAGGCAAAGTCAAGGACTTGGGGCCTTCTCCTCTGGAGATCCTCGATCGCACAGTAGCAGTGGCAGCGATGCGGGCATTTCAGAAGTTTCTCCAGATGTTCCTCCGTGCTTCTCACGTCTGTCTCCATCAAATCAGGATTGTGCACGGTACCCTACTTAACAAATACAGATATTATTCCGGAGCGGCCGTGCGTGCTGCGTTGCGCCGCCATCTTCTCCTCCCCTGAATTGCATACAGTTCTAGTCAACCGAGGTTATTGGATGGATTTTGAGGCTTTGGAGAGGGTGCAGTAGAACTTCACCAGGATGCTGCCTGGTTTAGAGGGGATGAGAGGCTGGATAAACTTGGGTTGCTTTCTTTGGAGCATTGGAGGCAGAGGGGCGATTTGATCGAGGTTCATGAGATTATGAGAAGCACAGATAGAGTAGAAATGGCATAGACAGGGTTGAAATGTCTAGTACCAGACAGCATGCATTGAAGGTGAGAGGGGGTAGGTTCAAAGGGGATGTAAAGTGTAAGTTTTCTACTCAGAGAGTGATGGATGCCTAGAATGCACTGCCTGATATGGTGGTAGAGGTAAATACACTAGAGGCTTTTCAGAGATGTTTAGATAGGTGCATGGATGTAAGGAAGATGGAGGGATATGGGCATTGTGTAGGTAGGAGGGATTTGGGTGTTTTTGATTTACCTTTTAGTTAGTTTGGCACAACGTTGTGGGACAAAGGGCCTGTTCCTGAGCTGTACTGTTCTATGTTCTAAACCTCCTCTGGACCCTCTCAAGTGCCTTTACATCCTTTCTTATATATAAACCCAAAAACTGCTCACGATACTCCAGATGTGATCTGAGCAATGCTTTATGAAGCCTCAGCACTACATCCCTGATTTAATATTACGACCATAATTCCAAAAGACATAGGAGCAGAATTAGGCTATTCAGCCCATCGAGTCTACTCCGTCATTCAAACTTGGCTAATTTATTTTCCCTCTCAACTCTATTCTTTTGCCTTCTCCCCGTAACCTTCCATACCATTACTAATCAAGATCTTACCAAGCTCCACTTCAAAGACATCCAATAACATGGCCTCCACAATTGTCTGTGGCAATGAATTCAACAGATTTGCCACCATCTGGCTACAGAAATTCCTCCTCATCTCTATTCCAAAGGGGCTAATCTGTTTGAGGTTGTGTCCTTCAGCCCTAGACGCTCCCACTATTGGAAGCATCCCCTTTACATCCATTCTATTTAGGCCTTTCAATATTTGGTAAGTTTCAATGAAATTTCCTCCCCCAGCTTCCACATTCTTCAAAACTCCAGTGAGTACAGGGTCAGTGCAATGATGTCCTTATGTTCTGATGCTATACTCTCTGTTCTGAGACTCCCCCACTATTGGAAACATCCTTTGCATCACCACACTATCAAGGCCTTTCAATATCCAGCATCCAACCAGTGCTTCATCTTCCTGGGATTGTGCTAGATTGAGATGAAGAACTCCCAATCATGTCACCATGGCAACCAATTGAGTGAAAGGTAGGAAGTTTGTAGTACCTTATTTCATAATGAATGTATATATTTAAAATTTCTCCTCCCTGCTCACCAACAAAAGTGATTTTCTTTTTAACTGTGATTAATATTGAGAACACTTATTGCACACTATAATTGCCTTCTGTGCTTGGTTTGGTGTCACTCAGTGGGTTATGATGTACTGAGTTGAACCTCTATGCTGCATTAAATCCTATTCTTTATTCCCAAGTTTCCCTATGTTATGTCATAATCAGAGTTAGAGAGCATTGCAGCACAGAAAGAGGCTGTGTGGCACATCTAATCTATGCTGAATTTATTCTGCCTACTCTCATCTACCTGCACGAAACTGCAATTCTCAATCTCTCTCCCATCCAAGCATTTATCCAGACCTCTCTCAAATGTTGCCATTGAACCTGCATCCACCACTTCTTCTGGCAGCTCATTCTACTGAAGACAGTCATCCCAAAATATCAACTGTTTATTCCTCTCCATTGATGCTATATGACCTGCTGTGTTCCTCCACAATTTTATGTGTGTTACTCTAATTACCTGTATTTTTGAATGGCTTAATCAGCCATTTTACACAACAAATGGCTAACACCCCCATGGCCTTGAGTTGTCAGAAAGGGCAACTGATTTCCTTCTCTGCAAGATATTAGCAAACTAAGTATATTTTTCAGAAATTCAATAGCATTGCAATCACTTTACAGATTCTAAACTTTAATTTCATATTAATTAACATAATTATATTTAAATAACTTAAATAATGATGAGTTTGATCACATCTCCCCACATCAGTAACATTGATATCTTGGTATCAATTCACCATCTGATCATATTCTAACTGGTCAAAGTTCAAAGTTCAAAGTACCTTTATTATCAAAGTATGTATATATTGTACAATCTTGAGATTCATCTCCTAACAGGCAGTCACAAAACAACAAAACCCTAAACAACTTTCAGAAGACCTTTAAACACTCAATGTGCAGGGAAGAAAATATTCAACCAAAATACATAAGCAACTGGAGTTCTGCACTGTGCTACAACCCACAGGCACTTCTGTGCTGAGCCAAGTAAACATCATGGAAAAAAAGCAACAGGTATAATCGCTGATTTGCTATCCGATCTATCCCTCTCATGATTTTATCTACTTTTTTATTTATTTATGTAGCAGGGCGGTGTTACGATGTCACTTGACAGCAACTACTTTGAGCTCATCTGCAGAAGCAGCTTAATTTTTATTTTTGATGTCTCTCTTTTTTCCTTACAACGTGGATAGATTTCTGTCAGAGACCCTGGCCTGGAGCTTCACTCAGACTTCAGTTCTTTGAAGCGGTGGGACCCGCTCCCAAGACTCATCAAACAGCCATTTTTTTTTAATATCCCAAGGACACGGTCTAGAAGATGAGCATGCCTTCAGAGTTTCAAGGCATTGTGGCCCTGTGGACGAGCCAAGTCTGTGCTGGTCTCAATGACTGAAATGTCGCAGGAACAAAGGGAACCTCGGGAATAGCATCGGGGAATCTGTACTCGGCAAATCCTGCTTTCCCTCTGTCTTCCTCTCAGTGGTGGGGGACAGTTTGTTGCCAATTCTCGTGACAGAGAACTTACAAAAATCTACGAGCAGATGTTATCATCGTATATCAGCAAGTTGTTTTGTTAAGTCTCCCTGTTGCTGTGAAAGTGTGACACATCTCCATCCCTCTACTGGGGAGAGAGACAATCTGTGGTATGTTGAATTGTCAGGTGAACAATTTGTTTTTGTTGTGGGGACTTTGGTATTGCTTGCTTGGTGGGGTGAGGGTGCTGATATTTCTTTTGCTGAAGTAAGTGGGGGAGGGTGAGCGGGAGGGTTGTTGCTTTGCTGCTGTTTGTGCGTAGGGAAGGTGTAGGGGGAGCATTGGGGTTCTGATATTTTTACTGCCACTCTTTCTTTGTGGCACTCTTCTGTTCCTGTGGACGTCTGCAAAGAACAAAAATTTCAGGTTGTATACTAAATATATTCTCTGACACTAAATGGAATTATTGAACTGTTGAACTATTTATTTATTGAGATACAGTGCAGAATGGGACCTTCTAGCCTTTCGAGCTGTGCCCCCCCCCCCCAGAAATCCCCAGATTAACCCTAGCCTAATCACAGGACAATTTACAATGACCAATTAACCCACCAACCGGTACATCTTTGGACAGTGGGAAGAAACTAGAGCAACTGAAGGAAACCCGTGCAATCACAGGGAGAATGTTCAAACTCTTATAGGCAGCAGAAGGAACTGAACCAGGGTTGTTGATACTGTAATAATGTTACGCTAACTGCCACATTACCATGCCATCGTTGACCTCCCAACCACCCTCAGTGTGAGAGTAGCAGATGCTGGTGAGTAAAAGACTGCTTCAGCTGGGAAAAGTATATCACACAAATCCCTCCCTCCAGCCGCCTGGCATGGGAAGGTGCAGTAGGCTGATCTTAAGGTTGAATTTTGCAAGTGAAGCACAATGATCTGGATGTGATTCTTAGTGTGTTCCACACGTAGAAAAAAATGAGTTTTGATTCCATAACTGAAAAATAGTGTTGCGTAATTGAATTTTGAATCAATAATCTACCTTTTCTCACATTGCTCTTCACATGACACTGTTGTGTCCCAATTGGCTGTTGCTCTTCATTCATTACCACACTTCAACAACCACATAATAAATTTAAGATACTATGGGATGTCATAAAAGATGCCAAGTTAAGATGAGTCTTTCTTTTCAATAGAAACTGTTATTTATCTATATTTGAAGGTGCTCTGTAGAAATGTGAAAGGGAATTTGACATAAACTCCCTACAGAGGATGAGGATTAATGAAAAAGAGGGATGTTTGAGAAAGGCATCCAATCACAAACAAGAGAAAATCTGCAGATGTTGGAAATCCAAGCAATACACTCAAAATGCTGATGGAAGTCAGCGGGACAGACACAAGAGTACAGTGGAAGTTTCAGGTCAAGACCCTTCAGCAGGACTGAAGAAAAATGATGAGGTACTCCTTCGGGACAGTGGGGGCGAGGAAGGTGATAGGTGAAACTGGGAGGGGGAGGGGTGAAGTAAAGCGCTGGAAAGTTGATTGGTGAAAGAGATACTTTACTTCACCCCTTCCCCTCCCAATTTCACCTGTCTCGTTGTGTTCCTCTCTCCCCTCCCTCTACCTTTTAAATCTACTCTTCACCTTTTTCTCTCCAGTCCTGCTAAAGGCTCTCAGTCCGAAATGTCAACTATACTCTGTTCCACAGATGCTGCCTGGCCTGCTGAGTTCCTCCAGTGTTTTGTGTAATGTTTGAGAAAGGTCTTAAAGTGGATTAGAGAGGAAATCCTTGGTGATTGATAGTTGTCAATGATGATTGGTAATAGGTTTATTATTGGTAACTATTGTGGCGCAGTACCACAGAGGTTAGTGTAATGCTTTACAGTGCTACAACTGAGGTTCAATTCCCATCACTGTCTGTAAAGAGTTTTTGTACTGTCTTTCTGAGACAGTGTTGGTTCCTTCCAGATGGTCCAGTTTCCTCCCACATTCCAAAGAAGTACAGTACATGTTAAAGCTGATTTATACTTGTGCGTACTAGCTTACGCAGTAGCCTATGCAAGTGGGCTACGCCGTTGTGAGCATTTATATTTGTGCGTTGGTGTGCCTGCATCGCTCTGCAATTCACTGCCAAAATGCTAGTTGGCGGTGGGGTTTCTATGCCACTGTGAGTTTCTTCGTGTTGCAACTCAACACGAAGAAACTCAAACTTCACACAATGACGAGTAAAACTGAAGGAGGGTGAATTTTCTGTGCTTGTCCGGCCACTGAGAGACATGGACAAGGAAATGCATTTCAAATATTTTCGGATGTCGGCAGGTAGATTTGACGACTTGGTTCATCGTCTCCAACCATTTATTTCGCATCAGTGTACGCACAGTATACTCAGAGACTGGCAATCACCACTCGAGTTTTAGCTTCAGGTGGAAGTCAACAGGCTGTAGCAGCTCGCTACGAACTGGCGTCAAGCACAGGGTCCTCCATAATTTCTGAGGTCTGTAAAGCTTTGTGGAAAGCATTGCAGCCAGAGTTCCTTCCCTGCCCTTCAGTCACCCAATGGGAAGCTATTGCAGCGTAGGAGGAAATACAATGCTACCAAGCGGATCAATCACAGTTGTTGCGGTCTGCGTCGCCGCGACGCGTAGTTACATTTTTGGGGAGGTGCGCGTCAGGCTACAGGGTAGGGTATGGCGTAGGGTACGTGGCTACGCCGTACCTACAGCATCGATTTGATGCACAAGTATAAATTGGCCTTCAGGGTTAATGAGGTTTGTGAGTTCTGAGTACGCTATGTTGAAAAAGGAAGCATGGCAAAATTGTGGGCTGGCCCCAGCACATCCTTGAACTGTGTTGGTCATTGATACAAACAACACATTTCACTGTATGTTTCGATGTACATGTGATAAATAAAGCTAATCTTTCTTTATCTTACAGGAATAGTAAAGTACTTTGGTTTGTACACCAACTGGAAAGATTATTCCAAATGTAAGTGCACTGGGATGGTACAAATGGAAAAATAATAAGAGAATACAGAATACAGTGCAACTGAATATAACCTACACAATGTTGAATGGACTAGATAGGGTGGATGTGGAGAGGATCTTTCCTATGTAGGGGGTATCCGGAACTAGAGGACACAGCCTCAAGGAGTGACCCTTTAGAAAAGAAGTAAGACTGAATTTTTTTAGCCAGATAGTAGTAAATCTGTGGAATGTTCTGCCACAGACTGTGGTGGAGACCAAGTCTGTGCGTATAATCACGGCGGAAGTTAATTGTTTCCTATCGGTCAGAGTATCAAAGGATATGGTGAGAAGGGAGGTGTATGGGGTTGAGTGGGATCTGGGATCATCCATGGTGGAATGTTGGAGCAGACTTGATGGGCTGAACAGCTTAATTCTGCTCCTATGTCTTATGGTCTTGTAGTTACATAGAAAGAGCAATGCATTTAACCAAATAGGGTGTAAGGGCCACAAAAAGCAGATGGAAAGATCAGAGTGTTTTCCTGTATGAAAGAGCCATTCAACAGCAGAATATAAACTGTCCTTGAGCTCAGTGGAATGAGTTTTCAAGCTTTTGAATCTTCTGCCCAAGGGAAAAGAGAGAATGATCAAGGTGGGAAGGGTCTGTCATTATGCTAACTGCTTTCCCAAGTAAGCAGGAAGTGTAGACACGTCAGTGGAGAAAAAGTTGTTTTTTTGTGGAGGACTGGGCTGTGTTCACAACCTTCTGCAATTTCGTGCAGCTTTGGGTAGTGCAGTTTACACACCAAGCTGTAATGCATCCGGAGAGGATGTCTTCTATTGCGGATCAATGGGCATATGTTGAATTTCCTTAGCCTTCAGAAGCAATAGAGGTGCTTGTGAGCTTTCTTTGAAGTAGCATCAATGTGACTTGACCAGGGCAAGCTATTGGTGATATTTACTACGAGGAACTTGAAACTCTCAATAATACCCTCCACAGCACCATTCATTCAGACAGGGGCATGTATTCTACCGCAGTGGTCCCCAACCCCCGGGCCGCGGACCGGTGAAATAAACAAGCTAGTAATTACGTGCCAAGCAGCACCTAATTAATTAGCTTGTTTATTTCGGCTTTTTTCTTAAAGATGTGCTGAGTGCGTCCCAGCTACCGCTGCACCCCTGCATTCTTCGCGGATCGGTATCAGCCCGCGGCCCGGAGGTTGGGGACCACTGTTCTACTGCACTTTCTGAAGATAATGGGGGCTTGGTAACTTGGAGAAGGCCACTACAGTGGAGTAAAGTGAATCGAGGAGGAATAATGAGGATAATAATAGGAGGATACAAGAATCTCAGTGGCTTTTAGAGTTGGAGTGGTCAATGAGAAAAAGGTGAGCTGGCTAAAGATGGGGCCAGAGAGCGAATTCACCCAGCTCATCTGTGAAACAGTTAAGTTCTTCCTATTTTAATGTCTCTATTTTCCTTTACAGGGTTGCTGAGTCCTATCGGGATCTTTGATCTACATCAGCACTTAAAGACTGCAGTTCTGCACGCCGGTGTGTTGCCATTCTTGAAGCTCACCAGTTGGCCGTGCTTTGGAATGTCCAGGCTAAATTCAGGTACTTTCGGGGCCTGTGCAGCTCCATGGACACGAATTCTCACCAGTGTCACGCACTGAAGCGCAGCAGGAGCCGGGACAAGGAAGAGGGTAAAAGTGGCTCTCGGAGAACTCTGCACTTGGTTTGCCCATTCTCAAGTCAGGGAACTCAAAATAAAAAGTAACTCTTCAGACTGACTGTAACATTGAAATGATGACGGCCTCCCCTGTCGCTGTGGAAGGAGTGATATCTTTCTCTCCCTTGTTAGTGAGAGAGAGAGAGAGAGCTTATGGGATGTGGAAATGTTGGAGTGAACAGTTCATTTTTGATGGACTATAGACCATGATTTTTCTCTGGGTGATTTGTTGTTGCTTGCATGGTGGGTGGTGGGAATACTGATGCTTTCTGCTAGAATAAGTGGCGGGAGGGTGGGGGGAAGTTTGATACTGCTTGTTGCTGCTTGTGCGTAGGAGTGTGGGAGGATGATTTCGGATTCTCGTTTTTTTCTGTCCTTCGTTCTTTGGGATTTATTTTTCTGTTTCGTGGATGTCTGTGGAGATTAAGTATTTTGGATTGTATATTGTATATATTCTTTGATATTAAGTGGAACTACTGAACTATTGATCTATTGAATGACTGAAGGTTTGAAAAAAAGCCAAATAAGGCAATAGAAGTGTCAACTTCAAGACATTACACAAACAGAAACCAGTTGGTTCAGGGAGACAAGTGACCTGGTGAAGCTGGTGAGGATGATTTTGGACAGAACACACTATGGAAACTATTTAGTTCTGTCTACAGCTTTCTATGCCCTTTTCACTTCAGAATCCAAAGAAAACCCGTAACACACAGAAAATGCTGGAGCAACTCAGCAGCTCAGGCAGCATCTATGGAGGGGAATAAACAGTCGGTGTATCAGGTCAAGACACTTCATCAGGGGCAGAAGTTAGAATAAGAAGCTGGGGGTTAGGGGGAGGAGTTCAAGTGACAGATGGGAGGTGAGACTAGGTGAGGAGGAAAGAGGTGGGTCAGGGAATGCTGGTAACAACTTGATTATCGCAAACTTCTGCTTTTGATTGTGTTATCCTTATCCAGTTTGGCTGCTTTGAGGACTTGTACTGTCCAATTTAGGGAATTATAAAAATTCTGCTCTTATGTGGAGATTGTAGATTTTCCTGATCCTTCCCCTACCCCCCAGCTATTCCTGTTTCCTCCTATATCCTGAAGACGTGCTGCTGTTGACCACTGTAAATGCCCCTAATGAAAGTGTGTGTCAGGAAAATTGAGACGTTAATGATTGTAGGGAAATAAATGAGGCAGTAGTGTTGATGGGATTGCTCTGACACCCAGCACTGAGTCAGTGAGACAAGTGACCTCCTTCCTAGATGTCGTGTGAAAATATGAGAACTTGGTGTTTGAGAGGGTTGGTAAATGCATTTTATTCTGATATTTACCCCTTTTAGAAGCTATTGGAGATAGAAATGGTCGTGATCAAGCCATCTTATTATTTATGTCATGACATATATCTTTGTACATTACCACAGAAAAAATATCCAGAAGAAGTAGATTTAGGTCAGAATCAGAATCAGGTTCATGGCTGGCATATGTCATGAAATTTGTTGTTATGTGGCAGCAGTACATTACAATACCTAATAATAAAAACAGAAAATTACAATAAGCAGTACTTATATATTAGACCATAGGAGCAGAAGTCAGCCATTTGGCCCATTGAGTCTGTTCCGCCATTTTATCATGAGCTGATCCAATCTCCCATTTAGTCCCACTCCCCCGCCTTCTCACCATAATCTTTGATGTCCTGGCTACTCAGATACCCACCAACCTCTACCTTAAATACACCCAATAACTTGACCTCCACTGCCGCCCGTGGAGTCACCACCCTCTGGCTGAAGAATTTTCTTTGCATCTCTGTTCTGAATGGGCGCCCTTCAATCCTTAAGTCATGCCCTCTCGTACTAG
The DNA here is from genome assembly GCF_963921235.1 of Mobula hypostoma. Classification (NCBI taxonomy): domain Eukaryota; kingdom Metazoa; phylum Chordata; class Chondrichthyes; order Myliobatiformes; family Myliobatidae; genus Mobula; species Mobula hypostoma. The sequence continues at coordinate 68,381,398 of NC_086110.1, read as the reverse complement.
ACTTCCCCACTATGGGAAGCAACTTTGCTACATCCACTCTGTCCATGCCTTTCAACATTCAAATTTGTTTCTATGAGCTCCCCCCTCATTCTTCTAAACTGCAAGGAATACAGTCCAAGAGCGGTCCAAGGTTCCTCATTCCCGGAATCATTCTAGTGAATCTTCTCTGAACCCTCTCCAACGTCAGCACATCCTTTCTTAAATAAGGAGTCCAAACCTGCACACAGTACTCCAAGTGAGGTCTCACCAGCGCCTTATAGAGCCTCAACATCACATCCCTGCTCCTATACTCTATTCCTCTAGAAATGAATGCCAACATTGCATTCGCCTTCTTCACTACCGACTCAACCTGGAGGTTAATCTTAAGGGTATCCTTTACAAGGACTCCCAAGTCCAGTTGCATCTCAGAACTTTGAATTCTCTCCCAATTTAAATAATAGTCTGCCGGTTTATTTCTTCTACCAAACTGCATAACCATACACTTTCCAACATTGTATTTCATTTGCCACTTCTTTGCTCATTCTCCCAATCTATCCAAGTCTCTCTGCAGACTCTCTGTTTCCTCAGCACTACTGGCACCTCCACCTATCAGCAAATGTAGCCACAAGGCCATCTATTCCATAATCCAAATCATAGATGTACAAATGTAAAAAGAAGCGGCCCCAACACCACTGGCAGCCAACCAGAATAGGATCCCTTTATTCCCACTCTCTGTTTCCTGCCAATCAGCCAACGCTCTATCCACGTATGTAACTTTCCTGTAATTCCATGGGCTCTTATCTTGTTTAGCAGCCTCATGTGCGGCTCCTTGTCAAAAGCCTTCTGAAAATTCAAATATACAACATCCACTGCATCTCCCTTGTCTAGCCTACTTGTAATTTCCTCAAGAAATTGCAAAAGGTTTGTCAGGCAGGATTTTCCTTTAAGAAAACCATGCTGAGTTCTGCCTATCTTGTCATATGCCTCCAGGTACTCCGTAATCCCATCCTTGACAATCGACTCCAGCAACTACCCAACCACCGATATCAAACTAACCAGGTCTATAATTTCCTTTTTGCTTCCTTGCCCCCTTCTTAAATAGCAGTGTGACATTTGCAATCTTCCAGTCCTCCGGAACCATGCCAGAATTAATTGACTTTTGAAAGATCATTGCCAATGCCTCTGCAATCTTCACAGCTACTTCCTTCAGAACACGAGTGTGCATTCCATCTGGTCCGGGAGATTTATCTACCCTTAGACTATTCAGCTTCCTGAGCAGTTTCTCTGTCATAATTGTGACTGTGTACACTTCTCTTCCCTGACACCCTTGAGAGTCCAGTATACTGCTGATGTCTTCATCAGTGAAGACTGATGCAAAATACTCATTCAGTTCCTCCGCCATCTCCTTTTCTCCTATTATAATTTCTCCAGCATCATTTTCTATTGGTCCTATATCTACTGTCACGTCTTTTACTCTTTATATACTTGAAAAAGCTTTTAGTATCCTCTTTGATATTATTTGCTAGCCTCCTTTCATAGTCCATCTTTTCCCTCTTAATGACCTTCTTAGTTTCCTTTTGCAAGCTTTTAAAAACTTCCCAGTCCTCTGTCTTCCCACTAATTTTTGCCTTCTTGTATGCCCTCTCCTTTTCTTTAACTTTGGCTTTGACTTCTGTCAGCCACAGTTGCATATTTTCCATTAGAAAATTGCTTCTTTTTTAGAATACATCTGTCTTGCACCTTCCTCACTTCTCGCATAAACTCCAGCCACTGCTGCTCTGCCGTCCTTCCCGCTAGTGTCCCTTTCCAGTCAACTTTGGCCAGTTCCTCTCTCATGCCACTGTAATTTCCTTTACTCCACTGAAATACCGACAAATCGGATTTCGGCTTCTCATTCTCAAATTTCACAGTGAACTCAGTCAGGTTATGATCACTGCCTCCTAAGGGTTCCTTCACCTCAATCTCTCTAATCATCTCTGGTTCAGTACACAATACACAATCCAGTACAGCCGATCTCCAGTGGGCTCAACAACAAGCTGTTCTAAAAAGCCATCTCGCAGACATTCTACAAATTCTCTCTCTTGAGATCCAGTGCTGACCTAATTTTCCCAATCCACTCGCACGTTAAAATCCCCCACAGTTATCATAACACTGCCCTTCTGACAAGCCTTTTCTATTTCCTGTTGTAATTTGTAGTCCACATCACGGTAGCTGTTAGCAGGCCTGTATATGACTGCCATCAGGGTCCTTTTACCCCTGCGATTTCTTAGCTCAACCCATAAAGATTTTGCACCTTCCGATCCTATGTCACCTCTTTCTAATGATTGAATATCATTTCTTACCAATAAAGCCACACCACCCCCTTTGCCTACCTATTAAAACAGTTAAATTTAAAAAGTAATTTAAAAAGAGAAAAAAAGTAATGAGGTAGTATTCATGGGTTCAATATCCATTTAGAAATTTGGTGGCAGAGGGGAAGAAGCTGTTCCTGAATCATTGACTGTGTGCCTTATGGCTCCTGTACTTCCTTCCTGATGGTAGCAATGAGAACAGGGCACGTCCTGAGTGATGTGGGTCCTTAATAAAAACATAGAAACACAGAAAAACTACAGCACAATACTGGCCCTTCGACCCACAATGCTGTACTGAACATGTACTTAGTTTAGAAATTACTTAGTGTTACCCATAGCTCTATTTTTCTCAGCTCCATGTTCCTATCCAGGAGTCTCTTAAAAGACCCTATTATATCCACATCCATCTGCATAAAAAACTTACCCCTGACATCCCCTCTGTACCTACTTCCAAGCACCTTAAAACTGTGCACTCTCATGTTAGCCATTTCAGCCCTGGGAAAAAGCCTCTGACTATCCACACGATCAATGCCTCTCATCATCTTATGCACCTCTGTCAGGTCACCGCTCATCCTCTGTTGCTCCAAGGAGAAAAGGCCAAGTTTACTCAACCTATTCTCATAAGGCATGCTCCCCAATCCAGGCAACATCCTTGTAAATCTCTTCTGCACCCTTTCTATAGTTTCCACATCCTTCCTGTAGTGAGGTGACCAGAACTGAGCACAGTACTCCAAGTGGGGTCTGACCAGGGTCCTGTATAGCTGTAACATTACCCCTTGGCTCTTAAACTCAATCCCATGGGTGATGAAGGCCAATGCACCGTATGCCTTCTTAACCACAGAGTCAACCTGCGCAGCAGCTTTGAGTGTCCTATGGACTTGGACCCCAAGATCCCTCCGATCCTCCATACTGCCAAGAGTCTTACCATTAATACTATATTCTGCCATCATATTTGACCTACCAACAATGAACTACCTCACACTTACCTGGGTTGAGCTTCATCTGCCTCTTCTCAGCCCAGTTTTGCACCTATCGATGTCCCGCTGTAACCTCTGACAACCCTCCATACTACCCACAACACCCCCAACCTTTGTGTCATCAGCAAGTTTACCAAGCCGTATCTCCATTTCTTCATCCAAGTCATTTGTAAAAATCATGAAGAGAAGGGGTCCCAGAACAGATCCCAGAGGCACACCACTGGTCACCGACTTCCATGCAGAATATGACCCATCTAGAAACACCTTCTGCATTCTGTGGGCATGCCACCTCTGGATCCACAAAGCAATATCCACTTGGATCCCATGCCTCCTTACTTTCTCAATAAACCTCGCATGGGTTCCTTGTCAAATGCCTTGCTAAAATCCATATACACTACATCTACTGCTCTACTTTTATCAACGTGTTTAGTCACATCCTCAAAAAATTCAATCAGCCTCGTCAGGCATGACCTGCCTTTGACAAGGCCATGCTGACTATTCCTAATTATATTACACCTCTCCAAATATTCATAAATCCCACCTCTCAAGATCTTTTCCATCAATGTACCAACCACTGGAGTAAGACTTACCATTTGGATATTCAGAAGGCCCTTGACAAGCTGCCACACATGAGGCTACTTAACAAGTTAAGAGCCCATCGAATTACTGGAAAGTTACATGCGTGGATAGAGCATTGGCTGATTGGCAGGAAACAGAGAGTGGGAATAAAGGTTACCAGTGGTGTCCCACAGGGGTCAGTGTTGGGGCCGCTTCTTTTTACATTGTACATCAACGATTTGGATTATGGAAAAGATGGCTTTGTGGCTAAGTTTGCTGACAATACGAAGATAGGTGGAGGGGCTGGTAGTGCTGAGGAAACAGAGTCTGCAGAGAGACTGGGATAAATTGGAAGAATGGACAAAGAAGTGACAAATGAAATACAATGTTGGAAAGTGTATGTTTATGCACTTTGGCAGAAGAAATAAACGGGCAGACTATTATTTAAATAGGGAGAGAATTCAAAGTTCTGAGATACAACCGGACTTGGGAGTCCTTGTAAAGGATACCCTTAAGGTTAACCTCCAGGTTGAGTCGGTGGTGAAGAAGGTGAATGCAATGTTGGCATTCATTTCTAGAGAAATAGAGTATAGGAGCAGGGATGTGATGTTGAGGCTCTACAAGGCGCTGGTGAGACCTCACTTGGAGTACTGTGGGCAGTTTTGGTCTCCTTATTCAAGAAAGGATGTGCTGACATTGAAGAGGGTACAGAGAAGATTCACTGGAATGATTCCGGGAATGAGAGGGTTAACATATGAGGAACGTTTGTCCGCTCTTGGACTGTATTCCTTGGAGCTTAGAAGAATGAGGGGGGACCACATAGAAACATTTTGAATGTTGAAAGGCATGGACAGAGTGGATGTGGCAAAGTTGTTTCCCATGATGGGGGAGACTAGTACGAGAGGGCATGACTTAAGGATTGAAGGGCGCCCATTCAGAACAGAAATCCGAAGAAATTTTTTTAGCCAGAGGGTGGTGAATCTATGGAATTTGTTGCCACGGGCGGCAGAGGAGGCCAAGTCATTGGGTGTATTTAAGGCAGAAATTGATAGGTATCTGAGTAGCCAGGGCATCAAAGGTTATGGTGAGAAGGCGGGGGAGTGGGACTAAATGGGAGAATGGATCAGCTCATGATAAAATGGCGGAGCAGACTCGATGGGCTGAATGGCCGACTTCTGTTCCTTTGTCTTATGGTCTTATGGTCTTCTATAATTTCTTGGGCCATCTCTACTCCCTTTCTTGAACAAGGGAACAATATCTGCAAACTTCCAATCCTCTGGAACGTTTCCTGTCATCATTGATGATGCAAAGATCATCACCAAAGGCTCAGCAATCTCCTCCCTCGCCTCCCACAGTAGTAATGATGAATTACCGTTTCTGAAGTCCACAGCAAAATTCAGATTCAAGTTTATCACCTATACATAGAAACATGCAATAACATGTTTTGCTTGTGTTAACAACCAACACACACAAGGATGTGTTGGGGGCAGCCCAGAAGAATCACCACACATTCCAGCGCCAACACAACATGCACACAATATTCAGTAGAATGGCACAAGCAGCAGCACGAACAACAAAAAGCATTCATCTTTGCATAAAGAAATACTTCAGGATGTCTTATTAGCTTACAGCCTGTTCGAATAGTTGAGTGCAGACTCTGGGTTCTACCCAATGCGTTGTGATAAAGATTCTGTCAACTTTGTTTTAATTTGCTGAAGGGTGAGTTAAGAATTTCTTGCAAAAGTTTGGTGACGATGCTCCCAAGTTCCTAGATTTCCTCTGTATTCAAAAATCTATTAATCTCTGTCTTCAATGTGCTCAGTATCTGAGCTTCCACAATCCTCTTCCAATATTTGGACATCTCTACCCCAAAGGCTAACCATTCATGCAAGTCTTCAACAGATTGTTTGTTCTTTTGATTTTGTGATCCTTGGTGTCAGACTCTCCAGACATGCAAATGTCAACTCTGCATTCATCCTGTCAAGCTCCTGAAGAATTCTTGAGATGCTTACTCTGAAATGCATAAAGTGCCTTGAGAGGTTAGAGGCAGAGTTAAGTGTTTAGAGTGAAAGAAATATAGTGCCAGGTAATGATAGAGCTGAGAAACAGGCCCTTCAGCCCAACTGGTCTATGCCAACCAAGATGCCCATGCAGGACAATCAGCAAGAAAACTATCCACAAAACTAAAAGAATATCAGCTATGTGAATTTTGTGGACTGAAAAAAGGCTTTTGATAGCACCCACAGGGAGAACCTCTGGTGATTTCTCAGATCATATGGGATTGCTTCCAAAATTGTCCAATTTATCCAGAGCTTCTAAGCTAATTTCACTGGCACAGTTGGGAATGCATTTTGAGCTTTGAAGTCAAGATAGGAGTCATGCAAATCTGTGTGATGTCAGTGATATTGTTTAACCTGGGAATTGATTGAGTTATGAGGCAAACAATGAAAGATAAGCAGAGGGGCATTAGGTGGACTCTGTTCTCTACTTTAGATGACCTTGCATTGATATTACATACACTTTTGCACATGCTAGGGAAAGCTCAGTACCGTTTCTACTTGTGTGTCAAGTTTGCGCCGTAGCCTACGCAATTGGGCAACGCCGTTGTGAGCATTTATACTTGTGCGTTGGTTTGTCTGCATCACTCCGCAATTCGGGTCACGTACCCGTTATGCATTCACACGTCATGCATGCGCACACACCTGCCCGTGCAAGGCTTCGTGGTCATGGTAGTCTTTCAAGGGGGAAAAAAGTTTAAAGCGAGTGTCTTTTTTCGTAAAAGCGAAATGTGTCCTCCATAATATCGGAGGTATGGAAAGCATTGCAGCCAGAGTTCCTTCCCTGCCCTTCAGTTGCCCAATGGGAAGCTACTGCAGCGTAGGAGGAAAAGCGATGCTACCAAGCAGACCAATCACAGCTGTTGCGGTCTGCGTTGCTGCGACGCGCAGTTACATTTTGGGAGAGGTGCGCATCAGGCTACTGCATAGGGGTCAGCGTGGGATCTGCGTAGGGTTCGCGGCTACGCTTTACCTATGGCGTCAATTTGACGTACAAGTATAAATCAACCTTTACCCAGCACCGCCAGATTCAGCTACCTGGGCAGCATCGTTCAGCGGGATGGTGGGACCAAGGACGCACATCCAGAGCAGACTCAGCAAAGATAGAAATATCTTCAGATCGATGAGAAATATATGGGAATTAACCAGGTACAGCACCTACACCAAGGTAAAGCTATACCACAACTGTGTTCTGTCCACACTCTTGTACAGGTCATAATGCAGCCGCATGACAGACAACGACCTTCCTATGCTGTCGTCATTCCACACCATGAGCTTCCAGAAAATCCTTCGTATTTTCTGGCCAAGAAAGATCTCCAACCATGCCCTAATTTTTCAGTGTCACCAAGAAGACATGCCCACAATCATAATGAGGAAATGTATGACATTGATTGGACATTAGATGAGAAGAGACACCAACTCCATCATCAAGACAGCACTTTACTGGATCACTGAAGGGCAGATGAAATGTGGGAGATTAAAGACAACTTGGCATCAGTACTGCAGAGGTAGAAGTGAAGACCCTGAACCACATTTGGGGCACAATAGAGAGGATGGACAAGGACAGACAGAGATGGAGGACCTTCATTGCTGCCCTAAACGTCAGTGGTGTAACAGGTGGTAACTAGCTAGCCGTAAGAAGGCAAGATACTTTGTCACTCATCTCAGTACGTGAGGACCAAGAAGGACACAAGTACATCTAGGAAACTACAAAAAACCTGGCAGAAGCACAAAACAAGAAATAAAGAGAATTCTTAGAAGCTTGGCTTTCATCAGAAGACCCAATTAACAAGTATATGGAACTGGAGGCAATTTATGAACCTGTGCATCTGTTGGATTGGGGCCGAGGGGTGAGCCTTGGCACCCAAGGAATCAACATCCACAACGACCGATAACCAGAGACACGTGCCAGTGGAGATCACTTAGCTATCTGTTTGGCTGGGACCCAGCAGAAACTAACGGGCAGCGTGACAGCTGATCAATCAGAACAATGAGTTAGAAAAATATGAATGTAAGAACTCTGCAGAAACAACACACAATTACATACTGATGATGAAACCCTGACTGGTGACGAAATGTTTGTCACCTAACCTCCAGGGTCAGTGAAAAACCCTACAAGAGAGCAACACAAGCGACCAATTTTCTCTTTCATTTCAATGCCCATCTAAGCTATTCCTATTTTACCGTATTTGGCCCAATATCCCTTGAAACTTTTCCTATCCATGTATCTGTCCAAATGTCTGTTATTGTACAGGCCTCAACCACTTACAGTAGCAGCTTATTTCATATAGACACGCCCTTTATGTGAAGAAATACTTTATACTTTATTGTCACCAAACAATTGATACTCAAAAGTACAATCATTATAGTGATATTTGATTCTGGGCTTCCTGCTCAGAATCAAAATTCTGCTCAAAATTTAACCAATTTCCCCCAGGATCAATAAAGTATGACTATGACTATGACTTCCTGGATTACAGATCGATAGTAAATATTAAAAATTTAAATTATAAATCATAAATAGAAAATAGAAAAATGAAAAGTAAGGTAGCGTAAAAAAAAACGAGATGCAGGTCCAGATATTTGGAGGGTACAGCCCAGATCCGGGTCAGAATCCGTTCAGCAGTCTTATCACAGTTGGAAAGAAGCTGTTCCCAAATCTGGCTGTACGAGTCTTCAAGCTCCTGAGCCTTGTCCCGGAGGGAAGAAGGACGAAAAGTGTGTTGGCTGGGTGGGTCCTGTCCTTGATTATCCTGGCAGCACTGCTCCGACAGAGTGCGGTGTAAAGTGAGTCCAAGGACGGAAGATTGGTTTGGGTGATGTGCAGCGCCATGTTTACGATCTTCAGCAGCTTCTTCCGTTCTTGGACAGGACAACTTCCATACCAGGTTGTGATGCACCCTAGGAGAATGCTTTCTACGGTGCATCTATAAAAAATAGTGAGGGTTTTAGGGGACAGGCCAAATTTCTTTATAATTCCTCCTCAGCCCCTTTTAAATCTTTCCCTTCTCACCTTAAACTTACAGTATGCCCTATAATTTTTGATTTCCTTTCTCTTGAAAAAAGACAGTGTGCATTTACTTTATCTATGCATCTCATGATTTTATACACATCCATAAGGTCGTCCCTCAGTTTTCTAAGCTCCGAGGAATAAAGTACTCTAGAGGTTACAGAGAATGGTGTGAAAAACAAGGTGCACCCAATGAGCAGCAGTTCTGTGGGCAAATGCACCTTGTTAATGAGAGAGGTCAGAGCATAATAGCCAGAATGATTCAAGCTGACTGGCTGGTGACAGTAACTGAAATAACCATATGTAACAACAGTGGTGTGCAGAACAACATCTCTGAATGTGCAACGTGTCAAACGTTGAAGTAGTTGGCCTACAGTGACAGAAGACCACAAACATATACATAGATACCTCATAAAGTGATCACTGAATGGATGTTTCATACTAGATTAATTGATAAGTCATGAACGCTTCCAGGAATCCAAAATAATGCCATTTATTTATTTTTTATTTACTTGGAGACAAAACATGGAGTAGACCTTTCTGGCCCTTCAAGCTGCACTGCCCAGAAACCCCGATTTAACCCTAATCTAATCATGGGACACTTTGCAATCACCAATAACCTACCCAGTACATCATTTGACTGTAGGAGGAAACCAGAGGACCCAGAGAAAACCTTCACTTTCCAAGTCAGAAACTCCTTTCAGACACTGCTGAGATTGAACTCTGAACTTCCACACCCTTACCTGCAATACTGTTGCACTAAGCACTGTGCTACTGTGGCTCCATGCATCAGTCCTGCTGGTAGTGCAGTGGCTGTGGAATAATTTCCCTGCTGGACACTCGCCTCTATCCACATTCATCAAGTCAAGCGTTCTTCCATAACAACATGACAACTCATTTATTTGTTCAGTGGATACCTGGGAGAGCTGTTAATCATCTGTACAAGCAACTAGTGAGTCATTTAATGGATATTTTGTTGTTTGAAATAATGTGACTGTCACACAATTGTTCTTCACTTTCATTCATAAACTGTGGGAATCATGGCCAAGCTAAACTGTACTTTCCAAAAATATGGCTGATTTATAAATTTTACAATTATACATGACAGAATTTCATTTTGTCTTCATTTATTACACCACGTCTATCATAGCTTTTGTTTGCAATATTTATAAGATAAGATTTAAGATACAGGAGCAGGATTAGGCCATTTGGCTCATGGAGTCTGCTCCACCATTTCATCACGCTGATCCATTTTTCCTCTCAGCCCCAATCTTCTGCTTTCTCCCCATATCTGTTCATGCCCTAACTAATCAAGAGCCTATCAACCTCTGCCTTAAATATACACAATGACTTGGCCTCCACAGTCACCTGTGGCAAAGAATTCCACAGATTCACCACTCTCTGGCTAAAGAAGTTCCTCCTCATCTCTGTTCTAAAAGGATGCCTCTCTATTTTGTGCCTTCTGGTCTTAGACAATCCCACCATAGGAAATATCCTCTCCATATCCATTCTATCAAGGCCTTTCACCATTCGACAGGTTTCAATGAGGTCACCCCTCATTCTTCTAAATTCTAGTGAATACAGGCCCAGAGCCATCAGAAACTCTTCACATGACAAGCTATTCAATCCTGGAATCATTTTCGTACACCTTCTTTGAACCCTAATGGTATGACAAGATAACATCAAAGATGATGGAACGGTAGAGTAGAAGAACAGGAGGGAGCTCTGGTCCACAATGTCTATGAAAAATATGGCGCCAAGTTAATCTAATCCCTTCTGTTTGTTCAGTATTTATATCTCTTCATTCCCTGCATTTTCATTTTAAGAGCTTCTTATATGCCATTTCTGTATTGGCTTCCACCACCACATCTGGCAGTGTGTTTCAGGCACCCACCATAGTCTGGGAAAAAAATAACCTCCCTGCACATTTTGCACAACTTTCCGCACCTTCAAACTCTCACTTTACAACTATGCCTTCTAGCATTTGACTTTTCGTCCCTGGGATAAAGATGTTTACTCCTACCTATGTCTCTTGTAATTTTATAAGTTGCTATCAGGTCTCCCTCAGCCCTTGATGCTCCAGATAAAACAACATAAGTTTGTCCAATCTCTCCTTATATCTAATACAATCTAACAGAGTTAGCAAACCTCGTCCACACTCTCTCCAAATCCTCTACATCCTTTCTGTAATGAGGTGAACAGAACTGCTCAAAATGATCATGTGTGGCCCAAACAAAGCTTTAAGCAGTTGCAACATGATCGCTTGGCTCTTAATACTCATTTGACGAGGGTAAGCCTTCTTTATCTCCTTAGATCAAGCAAGAGAAAATCTTCAGATGCTGGAAATCCAAGCAACATGCATAAAATACTGGAGGAACTTAGCAGGCCAGGCAGCATCTATGGAAAAGAGTACAGTCCTGTTTCAGGCCGAGAACCTTTAGCAGTACTGGAGAAAAAAAAGTTGAGGTGTCAGAGTTAGAAGGTGTTTGGAGGGGAGGGCGAAACACAAGGTGATAGGTGAAATGGGTGATTCGGGAGGAATCTAATAGGAAAGGACAGAACGGAAGAAAGAGAAGGGGAGGAGCACCAGAAGGAGGTGATGGCCAGGTAAGGAGATAAGGTGACAGAGGATAAAGGGGATGGGGAATAGCGAAGGAGAGAGTGCTTGCCATTACTGGTAGTTCAAGAAATCGATGTCCATGTCATCAGGTTGGAGGCTACCCGGAAGGAATGTAAGGTGTTGCTCCTCCAACCTGAGTGTGGCCTCATCACAACAGTAGAGGAAGCCATGGATTGACATGTCAGAATGAGGGTAGGAAGTAGCATTGAAATGGGTGGCCACTGGGAGATCATGATTTTTCTTGCAGCTGGAACGTTGGTGTTTGGCAAAATGGTCTCCCAAACTACATTGGGTCTCACTGATGCACAGTCCACACTGAGAGCACCAGACACAGTATATGACCCCAAAAGACTAACAGGCGAAGTGTCACCTCACCTGGAAGGACTGTTTGGGGTGCTGATTGGTAGTGAGGGAGGAGGTGTAAGGGCAGGTGTAGCACTTGTTCCGCTTGCAAGGATAAGTGGCAGGGGGAAGAATAGTGGGGAGGGATGAATGGACAAGGGAGCCGTGAAGCGGGCGATCAACCTGATGGCATGAACATCGATTTCTCGAACTTCCGGTAATGCCCCCCCTTCACCATTCCCCATCCCCTTTTCCCTCTCTCACCTTATCTCTTTACCTGCCCTCTGGTGCACCCCCCCCCTTCTTTCTTCCATGGCCTCTTCTTCTCTCCTATCAGATTCCCCCTTCTCCAGCTCTGTATCTCTTTCACCAATCAACCCCAGCTCTTTACTTCACCCCTCTGCCCCTCAGGGGTTCATCTGTCACCTTGTGTTCTTCCGCACCTTCTAACTCTAACTCCTCATCTTTTTTTCTTCAGTCCTGCTGAAGGGTCTCTGCCCAAACGGTTACTCTACTCTTTTCCATAGATGCTACCTGACCTGCTGAGTTCCTCCAGTATTTTGTGTGTTTTAGTTCCCTCCTTATCTAATGATGATGTCCCTTTCAGGGCATTACTTCAAGATTTTCTCCCCCAGGCGTTGACCTAAGCTCACTTAAACTACTCCCACTGCAGCTGCCAAACCACAGGTCAGTGGATCCTGGGGTTGGATGTCTATGTAAGCAGGAGGCATGATGGCCAGTGAGTCGGGCGTTTGAGGCCCCATCATCGGTTAGTTGGGGGTTCGATACCAAAGATCAATATCCGAAGATTGATTGGAAGTCAGGAATTTGAAGCCAGATGACTGGAGAGTGGAGATGGGAGTCCTGGAAGCCTGTCCTGGGGTTGGAGAACTGTGTGTGGTGTGTGTGTGTGTGTGTGTGTGTGTGTGTGTGTGTGTGTGTGTGTGTGTGTGCGCGCGCGCGCGTGGGGGAGGGAGGAGGCTTGTTTTTGCTGCTGTTGTTTTGTTGCTTGTTATGTTATGTTTAGTTGTATTCAATGTTTTACTGCCAAGCAATATAGGTATTCTATATTGGTGCTGGCGGCATTTGTGAGCTGACCCCAGCATAGCCTTAGGTTGTGTTGGCCGCTAATGTAAAAAATGCATTCTACCATATGTTTCAAAGTACATATGATTTTTTAAAAAATGAATTTAAAGCAGCATCTGAATTACACCACTAAGTAGGACCAAGCAGAAAGCCCATGGAAACATTACTATTTGCAGGCTCCACTTTGACATACTCGCTGGATTTTTAAATATACTACTACTTGTTTGGAATCAGAACCAGGTTTATTTTCACTGAGGTATATCGTGCAGTTTGTTGTTTTGTGGCAGCAATACAGTGCAATATTAAAAGTTTACTATGAATTACAATAAAAGTATACTGTATATTAAAAAAGTACAAAAAGAGAGCAAATAGTGAGGTACTGTATATGGAAACAACAGGAATTCTGCAGATGCTGGAAATTCAAGCAACATACATCAAAGTTGCTGGTGAACGCAGCAGGCCAGGCAGCATCTATAGGAAGAGGTGCAGTCGACGTTTCAGGCCGAGACCCTTCGTCAGGACGAAGGGTCTCGGCCTGAAACGTCGACTGCACCTCTTCCTATAGATGCTGCCTGGCCTGCTGCGTTCACCAGCAACTTTGATGTATGGTACTGTATATGGGTTCATTGTCCATTCATGAATCCGGTGGCAGAGGGTAGGAAGCTCTTGCTAAAACATTGGGTGTGCATCTTCAGTCTTCTGTACCTTCTCCCTGGTGGTAGCAATGAGAAGAGGTCGTGTCCTGGGTGGTGAGGGTTGTTTATGACAGATGTCGCCTTCTCAAGGCGTCACTTTTTAAAGATGCCTTTGATTGTGGGAAGTCATCTAAGGCTCTGAGCTTAAATTCTGGAATCTGCCCCTAAGGCAAGGTAGGAACAGCTTCACAAGAAGGTCTACAAGAAGGACGTGAGAAGGTGACTTATCATTACCAGCTCAAGCGTAAAAGAGAAAAGCAACAAATTCTCATCCATGTCAGCCGTATCCAGACCCTAAATAATTAAAATAAACTCCTTGGAAACAGCACTTTTCTCCTGCAGAGAATGATTAAGACTGCCCAGTCGATCTTAGACTCACCCCTTCCTTCCATCCAGTCCACCTTCACCATGCGTTGCATTCGGAAGGTAAGAATCTATGCAGCGTGCCTGCCACCCTGGCCATACCGTTTCTCTCTTCTGCTTTCGGGGAAATAATACAGAAGCTTGAAAGCTGAAATGATTAAACTTAAGAACAGCTCCAGGGCAACATCCTACGCACCAGCAATCTTCAGGCCATGCCACCCAGGGACTTGTGCAAATATTTTTTTTGGTGACTGTATATTCTATTGTAACTATATGGACTGTGTATGACTGTATGGGCTGTGTGTGACTGTATGTACTATTGTAACTGTATGGGCCGTGTGTGACTGTATGTGCTACGGTAACTATACAGGCTGTGTGTGACTGTATGTGCTACTGTAACTATATGGGCCATATGTGACTGTGCTACTGTAACTATATGGGCTGTGTGTGACTGTATGTGCTACTGTAACTATACGGGCTGTGTGTGACTGTATGTGCTACTGTAACTATATAGACCGTGTATGACTGTATCTGTTACTGTAACTACGGGCTGTGTGCAACTGTTTATGCTATGCTAATTATATGGGCTGTGTGTGACTGTATGAGTTATTAGACTGCTATTGACTCCTGAATCAATCAACTCTTTCACATCTCCTTTCTGGTGGTCCCAACACTTTGTCGATCCCTTAATTCTCCCTCTCCTGTTATTATACATCTTTTAATATTTCCCCTTTTTGCTGTACTCCAGATTTCATTACTGTACCTGTACTTTGCATCATGCTGTTCTTGTCACTGTAAACATTACCGGATATTTTTATTAACATGTATAGCAGCTAGTCCGTGAGCTTCACACGAGCAAGGAATCTCATTGCACCCTGGTGTACGTGACAATAAACTGAATTTGAATTTGTGCCAGGAAAAAATATATATGCTTTCTTCATTTAATGTACTGATAAACAAATTGGATATGAACTTACCTTCACTTATTTTGCAAAGCTTATATATGCTTGCTTACAATATTTGCAAAAGGGCAAAAAGTCACTAATGCTTCATCCATATACATTCTATTAGTCATGCAGTTGAGAGTTTTTTTTTATGTAGGTATACATATCTTATTCTATATAAACACGAACAAAATGCTGGAGGAACTCAGCAGGTCAGGCAGCATCTATGAAGAGGAATAAACAGTCAACATTTCTGCCAAAACCATTTTTCAGGACTGGAAAGGAAGGGAGAATACACTAGGATGAAATGGTTAGGGGGAGAGGAAGGAGGATAGCTTAAAGGTGTTAGATGAAGCCAAGTGGGTGGGAAAGGTTAAGGGCTGGAAAGAAAGAATCTGACAGGAGAGTAGATTGGGCAATAGCAGAAAGGACGGAGGACAGGACCTGGGGGAAATGATAGGTAGATGAAAGAGGTAAAAGGCTAGAGTGGAAAATAGAAGAAGAAGGGAGGGGAGGAGAGAAAGAAAATTGACCAAAAGAAGAAATCGATATTCATGCCATCAGATTGGAGGTACCAGACTGAATATAAGGTGTTGTTTCTCACCCTGATGGTGACCTAATTTTATTTTATATGATGATTTCTGAAGATCATAGGTTGTGGTGTCTGTTTCCATATCCTACATCTCTATGTCTCTATATGCCTGGGATAGAATAATAACAATAACAGAATCAATGAAAGTCCACGCCAATCTGGGTGTTCAACCACTATGCAAAAGAGAACAAAATGTGCAAATACAAAAAGAAAGAAAGAAAGAAAGAAATAAGCAATAAATATCAAGAACATGAGATGAAGAGTTCTTGAAAGCGAGTCCATATATTGCGAGTACATTTCAATGATGGGTCAAGTAAAGTTGAGTGAAGTTATCCTATTTGGTTCAAGAGCCTGATGGTTGAGGGGTAATAACTCCAAAATTCTAAAGATGTACTGTTAGGGTCAGTAGGCCGTGGGCATTCTGTGTAGACACAGGAAGCATGGTGACATTTGCAAGCTGCCCTCATCTGCTTTGATTTGATGCGAACAATGCATTTCACTGTATGTTCGAATGTTCATGTGACAAATAGAACTAAATCTTAATCTTAACTCCCTGGTCATTGGAAGATTTAGGCCAATTTTGTTTCAAAATTGATTGATTTAAATTTTTAAGTAACAGCTTAATCCATTGCTTTGACATGCGACAGCATTTCATGTGCACGTGCTCAATGGTTGTGAGGGCTTTACCTGTGTTGGGCCATATCTACTGTTTTTGTAGAATCTTCCATTCTAGGACATTGGTGTTCTGATGCAGCCAGTCAATATACTCTCCATTAGACACCTATAGAAGTTTGTCAAAGTTTTAGATGTCATGCCAAATTCCCACAAACTCCTAAGGAAGTCGAGGTGCTGCTTTGTTTTCCTCGTAATTGCGCTTACGTGCTGGGCCAAGAACAAATCTTCCAAAATTTAACACAGAGGAATTTTAAGTTGCTAACCCTATCCACCTCCGATCCTCCAATAAGGACTGGTTCATGAACCTCTGGTTTCCTTTTCCTGAAATCTATAATCATATCTCCTGGAAACAACTTTATCTTGCAGGTACCAAGAGAATATTCAACCATGAAGTGTTATGACTGAGCCAGTCTCCCATGCAAGAAGAAAGCTAAAAAAAAGGAAAGAGATGGTTTAAAAAAAAACTGGTTTAAACTGATTTATCAAAGAAAGATAGGCTTGTTAATGTAATGAATTTTTTTCTTCATTTCTAAAAATTCTCATGTTTCCTACACAAATATCTGAGCAATAATGACTTGAGTCATCTTCGGCTAAATGAAGGATTATAAACATTATTCTAATGCTCCACAACCATCTGCTGTTATGGAAACTATGTACAAATTTGTGTTATTATTAAATCTGATAGTTTACTGAATATGGAACATGAATGGTCTGTAATTATAAGACACACAAATGAGAAGCCTACACAGTATGGCAGCTGGCAATGATATTTATAATTGTTACAATATGAATGGAAATGATGTCAGAGTATGCAAAATTATTGGCTCACTGTCACATTATTAGACACTAAAGTAGGAAAATGAAGATATTTCTTTATTAAGGATCCAAATTCACACAGCGCAAAATGTTCCTATATTCAGACCAGATTGATATCAAAGCCATGCATGAATTGGGGATCACTTTGCGTTGGATCATAGACTCTTAGAATGGCACAGAAGAAGACTGCTCAGCCCATTGAGACAATGCTGGCACCAGCTGCAGTAAGAGCCATGAGGTAATGTTGCAGCTCTATAAAACCCTTGAAGTATTGTGTTCAGTTCTGGTTGCCTTATAATTAGTAAGATGTGGGAGCTTTAGAGAGGGTGCAGAGGAGGTTTACCAGGATTCATCTGTTCATTAGGTTCCATGTCATATAATGTAGGCGATGATGGTCTTTCCGTGACAATGATTGCTTTTGGCAATTTTTTCTACAGAGGTGGATTGTCTTTACAAGACAGGTGACCCCAATCATTATCAATATTCTTCAGAGATTGTCTGCCTGCTGTCAATGGATGCAAAACCAGGACTTGTGATATGCACCAGCTGTTCATACGTCCACCTGCTCCAGTGGCTTTACATGACCCTGATTGGTAGGGGCGGGGCACCAAACAGCTGCCACATCTTGCCCAAGGGTGACCTGCAGAGGGAGAGAGCGCCTTACACCTCCTTTGGTAGAGATGTATTCCACCTCATCACCATTACCAGGGATAACACACACAAAATACTGGAGTGTGCTGATCTGGATTCCTAGCATTAGCAGAATCTCTGGTGTTTAAGATTTACCAGGATGCTGCCTAGATTCATGGGCAAGCTTTATCAGGAAAGGCTGAGTAAGGTGTGGTTGTTGCCTTTGGAGTGAAGGAGGATGAGAGGTGACTTGATAAAGATGTGTAAGATAATAAGAGACAGAGACAGAGTGGACAGCCAGTATATTTTACCAAGGATGGCAGTAGCACAAAAAAAAGTCATACTTTTAAGGTACTTGGAGGAAGATGTCGAGAAAAGAGGTCAGAGGTAGTTTTTTTTTAACCCAGAGAGTGGTAATACACTGCTGGGGTTGGGAAGAGGCAGATACATTTGGGACATTTAAGGGATTCTTATATACATGGATTAAAGAAAAATAGAGAGCTGCACAATATGTGGGAGGGAAAGATGGTGGATCTTGAAGTAGGTTAAAATATTGGCACAATCAAGCTGCTGCATATCACAAGACCTGGTTTTGCATCCACTGACACCAGGCAGACAATCCCTGAAGAGTATTGATAATGATTGGGGTCACCCGTCTTTCAGTGAGCTGAAGGACCTGCACTGTGCTGTATTAATTGATATTCCATGTTCCATGATAGTCCCACTCCTGGTCTCGGACCCATTTTCTCTTTGTTCTCCTTTGTGGTTATGAGGAGGTCATTTGATATTGTTTATTTTATTCAATGGAATATTTTTGATCATTAAAGCAGTCATTAAATGCATTTGCAACAACTTGAACATTGGCACACAGATTGTTCTTATGTCTCTAATGTTTGAGCAGATAAAAATGCTTGACCATTTTACAGGACAGGATTTGTCCAATATTGCACCTCAGCCAGACCCACATGATGCCCATAAAAGAGAACTATCTTTGAATCTACACCCATCATTCTCTCAAATTCTGAACAGTTAAGACCATAAGACCTAGGAGCATAATTAAGCCATTCAGCCCATTGGGCCTGATCCTCCATTCCATTATGGCAGATCCATTATCCCTCTCAATCTATTCTCATGCCTTCTCCCCATAGACTTTGACAATCAAGAATCTATCATCCTCTGCCCTGAATATACGTAACAACTTGGCCTCCACATCTGCCTGTAGCAAAGAATCCCACAGACTCAACACTCTCTGGCTAACGTGTTTTTCTTCATCTCTGTTCTAAGTAGACATCCCTCAATTCTGAGGCAGAGCCCTTTGGTCCTAGACTCCCCCACTACTGGAAACATCCTTTCCACATCCACTCTATCAAGACCTTTCAATATTCGTTAGGTGTTAATGGGATTCCCCCTCCCCAATTCTTCTCAGCACCAGCAAGTACAACCTCTCGAAATGACTGCTAATATTGCATTTGCCTTCCATACAAACGATTTATGACCACCCTTTGCTTTCTGTGGGAAAGCCAATTCTGGGTCCATAAAACAAGGTCTCCTTGGATCCCATGCCTCCTTACTTTCTGAAGGAGACTACCATGGGGAACATTATCAAATACTATACTGAAATCCATATACAGTACATCCGCTGCTCTACCTTCATCAATGTCTTTTGTTATTTCCTCAAAGAATTCAATCAGGCTCATAAGGCACAACCTGCCTTTGACAAAGCCATGCTGACTATCCCTAATTAGATTATGTCTCTGCAAATGCTCATAAATCCTGCCTCTCAGGATCTTCTCCAATGACTTACCCACCACTGAAGTCAGACTCACTGGTCTATAATTTCCTGGGTTATCTCTACTTCCTTCCTTGAATAAGGGAACAACATCTGCAACCCTCCAATACTTTGGAACTTCTCCTGCCCCCATTGATAATGCAAAGATCATCACCAGAGGCTCAGCAATCTCTTTCCTCGCCTCCCACGGAAGCCTGAGGTATATCTCGTCCAGTCCCAGTGACTCATCCAACTTGATGCTTTCAAAAAGCTCCAGCACATCATCTTTCTTAATGTCTATATGAGCAAGATTTTCAATCCGCTGTAAGTCATCCCCACAATAGCCAAGGTCTTTTTCCCTGGTAAATACTGAAGCAAAGTATTCATTAAGTATCAAGCTAACTCCTCCAACTCCATGCATACGTTTCCACTATTGTACCCAATTGGTCTTATTCTCACATGGCTCATCCACTTACTCTTCACATACCTGTAGATTGCCATGGGTTTTCCTTAATCCTAAATTTTCCTTAATCTCCATATTTGAGGAAAGACATTCTAACTATTGAGGGAGTGCAGCTTTGGTTCATGAGGTTAATTCTCAGGATGGCGGGACTGTCATATGTTGAAAGACTGGAGTGACTGGGCTTGTATACACTGGAATTTAGAAGGGTGAGAGGGGATCTGATTGAAACATATAAGATTATTAAGGGATTGGACACGCTAGAGGCAGGAAACATGTTCCCGATGTTGGGGGAGTCCAGAACCAGAGGCCAGAGTTTAAGAATAAGGGGTGGACAATTTAGAACGGAGTTGAGGAAAAACTTTTTCACACAGTAGGTTGTGGTTCTGTGGAATGCTCTGCCTCAGAAGGCAGTGGAGGCCAATTCTCTGGATTCTTTCAAAAAAAGAGTTAGATAGAGCTCTTAAAGATAGCGGAGTGAAGGGATATGGGGAGAAGGCAGGAAAAGGGTACTGATTGTGGATGATCAGCCATGATCACAGTGAATGGTGGTGCTGGCTCGAAGGGCTGAATGGCCTACTCCTGCACCTATTGTCTATTGTCTATTGTCACTCTAGCTCTCCTAATTCCATGCTTAAGCTCCTTCCTAGCAGCCTTGCAATTTTCTAGAGCTCTAACAGTACCTAGTTTCTTGAACTTTTCATAAGCATTTTTTTTCATCTTAACGAGATGTTCTACATACTTTTGCACACCGTGGTTCTTTAACTCTACCATCCTTTCCCCGCCTCAATGGAACATACCTATACAGAACTCCATACAAATGTTCCCTGAACATTTGCCACGTTACTGCCATGCATTTCCTTGAGAACAACTGCTCCCAAGTTCCTGCCTAATAGCACCATATTTCCCCTTAGCCCAATTAAATGTTTTCCTAAGTTGTCTGCTCCTATCCCTCTCCAGCACTATGGTGAAGGAGATTGAATTGTGGTCACTACCTCCAAAATACTCTCCCATCGAGAGATCTGACACCTGACCAGCTTCATTTCCCAATACCAGATCAAGTACAGCCTCTCTTCTAGTTGGCTAATCTACATATTGTGTCAGGAAACCCTCCTGAACACATCTAACAAACTCCACCACATCTAAACCCCTTGCACTAAGGAGATGCCAATCAATATTAAGGAAGTTAAAATCTCCCATCACAACAACAATTGGATGACCTTTACAGCTACCCTAAAATCTAGTGGCATAATGAGCAGTAGAGGGAGATTTTGCGCTGAGACCCTCCTCCCTCAGCCCAAAATGTTGACTGTTGATTCATTTCTATAGATGCTACCTGACTTGCTGAGTTCGTCCATTATTTTATGTGTGTTCACCTGTCACTTACTCGGTTGTACTTCTACCCCTCCCCGCACCTTCTTATTTTGCCTTCTTCCAGCTTCCTTTCCAGTCCTGATGAAGAGTTTTAGCCTGAGGGGTGAGGGGGGAAAAGTTCAAAGGGAACATGGGAGGGGGGGCTTCTTCACACAGAGAGTGGTGGGAGTGTGGAATGAGCTGCCAGACGAGGTGGTAAATGCGGGTTCTTCTTTAACATTTAAGAATAAATTGGACAGATACATGGATGGGAGGTGTATGGAGGGATATGGTCCGTGTGCAGGTCAGTGGGACAAGGCAGAAAATGGTTCGGCACAGCCACAAAGGGCTAAAAGGCCTGTTTCTGTGCTGTAGATTTTCTATGGTTTCTATGGTTTCTAAATGCCGACTATTTCCTTTTCATAGGTGCTGCCTGACCTGCTGAGTTCCTCCAGCATTGGTGAGCATTGATCTAGGTTTCCAACATGTGCAAAATCTCTTGTGTTCCGATAAACAGTATTTTCATTTCAGATTTCCCCAGTTTAGTCTTTGTTTCCTGATTCATTTAGATCGCTCTGCTCCCTACATGATGAATTTGCCTACATTAATCTGCTATTCCTTTAGCTCCTTATTAATATTTTCTGTTCAACATTTAACCTTTCCTTTAACCTAATCACAGAAATTTTCCTTCTGTTTTCACCTTTCCACCCCCATTTCTCTGCATCGTAATACTGTTTGTCTCTAATTTTTCCTGGTTCTGATTAATGGTCTTCCACTTTCTTCTGCAGCCTGACCTGCTGTGCGTTTCCATTTTCTTCCAGTTTGCAACTGGTCTGTCAACCTCTGAGAAAAGGAAATTAATACGTTCATGCTTTATGTGAGGATTCACCCACATAATTAGAAAGTTAAATTCCTGAAAGGTTTGCTAATCTCTAATTTGCTAAACCATCTCATCTCTATTCAGATGTAAAGTGATACATTCAAATCAATCTCACAAATGGGTCGTAAATTAATACTGGATCATTGTCAAATCACAGCTTGCAACCATTTTCCAAGTTAGATTACTTACTTGCAATTAAACTCTTACAGATCCAAATGTCAACTACTTAATACAACATTTTAAAGACATTCAGACAGGTACATGGATGGGAACAATTTAGAGGGGTATTGATGGAATGATTTAGAGGTGTATTGGCTTTGGAGGGCATCTTGTACTTCGCAGGTTTCTTCAATGTCACTTTCCTGCAGGCTGCAGGGTGGCAGAAGCTGTACCTGCAGCTTCAGCTGAAGGGGACAGAGGCGCCGCTGTCGCTGTTGAAAGCACAGGCCCTCTTTGCAACGGCTACCCAACAGGAACGGACAATCACGGTACATATGTTCAACCCGCACGTGCCAGTGGTGGATGTCCTTACATTCCTCGCTCGGTATGTGGAGAGCGTAGGAACACCAGCGGACGTGAAGGATGGACTGGGAATCTGGACCAGCAAACGGCAGGTCAAGGTGAAGCTGAGGTTGGATTCCAACGGCGGCATCATCCACCCCCCCCCTCCGTCTTCACCATCGGAGGGAACTGAGGGTACACGGTGTACGCGGAGCAACCCAGGGTGTGCCGAAACTGCGGCAAGGCAGGGCACATCACAGCCCAGTGCAGGGTGGTGATGTGCAAGAACTGTAAAACCGAAGGCCACCTGACCAAAGACTGCACACAGGCCAAGTCCTGCAACCTTTGCGGACAGGCTGGCCACCTGTACAGAGCCTGACCGAGGCATGGGGGCACCTACGCAGAGGTGACCAGGGGAGGTGCTGGCCCTGAAATGGCCCAGGCAGTTTCGGACGTACCCACCAGCGCCGCAGACGAGGCACCCGACAGGATGGATGACAAAACCAGGGAGGAAGGTGCAAGCACCCCGAGACCTGCCACCCCCCTGCAGACCCTCCAGGACCAGGCAAACGACGAGCAGGAGTCCATGGAGGAGGGGAGAGCTGAGGAGGAAACCAAATGGAAGGTCGTGAAATGCAAAAAAAACCCAAAAGGCAGCGGCCAACCGACAGAAGGAGGAGCAACACAAGAAAAGGGCAGGGAACCACACAGACTCTGGTATCCTGTCCTCTTCAGAGGAGGATGGAGTTGGGGGAGGCCAGCAGCCCCGGCAGAAGAAGCGGCTGGCAGAACAGGTGGAGAGGAGGAGAGAGGAGGGAGAAAGTCTGCTGGCCACCCCCCAAGTACAGGAGGCGGAGAGCAGCAGACACACACAGCTTCGGGAATCCGGGAGCACAGCCAGGGCTGGCACCCAGCAGCCTGAAGGGGAAGCAGCCCAGGAAGTCAACAACCACCCCCCCCCCGCCCAGAACCAGAACGGCCACACCTGGGGGAGTACTACCAGCAGTACCTGTGCCCACAGGAGGTGGAAAACTTCACAAAGGCGGTGGGAATGAAGGCTCAGGATGGCAAGGGTGAGGACGGAGAGCAGCCAAAATAAAGGACTTACAATGATGGCAGACCTTAAATTGGCGTGCTTGAACGTGCGAAGTTTGAAGAGTACTGGGCGATCAGCACGCTCCAGTACCTGGACACTGTAAAGACCGACGTGACCTTCCTCCAGGAGAGCGGACTACCACACCTCCGGAACTACCGGAGATGGTCACGGTGGTGGAAAAAAGGTTTGTCTGTGTGGTCGGGGGGCAACGATTGTCGCGCTTCCGGCCTGGGGATTCTGCTGCGGGGAGGCAACTTCTCAATCACCCAAGTTAAAGAGGTGGTTGCGGGGCGCCTCCTGGTAGCAGACGTCAAATACCGGGGCACTCCGCTCCGGCTGATCAATGTGTACGCCTCCCCCGTGCGGAGCGAGCGGCTGGCCGTCTTCGAGCAGCTCCCACAGCTGCTGGTGACGCCCCAGCCGGTCGTTCTGGCCGGAGACTTCAACTGCACCATTGATGCGGCTGGAGGACCCGGCAGGCTGGACAGTACCTCTAGACTCCTGAGGGAAATGGTGAAGACAGCCAAGCTGCGCGACGCCTTTGGCACCCCCACAGGCGGAGCACAGCCGCAAGCCACCTGGACACGATCGGACGGCTCAGCCCGCTCCCGGATCGACTTCCTTTTCCTGTCAGAGTCCCTCACGGTCAGGTCCACCGACGCCACGCCGGTGCTCTTCTCTGACCACCGCCTTCTGAGAGCCACCTGTCTCTTACGGGAGGACCAGAAGGCAGGCAAGGGGACTTGGAAGCTGAACGTAAAGCTGCTGACCCCAGAGAACATCGAGGAACTAGAGAGGGAGTACACAGGTTGGAGAACCTTGAAAGCCTTCTTTGATTCCCCGGTTCACTGGTGGGAAGCCACCAAGGAGAACATTAAGAGGTTCTTCATCCGCAAGGGTATCCAGAAGGCAAGGCAGGAGCAGAGGGAACTGCGTAAACTCCAGACAGAGTTGCAGCAACTTCTCCTTCTGCAGTCGAAGGGGGTGGATGTCAGGGAGGAATTGCGAGAGGTGAAGGGCCGGCAAGCCCAGCACCTCGCCGCCGAATCCTCCAAAATCATCTTCCGATCAAGGGTCCAAACCGTGGAGCAGGACGAGACGTGCTCACGCGTCTTCTTCCAAAAGGTGCACAGGGGGAGCTCTGTGATCCACAACCTTAAGGAAGAGGACGGCTCAGTCGCGTCCTCGCAGACCGACATACTGAGGATCTGCAAGTCCTTCTATGCCGGTCTGTACGACGAAAAGGCCACAGAATCCACAGCCTCCCGCAACTTCCTGTCGTCTATCACGCAGGTCTTAGACAACGGCAAGCGGGAGAATCTGGATCAGCCACTGACCCTGGACGAGCTCACAGGCTCCATCCGTTCCTTTGGGTCAGGTAAGACTCCCGGAAGCGACGGCTTACCGGCTGAGTTGTACTCGGCTCTGTGGAACTGGATGGGCCCAGAACTGCCGGAAGTGTACAACGCTATGCTTCTGGCCGGCAGTATGTCTGAGTCCATGAGGAAGGGCATCATCACCCTCATCTACAAGCAGAAGGGGGAAGGGGAGGACATTAGAAATTGGAAACCCATCTCTCTCCTGAATGTGGATTACAAGATCCTGTCCAAGGTTATCGCCAACAGGGTCAAGTCTGCTCTGGGACAGGTGATCCACCCGGACTAAACCTGTGCTGTACCAGGCAGGAAGATCTCAGACAGCCTCACGCTGCTGAGGGACACCATCGCCTACGTGCAGGACAGGGGGGTGGACGCCTGCCTGGTCAGCTTGGACCAGGAGAAAGCCTTCGACAGGATATCGCACACGTACATGGCGGACGTGCTCTCCAAAATGGGATTTGGGAAGGGAATCCGGAATTGGATTAGACTGCTCTACCCAGACATCCGTAGTGCAGTCCAGGTCAACGGGTGGGAAACAGACAGCTTCCCCATCAGGTCTGGAGTCAGGCAGGGCTGTCCCCTCTCCGCTGTCTTGTTTGTCTGCTGCATAGAACCCTTTGCCGAAGCCATCAGGAGGGATGAGGGCATAAGAGGGGTGACGCTGCCAGGCAGTGGAGGGACACAAGTGAAAACCTCCCTGTACATGGACGACGTCACCGTCTTCTGCTCTGATCCGAGGTCAGTTCGCAGGTTGATTGGCATCTGTGAACAGTTCGAGCTAGCGTCGGGGCCAGGGTCAACCGCACGAAGAGCGAAGCCATGCTCTTCGGCAACTGGCCCGACCGATCCAGCGTCCCCTTCACCATCAGGTCTGACCACGTGAAGGTGTTGGGGATCTGGTTCGGAGGGGCGGAGGCGTGCAACAAGAACTGGCAGGAGCGGACTGCCAAGATGAAACAGAAACTGGGACTGTGGGGAGGGCGCTCCCTGTCAATAACGGGCAAGAACCTGGTCATCAGGTGTGAGGTGCTCTCAGGGCTGCTGTACTTGGCGCAGGTCTGGCCCGTCCCCCGCTCCTACAGCTCGGAAATCACCCGGGCTGTCTTCAGATTCGTCTGGGGATCCAAGATGGAGCGGGTGAGACGGACCGTCATGCACAAGTCCCTGGACAACGGGGGCAAGAACGTCCCCAATGTCGCCCTCACCCTGATGGCCAGCTTCGTATGTGGCTGCATCAGGTTGTGTGTAGAACCCAGGTATGAGGGCACCAAGTACCACTATGTGCCCAGGTTCTACCTGTCGCCCTGGCTACGAAGGATGGGTCTGGCCCCACTCCCGCGCAACGCCCCAGTCAGCTGGTCGTTGCCGGCATACCTGTCCTACGTAGCGAAGTTCTTCCAGGAGAACGCCTTTGACGACAGGGCCACCAGGCAGTGGTCGGCACGTAGTGTCCTGCAGGCACTGCAGGAGAAGGACGTGATGGACACAGTGGGGTGTTTCCCTGAGCAGACTGTCCAGTTCATCTGGCAAAATGCCTCATCGCCAGATCTCACCAACAGGCACCAAGACCTCGCCTGGCTGGCGGTGAGAGGGGCCCTCCCAGTCAGAGCCCTCCTGTACGCCCGGAACGTCGTCTCCGCACCCCACTGCCCACGGGAGGACTGCAGTGAGGGGGAGTCTGCCAGTTCGCAAAGAGAGTGTGGAGGAGGATGGACGGGCTAGTGTCACGGTTTATCCCCAGCAGCTGCGTAACGGAGGACTCTCTGATCGACGGGCTGTTCCCGGGGACGCACACGGAGACCAACATCCGGTGCTGCTGGCAGATCATCAACTCGGTGAAAGACGCTCTTTGGTCGGCCCGAAACTTGATGATCTACCAGCACATGGAGATGTCCGTGGGAGAATGCTGCCGACTGGCACATTCTCGGTTGCAGGAGTACATGCTGAGGGACGCACTGAAACTCGGTGCAGTCACCGCAAGGGCCCGGTGGGGAAGGACCACAGTATAGGTTTCTTCACCCATGGGAGTGGGAGGGGTCGGGGGGTGGGGAGTATACCCCTCAACAATGATATGGTAAGCTGAACTACTGGAGTGCCACGTGGGTGGCTATAAATACGGATATGTACTGAGTATAATGGAAACGTATGGAAAGGATGAAAACTTATTGAATGGTTTATTGTATATATTTATTTTTGAATAAAGTATATTTTGAAATTTAAAAAAATCGTGTTTTGTGTGGTTAACTTGGGCTAAAGAGCCTGATTTTGCACTGTAGTGCTCTATGGTAGCAAGCTTTATGATATGAAATAGAACAGGTTTCATTTGGTAAACAGAATTAAACAACCTGGATAGATTCCTAATCAGGATCAGAATCAAACATATTATCAAAAGGCGATGCCTCAAAATGTCTGTGTCCATAGTTCAGGACCCTCATCACAAAGTCTCACACTCAAGATTTTAGAACCAGCCTCTTCCTCTCCACTGTCAAATTGCTGCATGGACAATAATCCCATGTACACTACCTCACTGTATCTTTTTCATATTTTGCTCTCTTTTGGCACTTGTTTACTTATATATATATACACCAAAAATATATGTACATGATGGATGTCACCTTCTTGAGGCATTAAAGATAGCTTTGCTGGTGGGGATGGAGTGTCCTTGATGGAACTGACTGACTCCACAGCCCTCTGCTGCCTCTTGCAAGTCTGTACATTGGAGGCTCCATTGCAGGCTGTGATGCAACCAGTCAGAATCTGTATCATTTGATTCTGTAGAAACTTGAACGTTTGTATCATCTATCTACAGAAATTTATAAGCGTCTTCAAAGGCATGCCAAATCTCTTCAAACTCACGCAGCTCTGTTATGCTCTGAAATAGCATTTTATTTCACTCAGTAGAAATAAAACACTCGAGGACAAATGAAGCATATATAACAAGTTAAATATAATTATTTCTTCATAGTAAAGCATCAACTTCAAAGGATTGCAATAAATTATTCTTTTTCAAAATGAAATACACATTTTATTTCAGTCAGAGGAAGAACTTGATATTCATTATCAAAAATCCTGTTTATGCAATTACAACTGCAGTTTTGACCTATGAGCAGACACTGATGTGGTTTTCTCACCCTGTCATTGTATTTGGAGGGTTCTGCAAAGACATCATTGACGGTATTTCCCCACCACTTTGAGGTAACTGAGGTAGCTAGATTGTCCACATGGTATACAAAGGCTGTTAAAAATCTAGTTAAGAAGTAAAGAAGAGCTTACGAAAGGTTCAAAAAACTAGGTAATGATAGAGATCTAGAAGATTATAAGGCAAGCAGGAAGGAGCTTAAGAATTAAATTAGGAGAGCCAGAAGGGGCCATGAGAAGGCCTTGGTGAGCAGGTTTAAGGAAAACCCCAAGGCATTCTACAAGTATGTTAAGAGCAAGAGGATAAGATATGAGAGAATAGGACCAATCAAGTGTGACAGTGGAAAAGTGTGTATGGAACCGGAGGAAATAGCAGAGGTACTTAATGAATAATTAGCTTCAGTATTCACTACGGAAAAGGATCTTGGTGATTGTAGGGATGACTTGCAGTGGACTGACAAGCTTGAGCATGTAGATATTAAGGAAGAGGATGTGCTGGAGCTTTTGGAAAGCGTCAAGATGGATAAGTCACTGAGACCAGACGGGATGTACCTTAGGCTACTGTGGGAGGTGAGAGAGGAGATTGCTGAGACTCTGGCAATGATCTTTGCATCATCAATGAGGACTGGAGAGGTTCCAGTGGATTGGAGGGTTGCAGATGTTGTTCCCTTATTCAAGAAAGGGAGTAGAGATAGCCCAGGAAATTATAGATCAGTGAGTCTTCCTTCAGTAGTTGGCAAGTTGATGGAGAAGATCCTGAGAGGCAGGATTTATAAACATTTAGAGAGGCATAATGTGATTAGGAGTAGTCAGCATGGCTTTGTCAAAGGCAGGTCATGCCTTACAAGCCTGATTGAATTTTTTGAGGATGCGACTAAATACATTGATGAAGGTAGAGCAGTAGATGTAGTGAATATGGATTTCAGCAAGGCATTTGAGAAGGTACCCCATGCAAGACTTATTCAGAATGTAAGGAGACATGGGATACAAGTGGACGTTGCTTTGTGGATCCAGAACTGGCTTGCCCACAGAAGGCAAAGAGTGGTTGTAGACAGGTCATATTCTGCACGGAGGCCGGTCATTAGTGGTGAGCCTCAGGGATCTGTTCTGGGACCTCTACTCTTTGTGATTTTTATAAATGACCAGGATGAGGAAGTGGAGGGATGGGTTAGTAAATTTGCTGATGACACAAAGGTTGGGGTGTTGTGGATAGTGTGGGGGGACTGTCAAAGGTTAAAGCGGGACATTGATAGGATGCAAAACTGGGCTGAGAAGTGGCAGATGAAGTTCAACCCAGGTAAGTGTGAGATGGTTCATTTTGGTAGGTCAAATATGATGGCAGAATATAGTATTACTGGTAAGACTCTTAGCAGTGTGGAGGATCAGAGTGATCTTGGGGTCCGAGTGCATAGGACACTCAAAGCTACTAGGCAGGTTGGCCTTGTGGTTAAGAAGGCATATGGTGCATTGGCCTTCATCAACCATGGGATTGAGTTTAAGAACCGAGAGGTAATGTTGCAGCTATATAGGACACTGCTCATATTCCACTTAGAGTACTGTGCTCAGTTCTGGTCACCTCACTACAGGAAGGACATGGAAACCATAGAAAGGGTGCAGAGGAGATTTACAAGGATGTTTCCTGGATTGGGGAGCATGCTTTATGAGAATAGGTTGAGTAGGTTGAGTGAACTCAGCCTTTTCTCCTTGGAGCAGCAGAGGATGACAGGTGACCTGTTAGAGGTGTACAGGATAATGAGAGGCATTGATTGTGTGGATGGTCAGAGGCTTTTTCCCAGGGCTGAAGTGGCTGGCATGAGAGGGCACAGTTTTAAGGTGCTTGGAAGCAGGTACAGAGGAGATGTCAGGGGTAAGGTTTTTACGCAGAGAGTGGTGAGTGCATGGAATGGGCTGCCGGCAGTGGCGGTGGAGGCGGAACAATAGGGTCTTCTAAGAGACTCCTGGATAGGCACATGGAGCTTAGAACAATAGAGGGCTATGGGTAAACCTAGGTAGTTCTAAGGTAAGGACATGTTAGGCACGGCTTTGTGGGCCGAAGGGCCTGTATTGTGCTGTAGGTTTCCTATGTTTCTATGTTTCGAGTTCAATTGTCATTCAACCATACATCACTACCCACGATTAGAGCCAAATGAAACAGCGTTCCTCCAGGACCAAAGTACAAAACACAGTACCAACCGTCATACACAGCACAAATCATATTTAGCACATATAATTACAATAGCATTAAGCATACAGTGACCATTGCTGCTCCATAGAACACTGCATCAGGATCGAGGTCTTGCTCCTCGTACAATTTTTTCTCATATTACTGGGCAGTGTTGATGCACTGAAGGTGATGTTTGATTTTGTCATCAATCTCTACCTTGATTGATAGCTGTTCCCCAAGATAGGAGGTTTCTATTTGCCAAGATCTCATCATGAACCTTGATTTGTTGTCACAAAAGACTCTTGCAAGTTTCTATGGATGTATGATGGAGTGCATTCTAACTGATTGTATCTGAACCTGGTACAGTGACTCCAAAGCCCAGAATGGTAAGAAGCTGCAAGAGTTGCAGAATCAGCCAGCTCAACCATGGGCACAACCCTTCCCGCCATCAAAGTCATCAAGAAGGCTGCATTCATTACTAAGGACCCTCGCCGCCCAGTTAATGCCCTCTTTCCTAGGATGCTATTGAGGAGGGGATACAGCATCCTGAAGAATCATACTTAATTTTTAGAACAGCTTCTTCCCCTCCGCTATCAGATTTCTGAACTGTTCCTGGACCCATGAACACCAGCTCATTATTAGTCTTTTGCACTATTTATTTATTTTGTAATTTTTTGCGATTTTTTAATGTCTTGCACCATACTGCCGATACAACAGAACTGATTTCACAACGTATGTTGGTGATAATAAACCTGCTTCTCATTCTGATTATTGTCAGATGGCAGTGTTTTGCAGCAGGGTCAAGTTGTTTTGTAGATGTTAAACATAAAGCCTATTCACTGGAACGTGAATGAGTGAATGAGTCAGTGATTATATGAAACATTCACAAGCATCATTTTGTATTGTAATTGACCTGTTATAGAGGTATCATGAATATAAAGGTTTCCTGTTCATAACACAAGCAGAATATCCACTGTGTTTCAAAAAGGAGCAAATAGGCTCTTAGTATAAGGTAGGCCGCACTGATGAATATTCTGTAATGTAAAACCCTGGATTAATGAGACATAATTAGCTTCTCCCTATCAAAGATCAGTGGTTTTTAGGTAGATATAGTGTGGTGGTCTAAAGTAAAACTTATTAAGCATTCCCTCGTACCCCATCCCTTATTTATTTATATACACACATTCTTTCTCTCTCTCTCTCTCCTTTTTCTCCCTCTGTCCCTCTCAATATACCCTTTGCCCATCCTTTGGGTTTTCCCCCCCTCCCCCTTTTCTTTCTCCCTGGGCCTCCTGTCCCATGATCCTCTCACATCCCTTTTGCCAATCAACTGTCCAGCTCTTGGCTCCATCCCTCCCCCTCCTGTCTTCTCCTATCATTTTGGATCTCCTCCTCCCCCTCCCACTTTCAAATCTCTTACTAGTTCTTCTTTCAATTAGTCCTGATGAAGGGTCTCGGCCTGAAATGTCGACTGTACCTCTTCCTATAGATGCTGCCTGGCCTGCTATGTTCACCAGCAACTTTGATGTGTGTTGCTTGAATTTCCAGCATCTGCAGAATTCCTCATGTTTGCCTTATTAAGCATTTCCTAGTTTTATCTCAAAAACTATAATTATACATATGCTGTAGTCTACATTGACTTCACTGAGGAATTTGACAAGCTTTCTCATTGGAGAATGGTTGATTCCGTATGTTGCCAGAACTGACGATTTGAGTTACAGCACTGTGCAAAATTCTTAGCCACATATATATATAGCTATTTGCCTAAGACTTTTGCACAGTACTGTAGTAATTTTAAGTATTGCACTGAACTGGTGCCGCAAAAATAAATAAATTTCATGACATATGTGAGTGATGATCATCCTAATTCTGATATGCGTATCTACTGTGGACTGAGAGTGGGAAGGGGACAGGGAGAGGAGAATTATGGCAGAGAAAAGGGAAAGGGAGATGAAAGGGAGCAGGAAGCACCAGTGAGACATTCTGTTATGATCAATTATACAATTGTTTGGAATCAATTTACTTTGCCTGGTGTCTTAGCGCTGGGTGTGTCTTCACCCACACAGCCCATGCCCCTGTCTCTGGCTGTCCCACACCGCTCCCTCAGCATTCCACCCTCACTATTCCCATTATACTTTGCTCCCACTGGATTTACAAATACAGTACTGCACAAATGTCTTCGGCACCCTAGCTATATATATGTGCCTAGACTTTTACACAGTACTGTATAAGGAGAGATGGGATGGGCTTTTATCCCTGGAGCATAGGAGACTGTAAGGTGACCTTACAGATATTTATATATATTATATAAATCATAAGGAGTCTTGGTAAGGTGAATGGTCACAGCGTAGGAAAATCTGACATAAGGGGGCATTCATTTAAGGTGAGAAGACAAAGATTAAAAGAGGTAAGCTTTTTCACACAGAGAATTGTGGGAATATGGAATAAACAGCCAGAGAAGGTGTTTTCATATTCCAAAATGACAGGCCCTGGACCAAAGGGTATGGTTTATGAGGAAAGTTGAGCGAGCTAGCATTTTTCTCTTTGGAGCAAAGGAGGATGAGAAGTGACTTGATAGTGGTGTACAAGATAATAAGATATATTGACAGAGTGGACAACCAGCGAACTTCCTCCCACTGTAGAAATGGCCAATGTCAGTGAGCATAAATTTAAGCTGAGTGGAGAAAATTATAGGAAGGTTTTTTTGCACAGAGTGTGGTAGAGGTAGATACATTAGGACATTTAAGGAACTCTTAGAGAGGCACATGGATGATAGAAATACTGAGTGCTAAGTTGGAGGGAAGGGTCAAATTAACAATGAAGTAGGTTAGTCATAGTCATAGTCATAGTCATACTTTATTAATCCCAGGGGAAATTGTTTTTTGCTAGTTGCTCCATAAATAATAAATAGTAATAGAACCATAAATAGTTAAATAGTAATATGTAAATTATGCCAGTAAATTATGAAATAAGTCCAGGACCAGCCTATTGGCTCAGTGTGTCTGACCCTCCAAGGGAGGAGTTGTAAAGTTTGATGGCCACAGGCAGGAATGACTTCCTATGACGCTCAGTGCTGCATCTCGGTGGAATGAGTCTCTGGCTGAATGTACTCCTGTGCCCAACCAGTACATTATGTAGTGGATGGGAGACATTGACCAAGATGGCATGCAACTTAGACAGCATCCTCTTTTCAGACACCACCATCAGAGAGTCCAGTTCCAGCCCCACAACATCACTGGCCTTACGAATGAGTTTGTTGATTCTGTTGGTGTCTGCCACCCTCCGCCTGCTGCCCCAGCACACAACAGCAAACATGATAGCACTGGCCACCTCAGACTCGTAGAACATCCTCAGCATCGTCCGGCAGATGTTAAAGGACCTCAGTCTCCTCAGGAAATACAGACGGCTCTGACCCTTCTTGTAGACAGCCTCAGTGTTCTTTGACCAGTTAAAGATTGGTTCAACATCATGGGCCAAAGAGCCTGTACTGTTCTGTATTGTTCCATGGTCAATGACTGTTCTATCTCCCACACAGCCTTCCCAAGCATGCTGCCTCATTAAGACTGACTGTACTCAAAGAAATGAACAAAGGCCCTTTTCATTACAGTAGAGTAATGTCTTGAAGTTTGCATGAAAGTTCAACTGATGAAAAATTTTGCTAAGTGACTTTGGCGGACTGCTCAGGGGACAGCTCGACGGGATCGTCTTTACGCCTTATCATGAGATATAAGACCAAAGTCACCTCAAACTTGTTTTTATTCTCTGGGAAGCAAGAGATATACCTCTTTAAGTCAAGAATGTTGAAAAGCACAACTTTCTTCTTTCATATGTATCCCAATAGAACCGTTCTAAAAAAGAACAATTATCCAAGGACTTTGCAAAATGTAGTTTCGCAGCTATGCTACAGCGAGTAATTTCATTCAAAGGCATAATATGCAAAATTATGTAAATTTTCTTAGTCCTTCAAAGCTTTCCCCTGTAAATCAAACAATCTGAGTATCCAAACGCTCAGTGGAATACAAATTATCTGACATTCTGCAACACCACTTCATATATTGTAAGCACTGACATTTCTCTCTTGCTTTCTTTGTCCAAACATAATATTCACATGGGGACCATTGTGGTGTGATATTTATACAGCTTGCAAACACTGCTGGACAAAGCAAGATACTGATTTTCTTGCTCGGGTGTTGAAAAGGTGATGATCAGTTTGCTTGGTACTGCACCTGTCTTTCTGAGCTATTCTCGGTGTAATGCAGCCTTCCTGGAATCATCTTCGAAAAAGGCCCTTCAGTCCACTGAATCCATGCAGATCATGAAAAACTTAAGTGCACAAATCTATTTCAGCACCACACCACCGACCCAGCCATGTTTTTCTTAAGCACATCATTCCTACTGGGGCAAGGGCTGCTTGCCGGATTCCTCTGTCCTAGGCCGAAGGATGATTCACCCAGTGGCTTCCACTTACACCACATGACTTCATACGTCTTCTAGGCAAAGATCCTTCATCTCCCGGGGATGAAGTCCTTGCAGTTTCTGTTGGCATTTCTCTAGCTCTGGGTTTTATCAGATAGATTTGCTAGCCCAATGCCAAACCATCCTTTGGCAGCTGGGCTTGGGACCGTCCATGGCAGAGTAAGCCTTATTTATACTTTGGGCATTTTACCACGGCCAATTAACCTACAAACCCACACAATTTTAAGAAGTGGGAAGAGACCAGAGCACCAAGGGAAACCTTTGTGGTCACGGAAGACGCAGAAGATTGTAACATCGGAACAGCAACTTGCTGGTTACCGCTTTTGTTCTTGCAGGAGTGACCTCTCTCTCCCTTGACAGTGAGAGGATGCATGTCTGAGATACCAAAGTCTGCATTATGGACTGTAGTTTTTGATGGATTATGTATCAAGGTCTCTTTGGGGGCTTTTGCTATTGCTTGCGTGGTGGTGGTGGGGGGTGTTCGGGCATCTGCTGGCGTGACTGGTGGGGAGTGAGGAAGGATCAAGGCTTCTGCTGCAGCTTGTGCGAAGGGAGAGGGTACTTCGTGGATTTGATGTTTCTGTCATTCATTCTATGAGCTTCTTTTGTTTTGTGGATGTCTGTGAAGAGTAAGTAAAGGTGGCACCGGTAACTGGCATGCTCTCCCGAGCAAATTGCCCTCTACACTGTCCTATACCCGAGAAACCCTTCTAAACCTCCAATCTGCTACATCTAGCATGATCAACAACACCCTGGCGAAGCTAATGACCCAGCTGGAGACCACCGTGCCAGAATTGCTCTTAAACTCCGGACCGCACCTGGACCCAACCAGCGAGGCCTGGTCCGAGGCCCACCATGTTCCTGGAGACCGGTGGTCTGCTACCGTGCCAGAAATCTTGGAGGCACGGCCCATTCCGACCAGCACCATTCCGGAGCAAACGGCAACACAGAAGTGACGGCGGAGACGTCAAGGTGCCCCAGACGCTTCCCAGGAGAGACCACAGTAAAGCATTGTTGGTGGCCATCCACAGCTGCCGGAAGTGAGGCCTCCGCTGCCGACTTCAGAAATTGAGCCCTATGCTTGGCTGGAACGGAGGCCTCCACAACCGTGACTCGGCTTACGAACTTGATTCAGCCAGGAGTCCGGCCCTCCGGTATTAAGTGTCGGCTTCGGGGCCCGACCCAGTTGACAACCCGAGCCCCTGGCAGCTGGAAGGGGCAACAGAGCCTCCCACATCACTCGGCCCGACCTGGAGCGCCTGATGAAGCAACCTGCCAATCGATCCCCGCGGGATGCGTCCACCAACCTCAAAGAGCTGACAACAACACACTGCATCGATGGAAACCTGGAAAGATGCACTATTTATCGAGGAAGCGTGGGAAAAGAGCTGGGCTGCTGGTCAGATTGAAGCTGAGGGGCTTCAGGGTCCCTATGCCCACCATCCTCCTAGCTAGAACAAGGTGGATGATCTTAAAGGGAGACTCACCTGCTGCAGGGAGATGCAGAACTGCTGTGTATTCTGTTTCACCGAGACCTGGCTCTCCCCTGCCACCC
Organism: Mobula hypostoma; assembly: GCF_963921235.1. Classification (NCBI taxonomy): domain Eukaryota; kingdom Metazoa; phylum Chordata; class Chondrichthyes; order Myliobatiformes; family Myliobatidae; genus Mobula; species Mobula hypostoma. The sequence continues at coordinate 68,344,933 of NC_086110.1, read as the reverse complement.
CCGACTGTGCCATCCGACTGGAGGGATTTTCGATCCATCGGATGGACCGCACGGCATCTTCGGGCAAGACGAGGGGAGGTGGTGTCTGTCTACTGATCAACACTGGGTGGTGCTCAGACACAGTGGCACTGACAAGCTCCTGCAGCCCGGACCTGGAACACCTGTCAGTGAAGCGTCGTCCCTACTATCTGCCACGGGAATTCACCAATTTACATCGGTGGTTCGGAAGTGGAACAGATCAAAAGCTTTAAGTTCCTCGGGGTCAATATCACAAATGACCTGACTTGGTCCAACCAAGCAGAGTCCACTGCCAAGAAGGTCCAAGAGCGCCTTTACTTCCTGAGAAAACTAAAGAAATTTGGCCTGTCCCCTAAAACCCTCACTAATTTTTATAGATGCACCGTAGAAAGCATTCTTCTAGGGTGCATCACAACCTGGTATGGAAGTTGTCCTGTCCAAGACTGAAAGAAGCTGTAGAAGATTGTGAACACGGCGCAGCACATCACACAAACCAATCTTCCGTCCTTGAACTCACTTTACATTGCACACTGTCGGAGCAGTGCTGTCAGGATAATCAAGGACACGACCCACCCAGCCAATATACTTTTCGTCCCTCTTCCCTCTGGGAGAAGGCTCAGGAGCTTGAAGACTTGTATGGCCAGATTTGGGAACAGCTTCTTTCCAACTGTGATAAGACTGCTGAATGGATCCTGACCCGGATCTGGGCCGGACCCTCCAAATATCCGGACCTGCCTCTCCGTTTTTTTGCCCTACGTTACTTTCCATTTTTCTATTTTCTATTTATGATTTATAATTTAAATTTTTAATATTTTCTATTGATTTGTAATGCAGGGAGCAGGAAGCGCAGAATCAAATATCACTGTGATGATTGTACATTCTAGTATCAATTGTTTGGCGACAATGAAGTATAAAGTATAAAGTAAGTATATCAGTCTGTATTCAGTCTCTGATATTAAAATGAACCTTTTGAGACACATGCAACCCAAAGTTAGGATTGAACGTCTTATTACTGATGCTGTGTAGCAGCAGCACTACCTGCTGCATCACTGTTCTCTCTAAATAATAAACACGAGATTCTGCAGATGCTGGAAATCTAGAGAAAGACACACAGAATGCTGGAGGAACTCAGCAGGTCAGGCAGGATCGATGGAAAAGAATAAACAGTCAACGTTTCAGGCCGAGACCTTTCATAAGGACTTGAACTGTTCTCTCTAAATGGTGTATTATTTTTTTTCACAGATACAGACAAACATCTTAATACGTGAAGCAGAGCTTTTGAATGAATATTCCCTCCAGGTGTGGTGGTAATTGATAACTGGTTCATTATTCTCACTTGTACCGAGATGATAGTGGAAATCATTTTACATGACATCCATATAGATCACTCCAAAACATAAGTACATTGGTATAAAGGGTAAAATAATAACAGAATGCAGAATATAGGTGCTGCTGTTATAAATAAAGGGCAGTGCAAATAGATAAATAAGGGGCAAAGACCACAGTGTTGACCACAGCAAGGCAGGAGATACTGAAGCCTTAGGTCCAACACCACCAGGTTCACTAACATTTATTACCTGGCAATCATCAGGCTCCTGAAAGACTTGGATAGCTTTATACACTGCTACTCTGAACTGATTCTGCAGCCTAGACTCACATTCAAAGACTCTTCATAACTCCTGCTCCCAGAATTTTATTTTCAGTTTTCAAGGTTTTTTTTTCTTTCATACTTCAGTATTCATTAATCTTTGACTACTTATGAATATCTTTTTCATAAATGGTATTGTATTTCTTTTATTTCCTATAAATGCCTGCAATAAAATTAATCTCAAAGCAGAATATGATAACATATACATACTTTGATAAGAAATTTACTGAATTTGTTTGAGAGACCTAGAGTTCATCTGTACAATACAAGTTCTTTTCAAGTGTCTTACAACATTAGGATGGAAGCTGTCCTTGAGTCTCTTTGGTGCTTGTTTTCAAGATTTTGTATCTTCAGCTCGATGGGAAAGGGGAGAAGAAAGATGTCCAGAGTGGCTGGGAGTATAAAACAGGGGGAAGTTTTGACAGAGTCCATGGGGAGGAGGCTGTATTTTGTGACAGACTGAGTCCCCAGCCTGTGTAAAAGAGTGTGTGCTTGCAGGAAGTTCGTCAGAATTCGATCAAAATCACCGACATTCCGTAAGGTGTGGATCTGCATCTGCTGTGGCTCAGGCGCCATCGATACAGAAGATTCTCGGTTCTTGGTAAACCAAGCAGTTACTCGACAGCCGTACCATAAAAATGCAGTGATTGGGAGATTTGCACTGTTGTTAATTCTGATGCAGACGCTGAGTGTGGCTAATGCAGGGGAACGAGGGTGACAAAACATTAGCTTGGACATTCATTAGGGGAAGGAAGGAGCTGTTTCCCACAGGTTTCCTCCTTAAGATGATTGTCTGAGCCAAAAGGTAAGTGAAATATCCTAAGTTCCACTTTAAGGATAATTTTTTGAACCAAAAATAAAATTTCAGAATTTAAAAAATATTTTCAAGAATAGATGTTTCAATGCCTTCAGGAAGAGTGAGATGAAGGAACACATTCCACTCCTCATAGAGGGCTCAGAAGTGGAGAGAGTGAGCAGTTTCAAGTTCCTGGATGTCAAGATCTCTGAGAATCTAACCTGGATATCAATGTAGTTATAAAGGCAAGGCAAGGCAGCGACTATATTAGGAGTTTGAAGAGATTTGGCATGTCAACAAACACACTCAAAAACTTCTATAGATGTACCGTGGAGAGCATTCTGATAGGCTGCATCACTGTCTGGTATGGGGGGGTGGGGGGTAGCGCTACTGCACAGGACCGAAAGAAGCTGCAGAGGGTTGTAAATCTAGTCAGCTCCATCTTGGGTACTAGCCTACAAAGTACCCAGGACATCTTCAGAAAGCAATTTCTCAGAAAGGCAGCGTCCATTATTAAGGACCTCCAGCTCCCAGGGCATGCCCTTTTCTCACTGTTGCCATCAGGTAGGAGATACAGAAGCCTGAAGGTACACACTCAGCAATTCAGGAACAGCTTCTTTCCCTCTGCCATCCAATTCCTAAAAGGACATTGAACCCTTGAACACTACCTTACTTTTTTTTTAATATACAGTATTTCTGATTTTTGCACATTTTTAATCTATTCAATATACGTATACTGTAATTGATTTACTTATTTATTATTTTTTAAATGTTATTTATTATTTATTTTCTTTTCTATATTATGTATTGCATTGAACTGCTACTGCTAAGTTAACAAATTTCACATCATTTGCCAGTGATAATAAACCTAATTCTGATTATTCCTACATTCATAGACAACGCATTAAGTAATGTTCTGTTACATTCCTTAAAACCAGTTTTACTCCCCTACAGAACTCCTAAAGTGTTTTGCTGAACACCTACGCTCTGTCTGCCAGAGAAAGCAGGATTCCCCCAGTGGCCACACATTTTAATTCCACGTCCCATTCCCATTCTGATATGTCTATCCACGGCCTCCTCTACTGTAAGGATGAAGCCACACTCAGGTTGGAGGAACAACACCTTATATTCCGTCTGGGTAGCCTCCAACCTGACGGCATGAACATTGACTTCTCAAACTTCTGCTAATGCCCCACATCCCACTCGTACTCCATCCGTTATTTATTTATATACACACATTCTTTTTCTCTCTCTCCTTTATCTCCCTCTGTCCCTGTCACTGTACCCCTTGCCCATCCTCTGTGTTCCCCCTTCCCCCTTTCTTTCTCCCTGGGCCTCCTGTCCCATGATCCTCTCATATTCCTTTTGCCAATCAACTGTCCAGCTCTTGGCTCCATCCCTCCCCCTCCTGTCTTCTCCTATCATTTTGGATCTCCCCCCCTCCCTCCAACTTTCAAATCTCTTACTAGCTCTTCTTTCAGTTAGTCCTGACGAAGGGTCTCGGCCTGAAACGTCGACTGTACCTCTTCCAATAGATGCTGCCTGGCCTGCTGCGTTCACCAGCAACTTTTAAGTGTGTTGCTTGAAATTCCAGCATCTGCAGGTTTCCTCGTGTTTGCGTCCCTAAAGTAATTGAGGGGTTTCTTCACCCAGCTGACCTATCCCTATCCAATAGTGGAAGGATCCGACACTGTGGTCTTCCCCGACCAAGCAGTGGCTGTACCAAGCTTCACAGCATCCATCCTGCAACCTGGAATGTGCCAGTCACTGGCATTCCTCCATGGTCATCTCAGTATGCTGGTAGACCAACAAGTTTCAGGTAGACTAATGAAAACATTTGAGGAGAAATAGAGAAAATACTGGCAATACTCAGAATCTTAGACCGTCTGAATCATTCATTCATTCATTTATTGATTAATTGATTGATTAAGATACAGAATGGAATAGGTCATTCCACCCCTTGGAGCCACGCTACCCGGCAAACCACAATTTAACTCTAGCAAAATCACAGGACAATTTTACAATGACCAATTAACCTACCGGTACATTTTTGGATTGTGTGAGGAAACTGAAGAATCCAGAGTAAAGGCACACATGCCATGGAGAGGACGTACAGGCTCCTTAGAGATGATGTTGGAAATGAACTCTGAACTCTGACACTATGAGCTGCAATAGCTTTTCACTAACCGCCATGCTACTGTGGCGCCTAGTGTAAAAACGTCAAACACCAGAGGACTTGTATTTATGGTGAGGAAGGAAAGTTTAAAGGAGATGTGCAGGGCATGGTTTTTTCCCCTCAGTGAGTTACAGGGGCCTGGACAAGCTGCCAGGGATATTGGTGGAAGTTGAGACAGTTTTGGCATCTGGGGGAAATCAGATTGACACTCTAATGTGGTGGGAATGACAGGGATACGGATCAGGTACAGGTAGAAGAGAATTGGTTTCATTCAGCATCGTGTTTGACACAGCTATTGTGGGCTGTATTCCTGCACTGTACTGTTTTGATATTTTATATTCTATTCTACTGAGGTTTCTACATTGTATGTTCCATGTACTCAACAGGTTAAGCCACATCGCTGGAAAGAGAAGCAGAGTCAATGTTTCTGGTGGATCCCTTTGTCAGAACTGAAGAAAAGAGTCAAAAGAAGCTTGTAAAGCTGCAGGAAAGGTGGAAAGAACTCACCATTCCCCTTTTCCACTTTATACTGGTTATCAAAATCGAAGTGTTGAGTACAAGAGTTGGGATGTTATGTTGAAGTTGTAAAAGACATCGATGAGGCCAAATTTGTAGTATTGTGTGCAGTTCTGGTCACAGAACTACAGGAAGTGTATCAATAAGTTTAAATGAGTGCACAGAAAATTTACAAGGATGTTTTGTCGTAGTGTGCGCTGACAGATGACTGAACTCAAGAGCGGAGGAGTGACAGATTCCCACGTAGAGACAGAAACAAGAGTTCATTCGCATGAATTCGGTGGGTGGACTGAGTGATACCACAAACTGAATCATTCTTTAAACACACAACAGTCCCGTGGTAAGCGCTAATTGGGAACACAAGGTGCTGGAAATCCAAATCAACACACACAAAGTGCTGGAGGAACTCAGCAGGTCTTGCAGCATCTATGGGAAAAAGTACAGTTGTCTGAAGAAAGGGCCTGAAGAAGTCATAGTCATAGTCATAGTCATACTTTATTGATCCCAGGGGAAATTGGTATTCATTACAGTTGCACCATAAATAATAAATAGTAATAAAACCATAAATAGTTAAATAGTAATATGTAAATTATGCCAGGAAATAAGTCCAGGACCAGCCTATTGGCTCAGGGTGTCTGACCATCCAAGGGAGGAGAAGTAAAGTTTGATGGCCACAGGCAGGAATGACTTCCTATGACGTTCTGTGTTGCATCTCGGTGGAATTAGTCTCTGGCTGAATGTACTCCTGTGCCCAGTCAGTACATTATGTAGTGGATGGGAGACATTGTCCAAGATGGCATGCAACTTGGACAGCATCCTCTTTTCAGACACCACCGTCAGAGAGTCCAGTTCCATCCCCACAACATCACTGGCCTTACGAATGAGTTTGTTGATTCTGTTGGTGTCTGCTACCCTCAGCCTGCTGCCCCAGCACACAACAGCAAACATGATAGCACTGGCCACCACAGACTCGTAGAACATCCTCAGCATCGTCCGGCAGATGTTAAAGGACATCAGTCTCCTCAGAAAATCCTCTGGAAGAGTCTCAGTGCTAATTGGGAGTCTACTTTAAATAATCACAGTAAGCTTAAAGCATGTGCCAGTCAAAATAAACTTGACAAGATTAAACAGAAAGCACAAGGGCTTAATGACTGGATAAGACAACTCAAGGCAGATGCTGTGAGAGATTTGAGGGCCTGTTATAGAGAAATGCTGAATAGGTTTGTACGTTATTCAATGGAGCATAGGAGAATGAGGGGATATTTGATTGAAGTATATAAAATTATGAGGAATATAAATTCAATAAATGCAAGCATACTTTTTCCACTGAGGTGGGCAAGACTAGATCTAGAGACTATGAGTTAAGGGTGAAAAGTGAGATGTCTAAGGGGAACATGAGGGGAAACTTCTTCACTCAGAGGTTGATGAGAGTATGGAACAGGCTATCAGCTACATGTGGTTCAATTTCAACATTTTAAAGAAACTTGGATATGTACATGGATGGGAAGGGTATGGAAGACTATGCCCTGGGAGATGGTCAATAGGACTGGACAGAATAATAGTTCTGCTTGGACAAGATGGGCCTGTTTCTGAGCTATAGTGTTCAATAATTCTCCCACTCTATCTCACCTGTCCATTCTCAGTCCTGATGCAGGGTTTTGCACTGAAACATCAACCGTTCCTTTCCCTGGACAGGTGCTGCTCGACCCACTGAGTTCCTCCAGCAGATAGTTTGTTGCTCCAGACTGCAGCATCTGTCGTCTCTTAGTCTCTTCTTGCCTTTATTCCATTTGGTATACCAGCCTACACTGTACCATTTAGAATCGCTTGATTGATCTTAGCTTTTATTTCAGTTACAATGTATGGGTTCAAAATATAACCAGGTCTATTGGTAAAAAACAGCTCTTATGAGTCATCTACAGATTAACTGTTGATAAAACCTTGGCCTAGAACTTATTGGAAGAATGTCAGAAGTACTCTCACAACACGCTTGTGGAACTCAGCAGGTCAGGCAGCAACCGTGGAAACAATTAGTCAATGTTTCAGGCCGGAACCCTTCTTCAGGACTGACAAAGTCCTGACGAAGGGTTCCGGCCCGAATCGTTGACTGATTGTTTCCACGGATGCTGCCCGACCTGCTGAGTTCCTCCAGCGTGTTGTGAGTGTTGCTTTGACCCCAGCATCTGCAGAGTATTTTGTGTTCAGAAGTACTCTGTAAATATTTATTAAATGGTGGTGTTTAGTTCAGACAACTCTTATCTTTAAAGGTTCTAGGTCCAAACCTGATACCAGAAGCACGTTGAAATCTTGTTCAAACAGTTCAAAGAATTGTCTGACCACCACCCTCGATATTTTGCCCTCTCCCTTACCCATCAGTCATACTGAAAGTATAGACACCAGTCTCAGGGACAACTTCTATCCCACTACGATCAGACTCTTGAATAGATCTCTTGCATGATAGGATCAGCTCTTGACCTCACAAACTACCTCATTATGATCTTGCACTTTACCTGCACTGCACTGTTTTAGTAGCTTTTACACTTTATTCTGCTTTGTTTTTGTTTTACTGAACTCCAGCTCACTGCACTGGGTCATGATTTGATCTATATGAAGAGTATGCAGTACAAGCTTCTTGCTGTATCTTGGTACATGTAACAATATCAACACCAAAACCAGTGCAATACTAAGGAATCAAACACTCTTTATTGGTGAGTGAGCTATTTTTAAACACCTCATCGAATGGGAAATAATTCTTTGACTTTATGCTTTGCTGCAGCTTGTAGCAGGTGGTATAGACATGCAAGCCTTTTCCGTGCTCTGGGTTGATGGGAGAGGAAGGCTTTGGGGTTCTAATTTTTTTCTGTCATTTGTTCTTTGTTTTTTCTATCTCTGCTTCATGGATGTCTGTGAAGAGTAAGAATTTCAGATTGTATACTGTATACGTTCTCTGACATTAACCTGAGCCATTGAACCATTGCATAGGCAGGCATGGTGGCATGGTAGCGTAGTGATAAGCACAACAGTTTACAGTACCAGCGACTCGAGTTCAATTCCTGCTGCTGCCTGTAAGGAGTTTGTACATTCTCTCTGTGACAGCTTGTGTTTCCTCTGAGTGCTCCAGTTTCCTCCCACAATCCAAAGACATACCAGTTGGTAGGTTAATTTTTCAGTGTAAGTTGTCCTGTAATTAGGCTAGAGTTAATTTGGGGGTTTCTGGGCAGCGTGGCTTAAAGGTTTGGAAGGGCCTGTTCTACATTGTATCTCAATAAACTAGTTAATTAATTAATCAATTACACCTGTTCTGAAGTACTGCATCGCTGTCGCATTTTTCTTAACATCAAGGTCTGCCTGACCTGCTCATTTCCTCCAGAATTCTGTGTATCTTGCTCTGGATTTCCAGCACCTGCAGAATATCTTGCGTTGCTATTAAAAATGACAAATATCATGAAATTTTGAGTTTTGTGGCAGTAGTGTAGAGCAAGGGATAAAAATTACTATAAGCCACAATAAGTAGATTGATAGATAAAGAAACAAAACAATAAATGAATGGATAGATACTTAGATAAATGGATAAATAAATAAGAAATCGAAGGTCAAAGTCCAGAGCTTGGCGATTCCAGAGGTAGAAAGCCCGAAAGGCCCAAAGTCGGTGAGTCTGGAAGCAGAGGGTAAGTCTGGTCTAGAAACTGGAGTTGAAGGCCTGATGTTTGCAAGACTAGACCAGGGACTGGATGTTGAAGGCGCAATGTCTGCAAGCTTGCGAGTCTACGGCAAGGACTGGAGGCCCACAGGTGGGCTGTCTGCAACTTGGAGGCCTGTGTGAGTAAAGGGGTGGGAGGGCAAAAAATGAGTTTGTTCAGCTGTTGCTGTCTTGTTTTGTTCCATCTTCGTTGTTGTTGTTGTGTCTTGTGCTTTTCTGTTTCTTATGTAGTTTTGTGTTGTCGTGTTGAACAGTTATGGACACATTGGCGCCGGAATGTGTAATAACATCAGCCATCTGCTCTCAGCACATCCTTGGGTGTGTTGGTTGTTAATGTAGTCGACATATTCCAATGTGCATGTGATATATAACTGAATCTGAATCTGAATGTTGTTCTTCAAGCTCCGGTAGGTCCTCCCCGATGGTAGTAATTAGGAGAGGCCATGTCCTGGATGGCGATGGTCCTCACTGGTGGATGCCATCTTCCTGAGGCACTGCCTCTTCCAGATGTTCTCAGCGATGGGGAGGGGCAAAACTCTTCTATAAGTCATGTTCCAACTTGCCATAATGTGTTCAAAATGCTCACGGTGATGTTGCTCCTTTCAAACCTCTATTTCAACAGTGACAATATCTTGAAACTATTTCAGTGGCCATTAAAGCCTTTGGCATGTCCTGAGGCTGTAGCAGGTGGTATAGACACGCAGGCCTTTTTTGCACTCTGGATTGATGGAATTTAATTGGAGATGTTTTATCAGTTGTGTTTTTTTTCCCCTTAACATATTCTTCTTTTCCTATGCACTTATCCAAAAGATGAGAATAATTCAAATCCATTTAAAAGAGTCAAATCAATTTCAGATTGTACAGTGACTGTGACTTAATTACTGACAGAATAAGAAACAATGATGCTTTCTAGCATCTGCAGAATTTTAAATTTATCATTTGATGCGTCATTGCAAAGTCTCTTCAAAGTATGTCTACCCTGAATGATGTTGATTTAATATTTCAGTTATATTTCAGCAACAGAAGAAGAAGGAAACCCTTAACTCCGAGAGGACTCATCAGGATGCTGTCATGATGGCATTTTTTTTTTAGCAGGCTTTCTTATTTTTACGAGGCCGAGTTGCTAGCCCGACGCTCAACCCAGCACGGATGGAAAGCGTGCAAGGGAGCAGGCTGGATTTGAACTCGGGAGCCTTTGCTCCAAATTCCAGCGCTGATGCCACTACGCCACCAGCCGGCCACATTTCAGCAGACTTATATATGTATTGTTTGATTAAGTATTCTTGCTGTTTAAATAATAATTATGAGTTATATGTAAAATGTGCTAATTGCATATGTTATCACATGATACGAGCGCACCTCGCTTAAAGTAAATTCAAACCATATCCATCATATTTGGACTTCCATGAGTTTCCTTTGAATTAATTTAATGTTTTAAAGTTACAAAACACAATACTGAAGAAGTTTAAATCTGTTCTTAGATGTGACTTCAGTCAGACACATTCTCACTGCACCCCTATGTGATCTCTGCTGTTCTCTGGCTCTTCGAACAAGCCCTCACCTAGACTCGCCTACCTTCTAGCTTGTTCTCCTTCCTCTCCCCCACCCCCACCCCAGACCCACTTCCTTATTCTGGCTTCTTTCCCCTTCCTTTCCAGTCCTTATGAAGGGTACTGGCACAAAGTGATGGCTCTTTATTCTTCTCTCTAGATGCTGGCTGACCTGCTGAGTTCCTCCAGCATTTTGTATGCGTTGTTCTGGATTTCCAGCATTTGCAGAATTCTCTTGTGTTTATGACTTGCAATTTTACATCAGATTGAAACTCTACTTGAAAACCTCACCCTGATATGTAACGGAGCACTGGGAAAACTTAAACAGCCTTGTGGATTTCCCATTGAATTTTCATGCACCAAGGCTGTTCAGTACTTCAATTGATTTTTTTTTAATCTGGGGGGAAAAAAAGATTGAAACGACTTTGGGCCTGATAGTTTTATTCCACTCTCCCACCCAAATTGGTTTTATTCTCTTATGCTTTGTCGTTTGCTCGCTCTGATTCAAAACAGTGCAGATTAAATAATCCATTCCTGCATGACAGACGCACAGTTGGCAGCCAAAACAGATAAGTTTTTAAACTCTAATGAGAATTCAGTCAATTCAGCTATGACTCTCTGGGAAGCAAGGGATCACCATTAGTTATGCTTCAACTAACGAGGAGAAAAGATCTCGGAGAATGAGTGTTCTGCAAGCCAGATTTCGAAACTGTGAAGAGAACAGATAATAGCAGCTGTTTTTTTAGCAGTCTTCTGTGGCTCAGAAGGTACCAAATAGCAATCGTTGCTCAGTGTAATTTGTTTGTGGTTTTACACTGAGGAGGTGAGCACAAAACCATAGCCGCCGCACCAATGCACCACTAGGAGAATATTGCACCATCGTAAAGCAAGAGCCCAGCCCATTATAAGTGAAAGATCATCTCAGAGGGTTTCTCAACAACCACAGTCAGTAATTATTCCTCAACCAACTTTAGAATAAATGGCAGATGTTTTCCAAAAGACCATTAGACCATAAGACATAGGAGCAGAATTAGGCCACTTGGCCTGTCAAGTCTGCTCTGCCATTCAATCATGGCCAATCCCGTTTTTCCCTTCCCAGCCCCACTCCCCAGTTTTCTCCCTGTAAACTTTGATGCTGTGGCTATTCAAGAACCTATCAATTTCTGCCTTAAATACACCCAGCGACCTGGCCTCCACAGCTGCCTGTGGTTACAAATTCCACAAATTCACCACCCTCTGGCTAAAGCAATTTCTCCCCATCTCGGTTTTAAATGGACACCCCTCTATCATGAGGCTGTGGCCGCTCATTCTAGACACCCCAAAGGAGGCCAAAACTATTCGCAATGCTCCTCACTAGTGCCTTATAAAGCCTCAGCATCACATCCCTACCCTTATATTCTACACCTCTTGAAATGAATGCTAACATTGCATTTCCCTTGCTCACCACCAACTCTACCTGTAAGTTAACCTTTAGGGTGTTCTGCACGAGGGCTCCCAAGTCCCTTTGCATCTCAGATTTTTGGATTTTTCTCCCCATCTAGAAAATAGTCTGTACATTTATTTCTTCTACCACAGTGAATGACCAAGCATTTTCCAACATTGTATTTCATTTGCCATTCTCATGCCCATTCTCCTAATATGTCTAAGTCCTTCTGCAGCCTTCCCTTTCACTCAACACGATCTGCTCCTCCACCAATCTTCATATGGTCTGCAAACTTAGCAACAAAGCCATCTAGTCCATCATCTAAGTCATTGATTTACAGCATAAAAAGCAGTCCCAACGCTGACCTCTGCAGAACACCACTACTCAATGGCAGCCAGTTAGAAAAGATTTATTCATCCCCACTCACTGCCTCCTACCATTCAGCTAATGCTCTAATCTTAGTAACCATCCTATGGGCTCTTAATTTGGTAAGCAGCTTGTGTGGCACCTTGTCAAAGGCCTTCTGTAAATCCAAATATACAACATCCACTGCAACCCCTTTATCTATCCTACTTGTAATCTCCTTAAGAAATTCCAACAGGTTTGTCAGGTAAGATTTTCCTTAAGGAAAATATGCTGACTTTATCCTATCTTGTCCTGTGTCACCAAGTACTCCATGACCACATCCTTAAAAATCGGCTTCAACATCTTCCTAGCCACTGAGGTCAGGCTAACTGGTCTATAATTTCCTTTCTGCTGCCTCCCTCCTTTCTTAAAGAGTGGAGTCACATTTTGCAATTTTCCAGTCCTCTGTAACCATGCCAGAGTCCAATTTCATTAGAGTACCATCAGTCAAGTCAGGTTTATTGCCTTTAACTATATACCACCAAATAAGATGTTTCTCTGTACCAGGGTGTAAAGCACAGAGGTACACATACACACAATAACTCAGGAAAGTAAGAATTAAATCCACATTACAGATAGTTAAACAAAGTAAAGTGCATAAATTAAATATTGCAGCATTCAGTACAAATTACTTGGTGATGCTTTGAATATGATGTGCCCTGGAGCTCAGAAGCTCAATGACCAGAGGGGAAATGTTGTTTTCCATCCTAACCAATCTTGTCTTTATGTATCTCCTGCCTGATGGTGGAATGTCGAAGAAGATGCTGGTTGGGTGAGTGGGATTCTTGATGATACAAAGGGCTTAACAATACTTCAGGATATCTTTCTGATTGAAGAAGAAACTATAAGTACTTAGGGTTATATGGTTATCTGCACCTTGATAATAGAATTTAATATTGTGTCAAGCTTAGAGATGGGCCAATGTGCAGCTCACTGCTTTGTGAAGTTTATTCGTTTGAGCTGAACTGAAGCTGTGGCCTGCAACTAACAAGCTCTTGGATGGGCTGCTGTGATGAACTGACTTTATGGCTGTGGACTCACTTTCGTGGACTCTGGCTCATGCTCTGAGTGTTATTTATTTACTTTTTATTGTTTGCACAACTTGTTCTTTTTCGCACGTTGGGTGTTTGACGGTCTTTGCTGTGCAGGCTTTTTTTTATGGATTCTGTTTGGCTTCTTTGTTTTGAGGCTGCCTGGAAGAAAATGACTCTCAGGGTTGTATACATTATACATTCATTCACTCAGGTGCCTTACCGTTCAGCGCAGGCGTTCATGTCTCTCCATCCATCACAGTCCCTGACCCTCCGACTTGTAGTTGTTTCTAACCATGATGTTATTCCATCTATCATTTTCATTCTCTGTCTGCCTCTGCTTCTTTTTCCTTCCAGCTTTCCAGTTGTAACCAAATGTTCTGATGTCTCTCTTTGTGTGGTGTCCAAAGAATTTTGATTGCTGCTTCCTGATTTTTTAAAGTAATGTACGTTTTGTTTTTGTTTTCTGTAGAACTCCTTTGCTGGTTATCCTGTCTGTATATGATATGCATAGCATTCTTCTGAGGAACCACATCGCTGCTGCATTGATTTTTTTTTCCATTGCATTTGTGATGGTCCATGACTCGCAGCCATATAGAAAGAATGTAGCAGCTGAAAACATCATGAGAACCATACAAGACCTACCTGGAATAAGTATAGGAGGATACAATATCAACAACCTCCACTATGTGGATGATACAGTACTGACAGCAAACAGTGAAGTAAATTTACAGAAACTAGTACCTACCATCCACACAGAGAGCAAAAGACTTGCCCTAACCTTAAACAAAAAGAAAACTGAAGTAAGGTGATATCAAAGAAATCTGATATCCCAAAATGTAAGACCGTATTGGGAAATGAAATCCTGAAACAAGTTCACGATTTCGAGTACCTTCGATCATGGGTAACATCTGATGGCAAATACGAAACTGACATAAAAACAAGAATAGCCATGGCAAGAACAGCACTTACAGAAATGAGAAACATCCTAACAAACAAGAAAATAGCAATTCACATCCGCCTTAGAACTCTCAGCTGCTACATTCTTCCTATATTGATGTATGGTTGCGAGTCGTGGACCATCACGTTATACATACTTTGATAATAAATATACTTTGTATTGTCCTGGGGAATATGTCTGCATTTTTTTTTGTTGTTGAGAAAGATCTAAACTCTGGACAGTATTACCAGCGGAGATAGATAAGGTCCCATTGGTTATAGTCCAGCAACATGTACCAGCTATAATGGGAAAACTGATGTCACAGTCTGCAGTTCTAACAAAATAATTACAGATAAAGCCTCCATTTGGTAGATATGCCAAAGATAATGAAAGTTAATAGAAAAGAACTGAGAACCTACTGGTGGCCTCTCCAGCATTCTTTCTGTGTTGCTGTTCCTCCAGCATTTTATGTGCGTTGTTCTTACTGAAGGATTTCAGCCCAAAACGTCAACTGTACTTTTTCTCCCCCACTGATGTTGCCTGGCCTTCTGAGTTCCTCCAGCATTTTGTGTGTGTTGCTCGGATTCCCAGTATCTGCAGATTTTCTCTAATTGGTGGCTCTCACCATGAGGCTGATCAAGTGATCAAGGTGTGGGGAGCAATGCACCATTGGATGGATTTTGAATGGTACGGAATCAAATACAGGAACTTCCGGATGGGACTCTACTCACCCAAAACATGCTGATATTGTACAGTACAAACAAAGACTGATTTTACTGTGCCTGCTTATAATTTTTTCTTCAATCAGAAAGATATCCTGAATATAGTTTTTTTAACATCATTCTTACATAACATGCACCCTACCCTATCAGGGGTATGTGTTCCGATAAGTTCACCACTCAAGGTTCAAAAGCTGAGAACACATAGACCTTGTTAGATACAAAATACGTGGAGCAAAAACAACGATGGACTCGTAGGAAGAGATGTTTTTTGAGTCATGTTAGTAACAGAAAAATGCTGGGAAATTTAGTGTGGGAGCAAAGAACTAGGCTTGCTGAGTCAAAAAGACATGCGCACTCGAAAGGTCATGTGAAAAGACAGAGTCCTCCATGGAGGCCCAATCAATTCACCATGCTATCAAAGCAGCAGAGCCATCTTCAAGGGGCGGTGCCTCAAGAAGGTGGCATCCGTAAATAGCCCTTGCCATCTGGGACACGCCCTTGTCCCATTACAACTGTGAAGAGGTGGTAGAGGGGCCTGATGGAGGTCTAAAAAGCGCTTCTTCCCCTCTGCGCTCAGAAACAAATATTTGAATTAAGTAACTTCCCCCACCCCCCGATCTACCCAAATCCTTCCTCACTCACCCACTCTACCCTCCAATCATTTGTTTCATTCCCCTTCCTCCACTGTTCCCATTTGCCTACCTCACGTCCCACATTTGATTCCATACTCCAGTTTCTTTCCTCTCTGCTTCCATCATCCACAGCTCATTGTCACTTCTCAGTCTCCTTCAATATTTCCACCATTCCTCACCTGAAGAAGAATGAGGGGTGACCTCACTGAAACCTATTGGATGTTGAAAGGCTTCGATAGAATGGATGTGGAGAAGATGTTTTCTATGGTGGGAGAGTCTACGAACAGAGGATATAGTCTAAGAATAGAGGGGTATCCATTTAGAACAGAGATGAGGAGGAAT
The DNA here is from genome assembly GCF_963921235.1 of Mobula hypostoma. NCBI lineage: Eukaryota > Metazoa > Chordata > Chondrichthyes > Myliobatiformes > Myliobatidae > Mobula > Mobula hypostoma. The sequence continues at coordinate 68,329,034 of NC_086110.1, read as the reverse complement.
TTCTTTCCAGTGGAGAATCTGTGGAATTTGCCATACAGACGGCTGTGGAGGTCACGTCATTAGGTATATTTAAGGCAGAGGTTGATAAAGTCTTGATTTGTTAGGGCATGAAGCAATACAGGGAGAAGGCAGGAAATTGGTGCTGAGAGGGAAATGGATTAGCCATGATAAAATAGTGGAGCAAACTCAATGGGCCAAATGGAATAATTCTGCTCCTATATTGTATAGTCTTGTGGTCTATCAATCCACCTATCACCTTCCTAGCTCTTGCTTTAATCCGTCCCTCCATCTTTGTATACTGGCTACCTCTTTCACTCCAGATGAAGGGTCAAAAAGTCAACCAAAAACATTGACTGCCCATTTCTTTCCACTGAAGTCCCCTGGCCTGCTGAGTTCCTGCAGCATCTTTCTGCATTGCTCCAGGTTCCCAGCATCTGCATAAGTTCATTTGTCTCCATAATGAAGGTACCACAGTAACGGTACGCGTGACAGTATTACATCCCGGAGTGTTCTGGAGTTCAGAGTTCAATTCCAGTGCCACCTGTAAGGAGTATGCACGTCCTCCCCAACGGAATGCATGAGATTTCCCTGGATGCTCTGCTTTCCTCTCACAGTCCAAAGACATGCCGGATAGAATATTTGATCATTATAAATTGACACATGATTAGGTTGGAGGTTACTTGGATTTGCTGCGGGTTGCTGAAGCAGTGTGGCTTAAAGGGGCGGAACAGCATACCTCATGCTGAGTCACTAAAAAATATTTTTACAGAATCCGGGTAAGTAAGGGCACAAGCCTGATGATTTAGCATGGAGTATAACAAAGTAAATTTTGCAAATATGAAAAGCAGGAGACAAAGTTAAAAGTAAATGTATTATCAAAGTACATGTATGTCACCATATACAACCCTGAGATTCACTTTCCTCTGGGCAAACTCAACAAATCTGTAGGATAGTAACTATGACAGAATCAGTGAACGACTGCCAAAGTAGGGCTTTCAACCAGAGTGCAGAAGAGAACAACGGTTCAAATGCATAAAGAAGAAACAATAACATGACTAACAAAATAAATATCGAGACCATGAGATGAAGAGTCCTTGAAAGTGACTCTGTAGGTTGCGAGAACATTTCAATGATGGGGCAAGTGAAGTTGAGTGAAGTTATCCCTTTTGGTTCAAAAGCCAGATGGTTGGGGGGTAGTAACTGTCCCTGAATCTTGTAGTGTGAGTCCTGAGGCTCCCGTAGTTTCTTTCTGATAGCAGTGACGAGAAAAGAGCATGACCTGGGTGACAGATGCTGCTTTCCAGTGACAGTATTTCATGTGGATGTGCTCAGTGGCTGGGAGTGCTTTACCAATGATAGTTAGGGCTGTATCTGCTAATTTTGAAGGAATGTCCATTCAAGGGCTTTGGTGTTTCCATACCAAGCTGTGATGCAGCCAGTCAACATACTCTCTACGACACATCTATACAAGTTTGACAAAGTTGTAGATGTCATGCTGAACCTCTCAAATTCTTAAGGAAATAGAGGTGTTGTTGTGCTTTCTACTACTTTACAGAGGTGTATGAGGGTATAAACAATTATGTACATGAACAAACATATGAGCAGTAATTTTTCATCAGTGTCTAAATGTGGAGTTTTTACTTGCCCTGGTAAAATGGGATGTGCGTAAAGGAACAAATCCAGTGCTTTGTAAAAACATAATCCAGAGAATGCAATAACGAGACAAGACAGAAGAAATATAAAGAGACTAGAACAAAGTAGAAACATTTATCCTCATTCTTTCTCCTGTTCCCGTCACAGTGAATCCAATGTATCATATTAAAAAAAAGTATTAAATCAATAATTCATCAAGAATACCTCTTGTGCTGGATTGTAATGATTTTTTCATATGATGCACTTGAATTAAAAAAGATCTTTTTTTATTACCTTTCTTTACATCAAAGTAAGAAAAGAGCAAATCAAAAACAAATTGCATTGGATCCATTCCCAGTGGAGGCAGGAATGTGTGACCGTTTTTGTTTTATATTCCTGAAATGACAGAAGAAGAAGCTGGTGTTCCTGTGTGAGTGGTCAAGGTCCTGATTTGCAAATGTTTAGAAGCTGAGTCAGGGCCTGGTGGGGGACTGGTCTCAATGACTGGATAATTGGCCAAAGGCGTGACCAGTGGAGATCCAGTCCTCTATCAGCAGTCTAAGTCAAAGTTCAAGGTAAATTTATTATGAAAAATACATATACAGCATATCATCATATACTATCCTAAGATTCATTTTTGCAGGCGTTTCCAGGAAAATAAAGAAATACAATAGAAGTTATGAAAAAATTCAAAAACCTGATAAACAACCATTGTGCAAAAGAAGACAAACTGTGAAAATAATAATTTTTAAAAGATAAATGAATAGTACTGAGAACATGAGTTGTAGAGCACTTGAAAGTTGAGCCTGGTGGTTGAGGGATAATAATTGTTCCTGCCCTGGTGGTATGGGACCCAAAGTTCCTGTACCTCCTTCCTGATGGTAGAAGCAAGAGAGCATGGCCTAGATGATGGGGGTGAGGGGGAACGCAGGGTGTAGGTCCTTGATGCTGGATGCTTGTTTCTCGTAGCAGTGCTCCTTGTAGATGTGCTCAGTGAAAGAGGTTTGGCGTTCCCTGGAGAGACTGAAGGATCAAGTATCGGTTTTGGAAAATAAGTTAATTGGAAGATGCATTGAGTCTGGGATGGTGTTTGACAGCCAGAGAAGTGAAAGATTAGTCCCAAAATGGTTCAGCTCTGTAAGGTCACAAAGTCATACAGTATGGAAGCAGACGCTTCAGCCTATGCCAGCCAAGTTACCTATCTAAGCTACTTCCAATCACCTGAGTTTTGTTCTTGATCTCACAGTCTACCTCTTCATGTCTCTTGCACCTTAATGTCTCTCTGCACTGCACTATCTCTGCACTATTACACTGTGTTCTGCCTTTCCCTGCCACCTTGGTTTACAAATGTTCTGAAATTATCTGAATGGATGACACGCAAAACAAAGCACTTTTCATTTTACCTCAATACATGTGACATTAATATTCTAATTAGCAATGACCTTTAACACAAGGATCAGGTTTGCTTGAAATCCTGATTAAGAGATACAAAATGCTGGAGGAACTCAGCGGGTCAGGCAGCATTTATGGAAAGGAATAAAGTTGTCAACATTTTGGACTGAGAACTTTCATTAGGATTACCAGTTATTTCCTTTCCAACTAGCTGTCCAGTTGTTACTAAGTGTTGCAAGTGTACTTGTCTTCCCCACATCCTCTGGCAGCTTGTACCAAACTACTGTCTCCCACTGTATGGAAAAATTTGCCCTTCATGTCCTTTTGAAATAGAGTCATAGAGTCACTGGAAAGTACAGCAAGAAGGAAGCCCATGTAGTCTATGCCAAAACATTAAACTGTCTACTCCCATTGACCTACACCGGGACCACATCCCTCCATACTCCTATCATCTATGTACCTATCCAAACAGTTCTTAAACATTGAAATCAAGCTCACATGCACCATTTGTGCTTGCAACTCATTCCACATTCTCACAATCCTCTAAGTGAAGAAGTTTCCCCTTAGGTTCCCCTTCAACTTTTCACATTTTACCCTTAACCGAAGACCTCTATTTGTAGTCCCATTCAACCTCAGTGGAAAAAGCTTGCTTGCATTTACCCTATCTATACCCCTCCTAATTTATATACCTCTATCAAATGTATGCTCAATCCTCCACGTTCAAATAAATAAGTCCTAACCTATTCAATCTTTCCTAATAACTCAGGTCCTCCAGTCCTGGCAACATTGCCGTCCTTTGCCATTTCACTTTAAACCTGTGCCCACTCGTTCTGGATTTTCCAATCCTGGGTAAAAGACTGAGTGCATTCATCATATCTATGCCCCTCTTGATTGTCTATAAGCTCACCCTCAATCTCCTGCATTCCAAGTAATAAAGTTCTAGCCTGCCCAGCCTCTCCCTATAAACTAAATCCTTGGTCCGAGAAACATCCTTATAAATCAGCAAAGCTTAGTCTTCACAGGGTTGTTCAATAATGGTTATTCACAGACAATCCCCACACTTCAGAAAGAGCCACTCATTGAAAATGATGTCATTTTTTCCCCATCTGTAGTGGAAATTATGCCAGGTGCAAAATACAACAACACTGAGACTGAGGAAGATTTCTGGAATATATGGAAATCATCTAGAGTTGGAAAATTTCATTTTACTAATATTTTAAATCACATAATACTGAAGTAAGCAGTGCTACGAGATCAAATTTCAAGGTAACATAGGGTGGCACAGTGGTTAGCACAACACTTTACTGTACAGGTGACTGGGATCAATTCCCACCGCTGCCTGTAAGGAGTTTGTACCTTCGCCACGTGACCACGTGGACTTCCTTTGAGTGCTCCATTTCCCTCCCACAGTCCGAAAGCTTACCGGTCGGTAAGTTAACTGGTCATTGTAAATTGTCCCATGATTAGGCCGGGATTAAATTGAGAGATTGCTGGGTGGCTTGGCTCAAAGGGCCAGGAGGACCAATTCCACACTATGTATCATTAAAATAAATAACTGAACATTTAAACAAGCTACCCTACATGGGATTAATACGAGAACAAAGTACTCAAAGTACAACATACAAAATAAATTTATTATCAAGGTTCAAATTAACTTCATTATCAAAGTACTTGTACTATCCTGAGATTCATTTTCCTGCAGGCATCCACAATGGACCAAAGAAATACAATGGAATCAATGAAAAACCACACAGAAAGCCAACCAACCAACCAATGTGCAACACATGTCAAACTGTGCAATACAAAAAAAGTTAGTAATAATAATAAACAAGTAAGTAAATAATACTGAGAACATGAGTTGCAGAATCCTTGAAAGTGAGGACATATATAGGTTGTGGAGTCAGTTCAGTGTTGGTGTAAGTGAAGGCATCCATGCTGGTTCAGATGCCTAATGGTTGAGGGGCAACAGCGGTTCCTGACCCTGGTGTTGAGGGGCCTAATGCTCCTCTACCTCCTGCCTGATGACAGAGGCAAAGCATGGCTGGATGGTGGGGGTCCTTGATGATGAGAACACTATGAGAACATCCAATCTATTACATCTTCATTAATGCTACAGGATACTGTGAAGAGGTGACACTGAACATATTGGTTGTGTTAAGCATACCAACTAGTAATCAGTTTATTATAGACACAAGTACTAAGAAACAGTGAGTAACTCGGGCAGCACCTATGGAGCGAACCCTTCCTCAGCCCAAATCACACACTGTTTACTCCTTTCCATGGACATTGCCTGACTTGCTGAGTTTGTCCAGCATTTTGTCTGCACTGCTCACAATTTCCAGCATCTGTAGAATCTCTTTTGTTTATAAACAGTGATAAACTTTGTTTTTATTCTATCCGTACAACTAATTTTAAAGGAAAAGAATATCAGGGTAGCAGCAAGGGAAAGGAAAGGTAAGGTAGGTTAGAAACAGAAATAATTTTCTACCCAGGACGTTGCATTTTGTTGTCTATAAGGTGAATTGGTTGGCTGAAAAACACTTGTAAAGTGCTATACAAACTCGTCTTTTATTCTTCAGCTTCTAATTTACTGTTTTATTTGCAATTTTTTAATGCTGTGCTCATTGTATTCTGTATTTATCTAAATGAATAAATCAGGGGAAATTTACAAAAAAAGAACTGAAAACCCCCAATCTTGACCTTACGGTAATTGCACATCCCACCCATTCCCCTTCACCATCCCCATTCCCATTTCCCTCTCTCACCTTATTTCCTTACCTGCTCATCATTTCCCTTGGGTGCTCCTCCCCTTCCCTTTCTTCTTTGGCCTTCTGCTCTCTCCTATCAGATTTTACTTCTCTAGCCCTTTGTGTCTTTGACCAATCAACTTCCCAGTTCTTCACTTCATCTGCCCCCGCCCCTCCCCCCCACTCCTGGTTTCACCTACCCCCTACTATTCAATCGTGCTTGGACTTACCGTCAATTCCAAGAAGACTCAGATCATCTATCAACCGTCACCAATTGAGACAAATCGGATAGACCCACCAATTCAGCTTGGCGAAACAACCCTGGAGAATGTGGACCACTTTCCGTATCTTGGAAGTCACCTCTCCTCCAATGTCGACCTTAATGACGAGATCCAACATCGTCTTAAATGCACTGGAACAGCTTTTGGACGTCTCCGAACAAGAGTCTTTCATGATCATGACATCAGAACAGGCACCAGAATGTTAGTGTACAAAGCAGTGGTGATCCCAACGCTCCTGTACGCATCAGAAACCTGGACAACATACCGACGACATCTGAAGGCACTTGAAAAGTTCCATCAACACTGTCTTCGAAACATCTTAAATATCAGCTGGGAAGATAGAAGAACCAACGTCAGTGTGCTAAATGAAGCAAAAACAACAAGCATTGAAGCCTACGTCATCAAGAACCAACTAAGATGGAGCGGTCATGTTGTTCAGATGAAAAATGAACGTCTGCCGAAACAAATCTTCTACTCCCAGTTTAAAGAAGGCAAACGTAAAAGAGCAGACATCAGAAAAGATTCAAAGACATCTTAAAAGCCAACATGAAGCAATGTAACATCGACATCAACAATTGGGAAACTAATGCCAAGGACAGAAAACTCTGGCAAGCCGTCATCCGAGAAGGAACAGCAACTATCAAAGCCAACAGATGTGCAGAATTAGAAGAAAAGAGAAGAAAATGGAAAGAGAAGCAGCAACAACCAAAGCCCGATTTGCCATCTGGAACTACCTGTCCTGAATGCGGAAGAACTTTCAAAGCCAAGATTGGACTCATAAGCCACTTGAGAGCCCATAAGTAGATCAACAAAATGAAGACCATCATCCTCGACTTCGAGGGATAGCCATGACGACTATTTCGTACTTCTTCTTCTCCTCCCTGCACCACCCCCAAATTCTCATCCTGAATTCTAATATCTTTTTTCCAAAACATTAACTATTTGCCTTGCCTGCTGAATTCCTGCAGCATTTTGTGTGTATTACTTTGATTTCCAGCACCTGCAGAGTTTCTCTTGTTTGTGTCTTGGCCATTTAGACATGCTACAGAAATTAACTGGAGCGATAAAAGCCAAGACAAACTGATTTCCATTTAACACAGATGCAAGTTAACTAAGTGCCACATTAGGGTAAATAGCCTTTTTAATTTAATTTCTTCAGTCGGTATTAGACAAAATACATTATAAAGTGCTAATGTGTTGAATGAAGAACCTTACAATTTTCTTTATTATGCACAGTGTTAAGTGATTGCTAAGGGGATAATTGCTAACAGTTTGTCACCTAAGTTTATCAGGCCTGTAGTAAGCAATTAGAATTACAAATCCCTCTATCTTCTGATACCAGATCCATCTTAAAGGACATTGGTGCTGATTATGCAGAACACGAAATGCAATGGAAACATTCACAAAGTTATCATCTGACTCCAACAGATCTATTTTTCTGTGGTATTTTAATTATGCCTTATCAATTTCAGTTAGCATACCAAAAGATGCGTTTCTTTACTAAAGCCACTTGTGCACCAATAAAACTTCCCAAATGCAAGATGCATTGAAGCTGTTATAAAGCAATCAAAATTCAGCAAGTACTGGAAAAATAAAATAATAATAATAATAACTCCTGGTGGGGAAGGATTCCTCTGCTACTGGAGAGAGAGGGACTGGGTTGAAGATGAGGAAATTCCACGTACAAAATTCAGGAGAGAAAAACGGAATAGGCAGCTAGTGCAGAGTACCCCTGTGAACATTCCCTTCAATAATAACTATACTGCTTTGGAAACTGTTGCATGGAGAGATGGGGGGGTGGGGTAGTGGTGGAACTACCTACAGGGGGAGTCCGCACAGAGTCTCTCTCTGTGGTTCAGAAGGGAAGGGTGGTGGTGGGGGGAAGAAGGGGAATGTGGTAGTGATAGGGGATTCCATAATTGAAGTATAAAGTTCAGATTTTACATTGACACTATATACAACCCCGAGATTCATTTTCTTGTGGGCATGCTTAACATATCCAACAACCATGATAGAATCAATGAAAGACCACACCGACAGCACAGACAGCCAGTGTGCAAGTGACGACAGACTGTGCAAATACAAAAAGAAAGAAGAAAGTGAATAATATGATAATAAACAAGCAATAAGTATTGAGAACACGAGATGATTATTCACCTCACTCATTGTAGTAGTGTTCCACCCAAGGGGCCACATGAGTGGCAGCTGTGTTATTGACGTGTAGGAATACAATAGAACAGTACTGAAAGCATTGACTGTGAATGTAAAGAATGAAAATGCATTTTATGGATTATTCCTGCAGATATATTTTAGTGATGAATAAAGTTTGATATACTGCATTTAAAAATCTTCCTCTCTCTCTCCAGTCTCAGCCAGGAACATCGATGGTCTATTTCTCTCCATAGATGCTGCTCGACCCATCTTGTTTCTCCAAGAGCTTTTGAGTGCTCAAGATTCCAGTGTCTGCAACGTCTTGTGCCTCCACTTCAATGCTCCACTATGAAGTCCCTCACATGGTAATCTCTCCTGCTCTTCGACCAAATTTTCCACCAGCTTCTCAAGCAATGTATTCTAGACTGCAACCACCCTCCAGGTAAAAATGTTCTTCCTCAAATCCCATTTACATTTCACCTTCAGCCTGTGCTATCTAGGCTTAAAAACATCTGCCATGGCAAGAGGTTTCTCCCTATCTACTTTTTTGATGCTCCTTATAATATTGGTAATTTGATTTATTATTGTCATGTATACCAAACTGCAGTGAAAAGCTAATCTTGCGTATTATCCACACAGATCAATTCATTACAGTGATAAACTGAAGTTGTACATCATATCCAGCAAAGACAGCAATCCTGTGCGGGAAAGATCTTAAAGTGGAAATACCATTGCACTGGGGCAATTCCACTCTCTAGACCTCAAAAGTCCGGGTCCAGCGATACAAGTGGTCATCTCAAATTGAGGACCTCCTTTGTTGCATTGAATGATCATGACTTTCTCTGCGCCCTGTCATGCCCTTTGCTCCCCACGAAGCATTACAAAACCACCATCCTGGCTGTTGGATCACAATGTTGATCTCATCCACCCATTCCGCCAGAGCAGACTTCACATTCTAGGACAGGCGTGTCCCTATCTCACTGGAGCATGAGTCCCGCTGGCTACTCTCGCCTGGTTTAGCCCACCTGTATTGGGGTGTGGCTGCTGTCACATACTAACAGCTACTTGGAGTCACAGGTGAGAGCTGAGTGACTGGTGGGACCAAAGGTGAGTGAGGTGTCCCAGAATGAACATGACGTGCCCCTTCAGCAGAAGTGCCACCATTCCCTGGACACCTGAACTGAGGTAGTACATGGTAAAACAATAACAGAGTGCAGAATAAAGTGTCATAGTTGCAGAATAAGTACAGAGCAGGTAGACAGCAAGGTGCGAGGACACACTATCAGGTTCCTTCTGTAATGAGCTCTTCTGGCCTGTGTAGGGAGATGGAGAACATTAAATGCTGAGGTTTTTGGACCACCTGACATTGTTTGTCTTAATGAGAGTCATTAATCTCTGGTGCTTTCTGATTCTGAATTGAATTGAACTGAATTGACTTTATTTCTTACATCCATCACATATATGAAAGGTAAAAATTTACATTATGTCTCAACCTAAATGTGCAATGTGCAATTTATAGAAATTTATAATAAATAGTATGTACAACAGGACAGTCAATATAACATAGACATACACTTGTATCAGCGTGAATTAATCAGTCTGATGGCCTGGTGGAAGAAGCTGTCTCAGAGCCTGTTGGTCCTGGCTTTTATGCTGCGGTACCATTTCCCAGATGGTAGCAGCTGGAACAGTTTGTGGTTGGGGTGACTTGGGTCCCCGAAGATCCTTCGCGCCCTTTTTACATACCTGTCTTTGTAAATGTCCTGAATAGTGGGAAGTTCACATCAACAGATGCGCTGGGCTGTCTGGACCACTCTCTGCAGAGTCCTGAAATTGAGGGAAGTACAGTTCCCATACCAGGCAGTGATGCAGGAGTCAAGATGTTGTCAATTGTGCCCCTGTAGAAAGTTCTTAGGATTTGGGGGCCTATACCAAACTTCTTCAACCATCTGAGGTGAAAGAGGCGCTGCTGTGCTTTTATCACCACACAGCTGGTATGTACAGATCATGTGAAATCCCTGGTGATGTTGATGCCAAGGAAACTGAAGTTGTTCACCCTCTCAATCCTAGATCCATTAATGTCAATAGGGGTTAGTCTGTCTCCGTTCCTCCTGTAATCCATAACCAGCTTCTTTGTTTTTTGAGGGAGAGGTTGTTTTCTTGACACCGCTGTGTCAGGGAGATGACTTCTTCTCTGTAGGCTGCCTCATTATTATTTGAGATTTGGCCAATCAGTGTAGTATCATCAGCAAATTTAATTAGCAGATTGGAGCTGAGGGTGGTGACACAGTCGTGGGTATATAGAGAGTAAAGGAGGGGACTTGGGACACAGCCCTGAGGGGTACCTAGTCATAGTCATACTTTATTGATCCAGGGGGAAATTGGTTTTTGTTACAGTTGCACCATAAATAATTAAATATTAATAAAAACATAAATAGTTAAATAGTAATATGTAAATTATGCCAGTAAATTATGGAATAAGTCCAGGACCAGCCTATTGGCTCAGGGTTTCTGATCCTCCAAGGGAGGAGTTGTAAAGTTTGATGGCCACAGGCAGGAATGACTTCTTATAACGCTCAGTGTTGCATCTCGGTGGAATGAGTCTCTGGCTGAATGTACTCCTGTGCCCAGTCAGTACATTATGCAGTGGATGGGAGACATTGTCCAAGATGGCATGCAACTTGAACAGCATCCTCTTTTCAGACACCACCGTCAGAGAGTCCAGTTCCATCCTCACAACATCATTGGCTTTACACATGAGTTTGTTGATTCTGTTGGTGTCTGCTACCCTCAGCCTGCTGCCCCAGCACACAACAGCAAACATGATCACACTGGCCACCACAGACTCGTAGAACATCCTCAGCATCGTCCGGCAGATGTTAAAGGACCTCAGTCTCCTCAGGAAATACAGACGGCTCTGACCCTTCTTGTAGACAGCCTCAGTGTTCTTTGACCAGTCCAGTTTATTGTCAATTCATATCCCCAGGTATTTGTAATCCTCCACCATGTCCACACTGACCCCCTGGATGGAAACAGGGGTCGCCGGTACCTTAGCTCTCCTCAGATCTACCATCAGCTCCTTAGTCTTTTTCACATTAAGCTGCAGATAATTCTGCTCACGCCATGTGACAAAGTTTCCTACCGTAGCCCTGTACTCAGCCTCATCTCCCTTGCTGATTCATCCAACTATGGCAGTCATCAGAAAACTTCTGAAGATGACAAGACTCTGTGCAGTAGTTGAAGTCCGAGGTGTAACTGGTGAAGAGAAAGGGAGACAAGACAGTCCCCTGTGTTGAGGGTCACAGATGCAGAGGTGAGGGAGCCCTCTCTTACCACCTGCTGGCGATCTGAAAGGAAGTCCAGGATCCAGCTACACAAGACAGGTGAAGGCCGAGACCTCTGTGTTTCTAGTTGAGCCTGGAGGGGATTTTGGTATTGAATGTTGTGCTGTGGTCCAAGAACAGCATTCTCACATAAGCATCCTTCTTCTCCAGATGTGCAAGGACGGTGTGTAGAGCTGTGGCTAGTGTGTTGTCCATTGATCGGTTGTGTTGGTAGGCGAATTGTAGGGGGTCCATTCTGGGTGGTAGCATGCTGCAAATGTAGTCCTTGACCAACATCTCAAAGCATTTGTTTATTATTGAGGTGAGTGCGACAGGATGTCAGTTGTTCAGACATGTTATCTTGGTCCTTTAAGGTATAGGAACAATGGTGGATGTTTTGAAGGAGGAGGGCACTCTACACTGGGAGAGGGAGAGATTAAAAATGCCTGTAAGCAAACCTGCCAGTTGTGCCGTGCACACTCTGAGTACCCGCCCGGGGATGCTGTTCGGTCCAGCAGCCTTGTGACTGTCCACTCGTTGGAAACACCAGTCTGGTTTAGTTGATTTTGACTGCCCCTGCACATTCATGTGCCTATGTAAGAAACTCTTAAACATCTCTATTGTATTTGCCTCCATGCCAACATTAGCAGTGCATTCCAGGCACCCACCACTCTCTGTGTAAAAACTTTGTTCCACTCATCTTCTTACCCCCTTTTTATGTTATGTGCATGGCCCTCAGTATTAGTGGGTGGCTGGGTTTGAGTTACATCTCTACTAATGGAGGTGTAAGATGCTGCTTCCCTCCACCAGTCTGCAGGTCAGCCTTGGGCAAGGTGTAGCACTTGCTTAGTACCCACCCCCCACAATCAAAGTCACATGAAGCTATGGAGCAGCTGCTGGATTGCCATATGAGCAGCTAGTGCTTAGCACAAGTCCTGGTGATGCGACCACTGACAACCGGCAGACAAGCTCTGAAGAGTATTGATAATGGCTGGGGTCACCCATCTTGTAAAGACACTGCCCAGAAGAAGGCAATGGCAAACCACTTCTGTAGAAAAATTTTCCAAGAACAATCATGGTCACGGAAAGTCCATGGTCACCCACATTGTACAGCATGGCACATATCAATGATGATGCCATCTAGTAATAGACACTTTGACCCTGGAAATAAAGATCCTGGCAATCTAAGTATTCTTCTCATGATCTTATATCCTTCTCTCAGGTCTATTTGAGCCTCTGCCACTCCAGAGAAAACAACCCTAACAGGTCCAATATCTAATCCAGAAAGCATCCTAGTAATCCGCTTCCGCATGTTCTCCAAAACCTCCATGTTCTTTCTAATAATGAGGTGCCCAGAAATGAATGCAATTCTCCAGATGCGGCCTTAACACAGTTTCATACTGTAAAGCTGTATCATGACTCCCTGACTCTTGAACTTACTGCTCTATGAGTAAAGGAAAGTATGCCATACACCTTCTTTTACTGACTTACTTAGACCCATCACACTTACAGCAGTATAGACTGGTCACCAGGGTCCTCTATCCTGGGCCAATCTCTCTATGTATAGCCTATCTTCTTGCCATATCCTTGTGTATCCTTCCTCTCCCAGGGATCAGGTCTATGGAGCTTCTGTTGGTGTTTCTGTAGCCCTGGTTTTATATGGGATAGAATTGCTCAGCCAATGCACCCCCTTTCACAGCCAGGCATGGGACACTCTATGGTAGAGTTATACACCTTCTTTACCAGCCGTTTAACCTTTTAAAGCCATTTTTGTGGAGCTATAGACTTGGACCCCAAGATTGCTATGTACATCTACACTGTTTAGGGTCCTGCTATTAACTGGGTACTGTCCCTGTACAGCTGGTCTCCAAAAGTGAAACACCTCACACTTGGCTGATTTATCTCCACCTCTGCAATTGATTTTGTAAACAGGGGTGTTAATCATTTGTAAGATGCAAACACTGCTTACTAGGCCAATTTTTATATCCTATCTCAGAATACCCCTGAGAAGTGGATGCCTTAAATCATTCCTAGCGAGAATGTTCCTACAAGACAAGAGCTCCAAAATTTTAGATCCCACAATTAAGGAATAGAATCCAAATCCGAATCAGCATCGGGTTTAATATCACCTGCATATGTTATGAAAGTTGTTGTCATTGCAGCAGCAGTACGATGCAATACATGATCATAGGGAAAAAACTGTGAATTAGAGTAAGTATTTGTATAAAAAGAAAAAAAAAGAAAAGAAGTAATGAGGTAGTGTTCATGGCATCATGAGCCCTGCGGTTTGCCATAGAACATTAAGCTTCTAGGGGTTTTGAGCACCTGTATTTACTAATCAATATCTTAACTAGAGTTGTTAAGCTCTTATGCTTTCAATTTTATCTTGTCAAGTTAATTGTAACTGGCACATGTGCCTGAATTCTATGATTATTTAAAGAGATCTCCCATTGCCCTTTGGGTGGAGGTACTTGGCTGCTGGAGTGGGGTAGCTGTGCTGGGAGTTGGCTTGACTGGAGGCTGGCTGTGTTTTGCTTGATGCGTGAATGTGGTTTGGAATGTGTTGAGGGAAAGAGAGTGGGGAAGGAATGGAAATTGCTGGGAGGGGGTTGTGTGGGTCTGGTAAGGGTAGACAAGATAAGAGGTGGGGTTGAGGGAAAGAAAGTGGAGAAGGAGAGGGATAGAGACTTGGGACCAGAGGTAGGCAGCTGGGGAGAGGTGGATTATTGTGAAGGGAGAAATAAAGGGAATGAGGAGGTAGTGAAGGGTTGGATGAATAAAAACCAAGACAAAAGGAATAAAAGAATAAGAAATGATAGTGGAGAAAGCTCTGAAAGTGAGGAAGATGAACAAGCTCAGAGAGGAGGTGTTGTCATAATTAGGTTTAATGAGAAGGCTCAGGGATATATGAAGAAAATTAACCTGTTTGTGCTAACAACAACTCTGACAAATAAGATAGGGGAAATAGTATTTACAAAAGTCCTTAATGATGGCAACTTATTGGTAAGATGTGTGAATGAGGAACAACTTGAGAAAGCACTCAAGCTAAAAGAGATAGGAAAATGCAAGGTGGAATACACTGGGAGGGTGGGAGCACAAAATAGTGGTTGTAAAGGAGTGATCATGGGGATACCAATGAGTACAAATATGGAGGAGATAAAGAGGAATATCAAAGGAGGGAAAGTAATGAATGTTCAAAGACTGAAAACAACAAAGGAGGGAGTGAAAAAGGAAAGTGAATCAGTATTGATTGAATTTGAAGAAGAAAGAGTGCCAAGGAAGGTGTTCCTGGGTTTCATGAGTTACCCAGTAAGGGTGTATGTGCCAAAACCACTGAGGTGCTATAATTGTCAAAGGTTTGGACACGTGGCTAAAAACTGTAAAAGCCAGAGGAGATGTGCTAGATGTGGGGGGTGATCATGAATATGGAAAGTGCGGAACAGGAGTTCAACCAAAATGCTGCAATTGTGGAGGAGCTCATAATGTTGCATATAGTGGGTGTGAGGTTGTGAGACGGGAGAATAAAATTCAAGAAATGAGAGTGAAAAGAAAGATCACTTATGCAGAAGCTGTAAGAATGTCAAGAAAACAGAATAATGCTCCTAATGAACAGCAATAGGGATGTGAGAGTTGCAACAAAGAACAAATGACAGGATTTATGTAGACAAAAAGGCTCTAGTAACATTCATTGCAGGAGTGATTAATAGTATGGCTGAGGTAAAGTCAAAAAGTGACAAAATTCAGCTGGTGGTAAAAGCAGCAGTAAACCATTTGGGGTTAGTAGGACTGACATGGGAGGAAGTGAGGGAGAACCTCAGTAATCTGTCAAGCCAGGAAGTGTCATGTGTTGGTTAATACTAATTATGGTGATTCTTTTACAATGGAATGCAAGGAGCTTACTGGCCAATAGCCAGGAATTCAAGCACTTTATTAAAGAAATGGTTGTAAAACCAGATGCAGTGTGTATTCAGGAAACTTGGTTGAAACCAACTTTAGACTTTGTGGTATATGGGTATACAATGATAAGGAAAGATGGAAATCTAGGAGGAGGAGGAGGGGGTTGTGCTATGTTAATCAAGCAAGGTATACCATATAGGGTACTGGAAAAAGGAGATGATCAGGAATACATAATGGTGGAAGTGTGGGAGAGAGGGGAGGGAGTGGTTATAATTAACTACTACAATCCATGTAAAAGGTTGGATTTGGACAGCCTATTAAAGATACAAGGGCAAAACAGACAAAGTAGTGTGGTGTGCAGATTTCAACGCTCATAGCACAGTATGGGGGGATCAGATTACAGATCCAAATGGAAAGGTAATTGAAGATTTGATGGAAGAAAGGGATTTGGTGTGTATGAATGATGGTAGTGGCACAAGGATAGATATAACAACAGGAACTCAGTCAGTGTTAGATATTACGTTAGTGTCTAATACCTTGGCTGGCGTTAGTAACTGGGGAGTTTGGACTGCTTCAACAGTAGGCAGTGATCACTACCCAGTTTTGTGTTCAGTGGGTGAAAGAGTTGAAGTAAGACCAGGTGGCGGAACCCCAAAGTGGGTGTTTGAAAAAGCTGATTGGGGTAAGTTCCAGAAATTGAGTGAAGAAGGGTTGACAAAGATTGATATTTCTGGAAATGTAGGTGAATTAAACAGTCAGGTGACTTCAGCAATTATCATGGCAGCAGAAGGATCTATACCTAGGAGTAAAAATAGGATGAATAGAAAACTGGTACCATGGTGGACTGGAATGTTGTCAGGCTGTAAAAAACAGAAATAGAGCATTCAGGCTAGTTAAAAGAACCCATAATATGCATCATTTGGTTCAATATAAGAAAGCACAGGCAGTGGTGAGAAGAACTATATGTCAAGCTAAAAGGGCAAGTTGGAGGAGTTTTTGCGACAAGGTAGGAAGAACAACACCTGTGGGAAAGATATGGGGAATGATTAAGAGGATGGGAGGAGATAGAAGGGAATGGGAATATCCAGTAATGATATCTGAGGAGGAAACTGCAGTCTCCAGTAGGGATAAGGCTGAGGTCATGGCCAAGTCATTTGTACTGATACACAGTTCAGAAAATTTGTCTGAAGAAGGGAGAAGAAGAAGGGAAAGAATAATGAGCCAACACCCAGGTGTGTTAAGCAGGAGGGAAGGAACAGATGATATAATTGATGATCCAATTACATTAGCAGAAATGGTGAGAGCAATAAAGAGATCGAGACCAACCTCCCCAGGGAAAGATCTGATGTGCTCTGTGA
Organism: Mobula hypostoma; assembly: GCF_963921235.1. NCBI lineage: Eukaryota > Metazoa > Chordata > Chondrichthyes > Myliobatiformes > Myliobatidae > Mobula > Mobula hypostoma. Next base: position 68,312,253 of record NC_086110.1, on the reverse strand, counting down.
TGCTAAAAAATCTAGGAGAAGGAGTGCACTTGAAGGTGCTGCATTTTTATAACAGAGTGTGGGAGGAGGGAAGATTACCAAGTGCATGGAAAGAAGCAGTAGTAATTCCAATGAGGAAGCCTGGCAAGGATCTGTCAAAACCCACTAGCTACAGACCAATTGCATTAACATCAAGTATATGTAAGATAATGGAAAGGATGATAAAGGTTATCATATGAGCTTGAGAAAAGGGGAATGCTGGCAAGTTATCAGAGTGGTTTTAGAAAGGGAAGGAATTCCATGGACTCAGTGATTATGTTAGAGACTGAAATAAGGAAGGCCCAGGCAAATAGAGAGTCAGTAGTGGCAGTGTTCTTTGACATTGAAAAAGCCTATGATATGATGTGGAAGGAAGGATTATTAATTAAATTGCACAAGATGGGGGTTGGTGGGAGAGTTTTTAATTGGATTAAAGACTTTTTGTTTGGTAGAAAAATTCAAGTTCAGATTGGATCAAAATTATCAAAACAGTACATAGTGGAAAATGGCACACCTCAAGGTAGTGTGATTAGCCCGTTACTTTTCATCATTATGATCAATGATGTCTTCACAAAGGTACCAGTGGATATAGGTAGGTCACTGTTTGTGGATGATGGGGCCTTGTGGAAAAGAGGCAGGAACATGGACTATAGAATCAGGAAACTACAAGAAGCAATTGATGAAGTGGTGGAGTGGGGTTATGATTGGGGATGTAGATTTTCAGTAGATAAAACTCAAACTGTATTTTTTTACCAGGAAAAGGGTTGAGGGAGGGAAGAAGTTAAGGATGTATGGGGTTGAATTAGAAAGGGTTGCATCATTTAAATTTCTGGGAGTTATATTTGATTCACGATTAACATGGGCAGACCATATCAGGAAAGTTGAGGAGAAATGTAAAAAAGTAATAAATGTGATGAGATGTTTGACTGGTAGGGAATGGGGAGCAAGTTGTTCAGCTTTGAAGAGAACGCATGTGGCTTTACATAGAAACATAGAAACTAGGTGCAGGAGTAGGCCATTTGGCCCTTTGAGTCTGCACCGCCATTTATTATGATCATGGCTGATCATCCAACTCAGAACCCCACCCCAGCCTTCCCTCCATACCCCCTGACCCCCGTAGCCACAAGGGCCATATCTAACTCCCTCTTAAATTTAGTAAGATCTGTATTGGATTATCGAAATATAGTATATGGATCAGCAGCTAGGTCTCATAAGGAAATTGGATGTGATTCAGGCTCTGGCCTTGAGAGTGTGCAGTGGGGCTTTTAAAACGTCACCAGTGTCAGCACTACAGGTAGAAATGGGAATAATGCCTTTAGAACTAAGAAGGATGCAACTGATGGCAAACTACTGGGCTAACTTGCAGGGGCACAATGATTCTCACCCTACTAAAGGAGTGTTGCAGGAGTGCTGGGAAAATGGGAGGTTTCAGAGGGATACCTTTAGTCGGGTAGGGAATGATATCGCGAAAGAATGTGGAGTGTTTGATCTGAGGATAAGTCCTTCAGTAGTTTATCCGGTTGTAGCTCCATGGAAGCTTGTATGGCCTGACATAGACTGGCATTTGTTAGAGGTAAAAAGGAAAGAAAGATATAAAACAGATTTGGTAAATCCATTTCACTGTCATGTGATGGAAAAGTATAGTGATTATACTCACATTTATACGGATGGTGCGAAGGAACCTGAAACAGGAGTGACAGGGTTTGGGGTGGTAATACCAGCAAAAGAAATTGGAATCAGCAGAAGAACATCTAATAAGTTAGGGGTGTTTACAGTGGAGATGCTGGCAGTGTTGGTTGCATTGCAATGGGTGCAGAAAGCCAGACAAGCCAAAGCATTGATATGTTCAGATTCATCCCCAGTTCTAGCAAGTTTAAGGTCTTTTCACACAGTCGGCAAGATGTACTTTATGAAGTCCTTCAGTTAGTTACAAGAATTGCAAATCAGGGAGGTCAGGTAAAATTTCTATGGGTTCCACCACATGTAGGGGTGAAGGGGAATGAGAAGGTGGATGAGTTGGCAAAGAGGGCGTTAAAGAAAGAAAATGTGGAAATGCACATTAGTATCAGTAAAGCAGAAGTTAAGTGTGTAATCTGGGGAAAAAGTCAACCGAATGTGGCAAGAAAGATGGGACAGGGAGGGGAAAGGGAGGCATTTATATCAAATACAAAAGAGTGTTGCAGTTACTAGGGTAGGTAATGGAAACAGAAGAGAGGAAATTGTGTGGACTAGGTTAAGGCTGGGGCACTGTGCATTAAACAAAACATTGAAAATGATAGGGAAACACCAGACAGGATTGTGTGAGGAATGTCAGGAAGAGGAGTCAGTAGAACATGTAGTTCTGAGTTGCAGGAAGTATGGGATACAGGGAGAGATGATGAGAGATAAATTAAGGGAGTTGGGGATGCAGGAATTCACATTAAAAGGGTTGCTGGGCATGGGTGAGAGAGCATGTCCGGGTATTTTTAGCGTTTTTAAGGGGTACAGGGTTTTTTTTTATAGAATATGACGAATAAACAGGAATAGGATACTAGGATGGTCAAAGATGGGAGGGTGAAGTGTAGGTTTGTATATATATATGTGTGTGTGCGCGTGCGATTGGGTGAAGGGATTTAGAATGTATGTCTAGTGCACATTCTGGAGCAGAGGGTGGCGGTAATGCACCATTAAGCTGGATGACAACCGCCGTAAAACAAGATACGGACAGAACTTTGGGTGGAGGTGTTATTGCGTTGGAGGAAATGAGTTGTCTTGTGGTGTGTTCAATTACTCCTCCCAGAGTCTGATGTTTAACTTTTTGTTTCTGACTCTTTCTGAGGAGCCTGCCGTTCCTCTGCAATAGGGTCTAGTCCTTTGTGAGTGTACCATGATATGTGGGTTCAATGTTCATTCATAAACTGGATAGCAGAGGGGAAGAAGCTGTCCCTGAACCACTGAGTGTGTGCCTTCAGGCTCTCATACCTCCTCTGTGATGGTAGTAATGAGTACAGAGCATGTTCTGCGTGATGGGGGTCCTTAATGATGCTGCCTTTTTGAGATATTGCTCCTTATAGATGTCCTGAATACTATGGAGGCCCGTGCTCATGATGTAGCTGACTAAGTTTACAACTCTCTGCAGCTTAGTTCAATCCTGTGCAGTAGGACTTTTCAGTTAGGTATGAATTGGTGTGTTGATAAAAGCAGAACCTACAGATAGTGTATTCTGATCAATGTGGTGCCAGTGTTCTCAGCACTATTATCTGGGGGTGTATTTCCAGAGCACAGTTCCAATACTTCCACAGTGCTACAATACATGTGTTTAGTTAGCAGCCTGGAGTCTGCATTCAGATTTCTGTAGAAGGAGTTTGAATCACACTCAATTGACTAAGGTGAGTATTACCAGCAGTGCACTTTATTTTGGTCAATAGTAGTTTCAGAAGCAAATGTGAAAGCACAATACAATTCAAAGTTTGAATCCATGGTTACAACATTTCTAATTTCCCAACCCAGCAAATACTAGCTGAAATATTCAAGGTCAATATTGAGGACTCGCCCTACAAAGGACATGTGCTCTCCTTATTGCTATCATCAGGGAGGAGATACAGGAGTTTGAAAACAACTGCTCAATGTTTTCAGTGCAGCCTCTTCCCTCTGCCATTGGCTTTCTGAACGGACAATGAAGCTGTGAACGTAGTGTGATGCAATTCCAGTTCATGGCGTTCCAGAGTACAACGCTGGCACCAGATGCAAGGAGCTTGTTCAGAGTCCTGAGAGTGCATGGGTTCCCTTCGAGTGCTGGAGTGTCCTCCCACAGTCCGAAGATGTACTGGTTAATTGGTTATTGTAAACTGTCCAGTGTTTGGGCTCATGTTAAACATGCAGGTTGCTGGATGGTGTGTCTTGGGCTGGAAGGACCTATTCAGAAGGGCCTGTTCTACACTAGCTCTAAATACATAAAAGTATACCATCTTACTACTTTTGCACTAATTATTTTATATAGTGTTGTAGTATATTTTCAGTATTACACTGTAGTCTCTCCTCATAGTCTATCACCGTCATCTCTGGACTTAACCTGGTGAACCTCCTCTACACTGCCTCCAAAGCCAGTATATCCTTAAGCAAGGAGACCAGAACTGCACACAGCATTCCAGGTGCGGCCTCACCAGTACCTTGTACAGCTGCAGCATAACTACCCTGCTTTTAAATTCAATCCCTCTATCAACAAAGATCAACATTCCATTTGCCTTCTTGATAGCTTGCTGCACCTGCAAACCAACCTTTTTTGATTCAGGCACAAGCACTTCCCAAGTCCCCCTACACAGAAGCATGCCTCAATCTTTTACCATTTAAATATTAATCTGCTCATCCAATTTTCCTTCCAAAGTGGATGGCCTCACATTTACTGGCAGAGTATCTTAAAATCAGAGGAGAGGAGACAAAATAGAGAGCAATGTATTCTTAAAGGTTGAGGCCCAGGGTGTTGATGGCATCTTGCAGACAATTTACAAAACTTTCATTTATATTTCCTTTTCTTACAAATTTGGTTCTATCAGAGCCTGTGATCTCTATTTTGGTGGTGTGCTTTCAGGTTAATTGAGCAACCTGCTGCCTTTCTGTCTCCAAGATGTTTTGGTGAAGTTTTGGACAAAATGTGTGGTCTGGAGGCCAAGAAGCCCGGAGATAGGGCGTGAGCTGATGGTTGATTCAATTTCTCACTGAATAAATGGTCGAGCAAGATTGAAATCAACGAACATGGGAATGGAAGGCGGGTGGGTATTCAGTGCTGTCCACCTGAATGGGATCAGTCTCCATCTCCCTCTCACCTTGTACTCCCAGAGGAAGGTGACTGAGTGGCCGGTCTCTCTTTCGCTCTCACTTGCTGCTCCTGGAGAAAGGGCCCTGCATACAAATGGTCCCTCTCTCCCCCCCCCTCTCTCCCCCCCTCTCTCTCCCTCCTCTCTCTCTCCCCCCTCTCTCTCCCCCTCTCTCTCTCCTCTCTCCCCCCTCTCTCTCCCCCTCTCTCTCCCCCTCTCTCTCCCCCTCTCTCTCCCCCTCTCTCCCCCCCTCTCTCCCCCCCTCTCTCTCCCCCTCTCTCCCCCTCTCTCCCCCCTCTCTCCCCCCTCTCTCCCCCCTCTCTCCTCCTCTCCCCCCTCTCTCTCCCCCCTCCTCTCCCCCCCCTCTCTCCCCTCTCTCTCCCCCCTCCCTCCCCCTCTCTCTCCCCCCTCCTCTCCTCCCCCCCTCTCCCCCCCTCTCTCTCCCCCCCTCTCCTCCCCCCTCTCTCCCCCTCCCTCCCCCCTCTCCCCCCCTCTCTCTCCCCCCTCTCTCTACCCCCCTCTCTCTCCCCCCCCCTCCGAATCCTGGGTTCTGGGCAAGGTTTTCAACACAGTTATTGTGGATTGGACTCTGTAGCTCACGGCATGATGTATTTATGATTTCTGGTTATACCTTTTCTTGTTACTATTTTGTGTGACTTTGATCAGGGCAGACTGGTTCTATGGCCAGTTCTATGGAGTGTTAGATTGAACTGAACTGAATATGCCTAGACTCCTTCAATGAGGAGTCTAGGAAACCGGAAAACATGGGTTAAGGGTGAGGGGGGAAAAGTTTAAAGGGAACATTAGGGGGGGGCTTCACATAGAAAGTGGTGGGAGTATGGAATGAGCTGCCAGACGAGGTGGTAAATGAGGGTTATTTTTTAACATTTAAGAATAAATTGGACAGATACATGGATGAGAGGTGTATGGAGGGATATGGTCCGTGTGCAGGTCAGTGGGACTGGGCAGAAAATGGTTCGGCACAGCCAAGAAGGGCCAAAAGGCCTGTTTCTGTGCTGTAGTTTCTATGGTTCTATGGAATCTGTGGTTTGGTGTTTGATATTCTGTTTTTACCCTTTTTTTGCCATTTGTGCAATTTGTTCTTTTTTTTAATGCTTTGGCGGTTTGATGTTTTTCTTTCAACAGGTTCCATGGTTTTCTTTGTTTTTTGACTATCTGTGGGAAGACGAATCTCAGTTATATACTGCCTACATACTTTGTTAATAAATGTACTTTGACCTTGAATCTTTAAATCTGCAGAATCTCTTCTGTTTATGAAATGAAAAGATGGAACTGTGAGCCAAAGGGCTGAATAAAGAAGCAATTAATAGATAATAAATTCAATAAAGCAGTGTTAAGTAGTGTAGAAATCATTTCAAGGGTCACACATGAATGGATATGGTTAGAAAAGTTTTCAGAGATGAGGGAGGTGAAATAATGGAGAAATTGGAAAATGAAGGTCAGATTTTAAAATTGAGGCCATTTTCTTTCTTCAGGTCTCTAAGTTTTATTATTAATATATCATTATCGGTCTCCATCGACAACATCCCAGAACTCTGTGCAGAATTGCAAGAAATCAATAAGCTTTTACATTTATGTCCATTATTTAATGGAACAATATAATTCCTTCTGTGTAGGTTGGAGTCACTGGACACAGCAGAAGACAGAAATCACAATGACAAAGGGTACCCATTTAATTCAGATTTGTAACATAAGCTTGTTGCTGGAAAGGACACACTCACTGCAAGATGCTCTTTAGCTGATTATGCTATTTGTCTTTGAAATAAAGGGTGCACATAGACCTTGAAAATGGTGCAGAACAGATACAGGAGAAAGTCATTGAAGATGAAGGAGTCAAGATGTCCTCTCATGTGTGACCCTTGAAGCAATTTCTACACTCCTTAACACTGCTTTATTGAATTTACTATCCATGAATTACTTTATTCAGCCCTTTGGTTCACAGTTCCATCTTTCCATTTCACAAACACAAGTGATTCTGCAGATGCTGGAAACCTAGAGCATCCTTTTTTACACCATGGACCAATACCATTAAGCAAGGAGTCTATTGACCCCAGGCTGAGAATCGTTGAACTAGAACAACAGATGCAAAGTGCTGGAGGAACTCAGCAAGTCAGTCAGACTTAGCAAGTCAGGCAGCATCTATACTTCCTTAAGCCCGGCGCACCTACTCGCTGCTGCTGACAGCAGCTTGAGGCCAGTGTTGCAAATTATCCCAAAAGTTCCTCTCCTACAGATGAGTTCTTTAGAGCTGCTGTTGTCATTTCTGAGGCACTGGGTTTTTACAGGATGAGGTAGCCTTATGCCCAACCCTCCTCCTTTTGCATCTGGGCTTGGGATCATCCATAGCAGAGTTAAGGAGAATAAATAGTTGAAGTATTCTTACTTTATTCCCCCTCCCTCACCCATCCACGCTCCTCCCTCAGCTGGTCTCACTTATCACCTCCCAGCCTGTATTTTTTACCCTCCCCCACTTTCTTATTCTGGCTTATATTTTTATTTATTTAGAGATAAAGTATGGAACAGACCCTTCCAGCCAAGTGAACCGCATCACCCAACAACCCACCTACTTAACACTAGCCTAATCACAGGACAATTGGATCCCGGATTTCCTCAGCTGCATATCCCAGTCAGTTTGGAAACCTGGATGAACCATGAAATCTGGAATTTGCTGAAAATCAGATCAGATGTCTGGAGATCAAGAATGCTACAAGAGGTAAAGGTGTAATCCCTGGAAAGCCATCTCATGGGTCAAGTGGAGATTCCGGACTAGACTGGAATCAATGAGGGATGCTCGACGGCTGTGGCAGGGTTTGAATGTCGTAACCTCCGACAAAGTTAAAACTTTTGACATAGGGGACTGTAGAGCTTCACTTCCAGATGAGCTCAATGCTTTCTATGCTTGCTTTGAGCACCAGAACAGGGAGGAACCATTGAACATCCCATATATCCTGATGACCCTTTGGTCTCAGTATCTGAAGATGACATGTAGGCTACCTTCAAGAAAGTGAATCCAAGGAAATCACCCAGACCGGATGGAGTACTGGCTGAGTACTGAAGACCTGTGCTGACCGATTGCCTGATATTCACAGATATCTTCAACCTCTTGCCCTGGGAGTGTGTGGTACCCATCTGCTTCAAGCAGGCTTCAACCTTCCTGGGCCAAAGAAGAGCTTGGTAACCTGCCTCAATGTCAATTGCCCAATGGCATTTACATCCACAGCGATAGTGTTTTGAGAGGCTGGTGTTGAAACATATCAGCTCCTGTCTGAGTGGCGGCTAGTTTCAGTTCCTATCTCCCTACCAAAGCAACAGGTCCACAGCAGATGCCAGCTCATTGGCTCTTCACACAACCATGGAATATTTGGACAGCAAAGATGCTCTTTATCAATTACAGCTCAGCGTTTAATGCTATCATCCTCTCAAAACTAATCAGTAAACTCCAAGACCTGGGCCTCAATACACCTTTGTGCAATGGGATCCTCGATTTCCTCACTTGCAGATCTCAGAAAGTTTGTATCGGCAAAAATATCTCCACCACAATCTCCATTAGCACAGGAGCACCACATGAATGTTTGCTTAGCCCCCACTCTACTCGCTTTACAGATGTGATTCTGTGGTTAAGTACAGCTCCAATACCATATGCAAGTTTACTGATGACACCACTGTTCTGGGCTGTATCAAAGGTGGTGATGAATCAGCCTACAGGAGGGAGATTGAAAATTTGGCTGAGTTGTGTAATAACAATAAACTCTCATTGAGTGTCAATATGACCAAGGAATTAATTGTAGACTTCAGACGAGAAAAAACAGAAGTCCACGAGCCAGTACTTATTGGATCAGAAGTGGAGAATGTCAGTAACATTAAATTCCTGGCTGTCATTATCTCAGAGGACCTGTTCTGGACCCATCATCTACATATAATTGTGAAGAAAACACGACAGTGCCTCTACTACTTCAGGAGACTGGAGATTTGACATGTCATCAAAAACGCTGGCAACTTCTATAGATATGTGGTGGAAAGGATGCTGACTAGCTGCATTATGGCCTGGTATGGGAGCACCAATGCTTTTGAGGAGAAAATCCTTCAGAAGGTAGTGCATTTGGACCAGTACATCACAGGTAAAGACCTTCCAATCATTGAGAACATCTACATAAAATGTTGTCGATGAAAAGCACCATCCATTGTCAAAGATCCTCACCATCCAGGCCATGTGCTTTTCTCGCTGCTGCCATCAGGTAGAAGATGCAAGAGCCTCAGGACTCCTATCACCATGTTCAAGGACAGTTACAAGCATCAGTTACAATGCCTCAAGCATCAGGCTCTTGAACAAAAGGGGATCAATGTTGTCTCTGTACAATTACATATCAATTAAATAAAACCACACATGTGGAGATGGTTTTATTGGTGTACTCACATTCAGGGAGAGAGAGAGATCAAGACACGTGTAGACAACAGATCAATGTGCATAGATAAATTATCAGTTGATATGTAGTGTTAAGGGGATTCATCGCTCTAAAAGAAATTGATCCATACATCACATTTCCTCCCCCCTTTAGATTAATGTAACATAAAACTGTACATGCAACAAAACATTCAATTTCCCTTTAACAGACCAAGTTCAAATAAGCATGCTTTCACAATACAGTCCATAACTATCTTCACTGTACTAAAGATTCAGTCTTTTGTGTGTCACTTTTTTTTTTCAGGATAGTACCTTTGGACGTGCGGAGTGGTATCAGGTTTGGCAGGTGTCTTGTCAAGAACAACTTTCTCAGTTGCAGGTGACACATTGCAGTTATTGACATGGTCAATACTGAGAGGTAAGTCTGGTGACTGTAATGTGTCCATTTTGTTGGACGCAGTCGACTCAGGTACGTCTTTTGGCTGAAATCCAGTATCTGGTCCACATGACGCCTCCATACTGGATCTCCAACATCTACTATGTACATGAATGATCCAGTTCTTGTAGCTATCCTACCTGGTGTCCACTTGTCTTCTCAGTAATCATGTGCTAGGACATCCTGTCCAAACTCAAGGTTTCTTGCTGATTCACTTGGCAACTGGTTGAATTGTTGATTATGTACTTGCCGCCATAGATCTGGTTTCAGAATGTCTATAGGAAATTTCAGATTCCTGCTCATATACACTATTGCAGCTGTTTGATTTGTTGTCGCATGAACAAAGATCCGATACACAAAAAGGAAATTGCCCACCTTGTGCTCCTTGACTGTAGCTTTAATGGACTTGAAAGTCTGGATAAACTTTTCAGCTAACCCGTTCATTGCAGGGTGGTGAGGAGCTGACCTTGAAATGTTCAATGTCATTTTCTTCATGAATAGTCTCAACTCTTCTAATGTGTATTGTGGTCTGTTGTCACTGACAATTTGCTCTGGCAAGCCACTTCTGGTGAAGTTAGACTTCAGAACAGAGACAGTCTTTGCTGAAGTGGTTGAGATCATTGGTATAACTTCCGGCCACTTTGAATAAGCATCCACAGCAAGCAATCAGAAACACAGAGTCCATGAATGGCTCAGCAAAGTTAATATGTACTCTTTGCCACAGTGAAAACAGCCACTCCCACATTGTAACGGAGCTTGTGGGGGTGTACCTTGAACTTTGTGCCATCCCAGACATCTTTTTGTCAAGTCTCCAATCTGTCTATCTACTCCCAGCCACCACATGTAGCTCTAGGTGAGATTTTTCATCTTTCATGGATGTTCTACAGATTCTCTAACACTCTGGTGCACAGTTTAAAGGAAATCACAATACAAGATCTACACAACAATGTTCTTTGACATACAGGCAGTTGGACTTACCTCACTGAGGACTCCAGAAACACAGGATTACCATGAGCTGGCCAGCCTTGCATGATGATATCATAGACTTTTGAGAATGTTGGGTCATTCCTTCTTATTCGTTGTATTTCAGGGTTTATTACTGGCAACTGGTCCACCAATGTGGTGTGGAAAACCTCTGCTGAGTCACAGTATGAAGACTTCAGTTGCCAACAGTGGAAGACTTGACAAGCTGTCAGTGTTGCTGTGTTGTTTGGTACCCTTGAAGTCTAGGTCATAAGGGAAAACTCCTAGAAAAATGCCCAGTGTTTTAACAGGGTGGCAGTCATCACTGGAATTCCAAATGGACACAAGGGGCTGGTGACATGTCACTAGCGTAAACTTTTGTCTGCAGAGGCAGTGGTGGAACTTCTTTATTCCTCATTCTAGACTAAGGGCCTCTCAGTCGATCTGTGCATAGTTGCATTCTACGCTCATCAGAGATGTTGAATCAGATGCTATCGATTGTTCAGATTCATCTTCATAGTGTGTGACAAAGCAGCTACAATGCTGTAAGGAGACACATCGCACGCCTGTGTGATGGGCAGCAATGGGTCATAATGGGTGAGCAATTCATCAGATGTTAGAACATAGAATAGTACAGCACAGTATAGGCCCTTCGGCCCACAATGTTGTGCCGACCCTCAAACCCTGCCTCCCATATAAGCCCCCACCTTAGATTCCTCCATATACCTGTCTAGTAGTCTCTTAAACTTCACTAGAGTATCTGCCTCCACCACTGACTCAGGCAGTGCATTCCACACACCAACCACTCTGAGTAAAAAAAACCTTCCTCTAATATCCTCCTTGAACTTCCAACCCCTTACCTTAAAGCCATGTCCTCTTGTATTGAGCAGTGGTGCCCTGGGGAAGAGGTGCTGGCTATCCACTCTATCTATTCCTCTTATTATCCTGTACACCTCTATCATGTCTCCTCTCATCCTCCTTCTCTCCAAAGAGTAAAGCCCTAGCTCCCTTAATCTCTGATAATAATGCATACTTTCTAAACCAGGCAGCATCCTGGTAAATCTCCTCTGTACCCTTTCCAATGCTTCCATATCCTTCCTATAGTGAGGTGACCAGAACTAGACACAGTACTCCAAGAGTGGCCTAACCAGAGTTTTATAGAGCTGTATCATTACATTGCGACTCCTAAACTCTATCCCTCGACTTATGAAAGCTAGCACCCCATAAGCTTTCTTAACTACCCTATCCACCTGTGAGGCAACTTTCAGGGATCTGTGGGCATGTACCCCGAGATCCCTCTGCTCCTCCACACTACCAAGTATCCTGCCATTTACTTTGTACTCTGCCTTGGAGTTTGTCCTTATTAGTCTCTTTGTTTCCTTGAATGCTTTTTTCACATCTTTCTGACCATTCCCATTTTTTAACTTGTCTGTAACAGTGCACTCAATGGTGCTGCACTGTAGCAATGATTGGGAGAAACTGGTGGTAGTAGTTTACAAGGCTCGAGTATGACCTGAGTTGTGACACATTTTCCAGTTTGGGTGCCTGCAGCACTTCTTCAGACTTCTCTTGTGACTTATAAAGGCCGTGCTTTTCAATGATATGTCCACAATATAGGATTTCATGAAGCAATGCCAAAGTAAAGCTGATCATACTGGAACAGTCACTTGTAAGTGTTGATTGTGAGGAACTTCTTGCTTGACTCCTCAATCTCCATTTGCGGATAGGCTTGTGACAAGTCGTTCTTTGAAAATCTCTCCACGTCTCCCAAAGTTGCACAAATGTCTTCTATTCATGGCAGGGGTACTGCACAGGTTTGATGTTCACTTTGAAGTCCCTGCATACACGATCAGCTTTGGCCTTTCCTTTCTTGATCACTGGGACAATGACCATGGAGAGACACCTCCGAGCCCTGTAGTTCAGCATCCACTTTAGGATGGAGTGTATACAGGACTGAATGCACTTTATGGAATCTTGGTGTTGCTGCTTCATCCAGTTCAATTCTGGCCTTCGTGTCTTTGAGTTTACCAATACCTTTCTCAAACACCTTCTCAATAGCATTAAGCAGCTGCGACATTCACTGGTTAGTGCTACCATTTGGGCTGCAATTGCCTGTTGATGACATATTGAGAGCTTTGATTGTCTGCCAGCCCAGTTGGATTTTTCTCAATTATTCGTGTCCAAGAAGTGCTGGCTTCCTCTTTTCAACACATAAAGCTTTAACTGCTGTGTTTTGGCTTAGTATGTCACATTTACATTCAGTTTGCTTTTGGGGGACATTTTATTCGCCTATGTAGGTCTTTAGCATCACTGAGCTCTTTTCTAATCGTAGTTTAGAAAACAATCTGCTGTGATCAGCCTCAGAAATTATAGACGTACCAGACCATGTGTCCAGATCCATTTTCAGTTTACATCAAACACATCTACTGTGATCCATTTGATTTTCTGATCTGCTTCAGTAATACTCTGCAGTTCTAGACATGACAGCTCACCTTTGTCAGATGCTGTGTTGTTTGATTCTATTTCACATTCAGTCACTTTGTACATTTGTTTAGTTTTGTGTTTAAAACTTCTCATTCTTATTTTTTTCCTCTTTATTTTCTCTTTGGTTGTACTTTTTTTTGTCTGACTTGCACACTCTCTCTATGTACCTTGTCTGTGACACTTACTGTAAATTATTTCTTTGAAGCAACGGTCATTTGCATCGTGGGAGGATCTGCAACATCAATAACATTTGCAGCTTTTTGCACGATTTAGGGATATTTTTTACATTTCACGTTCTAAACATTTTCTGTAGGTCTGCTGCATCCTTTACTGTAGTCTCTAAAGATATTGCAATGGTCAAAGCCCGTTCTAACATTTGGTCTCTTTCTGACAGTAGCCTCTTGAGTGCTTTGCCTATGCATGTCACATATAAACCTGTCCCATCATGCATCAGAAAGTCCAGCTCTAAAGTTACAGTATTGGGAAAGTTTGCGCAGTTCTGCAATTTATTTAGAAATGCTTTCATCCTTTGGTTCCTTTTGTTAAATCTAAATCTCTCCACTATTATCAGCACTTTAGGGCTCAAGTGATTTTATAAAATTGTAACAATTTCATTGAACATCTTGCTTGCTGGCTTTTAAGGAGTTACTAAGTTGTGCAAAAGCTTGTACGTTTTAGCACCCATTAAGCTAAGAAGCATGGCGGAGTTCTTTTCCTCATCCATGTTGTTTGCATTACAATACAGTTCAACCCTCTTGATATACGATTCCCAGCCCTCATGAGCACTATCAAATTCATCAATTTTTCCAACTACGGTCATTGTCATGTTGCTTTCACTTTAGCTTTGCTAGTTGTGTGTCTCTCACTCTGTACTGTGCACTGTCACTCACGCATCCCTTTGGTAGCATCCGTGATGGCCTTCTCTGTTTTGATTAACTCTTTCTTCACATTGTCTCTCTCTGAAGCCTGTCCCGTAACTGTCAGTGCAGCTGGTGATATTCGTTGACATTCAGGTTCCTACTCATCACCATTTTGTTGTATCTATACAACTACGTATCAATTAAATAAAAGCATGCACACAGAGATGGATTTACTAGAGTATTCACATTCAGAGAGAGAGAGAGAGAGAAACCAAGGCACATGCATAGACAGAAGACCAATGTGCATAGGCAAGTTATCAGACTATACATTGTGTTAAGGGGAGTCATTGCTTTAAATAAAATAGATCCATACATTACAATAACCGTACTCATACTACTTCTGCTGTTTCCACAACTGATAGTCTCACTTTAAGGATTCTTCATTTTGTTATTTCATGCCCTCATTATATATTGCAATTCATTTATATCTGCATTTGCACACTTCGTTGTTCATTGATCCTGTTTATGGTTACTGTTCTATAGATTTGCTAAGTATGCTTGTAGGAAAAGAATCTCAAGTTTGTGTCAGATGACATATACTCTGATAATAAATATTACTTTGAAGTTTGATTTACAATGACCAACTAATCTACTAGTTGATATACCTTTGGAATGTGCGAGTACTCAGAGAAACCCACACAATCAGGAAGAGAATGAACAAACTCTTTCCAGCGGATGCCAGAATTGAATTATGAACTCTGACACCCTGTGCTGTAATAGCATCATGCTAACCTCTACACTACCATGGACACTTTCCTTTCCCGTTCTGATGAGCTTTCTCAGCCAGTCAACAAAGCAAGCGCACAGCTCGCTAACCCTTACTGTGAGCCTTTGCTATGTGAGAGGAAATCGAAATGTCCTGAGGAAACCCATGTAGTCATGGAGAATTGAACCATGATCAGTGATTACTGGCAATGTAAAGTGATTGAGCTAATCCCTATGTGACTGTGCCATGACTTATAACAGAGGTTCCAAACTTGGGGTCCATGGACCACTTGGTTAATGGTAGGGGTCCATGGAATAAAATAGATTGGGAACCCTTGACTTATAATGTGAATGTCATGATGCCAGTACATAAATCTCATGAAAAACCATCTGCAAAACAAAAGAATATCCAAATGTAAATGCCACAAGATCTCACTAATGTTATGGCTATATCTAACACCCCTTTCATGGATCCAGGGAACCAAGAGGAGCTTTGTTAGATCATGCAGGCCCTTGTTGGCCATGGCTGTCTCAGTGCTGTCAGTATGATATGTAAGCATTGACAGTATGATATTGAGTTGCTCATGTAGTAGGCTCCCCCTTTCCTCACAGCTGATGAAAGGAACAGCAGAGAGTTGTACAGTTTGGCACCAGTGGTGTCAGAGGTTACCGGTCAGCATTGATCTCAATGTGGGACTGCCTTGGGGATACCAGCTTCAGATTTTTCCCTCGGGGTTTACTCCTGAAACCTTCACCATAAGTGGGTATAGCCGTAAGACTGTTGATGTTTGAGAGCTGAGTTTTCCTTCTCCTGAATGAGCTGCCAACTGCAGCTGATAAGTCCCATTTACCTGGGCCCTGAGATCATGATAAAGCATAGAAAATCTATCTATCATAGGCATGGGAGTGGATAGAGTGTCTGGGAATGATCCATAGGCAAGCTTTAGGAACATTGGTCAGGAAAGTCTACTATTCACCCTTCATAACTGTATAATCATTCTAGGAGACTGGAGCTGAATTTAAAGTCAAAGTTGAGTTTTATTGTCTGCACGATTGTTTATTTATCACAGCTTTTCTAAAGCACCATGATAATAAAAGTCCCCATTCATCCTGGAGGTTCTCTCTTCTCCCCCTCCTATTGGGCAGGAGATACAAAAGCCTAAAAGCAATTCCACCAGAGTCAAGGAGAGCTTTTATCCCACTATAATCCTATTGAGAAGTCACCTAGTGAGCTCTTTACTCCACCATCTACCTCATCATGTCCTTGCACCTTCTCTGTCACGTTCTCTGTAACGCTTTATTCTGCATTCTGGTATTTCTTTCCCCTTGTTCTACCTCAATGCATTAACGTGATGGAATAACCTGTATTGCTGGCACACAAAAACAGAGATTTTCACCGCAACTTGGTATTTGTGACAATAACAAATGACAACAATAATTCAATTCTTTTACCACGTATGCACAGATGCAGTGAAAAACACACTAGCAGCAAGAATCATAGCATCAAGTGCATAGCATCAGACATAACATTCACACAATAAACATAATTTCAATATAAATTTTACAACATTAGTCAAGAAGTACACAATTAGAACACAAAAAAGTCCACTCTTACGTAAAGTGCTATTTGTTGTTTTGTGGGTGGGAGGGGTTGGGGATTGCTGTTCCAGCTGCCATTCTCCCCAGTGGGCAATCTGTTAGTTTTTTGTGGAGTGAGGGAGGGAGTGAAGGTTTGAGGTTGTGAATTCTGTACCGTTTTCTTTTTTTGTGTGGGGAGAGGGGTTGATGTCTTTTCTTTCAACAACTTCCATGTTTTTTCTGTAGTTCATGGCTACCTGGAGAAGATGAATATCAGAATTGTATTGTACATGCATACTTGGACAATAAATGAACCTTTGATTACCGTAAAAGTGTTCAAAGTT